>NW_027362985.1:2400000-3000000 GCF_046119375.1 Phyllobates terribilis | reverse complement strand
GACAATATCAATGCCCCTTGGAAGAGTGGTGGATGTTACAGTCGAATAAAAAGACAATATCAATGCCTCTTATTAGATCTGTGCAGTTCAGAGTGTTTAAACAGACGGTTTTAATGGCCCTTGGAAGAGACGTGGAGGTTACAGTAGCTTAACAAGACTGTTTTAATGCTCCTTGGAAGAGTGGTGGAGATCGTTGTGGATTTAAAAGACAATATCAATGCCCCTTAGAAGAGTGGTGGAGGTCGCAGTGGAATAAAAAGACAATATCATTGCCCCTTGGAAGAGTGGTGGAGGTCGCAGTGGAATAAATAGACAATATCAATGCCCCTTGGAAGAGTGGTGGAGGTTAGAGTGGAATAAAAATACAATACCAGTGCTCCTTGGAAGAGCTGTGGAGTCCAGAGTGGTTTAAATTGACGGTTTTAATGCCCCTTGGAAGAGACGTTGAGGTCACAGTGGATTAAAAAGTCAATATCAATGCCCCTTGGAAGAGTGTGGAGGTCGCAGTGGATTAAAAAGACAATATCAATGCCCCTTGGAAGATTGGTAGAGGTCGCAGTGGAATAAAAAGACAATATCAACGCCCCGTGGAAGGGACGTGGAGGTCACTGTAGCTTCACAAGACGGTTTTAATGCTCCTTGGAAGAGAGGTGGAGGTCGCAGTTGATTAAAAAGACAATATCAATGCCCCTTGGAAGAGTGGTAGAGGTCGCAGTGGATTAAAAAGACAATATCAATGCACCTTGGAAGAGTGCTAGAGGTCGCAGTGGAATAAAAAGACAATATCAATGTCCCTTGGAAGAGTGGTGGATGTTACAGTCGAATAAAAAGACAATATCAATGCCTCTTATTAGATCTGTGCAGTTCAGAGTGTTTAAACAGACGGTTTTAATGGCCCTTGGAAGAGACGTGGAGGTTACAGTAGCTTAACAAGACTGTTTTAATGCTCCTTGGAAGAGTGGTGGAGATCGTTGTGGATTTAAAAGACAATATCAATGCCCCTTAGAAGAGTGGTGGAGGTCGCAGTGGAATAAAAAGACAATATCATTGCCCCTTGGAAGATTGGTGGAGGTTACAGTGGAATAAAACGACAAAATCAATGCCCCTTGAAGAGTGGTGAAGGTTACAGTGGAAAAAGAAGACAATATCAATGCCCTGTGAAAGAAACTTGGAGGTCACAGTTGCTTAACAAGACGGTTTTAATGCCCCTTGGAAGAGTCGTGGACGTCGCAGAGGAATAAGAAGACAATATCAATGCACTTGGAAGAGTGCAGAAGGTTACAATGGAATAAAAAGACACTGTCAATGCCCCTTGGAAGAGCTGTGGAGCTCAGAGCGGTTTAACCAGACGGTTTTAATGCCCCTTGGAAGAGACTTGGAGGTCACAGTAGCTTAACAAGACGGTTTTAAAGCCCCTTGGAAGAGTGGTGGAGGTCGCAATGGAATAAAAAGACAATATCCATGCCCTGTGGAGGGGACGTGGAGGTCACAGTAGCATAAGAAGACTGTTTTAATGCCCATTGGAAGAGTGGTGGAGGTCGCATTGGATAATAAAGACAATATCAAAGCCCCTTGGAAGAGTAGTGGAGGTCGCAGTGGAAAACAGAGACAATATCAATGCCCCTTGGAAGAGTGGTGGAGGTTACAGTTGAATAAAAAGATAATATCAATGCCCCTTGGAAGAGTAATGGAGATTACAGTGGAATAAAAAGACAATATCAATGCTCCTTGGAACAGTGGTGGAGGTTACAGTTAAATAAAAAGACAATATTAATGCTACGTGGAAGAGATGTGGAGGTCACAATAGCTTAACAAGATGGTTTTAATGCCCTTGGAAAAGTGGTGGAGGTCGCAGTGGATTAAAAAGACAAAATCAATGCCCCTTTGAAGAGTGGTGGAGGTCGCAGTGGAATAAAAAGAAAATATCAATGCCCCTTGGAAGAGAGGTGGAGGTTACATTGCAATAAAAAAACAATATCAATACCCTGTGTAAGAAACTTGGAGGTCACAGTAGCTTAACAAGACGGTTTTAATGCCCCTTGGAAGAGTCGTGGACGTCGCAGAGGAATAAAAAGACAATATCAATGCACTTGGAAGAGTGCAGAAGGTTACAATGGAATAAAAAGACATTGTTAATGACCCTAGGAAGAGCTGTGGAGCTCAGAGCAGTTTAACCAGACGGTTTTAATGCCCCTTGGAAGAGACTTGGAGGTCACAAAGCTTAACAAAACGGTTTTAATGCCGCTTGGAACAGTGGTGGAGGTTGCAATGGAATAATAAGACAATATCAATGCCCCGTGGAAGGGACGTGAAGGTCACAGTAGCATACCAAGAAGGTTTTAATGCCCCTTGGAAGAGTGGTGGAGGTCACAGTTTAAAACAGAGACAATATCAGTGCCCCTTGGAAGAGTGGTGGAGGTTACAGTAGAAAAAAAAGACCATATCAATGCCTCTTGGAAGAGCTGTGGAGTACAGAGTGGTTTAACCAGACGGTTTAATGCCCCTTGGAAGAGACGTGGAAGTCACAGTAGCTTATCAAGACTGTTTTAATGCCCCTTGGAAGAGAGGTGGAGGTCGCAGTGGAATAAAAAGACAATATCAATGCCCCTTGGAAGAGTGGTCATTGTTACAGTGGAATAAAAAGACAATATCAATGACCCTTGGAAGAGTGGTGGAGGTCACAGTGGAATAAAAAGATAATATTAATGCCCCTTGGAAGAGCTGTTGAGTTCAGAGAGGTATAACCAGACGGTTTTAACTCTCCTTGGAAGTGACGTGGAGGTCACAGTAACTTAACAAGACGGTTATAATGCCCCTTGGAAGAGTGGTGGAGGTCGCAGTGGAATAAAAAAACAATATCAATGCCCCTTGGAAGATTGGTGGAGGTTGCAGTGGATTAAAAAGACAATATCAATGCCCATTGGAAGAGTGGTGGATGTTACGGTGGAATAAAAAGACAATATCAATGCCCCATGGAAGAGTTGTGGAGGTCACTGTAGCTTAAAAAGATGGTCTTAATGCCCCTTGGAAGAGTGGTGGAGGTCGCAGTGGAATAAATAGACAAAGTCAATGCCCCTTGGAAGAGTGGTGGAGGTTAGAGTGGAATAAAAAGACAATACCAGTGCTCCTTGGAAGAGCTGTGGAGTTCAGAGTGAATTAAATTGACGGTTTTAAAGACCCTTGGAAGAGTGGTGGAGGTCGCAGTGGATTCAAAATACAAGATCAATGCCACTTGGAAGAGTGGTGGAGTTCGCAGTGGAATAAAAAGACAATATCAATGCACCGTGGAAGGGACGTGGAGGTCACAGTAGCTTCACAAGACGGTTTTAATGCCCCTTGGAAGAGAGGTGGAGGTCGCAGTTGATTAAAAAGACAATATCAATGCCCCTTGGAAGAGTGGTGGAGGTCGCAGTGGAGTAAAAACACAATATCAATGCCGCCTGGAAGAGTAGTGGATGTTACAGTCGAAGAAAAAGACAATATCAATGCCTCTTGTAAGAACTGTGGAGTTCAGAGTGTTTAACCAGACGGTTTTAATGCCCCTTGGAAGAGACGAGGAGGTCACAGTAGCTTAACAAGACTGTTTTATTGCCCCTTGGAAGAGTGGTGGAGATCGTTGTGGATTTAAAAGACAATATCAATGACCCCTTAGAAGAGTGGTGGCGGTTGCAGTGGAATAAAAAGACAATATCAATGCCCCTTGGAAGATTGGTGGAGGTTACAGTGGAATAAAAAGACAATATCAATGCCCCTTGGAAGAGTGGTAGAGTTTACAGTGGAATAAAAAGACAATATCAATGCCCCTTGGAAGAGTCGTGGACTTTGCAGAGGAATAAAAAGACAATATCAATGCACTTGGAAGAGTGCTGAAGGTTACAATGGAATAAAAAGACATTGTCAATGCCCCTTGGAAGAGCTGTGGAGTTCAGAGTGGTTTTATTGACCCTTGGAAGAGACGTTGATGTCACAGTAGATTAACAAGACGGTTTTAATGCCCCTTGGAAAAGTGGTGAAGGTCACAGTGGATTAAAAAGACAATATCAATGCCCAGTGGAAGACAATTGGAGGTCAAAATAGCTTAACAAGACAGTTTTAATACCCCTTGGAAGAGTGGTGGAGGTCGCAGTGGAATAAAAAGACAATATCAATGCCCCTTGAAAGAGTAGTGGAGGTTACAGTGAAATAAAAAGACAATATCAATGCCTCTTGAAAGAGCTATGGAGTTCAGAGTGGTTTAACCAGATGGTTTAAATGCCCCTTGGAAGAGTGGTGGAGGTCGCAGTGCATTAAAAAGGTAATATCAATACCCATTGGAAGAATGGTGGAGGTTACAGTGGAATAAAAAGACAATATCAATGCCCCTTGGAAGAGCTGTGGAGTTCAGAGTGGTTTAACCAGACGGTTTTAATGCCCCTTGGAAGAGATGTGGAGGTCACAGTAGCTTAACAAGAGTGTTTTAAGGCCTCTTGGAAGAGTGGTGGAGGTCGCAGTGGATTAAAAAGACAATATCAATGCCCCAAAGAAGAGAGGTGGAAATCCCAGTTGAATAAAAAGACAATATCAATACCCCTAGGAAGAGTGGTGGAGGATACAGTGGAATAAAAAGACAATATCAATGCCCAGTGGAATAGACATGGACGTTACAGTAGCTAAACAAGATGTTTTTAATGCACCTTGGGAGAGTGGTGGAAGTCGTAGTGGAATAAAAAGACAATATCAATGCCCCTTGAAAGAGTGCTGTAGGTTACAGTGGAGTAAAAAGACAATATCAACGCCTCTTGCAAGAGCTGTGGGGCTCAGAGTGGTTTAAATTGATGATTTTAATGCACCTTGGAAGAGACGAGGAGGTCACAGTAGCTTAACAATACGGTTTAATGCCACTTGGAAGAGTGGTGGAGGTCGCAGTGGATTAAAAAGACAATATGAATGCCCCTTGGAAGAGTGGTGGAGGTCGCAGTGGAATAAAAAGACAATATCAATGCCCCTTGGAAGAGTGGTGGAGGTTACAGTTGAATAAAAAGACAATGTCATTGCCCCTTGGAACAGTGGTGGAGGTTACAGTTAAATAAAAAGACAATATCAATGCCCCGTGGAAGAGATGTGGAGGTCACAATAGCTTAACAAGACGTTTTTAATGGCCCTTGGAAGAGTGGTGGAGGTCGCAGTGGATTAAAAAGACAATATCAATGATCCTTGTAAGAGTGGTGGAGGTCGCAGAGGAATAAAAAGACATTATCAATGCCTCTTGGAAGAGTGGTGGAGGTTACAGTGGAATAAAAAGACAATATCAGTGCCTCTTGGAAGAGTGGTGGAGGTTACAGTGGAATAAAAAGACAATATCAATGCCCCGTGGAAGAGACGTGGACATCACAGTAGCTTAACAAGACGGTTTTAATGCCCTTGACAGAGTGGTGGAGGTCGCAGTGGAATAAAAAGACAATAACAATGCCCTGTGTCAGAGACGTGGAGGTCACAGTTGCTTAACAAGACGGTTTTAATGCCCTTTGGAAGAGTGGCGGAGGTCGCAGTGGAATAAAAAGACAATATCAATACCCCTTGGAAGAGTGGTGAAGGTCGCAGTGGAATAACCTCACTGGTACATGCTCTGCATGACTTCTCTGCTTGCTGTGTCTGCTGTAATCTAATGCTCTGCTTTGCTGATTCACCTCACTGGTACATGCTCTGCATAACTTCTCTGCATGCTGTGTCTGCTGTAATCTAATGCTCTGCTTTGCTGATTCACCTCACTGGTACATGCTCTGCATAACTTCTCTGCATGCTGTGTCTACTGTAATCTAATGCTCTGCTTTGCTGATTCACCTCACTGGTACATGCTCTGCATAACTTCTCTGGTTTATCTGTCCCACTCCATTCAATACCCACATATGTCTGTCCCTTCCCCACTATAGATCTTATCTGATTTTTAGAGGTGCTATACTGCAGAGACTAGAGTCCTAGCTCTGTGTTTGATCACCCAGCCATCTCCTGGTGAGACCACCAGCTGCTAATTTAGCCATATGCAGCTCCCACAATGCCCTTCACCTGATAGTTTAATGTGCCCTATTTATTTAGAAGCTCTGTAAGGGGTACACTTGTGCTGGGGTGTGCACGCGTCTTCTTGTGCAAAGTGGCTTCGGAGATTAGTGGCAGTTATTTCAGAGGCAGTCAGGGCAGGAGTCAGGTAACCAACACTTTGACCACTTACTCTCTTTTAACTATGTTTCTGTTAGCTCTCACTTTTTCCTCTATAGTCCTCCACTTTCTAGTAACCCCTCAAATCCCTACACCTAGTAAGAAACTCTTCATCTCTCCCTCCATCCTCCCCATTCATCTCACCTCCTCCTCCAAATTATTCCTAAACACTCAATCCTGTATCTCCAAACACAGACAGCCACCTCATGCTCTCTCTTGCTCCCACCTGCTAACACTTTCTCTGCTCCTCCTCACTGCTGGAGATATCTCTCCAAATCCTGGTCCTCCTCGCCATATCCCCACAGTTACTTCTTCCTCCTATCCACGACCTTCCACAAACTGTCGCAACCCTTCTAACCTCATATCCATCCAACCAATCCCCACTCCCTTAGTTGATCTAACAGGAGCTCTATGGAACGCTCGCTCTGTCTGCAACAAACTTTCCTTCATCAAAGATCTTTTCATTACAAACAAACTTTCCTTCCTCACCATCACTGAAACCTGGCTCACCCCCTCTGACACAGCCTCCCCAGCTGCACTTTCATATGGCGGATTCCACCTTTCCTACACCACCCGCCCCAACAGCAAACATGGCGGAGGCGTAGGTTTTCTCCTATCAGAACACTGCGCTTTCACCCAAATCCCACTGCCACCCTCCGTTACACTCCCTTCTTTTGAGGTGCACTGTGTGTGCATCTATTCCCCCTCCAACCTCCAACTGGCTGTCTTTTACAGACCCCCAGGGCAAGCCACCACCTTCTTAGACCACTTCACCACCTGGCTGCTTCACTTCCTCTCCACTGACATCACGACTATCATAATGGGTGACTTCAACATCCCCATTAACACTTCCCACTCGTCTGTCTCTAAGTTCCTATCTCTCACTTCCTCCTTCGTACTCACTCAATGGTCTTCCACACCCATCCACAAAGATGGCCACACACTGGACCTCATCTTCACCCGCCTCTGTTCCCTATCTAACCTCTCTAACTCACGTCTCCCTCTCTCTGATCAAAGCCTACTTACATTCTCTTCTCTCTCCTCCCCGGGGCAACAATCCCCACTCCACAAACTTGCATACCCTCGCAGAAATCTCAAACATCTTGACTTACACTCACTCTCTGAATTCCTCCTCCCTCTTAAATTCCTTACACGATGCAGACGTTGCTGCTGCTCCATATAACACCACAATAGCTGCAGCTGTAGACTCGATCGCCCCCCTCACACACACCACATCTCGCACACGCAACAGGCAACCCTGGCACACTAAACTTACTAAATAACTGCGCCGGGCCTCCAGGGTTGCGGAGCGGAGATGGAAAAGGTCTCACTCCATCGAGCACTTCATCGCATTCAAGCAATCCCTCACTAATTTCAAGTCCGCACTCACTACAGCAAAACAAACCTACTTCTCATCTCTCATATCCTCCCTATCTCACAACCCTAAACAGCTATTTAACACTTTCAACTCTCTCCTTCGTCCCCCAGCACCTCCTCCCTCTTCTCTCATCTCAACCAACGACTTTGCCTCATTCTTCAAACAGAAGATTGACACCATCAGACAAAACTTTTGCCTTAAGTCCACACAACCCCTCCTCATATCTATTCAACCCTCCTCCTCCAAACCCCACTTCTCCACCATTACAGAAGGTCAAGTCTCCTCTTTACTCTCCAAATCACACCTCACCATCTGCGAACTTGACCCAATCCCATCCCACCTCATCACTAACCTTACCACAGTCTTCATCCCAACCCTAACCCACCTCTTCAATCTGTCACTAACAACCGGTGTCTTACCCTCATGTTTCAAACATGCAGCAATCACACCCATCCTCAAAAAGCCCTCCCTTGACCCTTCCTCTCTGACTAGCTACCGCCCCATATCACTCCTCCCCTTTGCCTCAAAACTACTAGAACAACATGTCCACCTTGAACTGTCCTCCCACCTCTCCTCCTGCTCCCTCTTCGACTGCCTGCAATCTGGCTTCCGACCGCATCACTCGACTGAAACTGCCCTGACCAAACTCACCAACAACCTACTAAATGCCAAATCCAAGCGACACTACTCCATCCTCCTCCTTCTGGATCGGTCATCTGCCTTTGACACAGTGGACCATTCCCTCTTACTCCAGATTCTCTCATCTCTTGGCATCATGGACTTGGCTCTATCTTGAATCTCCTCATACTTAACAGACAGGACATTCAGCGTCTCCCACTCACGCACCACCTCCTCATCTCGCCCCCTATCTGTCGGTGTCCCCCAAGGTTCAGTTCTAGGACATCTGATCTTCTCCATCTACACCTTTGGCCTGGTACAGCTCATAGAGTCTCACGGTTTTCAGTATCACCTCTATGCTAACGACACACAGATCTACCTCTCTGGACCCGATATCTCCTCTCTACTAACCAAAATCCCATAATGTCTGTCTGCCATGTCATCCTTCTTCTCGACAGATTTCTAAAAATTAACATGGATAAAACAGAGTTCATCATCTTTTCACCCTCTCATTCACATCCCCCATCTGACCTAGCCATCAACGTCAATGGCTGTTCATTCTCCCCAGTCCCACAAGCTCGCTGCCTTGGAGTAACCCTGGACTCTGATTTCTCCTTCAAGCCACATATCCAAGCCCTTTCCACTTCCTGCCGACTCCAACTCAAAAACATCTCCCGGACCCGTGCATTCCTCAGCAAAGACTCTGCAAAAACACTAGTGCATGCCCTCATCATATCCCGCCTCGACTACTGCAACCTCCTGCTCCGTGGCCTCCCTTACAACACTCTTGCGCCTCTCCAATCTATCCTCTCTGTCAATCTCTTCACTGGCTCCCCATTGTCCAGAGAATCCAGTTCAAAACTCTAACCATGGCATGCAAAGCCATCCACAACCTGTCTCCCCCATACATCTGTGACCTAGTCTCCCGGTACTTACCTGCACGCAACCTCCGATCCTCACAAGATCTCCTTCTCTACTCCCCTCTTATATCCTCCTCCCACAATTGTATACAAGATTTCTCCCTGCATCTCCCCTACTCTGGAACGCTCTACCCCAACACAACAGACCCTCGCCGACCGTGGAAACCTTCAAAAGAAACCTGAAGACCCACCTCTTCCGACAAGCCTACAACATGCAGTAACCACCGTTGCATGACCAGTTCTACCCTCACCTAATGTATCCTCACCCATCCCTTCTAGAATGTGAGCCCTCACGGGCAGGGTCCTCGCTCCTCCTGTACAAGTCGCTGACTCGTTTTGTTAAGAATATGTAAATGCTTTTGTTATGTATATCCCTATCACATGTAAAGCGCCATGGAATAAATGGCGCTATAATAATTAATAATAATAATAATAATTATAAAAAGACAATATCAATTCCCATAGGAAAAGTGGTGGAGGTTACAGTGGATTAAGAAGACAATATAAATGCCCCTTAGAAGAGAGGTGGAAGTCGCAGTGGAATAAAAAGACAATGTCAATGCCACTTGGAAGAGTGGTGGAGGTGGCAGTAGAATAAAAAAGACAATATCAATGCCCCTTGGAAGAATGATGGAGGTCACAGTGGAATAAAATGACAAAATCAATGAAACATGGAATAGACATGGAGGTTACAGCAGCTTAACAAGACAGTTTTAATGCCCCTTCGAAGAGTGGTGGAGGTTAGATTCAAACAAAAAGACAATACCAATGCCCCTTGAAAGAGCTGTGGAGTTCAGAGTGGTTTAACCAGACGGTTTTAATGCCCATTGGAAGTGACGTGGAGGTCACAGTAGCTTAAAAAGACGTTTTTAATGCCCCTTGGAAAAGTGGTAGAGGTCGCAGTGGATTGAAAAGACAATATCAATGCCCCTTGGAAGAGTGGTGGAGGTGGCAGTGGAACAAAAAGACAATATCAATGCCCCTTGGAAGAATGATGGAGTTCGCAGAGGAATAAAAAGACAATGTCAATGCCCCTTGGAAGAGTGGTGGAGGTTGGAGTGGAATAAATAGACAATACCAATGCCCCTTGG
This sequence comes from Phyllobates terribilis, assembly GCF_046119375.1. NCBI lineage: Eukaryota > Metazoa > Chordata > Amphibia > Anura > Dendrobatidae > Phyllobates > Phyllobates terribilis. Next base: position 2,989,801 of record NW_027362985.1, on the reverse strand, counting down.
AAGAGCTGTGGAGTTCAGAGTAGTTTAATCAGATGGTTTTATTCCCCCTTGGAAGAGACGTGGAGGTCACAGTAGATAAACAAGACGGTTTTAATGCCCCTTGGAAAAGTGGTGGAGGTCACAGTGGATTAAAAAGACAACACCAATGCCCCGTGGAAGACACGTGGAGGTGACAGTAGCTTAACAAGACAGTTTTAATGCCCCTTGGAAGAGTGGTGGAGGTCGCAGTGGAATAAAAAGACAACATCAAAGTCCCTTGAAAGAGTGGTGGAGATTACAGTGAAATAAAAAGACAATATCAATGCCTCTTGAAAGAGCTATGGAGTTCAGAGTGGTTTAACCAGATGGTTTTAATGCCCCTTGGAAGAGTGGTGGCGGTCGCAGTGCATTAAAAAGACAATATCAATACCCCTTGGAAGAATGGTGGAGGTTACAGTGGAATAAAAAGACAATATTAATGCCCCTTGGAAGAGCTGTAGAGTTCAGAGTGGTTTAACCAGACGGTTTTAATACCCCTTGGAAGAGATGTGGAGGTCACAGTAGCTTAACAAGACTGTTTTAATGCCTCTTGGAAGAATGGTGGAGGTTACAGTGGAATAAAAAGACAATATCAATGCCTCTTGGAAGAGCTGTGGAGTTCAGAGTGGTTTAACCAGACGGTTTTAATGCACCTTGAAAGATACATGGAGGTCACAGTAGCTTAACAATATCGTTTTAATGCTCCTTGGAAGAGTGGTGGAGGTCACAGTGCATTAAAAAGACAATATCAATGCCGCTTGGAAGAGTGGTGAAGGTCCCAGTGGAATAAAAAGGCAATATCAATGCCCCTTGGAAGAGTGGTGGAGGTTACAGTGGAAAAAAAAGACAATATCAATGCCCCGTCAAAGAGACGTGGAGGTCACAGAAGCTCAACAAGACCGTTTTAATGCCTCGTGGAATTGACGTGGAGGTCAAAGTAGCTTAACAAGACAGGTTTTAATGGCCCTTGGAAGAGTGGTGGAGGTCGCAGATGATTAAAAAGACAATATAAATGCCCCTTTGAAGAGTGGTGGAGGTCGCAGTGGAATAAAAAGACAATATCAATGCCCCTTGGAAGAGTGGTGGAGGTAACATTGGATTAAAAAGACAATATCAATGCCCCTTGGAAGAGCAGTGGAGTTCAGAGTAGTTAAACCAGATGTTTTTAATGCCCATTGGAAGTGACGTGGAGGTCACAGTAGCTTAAAAAGACGTTTTTAATGCCCCTTGGAAAATAGGTGGAGGTCGCAGTGGATTAAAAAGACAATATTAATGCCCCTTGGAAGAGTGGTGGAGGTTACAGTGGAATAAAAAACAATATCAAAGCCCCTTGCAAGAGATGTGAAGTTGAGAGTGGTTTAAATTGACGGTTTTAATGCTCCTTGGAAAAGACGTGGATGTCACAGTAGATTAACAAGACTGTTTTAATGCCCCATGGAAGAGTGGTGGAGGTCGAAGTGGATTAAAAAGACAATGTCAATGCTCCTTGAAGGAGTGGTTGAAGTCTCAGTGGAATAGGAAGACAACATCAATGCACCTTGGAAGAGTGTTGGAGGTTCCAGTGGAATAAAAAGACAATATCAATGCCCTGTGGAAGAGACATGGAGGTCACAGTAGCTTAACAAGACGGTTTTAATGCCCCTTGCAAGAGTGGTGGAGATCGCAGTGGAATGAAAAGACAATATCAATGCCCCTTGGAAGAGTGGTGGAGGTTACAGTGGAATTTAAAGTCAATATCAATGAGCCGTGGAAGAGATGTGAAGGTCACTGTAGCTTAAAAAGACGTTTTTAATGCCCCTTGGAATAGTGGTGGAGGTCGCAGTGGATTAAAAAGACAATATCAATGCCCCTTGGATGAGTGGTGGAGGTGGCAGTGGAATAAAAGACAATATCAATGCCCCTTGGAAGAATGATGGAGGTCGCAGTGGAATAAAAAGACGATGTCGATGCCCCTTGGATGAGTGGTGGAGGTTGGAGTGGAATAAAAAGACAATACCAATGCCCCTTCGAAGAGCTGTGGAGTTCAGAGTGGTTTAACCAGATGGTTTTATTGCCCCTTGGAAGAGACGTGGAGGTCACAGTAGATTAACAAGACGGTTTTAATGCCCCTTTGAAAAGTGGTGGAGGTCACAGTGGATTAAAAAGACAATATTAATGCCCCGTGGAAGACACGTGGAGGTCACAGTAGCTTAACAAGACAGTTTTAATGCCACTTGGAAGAGTGGTGGATGTCGCAGTGGAATAAAAAGACAATATCAATGCCCCTTGAAAGAGTGGTGGAGGTTACAGTGAAATAAAAAGACAATATCAATGCCTCTTGAAAGAGCTATGGAGTTCAGAGTGATTTAACCAGATGGTTTTAATGCCCCTTAGAAGAGTGGTGGAGGTCGCAGTGCATTAAAAAGACAATATCAATACCCCTTGGAAGAATGGTTCAGGTTACAGCGGAATAAAAAGACAAAATCAATACCCCTTGGAAGAGCTGTGGAGTTCAGAGTGGTTTAACCAGACAGTTTTAATGCCCCTTGGAAGAGATGTGGAGGTCACAGTAGCTTAACAAGACTGTTTTAATGCCTCTTGGAAGAGTGGTGGAGGTCGCCGTGGATTAAAAAGACAATATCAATGCACCTTAGAAGAGAGGTGGAAGTCGCAGTGGAATTAAAAGACAATATCAATACACCCAAGAAGAGTGGTGGGGGATACAGTGGAATAAAAAGACAATATCAATGCCCCGTGGAATAGACATGGACCTTACAGTAGCTAAACAAGATGTTTTTAATGCAACTTGGGAGAGTGGTGCAAGTCGTAATGGAATAAAAAGACAATATCAATACCCTTGAAATAGTGTTGTAGGTTACAGCGGAGTAAAAAGACAATATCAATGCCGCTTGGAAGAGTGGTGGAGGTTACAGTGGAATAAAAAGACAATATCAATGCCACTTGGAAGAGTGGTGAAGGTCCCAGTGGAATAAAAAGACAATATCAATGCCCCTTGGAAGAGTGGTGGAGGTTGCAGTGGAATAAAAAGACAATATCAATGCCCCTTGGAAGAGTGATGAAGGTCCCAGTGGAATAAAAAGACAATATCAATGCCCCCTGAAAGAGAGGTGGAAGTTGCAGTGGAATAAATAGACAATATCAATGCCCCCTGGAAGAGTGCTGGAGGTTACATTGGAATAAAAAGACAACATCAGTGCCCCTTGCAAGAGCTGTGGAGTTCAGAGTTGTTTAAATTGACGATTTTAATGCCCCTTGGAAGAGTGGTGGAGGTCGCAGTGGAATAAAAAGACAATGTCAATGCCCCTTGGAAGAGTGGTGAAGGTTAGAGTGGAATAAAAAGACAATACCAATGCCCCTTGGAAGAGCTGTGGAGTTCAGAGTGGTTTAACCAGATGGTTTTAATGCCCACTGGAAGTGACGTGGAGGTCACAGTAGGTTAAAAAGATGTTTTTAATGACCTTTGGAAAAGTGGTGGAGGTCGCAGTGGATTAAAAAGACGATATCAATGCCCCTAGGAAGAGTTGTGGAGGTGGCAGTGGAATAAAAAGACAATATCAATGCCCCTTGGAAGAATGATGGATGTCGCAGTGGAATAAAAAGACAATGTCAATGCCCATTGGAAGAGTGGTGGAGCTTAGAGTGGAATAAAAAGACAACACCAATGCCCCTTGGAAGAGCTGTGGAGTTCAGAGTAGTTTAACCAGATGGTTTTATTGCCCCTTGGAAGAGACGTGGAGGTCAAAGTAGATTAACAAGACGGTTTTAATGCCCCTTGGAAAAGTGGTGGAAGTCACAGTGGATTAAAAAGACAATATCAATGCCCTGTGGAAGACACGTGGAGGTCACAGTAGCTTAACAAGACAGTTTTAATGCCCCTTGGAAGAGTGGTGAAGGTCGCAGTTGAATAAAAAGACAATATCAATGCCCCTTGAAAGAGTGGTGGAGGTTACAGTGAAATAAAAAGACAATATCAATGCCTCTTGAAAGAGCTATGGAGTTCAGAGTGGTTTAACCAGACAGTTTTAATGCCCTTTGGAAGAGTGGTGGAGGTCGCAGTGCATTAAAAAGACAATATAAATACCCCTTGGAAGAATGGTGGAGGTTGCAGTGGTATAAAAAGACAATATCAATGCCCTCTGGAAGAGCTGTGGAGTTCAGAGTGGTTTAACCAGACGGTTTTAATGCCCCTTGGAAGAGATGTGGAGGTCACAGTAGGTTAAGAAGACTGTTTTAATGCTTCTTGGAAGAGTCGTGGAGGTCGCAGAGTATAAAAAAGACAATATCAATGCCCTTTAGAAGAGAGGTGGAAGTCGCAGTGGAATAAAAAGACAATATCAATACCCCTTGGAAGAGTGCTGGAGAATACAGGGGAATAAAAAGACAATATCAATGCACCATGAAATAGACATGGACGTTACAGTAGCTAAACAAAATGTTTTTAATGCACCTTGGGAGAGTGGTGGAAGTCGTAGTGGAATAAAAGACAATATCAATGCCACTTGAAAGAGTGCTGTAGGTTACAGTGGAGTAAAAAGACAATATCTATGCCTCTTGTAAGAGCTGTGGAGTTCAGAGTGGTTTAAATTGACAGTTTTAATGCACCTTGGAAGAGACGTGGAGGTCACAGTAGCTTAACAATGCGGTTTTAATGTGCCTTGGAAGATTGGTGGAGGTCGCAGTGGAATAAAAAGACAACATCAATGCCCCTTGGAAGAGCCGTGGAGGTTACAGTGGAATAAAAAGACAATATCAATGTCCCGTGAAAGAGACGTGGAGGTCACAGTAGCTTAACAAGACGGTTTTAATGCCCCTTGGAAGAGAGGTGGAAGTTGCAGTGGAATAAAAAGACAATATCAATGCCCCTTGGAAGAGTGCTGGAGGTTACATTGGAATAAAAAGACAATATTAATGCCCCTTGCAAGAGCTGTGGAGTTCAGAGTGGTTTAAATTGACGGTTTTAATGCCCCTTGAAAGAGTGGTGGAGGTCGCAGTGGAATAAAAAGACAATATCAATGCCCCTTGGAAGAGTGATGGAGGTTACAGTGGAATAAAAAGACAATATCAATGCCCTTTGGAACAGTGGTGGAGGTTACAGTGGAATAAAAAGACAATAATAATGCCCCTTGGAAGAGCTGTGGAGTTCAGAGTGGTATAACCAGACGGTTTTAACGCTCCTTGGCAGAGACGTGGTGGTCACAGTAACTTAACAAGACGGTTTTAATGCCCCTTGGAAGAGTGGTGGAGGTCGCAGTGGAATAAAAGACAATATCAATGCCCCTTGGAAGATTTTTGGAGGTTACAGTGGAATAAAAAGACAATATCAATGCCCCTTGGAAGAGCTGTGGAGTTCAGAGTGGTTTAACCAGACTGTTTTAATGCCCCTTGGAAGAGACGTGGAGGTCACAGTAGCTTAACATGACTGTTTTAATGCCCCTTGGAAGAGTAGTGGAGGTCGCAGTAGATTAAAAAGACAATATCAATGCCCCTTAGAAGAGAGGTGGAAGTCGCAGTGGAATAAAAAGACCATGTCAATGCCACTTGGAAGAGTGGTGGAGGTTACAGTGGAATAAAAAGACAATATCAATGCCCCGTGGAATAGACATGGACGTGACAGTAGCTTAACAAGACGGCTTTAATGTCCCTTGGAAGAGTGGTGGAGGTAGCAGTGGATTAAAAAGACAATATCAATGCCCATTGGAAGATTGGTAGAGGTCGCAGTGGAATAAAAAGACAAAATCAATGCCCCTTGGAAGAGTGGTGGAGGTTACAGTGGAATAAAAAGTCAATATCAATGCCCCATGGAAGAGTGGTGGAGGTTACAGTGAAATAAAAAGACAATATCAATGCCTCTTGAAAGAGCTATGGAGTTCAGAGTGATTTAACCAGATGGTTTTAATGCCCCTTAGAAGAGTGGTGGAGGTCGCAGTGCATTAAAAAGACAATATCAATACCCCTTGGAAGAATGGTTCAGGTTACAGCGGAATAAAAAGACAAAATCAATACCCCTTGGAAGAGCTGTGGAGTTCAGAGTGGTTTAACCAGACAGTTTTAATGCCCCTTGGAAGAGATGTGGAGGTCACAGTAGCTTAACAAGACTGTTTTAATGCCTCTTGGAAGAGTGGTGGAGGTCGCCGTGGATTAAAAAGACAATATCAATGCACCTTAGAAGAGAGGTGGAAGTCGCAGTGGAATTAAAAGACAATATCAATACACCCAAGAAGAGTGGTGGGGGATACAGTGGAATAAAAAGACAATATCAATGCCCCGTGGAATAGACATGGACCTTACAGTAGCTAAACAAGATGTTTTTAATGCAACTTGGGAGAGTGGTGCAAGTCGTAATGGAATAAAAAGACAATATCAATACCCTTGAAATAGTGTTGTAGGTTACAGCGGAGTAAAAAGACAATATCAATGCCGCTTGGAAGAGTGGTGGAGGTTACAGTGGAATAAAAAGACAATATCAATGCCACTTGGAAGAGTGGTGAAGGTCCCAGTGGAATAAAAAGACAATATCAATGCCCCTTGGAAGAGTGGTGGAGGTTGCAGTGGAATAAAAAGACAATATCAATGCCCCTTGGAAGAGTGATGAAGGTCCCAGTGGAATAAAAAGACAATATCAATGCCCCCTGAAAGAGAGGTGGAAGTTGCAGTGGAATAAATAGACAATATCAATGCCCCCTGGAAGAGTGCTGGAGGTTACATTGGAATAAAAAGACAACATCAGTGCCCCTTGCAAGAGCTGTGGAGTTCAGAGTTGTTTAAATTGACGATTTTAATGCCCCTTGGAAGAGTGGTGGAGGTCGCAGTGGAATAAAAAGACAATGTCAATGCCCCTTGGAAGAGTGGTGAAGGTTAGAGTGGAATAAAAAGACAATACCAATGCCCCTTGGAAGAGCTGTGGAGTTCAGAGTGGTTTAACCAGATGGTTTTAATGCCCACTGGAAGTGACGTGGAGGTCACAGTAGGTTAAAAAGATGTTTTTAATGACCTTTGGAAAAGTGGTGGAGGTCGCAGTGGATTAAAAAGACGATATCAATGCCCCTAGGAAGAGTTGTGGAGGTGGCAGTGGAATAAAAAGACAATATCAATGCCCCTTGGAAGAATGATGGATGTCGCAGTGGAATAAAAAGACAATGTCAATGCCCATTGGAAGAGTGGTGGAGCTTAGAGTGGAATAAAAAGACAACACCAATGCCCCTTGGAAGAGCTGTGGAGTTCAGAGTAGTTTAACCAGATGGTTTTATTGCCCCTTGGAAGAGACGTGGAGGTCAAAGTAGATTAACAAGACGGTTTTAATGCCCCTTGGAAAAGTGGTGGAAGTCACAGTGGATTAAAAAGACAATATCAATGCCCTGTGGAAGACACGTGGAGGTCACAGTAGCTTAACAAGACAGTTTTAATGCCCCTTGGAAGAGTGGTGAAGGTCGCAGTTGAATAAAAAGACAATATCAATGCCCCTTGAAAGAGTGGTGGAGGTTACAGTGAAATAAAAAGACAATATCAATGCCTCTTGAAAGAGCTATGGAGTTCAGAGTGGTTTAACCAGACAGTTTTAATGCCCTTTGGAAGAGTGGTGGAGGTCGCAGTGCATTAAAAAGACAATATAAATACCCCTTGGAAGAATGGTGGAGGTTGCAGTGGTATAAAAAGACAATATCAATGCCCTCTGGAAGAGCTGTGGAGTTCAGAGTGGTTTAACCAGACGGTTTTAATGCCCCTTGGAAGAGATGTGGAGGTCACAGTAGGTTAAGAAGACTGTTTTAATGCTTCTTGGAAGAGTCGTGGAGGTCGCAGAGTATAAAAAAGACAATATCAATGCCCTTTAGAAGAGAGGTGGAAGTCGCAGTGGAATAAAAAGACAATATCAATACCCCTTGGAAGAGTGCTGGAGAATACAGGGGAATAAAAAGACAATATCAATGCACCATGAAATAGACATGGACGTTACAGTAGCTAAACAAAATGTTTTTAATGCACCTTGGGAGAGTGGTGGAAGTCGTAGTGGAATAAAAGACAATATCAATGCCACTTGAAAGAGTGCTGTAGGTTACAGTGGAGTAAAAAGACAATATCTATGCCTCTTGTAAGAGCTGTGGAGTTCAGAGTGGTTTAAATTGACAGTTTTAATGCACCTTGGAAGAGACGTGGAGGTCACAGTAGCTTAACAATGCGGTTTTAATGTGCCTTGGAAGATTGGTGGAGGTCGCAGTGGAATAAAAAGACAACATCAATGCCCCTTGGAAGAGCCGTGGAGGTTACAGTGGAATAAAAAGACAATATCAATGTCCCGTGAAAGAGACGTGGAGGTCACAGTAGCTTAACAAGACGGTTTTAATGCCCCTTGGAAGAGAGGTGGAAGTTGCAGTGGAATAAAAAGACAATATCAATGCCCCTTGGAAGAGTGCTGGAGGTTACATTGGAATAAAAAGACAATATTAATGCCCCTTGCAAGAGCTGTGGAGTTCAGAGTGGTTTAAATTGACGGTTTTAATGCCCCTTGAAAGAGTGGTGGAGGTCGCAGTGGAATAAAAAGACAATATCAATGCCCCTTGGAAGAGTGATGGAGGTTACAGTGGAATAAAAAGACAATATCAATGCCCTTTGGAACAGTGGTGGAGGTTACAGTGGAATAAAAAGACAATAATAATGCCCCTTGGAAGAGCTGTGGAGTTCAGAGTGGTATAACCAGACGGTTTTAACGCTCCTTGGCAGAGACGTGGTGGTCACAGTAACTTAACAAGACGGTTTTAATGCCCCTTGGAAGAGTGGTGGAGGTCGCAGTGGAATAAAAGACAATATCAATGCCCCTTGGAAGATTTTTGGAGGTTACAGTGGAATAAAAAGACAATATCAATGCCCCTTGGAAGAGCTGTGGAGTTCAGAGTGGTTTAACCAGACTGTTTTAATGCCCCTTGGAAGAGACGTGGAGGTCACAGTAGCTTAACATGACTGTTTTAATGCCCCTTGGAAGAGTAGTGGAGGTCGCAGTAGATTAAAAAGACAATATCAATGCCCCTTAGAAGAGAGGTGGAAGTCGCAGTGGAATAAAAAGACCATGTCAATGCCACTTGGAAGAGTGGTGGAGGTTACAGTGGAATAAAAAGACAATATCAATGCCCCGTGGAATAGACATGGACGTGACAGTAGCTTAACAAGACGGCTTTAATGTCCCTTGGAAGAGTGGTGGAGGTAGCAGTGGATTAAAAAGACAATATCAATGCCCATTGGAAGATTGGTAGAGGTCGCAGTGGAATAAAAAGACAAAATCAATGCCCCTTGGAAGAGTGGTGGAGGTTACAGTGGAATAAAAAGTCAATATCAATGCCCCATGGAAGAGTTGTGGAGGTTACTGTAGATAAACAAAATGGTCTTAATGCCCCTTGAAAGAGTGGTGGAGGTCGCAGTGGAATAAATAGACAATGTCAATGCCCCTTGGAAGAGTGGTGGAGGTTAGAGCGGAATAGAAAGACAATGCCAGTGCTCCTTGGAAAAGCTGAGGAGTTCAGAGAGTTTTAAATTGTCGGTTTTAATGGCCCTTGGAAGTGACGTGGAGGTCGCAGTGGATTAAAAAGACAATATCAATGCCCATTGGAAGAGTGGTGGAGGTCGCAGTGGATTAAAAAGACAATATCAATGCCCGTGGTAGGGACGTGGAGTTCAGAGTGTTTAACCAGACGGTTTTAATGCCCCTTGGAAGAGACAAGGAGGTCGCAGTGGATTAAAAAGACAATATCAATGCCCATTCGAAGCGTGGTGGAGTTCACAGTGCAATAAAAAGACAATATCAATGCCCGTGGTAGGGACGTGGAGCTCAGAGTGTTTAACCAGACGGTTTTAATGCCCCTTGGAAGAGACAAGGAGGTCACAGTGGCTTAACAAGACTGTTTTAATGCACCTTGGAAGAGTGGTGGAGGTCGCAGTGGAATAAAAAGACAATATCAATGCCCCTTGGAAGATTGGTGGAGATTACAGAGGAATAAAAAGAAAATAACAGTGCCACTTGGAAGAGTGTTGGAGGTTACAGTGGAATAAAAAGACATTATCAATGCCCTGTGTAAGAAACTTGGAGGTCACAGTAGCTTAGCAAGACAGTTTTAATGCTCCTTGGAAGAGTCGTGGACGTTGCAGAGGAATAAAAAGACAATATCAATGCACTTGGAAGAGTGATGGAGGTTACAGTGGAATAAAAAGACAATATCAATGCCCCTTGGAACAGTGGTGGAGGTTACAGTGGAATAAAAAGATAATAATAATGCTCCTTGGAAGAGCTGTGGAGTTCAGAGTGGTATAACCAGATGGTTTTACCTCTCCTTGGAAGAGACAGGGAGGTCACAGTAACTTAACAAGACGGTTTTAATGCCCCTTGGAAGAGTGGTGGAGGTCGCAGTGGAATAAAAAAACAATATCAATGCCAATTGGAAGATTGGTGGAGGTTACAGTGGAATAAAAAGACAATATCAATGCCCCGTGGAAGAGATGTGGAGATCTCTGTAGCTTAACAAGACAGTTTTAATGCCCCTTGGAAGTGTGGTGGGGGTCGCAGTGGAATAAAAAGACAATATCAATGCCCCTTGAAAGAGTGTTGGAGGTTACAGTGAAATAAAAAGACAATATCAATGCCTCTTGAAAGAGCTATGGAGTTCAGAGTGCTTTAACCAGAAGGTTTTAATGCCCCTTGGAAGAGTGGGGAGGTCACATTGCATTAAAAAGACAATATCAATACCCCTTGGAAGAATTTTGGAGGTTACAGTGGAATAAAAAGACAATATCAATGCCCCTTGGAAGAGTTGTGGAGTTCAGAGTGGTTTAACCAGACGGTTTTAATGCCCCTTGGAAGAGATGTGGAGGTCACAGTATCTTAACAAGACTGTTTTAATGCCTCTTGGAAGAGTGGTGGAGGACGAAGTGGATTAATAAGACAAAATCAATGCCCCTTAGAAGAGAGGTGGAAGTCGTAGTGGAATAAAAAGACAATATCAATACCACTTGGAAGAGTGGTGGAGGATACAGTGGAATATAAAGACAATATCAATGCCCCGTGCAATAGACATGGACGTTACAGTAGCTAAACAAGATGTTTTTAATGCACCTGGGGAGAGTGGTGGAAGTCGTAGTGGAATAAAAATACAATATCAATGCTCCTTGAAAGAGTACTGTAGGTTACAGTGGAGTAAAAAGACAATATCAATGCCTCTTGCAAGAGCTGTGGAGTTCAGAGTGGTTTAAATTGACGGTTTTAATGCACCTAGGAAGATACGTGGAGGTCACAGTGGATTAAAAAGTCAATATCAATGTCCCTTGGAATAGTGGTGGAGGTTACAGTGGAATAAAAAGACAATATCAATGCTCCGTGAAAGAGACGTGGAAGTCACAGTAGCTTAACAAGACGGTTTTAATTCCCTTGGAAGAGAGGTGGAAGTTGCAGTGGAATAAAAAGACAATATCAATGCCCCTTGGAAGAGTGCAGGAGGTTACATTGGAATAAAAAGACAATATCAATGCCCCTTCCAAGAGCTGTGGAGTTCAGAGTGGTTTAAATTGTCGGTTTTAATGACCCTTGGAAGGGACGTGGAGGTGACAGTAGCTTAACAAGACGGTTTTAATGCCCTTTGGAAGAGTGGTGGAGGTCGCAGTGGATTAAAAAGACAATATGAATGTCCCTTGGAAGAGTGGTGGAGGTCGCAGTGGAATAAAAAGACAATATCAATTCCCCTTGGAAGAGTGGTGGAGGTTTCAGCTGAATAAAAAGACAATATCAATGCCTCTTGGAAGAGTGATGGAGGTTACAGTAGCTTAACAATATGGTTTTAATGCCCCTTGGAAGAGAGGTGGAAGTTGCAGTGGAATAAAAAGACAATATCAATGCCCCTTGGAAGAGTGCTGGAGGTTACATTGGAATAAAAAGACAATATTAATGCCCCTTGCAAGAGCTGTGGAGTTCAGAGTGGTTTAAATTGACGGTTTTAATGCCCCTTGAAAGAGTGGTGGAGGTCGCAGTGGAATAAAAAGACAATATCAATGCCCCTTGGAAGAGTGATGGAGGTTACAGTGGAATAAAAAGACAATATCAATGCCCTTTGGAACAGTGGTGGAGGTTACAGTGGAATAAAAAGACAATAATAATGCCCCTTGGAAGAGCTGTGGAGTTCAGAGTGGTATAACCAGACGGTTTTAACGCTCCTTGGCAGAGACGTGGTGGTCACAGTAACTTAACAAGACGGTTTTAATGCCCCTTGGAAGAGTGGTGGAGGTCGCAGTGGAATAAAAGACAATATCAATGCCCCTTGGAAGATTTTTGGAGGTTACAGTGGAATAAAAAGACAATATCAATGCCCCTTGGAAGAGCTGTGGAGTTCAGAGTGGTTTAACCAGACTGTTTTAATGCCCCTTGGAAGAGACGTGGAGGTCACAGTAGCTTAACATGACTGTTTTAATGCCCCTTGGAAGAGTAGTGGAGGTCGCAGTAGATTAAAAAGACAATATCAATGCCCCTTAGAAGAGAGGTGGAAGTCGCAGTGGAATAAAAAGACCATGTCAATGCCACTTGGAAGAGTGGTGGAGGTTACAGTGGAATAAAAAGACAATATCAATGCCCCGTGGAATAGACATGGACGTGACAGTAGCTTAACAAGACGGCTTTAATGTCCCTTGGAAGAGTGGTGGAGGTAGCAGTGGATTAAAAAGACAATATCAATGCCCATTGGAAGATTGGTAGAGGTCGCAGTGGAATAAAAAGACAAAATCAATGCCCCTTGGAAGAGTGGTGGAGGTTACAGTGGAATAAAAAGTCAATATCAATGCCCCATGGAAGAGTTGTGGAGGTTACTGTAGATAAACAAGATGGTCTTAATGCCCCTTGAAAGAGTGGTGGAGGTCGCAGTGGAATAAATAGACAATGTCAATGCCCCTTGGAAGAGTGGTGGAGGTTAGAGCGGAATAGAAAGACAATACCAGTGCTCCTTGGAAAAGCTGAGGAGTTCAGAGAGTTTTAAATTGTCGGTTTTAATGGCCCTTGGAAGTGACGTGGAGGTCGCAGTGGATTAAAAAGACAATATCAATGCCCATTGGAAGAGTGGTGGAGGTCGCAGTGGATTAAAAAGACAATATCAATGCCCGTGGTAGGGACGTGGAGTTCAGAGTGTTTAACCAGACGGTTTTAATGCCCCTTGGAAGAGACAAGGAGGTCGCAGTGGATTAAAAAGACAATATCAATGCCCATTCGAAGCGTGGTGGAGTTCACAGTGCAATAAAAAGACAATATCAATGCCCGTGGTAGGGACGTGGAGCTCAGAGTGTTTAACCAGACGGTTTTAATGCCCCTTGGAAGAGACAAGGAGGTCACAGTGGCTTAACAAGACTGTTTTAATGCACCTTGGAAGAGTGGTGGAGGTCGCAGTGGAATAAAAAGACAATATCAATGCCCCTTGGAAGATTGGTGGAGATTACAGAGGAATAAAAAGAAAATAACAGTGCCACTTGGAAGAGTGTTGGAGGTTACAGTGGAATAAAAAGACATTATCAATGCCCTGTGTAAGAAACTTGGAGGTCACAGTAGCTTAGCAAGACAGTTTTAATGCTCCTTGGAAGAGTCGTGGACGTTGCAGAGGAATAAAAAGACAATATCAATGCACTTGGAAGAGTGATGGAGGTTACAGTGGAATAAAAAGACAATATCAATGCCCCTTGGAACAGTGGTGGAGGTTACAGTGGAATAAAAAGATAATAATAATGCTCCTTGGAAGAGCTGTGGAGTTCAGAGTGGTATAACCAGATGGTTTTACCTCTCCTTGGAAGAGACAGGGAGGTCACAGTAACTTAACAAGACGGTTTTAATGCCCCTTGGAAGAGTGGTGGAGGTCGCAGTGGAATAAAAAAACAATATCAATGCCAATTGGAAGATTGGTGGAGGTTACAGTGGAATAAAAAGACAATATCAATGCCCCGTGGAAGAGATGTGGAGATCTCTGTAGCTTAACAAGACAGTTTTAATGCCCCTTGGAAGTGTGGTGGGGGTCGCAGTGGAATAAAAAGACAATATCAATGCCCCTTGAAAGAGTGTTGGAGGTTACAGTGAAATAAAAAGACAATATCAATGCCTCTTGAAAGAGCTATGGAGTTCAGAGTGCTTTAACCAGATGGTTTTAATGCCCCTTGGAAGAGTGGGGAGGTCACATTGCATTAAAAAGACAATATCAATACCCCTTGGAAGAATTTTGGAGGTTACAGTGGAATAAAAAGACAATATCAATGCCCCTTGGAAGAGTTGTGGAGTTCAGAGTGGTTTAACCAGACGGTTTTAATGCCCCTTGGAAGAGATGTGGAGGTCACAGTATCTTAACAAGACTGTTTTAATGCCTCTTGGAAGAGTGGTGGAGGACGAAGTGGATTAATAAGACAAAATCAATGCCCCTTAGAAGAGAGGTGGAAGTCGTAGTGGAATAAAAAGACAATATCAATACCACTTGGAAGAGTGGTGGAGGATACAGTGGAATATAAAGACAATATCAATGCCCCGTGCAATAGACATGGACGTTACAGTAGCTATACAAGATGTTTTTAATGCACCTTGGGAGAGTGGTGGAAGTCGTAGTGGAATAAAAATACAATATCAATGCCCCTTGAAAGAGTACTGTAGGTTACAGTGGAGTAAAAAGACAATATCAATGCCTCTTGCAAGAGCTGTGGAGTTCAGAGTGGTTTAAATTGACGGTTTTAATGCACCTAGGAAGATACGTGGAGGTCACAGTGGATTAAAAAGTCAATATCAATGTCCCTTGGAATAGTGGTGGAGGTTACAGTGGAATAAAAAGACAATATCAATGCTCCGTGAAAGAGACGTGGAAGTCACAGTAGCTTAACAAGACGGTTTTAATTCCCTTGGAAGAGAGGTGGAAGTTGCAGTGGAATAAAAAGACAATATCAATGCCCCTTGGAAGAGTGCAGGAGGTTACATTGGAATAAAAAGACAATATCAATGCCCCTTCCAAGAGCTGTGGAGTTCAGAGTGGTTTAAATTGTCGGTTTTAATGACCCTTGGAAGGGACGTGGAGGTGACAGTAGCTTAACAAGACGGTTTTAATGCCCTTTGGAAGAGTGGTGGAGGTCGCAGTGGATTAAAAAGACAATATGAATGTCCCTTGGAAGAGTGGTGGAGGTCGCAGTGGAATAAAAAGACAATATCAATTCCCCTTGGAAGAGTGGTGGAGGTTTCAGCTGAATAAAAAGACAATATCAATGCCTCTTGGAAGAGTGATGGAGGTTACAGTAGCTTAACAATATGGTTTTAATGCCCCTTGGAAGAGTGGTGGAGGTAGCAGTGGAATAAAAAGACAATGTCAATGCACCTTTGAAGAGTGGTGGAGGTTAGAGTGGAATAAAAGACAATACAAATGCCCCTTGGAAGAGCTGTGGAGTTCAGAGTGGTTTAAACTGATGGTTTTAATGCCCCTTGGAAGAGAAGTCGACGTGACAGAAGCATAACAAGATGGTTTTAATGCCCCTTCGAAGAGTGGTGGAGTTCGCAGTGGATTAAAAAGACAATATCAATGCTCCTTGGAAGAGTGCTGGATTTCGCAGTGGAATAAAAAGACAATATCAATGCCCAGTGGAAGGGACGTGGAGGTCAAAGTAGCTTAACAAGACGGTTTTAATGCCCCTTGGAAGAGTGTTGGAGGTTGCAGGGGATTAAAAACACAAAAACAATGCCCATTGGAAGAGTGGTGGAGCTCGCAGTGGAATAAAAAGACAAAATTAATGCCCCTTGGAAGAGTGGTGGAGGTTACAGTGGAATAAAAAGACAATATCAATGACCCATGGAAGAGTTGTGTAGGTCACTGTTGCTTAAAAAGATGGTCTTAATGCCCCTTGGAAGAGTGGTGGAGGTCGCAGTGGAATAAATAGACAATGTCAATGCCCCTTGGAAGAGCTGTGGAGTTCAGAGTTGTTTAAATTGACGGTTTTAATGCCCCTGGGAAGAGACATGGAGGTCACAGTGGATTAAAAAGACAATATCATTGCCCCTTGGAATAGTGGTGGAGGTCGCATTGGATTAAAAAGACTATATTAATGCCCCTTGGAAGAGTGGTGGAGGTTAGAGTGGAATAAAAAGACAATACCAATGCCCCTTGGAAGAGCTGTGGAGATCAGAGTGGTTTAACCAGATGGTTTTAATGCCCTTCGGAAGAGAGGTGGAGGTCGCAGTTGATTAAAAAGACAATATCAATGCCTCTTGGAAGAGTGGTGGAGGTCGCAGTGGAATAAAAAGACAATATCAATGCCGCTTGGAAGAGTGGTGGATGTTACAGTTGAATTAAAAGACAATATCAATGCCTCTTGTAAGAGCTGTGGAGTTCAGAGTGTTTAACCAGACGGTTTTAATGCCCCTTGGAAGAAACGAGGAGGTAACAGTAGCTTAACAAGACTGTTTTAATGCCCCTTGGAAGAGTGGTGGAGATCGTTGTGGATTTAAAAGACAATATCAATGCCCCTTAGAAGAGTGGTGGAGGTCGCATTGGAATAAAAAGACAAAATCAATGCCCCTTGGAAGATTGGCGGAGGTTACAGTGGAATAAAAAGACAATATAAATGCCCCTTGGAAGAGTGGTGGAGGTTACAGTGGAATAAAAAGACAATATCAATGCCCTGTTTAAGAAACTTGTATGTCACAGTAGCTTAACAAGATGGTTTTAATGCCCCTTGGAAGAGTCGTGGACGTCGCAGCGGAATAAAAAGACAATATCAATGCACTTGGACGAGTGCAGAAGGTTACAATGGAATAAAAAGACATTGTCAATGCCCCTTGGAAGAGCTGTGGAGCTCACAGCGGTTTAACCAGAAGGTTTTAATGCCCCTTGGTAGAGTCTTGGAGGTCACAGTAGCTTAACAAGACGATCTTAATGCCCCTTGGAAGAGTGGTGGAGGTCGCAATGGAATAAAAAGACAATATCAATGCCCCGTGGAAGGGACGTGGAGGTCACAGAAGCATAACAAGACGGTTTTAATGCCCATTAGAAGAGTGGTGGAGGTCGCAGTGGATAAAAAAGACAATATCAAAGCCCCTTGGAAGAGTGGTGGAGGTCGCAGTGGAAAAAAGAGACAATATCCATGCCCCTTGGAAGAGTGGTGGGGGTTACAGTCGAATAAAAAGACAACATCAATGCCTCTTGGAAGAGCTGTGAAGTACAGAGTGGTTTAACCAGACGGTTTAATGCCCCTTGGAAGAGACATGGAGGTCACAGTATCTTATCAAGACTGTTTTAATGCCCCTTGGAAGAGTGGTGGAGGTCTCAGTGGATTAAAAAGACAATATCAATGCCCCTTAGAAGAGTGGTGGAGGTCGCAGTGGAATAAAAATACAATATCAATGCCCCTTGAAAGAGTACTGTAGGTTACAGTGGAGTAAAAAGACAATATCAATGCCTCTTGCAAGAGCTGCGGAGTTCAGAGTGTTTTAAATTGACGGTTTTAATGCACCTAGGAAGATACGTGGAGGTCACAGTGGATTAAAAAGTCAATATCAATGTCCCTTGGAATAGTGGTGGAGGTTACAGTGGAATAAAAAGACAATATCAATGCTCCGTGAAAGAGACGTGGAAGTCACAGTAGCTTAACAAGACGGTTTTAATTCCCTTGGAAGAGAGGTGGAAGTTGCAGTGGAATAAAAAGACAATATCAATGCCCCTTGGAAGAGTGCTGGAGGTTACATTGGAATAAAAAGACAATATCAATGCCCCTTTCAAGAGCTGTGGAGTTCAGAGTGGTTTAAATTGTCGGTTTTAATGACCCTTGGAAGGGACGTGGAGGTGACAGTAGCTTAACAAGACGGTTTTAATGCCCTTTGGAAGAGTGGTGGAGGTCGCAGTGGATTAAAAGGACAATATGAATGTCCCTTGGAAGAGTGGTGGAGTTCGCAGTGGAATAAAAAGACAATATCAATTCCCCTTGGAAGAGTGGTGGAGGTTACAGCTGAATAAAAAGACAATATCAATGCCTCTTGGAAGAGTGATGGAGGTTACAGTAGCTTAACAATATGGTTTTAATGCCCCTTGGAAGAGTGGTGGAGGTAGCAGTGGAATAAAAAGACAATGTCAATGCCCCTTTGAAGAGTGGTGGAGGTTAGAGTGGAATAAAAGACAATACAAATGCCCCTTGGAAGAGCTGTGGAGTTCAGAGTGGTTTAAACTGATGGTTTTAATGCCCCTTGGAAGAGAAGTCGACGTGACAGAAGCATAACAAGACGGTTTTAATGCCCCTTGGAAGAGTGGTGGAGTTCGCAGTGGATTAAAAAGACAATATCAATGCTCCTTGGAAGAGTGCTGGATTTCGCAGTGGAATAAAAAGACAATATCAATGCCCCGTGGAAGGGACGTGGAGGTCAAAGTAGCTTAACAAGACGGTTTTAATGCCCCTTGGAAGAGTGTTGGAGGTTGCAGGGGATTAAAAACACAAAAACAATGCCCATTAGAAGAGTGGTGGAGCTCGCAGTGGAATAAAAAGACAAAATTAATGCCCCTTGGAAGAGTGGTGGAGGTTACAGTGGAATAAAAAGACAATATCAATGACCCATGGAAGAGTTGTGTAGGTCACTGTTGCTTAAAAAGATGGTCTTAATGCCCCTTGGAAGAGTGGTGGAGGTCGCAGTGGAATAAATAGACAATGTCAATGCCCCTTGGAAGAGCTGTGGAGTTCAGAGTTGTTTAAATTGACGGTTTTAATGCCCCTGGGAAGAGACATGGAGGTCACAGTGGATTAAAAAGAAAATATCATTGCCCCTTGGAATAGTGGTGGAGGTCGCATTGGATTAAAAAGACTATATTAATGCCCCTTGGAAGAGTGGTGGAGGTTAGAGTGGAATAAAAAGACAATACCAATGCCCCTTGGAAGAGCTGTGGAGATCAGAGTGGTTTAACCAGATGGTTTTAATGCCCTTCGGAAGAGAGGTGGAGGTCGCAGTTGATTAAAAAGACAATATCAATGCCTCTTGGAAGAGTGGTGGAGGTCGCAGTGGAATAAAAAGACAATATCAATGCCGCTTGGAAGAGTGGTGGATGTTACAGTTGAATTAAAAGACAATATCAATGCCTCTTGTAAGAGCTGTGGAGTTCAGATTGTTTAACCAGACGGTTTTAATGCCCCTTGGAAGAAACGAGGAGGTAACAGTAGCTTAACAAGACTGTTTTAATGCCCCTTGGAAGAGTGGTGGAGATCGTTGTGGATTTAAAAGACAATATCAATGGCCCTTAGAAGAGTGGTGCAGGTCGCATTGGAATAAAAAGACAATATCAATGCCCCTTGGAAGATTGGCGGAGGTTACAGTGGAATAAAAAGACAATATAAATGCCTCTTGGAAGAGTGGTGGAGGTTACAGTGGAATAAAAAGACAATATCAATGCCCTCTTTAAGAAACTTGGATGTCACAGTAGCTTAACAAGATGGTTTTAATGCCCCTTGGAAGAGTCGTGGACGTCGCAGAGGAATAAAAAGACAATATCAATGCACTTGGACGAGTGCAGAAGGTTACAATGGAATAAAAAGACATTGTCAATGCCCCTTGGAAGAGCTGTGGAGCTCACAGCGGTTTAACCAGACGGTTTTAATGCCCCTTGGTAGAGTCTTGGAGGTCACAGTAGCTTAACAAGACGATCTTAATGCCCCTTGGAAGAGTGGTGGAGGTCGCAATGGAATAAAAAGACAATATCAATGCCCCGTGGAAGGGACGTGGAGGTCACAGAAGCATAACAAGACGGTTTTAATGCCCATTAGAAGAGTGGTGGAGGTCACAGTGGATAAAAAAGACAATATCAAAGCCCCTTGGAAGAGTGGTGGAGGTCGCAGTGGAAAACAGAGACAATATCCATGCCCCTTGGAAGAGTGGTGGGGGTTACAGTCGAATAAAAAGACAACATCAATGCCTCTTGGAAGAGCTGTGGAGTACAGAGTGGTTTAACCAGACGGTTTAATGCCCCTTGGAAGAGACATGGAGGTCACAGTATCTTATCAAGACTGTTTTAATGCCCCTTGGAAGAGTGGTGGAGGTCTCAGTGGATTAAAAAGACAATATCAATGCCCCTTAGAAGAGTGGTGGAGGTCGCAGTGGAATAAAAAGACAATATCAATGCCTCGTGGAAGAAACTTGGAGGGAACATTAGCTTAACAAGATGGTTTTAATGCCCCTTGGAAGAGAGGTGGAGGTCGCAATGGAATGAAAAGACAAAATCAATGCCCCTTGGAAGAGTGGTGGAGGTTACAGTGGAATAAAAAGACAATATCAATGACCCTTGGAAGAGTGGTGGATGTTATTGTGGAATAAAAAGACAATATCAATGACCCTTGGAAGAGTGGTGGAGGTCGCAGTGGATTAAAAAGACAATATCAGTGCCCCCTTGAAGAGTGGTGGAGGTTGCAGTGTAATAAAATGACAATATCAATTCCAGTTGGAAGAGATGTGGAGGTCGAAGTGGAATAAAAAGAAAATTTCAATGCCCCTTAGAAGAGTGGTGGAGATTACAGTGGCAAAAAAAGACAACATCAATGTTCCTTGGAAGAGGGGTGAAGGTCGCAGTGGAATAAAAAGACAATATCAATGTCCCTTGGAAGAGTGGTGGAGGACGCAGTGGACTAAAAAGACAATATCAATGCCCCTTGGAAGTGTGGTGGAGGTCGCAGTGGAATAAATAGACAATATCAATGCACCGTGGAAGGGACATGGAGGTGACAGTAGCTTAACAACACTTTTTTAATGCCCCTTGGAAAAGTGGTGGAGGTCGCAGTGGATTAAAAAGACTATCAAATTACCTAGGAAGAGTGGTGGAGGTCGCAGTGGAAAAAAAAGACAATATCAATGCCCATTGGAAGGGTGGTGGAGGTTACAGTTGAATAAAAAGACAATATCAATGCCTCTTGGAAGAGCTGTGGAGTTCAGAGTGGTTTAACCATGCAGTTTTAATGCCCATTGGAAGACACGAGGAGGTCACAGTAGCTTAACAAGACTGTTCTAATGCCCCTTGGAAGAGTGGTGGAGATCGTTGTGGATTTAAAAGACAATATCAATGCCCCTTAGAAGAGTGGTGGAGGTCGCAGTGGAATAAAAAGACAATATCAATGCCCCGAGGAAGAGTGGTTGAGGTCGCAGTGGAATTAAAAGACAAGATCAATGCCCCGTGGAAGAGACGTGGAGTTCACAGTAGCTTAACAAGATGATTTTAATGCCCTTTGGAAGCGTGGTGGAGTTCACAGTGGATTAAAAAGACAATATCAATGTCCCTTGGTAGAGTGGTGGAGGTTACAGTGGAATTTAAAGACAATATTAATGCCCCGTGGAAGAAATGTGGAGGTCACTGTAGCTTAGCAAAACAGTTTTAATGCCCCTCGGAAGAATGGTGGAGGTCGCAGTGGAATAAAAAGACAATGTCAATGCCCCTTGGAAGAGTTGTGGAGTTCAGAGTGTTTTAACCAGACGGTTTTAATGCCCATTGGAAGTGACGTGGAGGTCACAGTAGCTTCAAAAGACATTTTTAATGCCCCTTGGAAAAGTGGTGGAGGTCGCAGTTGATTAAAAAGACAATGTCAATCCCCCTTGGAAAAATGGTGGAGGTGGCAGTGGAATAAAAAGACAGTATCAATGCCCCTTGTAAGAATGATGGAGGTCACAGTGGAATAAAAAGACAATGTCAATGCCCCTTGGAAGAGTGGTGGAGGTTAGAGTGGAAAAAAAGACAATACCAATGCCCATTCGAAGAGCTGTGGAGTTCACAGTGGTTTAACCAGATGGTTTTATTGCCCCTTGGACGAGACGTGGAGGTCTCAGTAGATAAACAAGACGGTTTTAATACCCCTTGGAAAAGTGGTGGAGGTCACAGTCGATTAAAAAGACAATATCAATGCCCCGTGGAAGACACGTGGAGGTGACAGTAGCTTAACAAGACAGTTTTAATGCCCCTTGGAAGAGTGGTGGAGGTTGCAGTGGAATAAAAAGACAATATCAATGCACCTTGAAAGAGTGGTTGAGGTTACAGTGAAATAAAAAGACAATATCAATGCCTCTTGAAAGAGCTATGGAGTTCAGAGTGGTTTAACGAGATGGTTTTAATGCCCCTTGGAAGAGTGGTGGAGGTCGCAGTGCTTTAAAAAGACAATATCAATATCCCTTGGAAGAATGGTGGAGTTTACAGTGGAATAAAAAGACAATATCAATGCCCCTTGGAAGAGCTGTGGAGTTCAGAGTGGTTTAACCAGACTGTTTTAATGCCCCTTGGAAAAGATGTGGAGGTCAAAGTAGCTTAACAAGACTGTTTTCATGCCTCTTGGAAGAGTGGTGGAGGTCGCAGTGGATTAAAAATACAATATCAATGCCCCTTAGAAGAGAGGTGGAAGTCGCATTGGAATAAAAAGACAATATCAATACCCCTTGGAAGAGTGGTGGAGGATACAGTGGAATAAAAAGACAATATCAATGCCCCGTGGAATAGACATGGACGTTACAGTAGCTAAACAAGATGTTTTTAATGTACCTTGGGAGAGTGGTGGAAGTCGTAATGGAGTAAAAAGACAATATCAATGCCCCTTGAAAGAGTGCTGTAGGTTACAGTGGAACAAAAAGACAATATCAATGCCTCTTGCAAGAGCTGTGGGGTTCAGAGTGGTTTAAAATGACGGTTTTAATGCACCTTGGAAGAGACGTGGAGGTCACAGTAGCTTAACAAGATGGTTTTAATGCCCCTTGGAAGAGTGGTGGAGGTCGCAGTGGATTAAAAAGACAATATCAATGCCACTTGGAAGAGTGGTGAAGGTCCCAGTGGAATAAAAAGACAATATCAATGCCCCTTGGAAGAGTGGTGGAGGTTACAGGGGAATGAAAAGACAATATCAATGTCCCGTGAAAGAGACGTGGAGGTCACAGTAGCTTAACAAGACGGTTTTAATGCCACTTGGAAGAGAGGTGGAAGTTGCAGTGGAATAAAAAGACAATATCAATGCCTCTTGGAACAGTGCTGGAGGTTTCATTAGAATAAAAAGACAATATCAATGCCCCTTGCAAGAGCTGTGGAGTTCAGAGTGGCTTAAATTGACTGCTTTAATGCCCCGTGGACTTGACGTGGAGGTCAAAGTAGCTTAAAAACACGGTTTTAATGGCCCTTGGAAGAGTGGTGGAGGTCGCAGTGGATAAAAAAGACAATATCCATGCCCCTTGGAAATATGATGGAGGTCGCAGTGGAATAAAAAGACAATGTCAATGCCCCTTGGAAGAGTGGTGGAGGTTAGAGTGGAATAAAAAGACAATACCAGTGCTCCTTGGAAGAGGTGTGGAGTTCAGAGTGGTTTAAATTGATGGTTTTAATGCCCCTTGGAAGAGACGTGGAGGTCACAGTGGATTAAAAAGACAATATCAATGCCCCTTGGAAGAGTGGTGGAGGTCGCAGTTGATTAAAAAGACAATTTAAATTCCCCTTAGAAGAGTGGTGCAGGTCGCAGTGGAATAAAAAACAATATCAATGCCCCTTGGAAGAGTAGTGGAGGTCGCAGTGGAATTAAAAAACAATATCAATGCCCCTTGGAACAGTGGTGGAGGTAACAGTGGATTAAAAAGACAATATCAAAGCCCCTTGGAAGAGCAGTGTAGTTCAGAGCAGTTAAACCAGACGGTTTTAATGCCCATTGGAAGTGACGTGGAGGTCACAGTAGCTTAAAAACACGTTTTTAATACCCTTTGGAAAAGTGGTGGAGGTTGCAGTGGATTAAAAAGACAATATCAATGCCCCTTGGAAGAATGATAGAGGTCGCAGTGGAATAAAAAGACAATGTCAATGCCCCTTGGAAGAGTGGTGGAGGTTAGAGTGGAATAAAAATACAATACCAGTGCTCCTTGGAAGAGCTGTTGAGTTCAGAGTGGTTTAAATTGTTGGTTTTAATGCCCCTTGGAAGAGACGTGGAGGTCACAGTGGATTAAAAAGACAATATCAATGCCCCTTGGAAGAGTGGTGGAGGTCGCAGTTGATTAAAAGGACAATATCAATTCCCCTTAGAAGAGTGGTGGAGGTCGCAGTGAAATAAAAAGACAATATCAATGTCCCTTGGAAGAGTAGTGGAAATCGCAGTGGAATAAAAAAACAATATCAATGCCCCTTGGAAGAGTGGTGGAGGTGACAGTGGATTGTAAAGACAATATCAATGCCCCTTGGAAGAGCAGTGGAGTTCAGAGTAGTTAAACCAGACGGTTTTAATGCCCATTGGAAGTGACGTGGAGGTCACAGTAGCTTAAAAAGACGTTTTTAATTCCCCTTGGAAAAGTGGTGTAGGTCGCAGTGGATTAAAAAGACAATATCAATGCCCCTTGGAAGAGTGGTGGAGTTTACAGTGGAATAAAAAGACAATATCAATGCCCCGTGAAAGAGACGTGGATGTCACAGTAGCTTAACAAGACGGTTTTAATGTCCCTTGGAAGAGATGTGGAAGTTGCAGTGGAATAAAAAGACAATATCAATGCCCTTTGGAAGAGTGCTGGAGGTTGCATTGGAATAAAAAGACAATATCAATGCCCCTTGCAAGAGCTGTGGAGTTCAAAGTGGTTTAAATTGACGGATTTAATGCCCCTTGGAAGGGACGTGGAGTTGACAGTAGCTTAACAAGACGGTTTTAATGCCCATTGGAAGAGTGGTGGAGGTCGCAGTGGATTAAAAAGACAATATGAATTCCCATTGGGAGAGTGGTGGAGGTCGCAGTGGAATAAAAAGACAATATCAATGCCCCTTGGAAGAGTGGTGGAGGTTACAGTTGAATAAAAAGACAATATCAATGCCCCTTGGAAGAGTGATGGAGGTTACAGTGGAATAAAAAGACAATATCAATGCCCCTTGAAACAGTGGTGGAGGTTACAGTTAAATAAAAAGACAATATCAATGCCCTGTGGAAGAGATGTGGAGGTCACAATAGCTTAACAAGACGGTTTTAATGCCCCTCGGAAGAGTGGTGGAGGTCGCAGTGGATTAAAAAGACAATATCAATGGGCCTTGGAAGAGTGGTGGAGGTCGCAGTGGAATAAAAAGACGTTATCAATGCCCCTTGAAAGAGTGATGGAGGTCGCAGTGGAATAAAAAGACAATATCAATGCCCCTTGGATGAGTGGTGGAGGTTACAGTGGAATAAAAAGACAATATCAATGCCCCATGGAAGAGATATGGAGGTCACTGTAGCTTAACCATATGGTTTTAATGCCCCTTGGAAGAGTGGTGGAGGTCGCAGTTTAATAAAAAGACAATGTCAATGCCCCTTGGAAGAGTGGTGGAGGTTAGAGTGGAATAATAAGACAATACAAATGCCCCTTGGAAGAGCTGTGGAGTT
Source organism: Phyllobates terribilis (assembly GCF_046119375.1). Lineage (NCBI taxonomy): Eukaryota > Metazoa > Chordata > Amphibia > Anura > Dendrobatidae > Phyllobates > Phyllobates terribilis. Next base: position 2,964,445 of record NW_027362985.1, on the reverse strand, counting down.
CAGAGTGGTTTAACCAGATGGTTTTAATGCCCCTTGGAAGAGAAGTCGACGTCACAGTAGCATAACAAGACGGTATTAATGCCCCTTGGAAGAGTGGTGGATTTCACAGTGGATTAAAAAGACAATATCAATGTCCCTTGGAAGAATGGTGGAGGTCGCAGTGGAATAAAAAGACAATATCAATGCCCCGTGGAAGGGACATGGAGGTCACAGTAGCTTAACAAGACGGTATTAATGCCCCTTGGAAGAGTGGTGGAGGTTGCAGTGGATAAAAAAGACAATATCAATAGCCCTTGGAAGAGTGGTGGAGGTCGCAGTGGAATAAATAGACAATATCAATGCCCCGTGGAAGGGACGTGGAGGTCACAGTAGCTTAACAAGGCGGTTTTAATGCCTCTTAGAAGAGTGGTGGAGGTTGCAGGGGATTAAAAAGACAATAACAATGCCCATTGGAAGAGTGGTGGAGGTCGCAGTGGAATAAAAAGACAAAATGAATACCCCTTGGAAGAGTGGTGGAGTTCAGAGTGGTTTGACCAGACAGTTTTAATCCCGCTTGGAAGAGACGTGGAGGTCACAGTAGCTTAACAATACTGTTTTAATGCCCCTTGGAAGAGTGGTGGTGGTCGCAGTGGATTAAAAAGATAATGTCAATGCCACTTGGAAGAGTGGTGGAGGTTACAGTGGAATAAAAAGACAATATCAATGCCCCGTGGAATAGACATGAACGTGACAGTAGCTTAACAAGACGGTTTTAATGCCCCTTGGAAGAGTAGTGAAGGTTGCAGTGGATTAAAAAGACAATATCAATGCCCCTCTGAAGAGTGTTGGAGGTTACAGTGGAATAAAAAGACAATATCAATGCCCTGTGTAAGAAACTTGAAGGTCACAGTAGCTTAACAAGACGGTTTTAATGCCCCAAGGAAGAGTCGTGGACGTCGCAGAGGAATAAAAAGACAATATCAATGCACTTGGAAGAGTGCAGAAGGTTACAATGGAATAAAAAGATATTGTCAATGCCCCTTGGAAGAGCTGTGGAGCTCAGAGCGGTTTAACCAGACGTTTTAATGCCCCTTGGAAGAGACTTGGAGGTCAAAGTAGCTTAACAAGACGGTTTTAATGCCCCTTGGAAGAGTGGTGGAGGTCGCAATGGAATAAAAAGTGTAATGCACACGCGTGTTTAGTGGTTCCACTGTGCCATGAACCGGAGAGTGTCTGGAGGGGTGTAACTAAGTATTTGCCCGATCCGACCAAGGTCGCACGATGGCATACGACGCCCGTGCAGGGAGGAACCGAGCAGAGGGACCAGGGTCTACTCCAGGTCAGACTCCGGACACAGTTGTTGACCCACACCGGGGAATACAGGAACAGGCAGACTAGAGCGCAGGCTGGGTAGGGTCCAGTACAGACTGGGAGACAGATTCGAAGCCGCAGATGCGGTAAACAAATAGAGTAAAGCGAAACCGCAGGTGCGGTAGTCAAGGCCGAGCAGAGCAGAACCGCAGACGCGATAGAGAAGGCTGAGCAGAGCAAAACCGCAGACGCGGTTGACAAGGCTGAGCAGAGCGAAACCGCAGACGCGGTGGACAGGGCTGAGCAAAGCGAAACCGCAGACACGGTGGACAGGGCTGAGCAAAGCGAAACCGCAGACGCGGTGGACAGGGCTGAGCATGGCGAAACCGCAGACGCGGTGGACAGGGCTGAGCAAAGCGAAACCGCAGACGCTTTGGACAGGGCTGAGCAAAGCGAAACCGCAGACGCGGTGGACAGGGCTGAGCAAAGCAAAACCGCAGACGCAGTGGACAAGGCTGAGCAAAGCGAAACCGCAGACGCGGTGGACAGGGCTGAGTAAAGCGAAACCGCAGACGCGGTGGACAGGGCTGAGCAAAGCGAAACCGCAGACGCGGTGGACAAGGCTGAGCAAAGCGAAACCGCAGACGTGGTGGACAGGGTTGAGCAAGCAAGAACCGCCAAAGCGGCAAGCAAGGCATAGCGGAGGGGACAGGGCTCAGTTCACACGGAACAGACAGGAAGGGAAAGGCAGAACCAGATACCCACAGGGTACTTGCAGTGAAGTAGCGAGTGGACCACAAACTCACAAACGGAAGTGCAGTGACAACGAGCAGGAGTTAGGTACGAGTTCAGACTCTGCAGAAAAAGGGAAGGTATGGACGAGCAGAGCAGAACCGCAGACGCGATAGAGAAGGCTGAGCAGAGCAAAACCGCAGACGCGGTTGACAAGGCTGAGCAGAGCGAAACCGCAGACGCGGTGGACAGGGCTGAGCAAAGCGAAACCGCAGACACGGTGGACAGGGCTGAGCAAAGCGAAACCGCAGACGCGGTGGACAGGGCTGAGCATGGCGAAACCGCAGACGCGGTGGACAGGGCTGAGCAAAGCGAAACCGCAGACGCTTTGGACAGGGCTGAGCAAAGCGAAACCGCAGACGCGGTGGACAGGGCTGAGCAAAGCAAAACCGCAGACGCGGTGGACAAGGCTGAGCAAAGCGAAACCGCAGACGCGGTGGACAGGGCTGAGTAAAGCGAAACCGCAGATGCGGTGGACAGGGCTGAGCAAAGCGAAACCGCAGACGCGGTGGACAAGGCTGAGCAAAGCGAAACCGCAGACGCGGTGGACAGGGTTGAGCAAGCAAGAACCGCCAAAGCGGCAAGCAAGGCATAGCGGAGGGGACAGGGCTCAGATCACACGGAACAGACAGGAAGGGAAAGGCAGAACCAGATACCCACAGGGTACTTGCAGTGAAGTAGCGAGTGGACCACAAACTCACAAACGGAAGTACAGTGACAACGAGCAGGAGTTAGGTACGAGTTCAGACTCTGCAGAAAAAGGGAAGGTACGGACATAGAGGAAAACAGGAAACAGGCTATGAGAGTATTCAGTCAAGAACAGACACAGCAGCAAGATACAGGAGCGGGTCTAGGTATGCGGCCCCTAGAAGGCGGAAAGAACAGGCTAGGAGCGTGTTCACACAGGCCTGGAAATGCAGCCTCCAGGATAGGCAGAAGACAACAGGCTAGAAGATAATACAGACAGGACACAGTTCAGACACGGGAACTGATACCAAAGGCAGGAAACATAAACGGGACCTGGCATATCAGTGACCAGAAGCCAACTGACAGAACACAATGCTCAGGCATGGGTTAATTGGATCATCTGGTTTAAATACCAGGTGACAGAGAGCAATAGTCTGAGGACGCACAAGGGGTGTGCCTGCAGCAGGTACAAAAAGCAGGAAGTGATCGGGCGCCGCCCTTAAGCAGCAGAAACAGAAGCAAACAGACAGCATGGAGGGAAGCCAGAGAGACATTCTGGATTGGAGATCAAGTGCGTGCTCTTGCACAGAGGGAGATGAACCACTATGCAAGGACGCCGCCAGGTATGTTACAGTACCCCCCCTTTACGCCCCCTCTTCTTCAGGCCTGCCAGAATCTTCCGCAGGGAATTCGAGGGCCAAGCCTTCACTTCAAGGAGATCACTTCCACTGTCCACAGGAAAAACTGGTCTCATTTGGTTAGCTAGGATGCTACCTCCTATCCAGCCATCCTCAGCAACAGATGAAACGGGTGGAGTACCAGGAACAGCACACAAGGAAGTCTCTCTCCACATATTTTCAGGTGGCACCCCAGAGGGTACAGAAGACAACTGGAAGTCCTCCGCCGGGTTGGAGGGGGGCAGAGACTCGGGGGTAACCTCCGCTTCAGATTACACTTGTTCAGACTCACTGGATGAAGCAGGCGAGGTATCAGGTACCGAGTATAGGAGAGTCTCTGTCCATTCGCTATCAAGTAGCACCCCGAAGGGTTCAGGAGACAACTGGAGGTCCTCTGCCGGGTCAGAGGAGTGGAGAGACTCGGGGGTAACCTCTGCTTCAGAAAACACTAGGTCGGACTCACTGGACGAAGCAGGCGAGGTATTGGGTGCCGAGCATAGGAAAGTCTCTGTCCATTCACCACCAGGTGGCACCCCGAAGGGTTCTGGAGACAACTGGAGGTCCTCCGCCTGGTCGGAGGGGTGTAGAGACTCGGAGTTAACTACCGCTTTGAGGTACCCATTGTCAGGCTCACAGGACGGAGCGGACGAAGTATCGGGTACCGGGTGTAGGGAAGTCTCTCTCCTTTTGTCATCAGGTGGTATCCCGGAGGATTCTAGGTGGGCAGAAGTCTCTTCTGGCAGGAGAACAGGTGCGCTACCCACGCATATTTCCCGTAGGGACTGCTCCGGGATACAGGGAAATGAAGCTTCAGCAGGGACTTCAAGGTTGGGATCAGGAGGTCTTTGGGAGGACAGACCCAGGCGTGACGGCTTGCCTCTACGCCTAGCACGCCTGGACTGCCTCTTGAGGTTGGGAGAAGTATTCCGAAGAGCGTATTCATCCTGTGTGGATTCTGGATGGGCAGTAGCCTCTTCGGGCAGGAGGACTAGTGCGCTACCTACACACATTACTCATCGGGGCTGCACCGGGATTTTGGGAAGTGAAGCTTCCACAGGAGCCTCCGGGTTAGGATCATCGAAGACCATTAGAAAGGCCACCAGGAAGGCCATTATGTCCAGGTCGATAGAATCTTGTGCGTCCCATAGAGGGGTGATCCATTTCAAGGCATCACCCGCTAGGTAAGACATCATAAATCCCACCTTAGCCCGATCGGTGGGAAAACAAAGAGGGTAGAACTTGAAGTGTAGCATGCATTGCTCCACAAATGCACGACTCTGTCTTGGATCCCCGTAGTACCGTGGCGGATCCGCAGGAACGAGTGCAGAAAGATCCATCTGGACGGGTGCGTAATTCGCCTGGAACTCAGCTAAAGAAAAAAAAAATATATATATATTTTTTTTTTAATTTATTTTTAATGCACATATTCGCTGGAAAACGTCTCAGAGAGCGAAGGCCGTGGGACACAACGGGAACCATGGCCTGAGCATGCTGTAATGCACACGCCCGGACTGACTGGCGTGTGCGTGTTTAGTGGTTCCACTGTGCCATGAACCGGAGAGTGTCTGGAGGGGCGTAACTAAGTATCTGCCCGATCCGACCAAGGTCGCACGACGGCATACGACGCCCGTGCACCAGGGAGGAACCGAGCAGAGGGACCAGGGTCTACTCCAGGTCAGACTCCGGACACGGCTGTTGATCCACACCGGGGAATACAGGAACAGGCAGACTAGAGCGCAGGCTGGGTAGGGTCCAGTACAGACTGGGAGACAGATTCGGAGCCGCAGATGCGGTAAACAAACAGAGTAAAGCGAAACCAAAGGTGCGGTAGTCAAGGCCGAGCAGAGCAGAACCGCAGACGCGGTAGACAATTCTGAGCAGAGCAAAACCGCAGACGCGGTAAACAAGGCTCAGCAGAGCAAAACCGCAGACGCGGTGGACAAGGCTGAGCAAAGCGAAACCGCAGACGCGGTGGACAGGGCTGAGCAAAGCGAAACCGCAGAAAAGGTGGACAGGGCTGAGCAAGGCGAAACCACAGACGCGGTGGACAGGGCTGAGCAAAGCGAAACCGCAGACGCGGTGGACAGGGCTGAGCAAAGCGAAACTGCAGAAAAGGTGTACAAGGCTGAGCAAAGCGAAACCGCAGACGCGGTGGACAGGGCTGAGCAAAGCGAAACCGCAGAAAAGGTGGACAAGGCTGAGCAAAGCGAAACCGCATACGCGGTGGACAGGGCTGAGTAAAGCGAAACTGCAGACGCGGTGGACAGGGCTGAGCAAAGCGAAACCGCAGACGCGGTGGACAAGGCTGAGCAAAGCGAAACCGCAGACGCAGTGGACAGGGTTGAGCAAGCAAGAACCGCCGAAGCGGCAAGCAAGGCAGAGCGGAGGGGACAGGGCTCAGTTCACACGGAACAGACAGGAAGGGAAAGGCAGAACCAGATACCCAGAGGGTACTTGCAGTGAAGTAGCGAGTGGACCACAAACTCTCAAACGGAAGTACAGTGACAACGAGCAGGAGTTCGGTACGAGTTCAGACTCTGCAGAAAAAGAGAAGGTACGGACATAGAGAAAAGCAGGAAACAGGCTAGGAGAGTATTCAGACAAGAACAGACACAGCAGCAAGATACAGGAGCGGGTCTAGGTATGTGGCCCCTAGAAGGCGGAAAGAACAGGCTAGGAGCGTGTTCACACAGGCCTGGAAATACAGCCTCCAGGATAGGCAGAAGACAACAGGCTAGAAGATAATACAGACAGGACACAGTTCAGACACGGGAACCGATACCGAAGGCAGGAAACATAAACGGGACCTGGCATATCAGTGACCAGAAGCCAACTGACAGAACACAATGCTCAGGCATGGGTTAAATGGAGCAGCTGGTTTAAATACCAGGTGACAGACAGCAATAGGCTGAGGACGCCCAAGGGGTGTGCCTGCAGCAGGTACAAAAAGCAGGAAGTGATCGGGCGCCGCCCTTAAGCAGCAGAAACAGAAGCAAACAGACAGCATGGAGAGAAGCCAGAGAGACATTCTGGATTGGAGATCAAGTGCATGCTCTTGCACAGTGGGAGATGAACCACTATGCAAGGACGCCGCCAGGTATGTTACAGTACCCCCCCCTTACGCCCCCTCTTCTTCAAGCCTGCCACAATCTTCCGCAGGGAATTCGAGGGCCAATCCTTCACTTCAAGGAGATCACTTCCACTGTCCACAGGAAAAACTGGTCTCATTTGGTTAGCTAGGATGCTACCTCCTATCCAGCCATCCTCAGCAACAGACGAAACGGGTGGAGTACCAGGAACAGCACACAAGGAAGTCTCTCTCCACATATTTTCAGGTGGCACCCCAGAGGGTACAGAAGACAACTGGAAGTCCTCTGCCGGGTTGGAGGGGGGCAGAGACTCGGGGGTAACCTCCGCTTCGGATTACACTTGTTCAGACTCACTGGATGAAGCAGGCGAGGTATCAGGTACCGAGTATAGGAGAGTCTCTGTCCATTCGCTATCAAGTAGCACCCCGAAGGGTTCAGGAGACACCTGGGGGTCCTCTGCCAGGTCAGAGGAGTGCAGAGACTCGGGGGTAACCTCTGCTTCAGAAAACACTAGGTCGGACTCACTGGACGAAGCAGGCGAGATATCGGGTGCCGAGCATAGGAAAGTCTCTGTCCATTCACCACCAGGTGGCACCCCGAAGGGTTCTGGAGACAAGTGGAGGTCCTTCGCATGGTCGGAGTGGTGTAGAGACTCGGAGTTAACTACCGCTTTGAGGTACCCATTGTCAGGCTCACAGGACGGAGCGGACGAAGTATCGGGTACCTGGTGTAGGGAAGTCTCTCTCCATTTGTCATCAGGTGGTATCCCGGAGGATTCTAGGTGGGCAGAAGTCTCTTCGGGCAGGAGAACAGGTGCGCTACCCACGCATATTACCTGTAGGGGCTGCTCCGGGATACAGGGAAAGGAAGCTTCAGCAGGGATTTCAAGGTTGGGATCAGGAGGTCTTTGGGAGGACAGACCCAGGCATGACGGCTTGCCTCTACGCCTAGCACGCCTGGACTGCCTCTTGAGGTTGGGAGAAGTATTCCGAAGAGCGTAGTCATCCTGTGTGGATTCTGGATGGGCAGTAGTCTCTTCGGGCAGGAGGACTAGTGCGCTACCTACACACTTTACTCATCGGGGCTGCACCGGGATATTGGGAAGTGAAGCTTCCGCAGGAGCCTCCGGGTTAGGATCATCGAAGACCATTAGAAAGGCCACCAGGCAGGCCATTATGTCCAGGACGATAGAATCCTGTGCATCCCATAGGGGGGTGATCCATTTCAAGGCATCACCCGCTAGGTAAGACATCATGAATCCCAACTTAGCCCGATCGGTGGGAAGACAAAGAGGGTAGAACTTGAAGTGTAGCATGCATTGCTCCACAAATGCACGACTCTGTCTTGGATCCCCGTAGTACCGTGGCGGATCCGCAGGAACGAGTGCAGAAAGATCCATCTGGATGGGTGCGTAATTCGCCTGGAACTCAGCTAAAGAAAAAAAATATATATATATATATTTTTTTTAATTTATTTTTAATGCACGTATTCGCTGGAAAACGTCTCAGAGAGCGAAGGCCGTGGGACACAACGGGAACCATGGCCTGAGCATGCTGTAATGCACACGCCCGGACTGACTGGCGTGTGCGTCTTTAGTGGTTCCACTGTGCCATGAACCGGAGAGTGTCTGGAGGGGCGTAACTAAGTATCTGCCCGATCCGACCAAGGTCGCACGACGGCATACGACGCCCGTGCACCAGGGAGGAACCGAGCAGAGGGACCAGGGTCTACTCCAGGTCAGACTCCGGACACGGCTGTTGATCCACACCGGGGAATACAGGAACAGGCAGACTAGAGCGCAGGCTGGGTAGGGTCCAGTACAGACTGGGAGACAGATTCGGAGCCGCAGATGCGGTAAACAAACAAAGTAAAGCGAAACCGCAGTTGCAGGAGTCAAGGCCGAGCAGAGCAGAACCGCAGACGCAGTAGACAAGGCTGAGCAGAGCAAAAACGCAGACGCGGTAGACAAGGCTGAGCAGAGCGAAAAAGCAGACGCGGTTGACAAAGCTGAGCAAAGCGAAAAAGCAGACGCGGTTGACAAAGCTGAGCAAAGCGAAACCGCAGACGCGGTGGACAGGGCTGAGCAACGCGAAACCGCAGACGCGGTGGACAGGGCAGTGCAAAGCGAAACCGCAGACGTGGTGGACAGGGCTGAGCAAAGCGAAACCGCAGACGCGGTGGACAGGGCTGAGCAAAGCGAAACCGCAGACGCAGTTGACAGGGCTGAGCAAAGCAAAACTGCAAACGCGGTGGACAGGGCTGAGCAAAGCGAAACCGCAGACGCGGTGGACAGTGCAGAGCAAAGCGAAACCGCAGACGCGGTTGGCAGGGCTGAGCAAAGCGAAACCGCAGATGCGGTGGACAGGGCTGAGCAAAGCGAAACCGCAGACGCGGTGGACAGGGCTGAGCAAAGCGAAACCGCAGACGCGGTGGACAGCTCTGAGCAAAGCGAAACCGCAGACGCGGTGGACAAGGCTGAGCAAAGTGAAACCGCAGACGCGGTGGACAGGGCTGAGTAAAGCGAAACCGCAGACACGGTGGACAGGGCTGAGCAAGCAAGAACCGCCGAAGCGGCAAGCAAGGCAGAACGGAGGGGACAGGGCTCAGTTCACACGGAACAGACAGGAAGGGAAAGGCAGAACCAGATACCCACAGGGTACTTGCAGTGAAGTAGCGAGTGGACCACAAACTCACAAACGGAAGTACAGTGACAACGAGCAGGAATTAGGTACGAGTTCAGACTCTGCAGAAAAAGGGAAGGTACGGACATAGAGAAAAACAGGAAACAGGCTAGGAGAGTATTCAGACAAGAACAGACACAGCAGCAAGATACAGGAGCGGGTCTAGATATGCGGCCACTAAAAGGCAGAAAGAACAGGCTAGGAGCGTGTTCACACAGGTCTGGAAATACAGCCTCCAGGATAGGCAGAAGACAACAGGCTAGAAGATAATACAGACAGGACACATTTCAGACACGGGAACTGATACCGAAGGCAGGAATCATAAACGGGACCGGGCATATCAGTGACCAGAAGCCAACTGACAGAACACAATGCTCAGGCATGGGTTAATTGGAGCAGCTGGTTTAAATACCAGGTGACAGACAGCAATAGGCTGAGGACGCACAAGGGGTGTGCCTGCAGCAGGTACAAAAAGCAGGAAGTGATCGGGCGCCGCCCTTAAGCAGCAGAAACAGAAGCAAACAGACAGCATGGAGGGAAGCCAGAGAGACATTCTGGATTGGAGATCAAGTGCGCGCTCTTGCACAGTGGGAGATGAACCACTATGCAAGGACGCCGCCAGGTATGTTACAAAAAGGCAATATCAATGCCCCGTGGAAGGAACGTGAAGGTCACAGTAGCATAACAAGACTATTTTAATGCCCATTGGAAGAGTGGTGGAGGTCGCAGTGGATAAAAAAGACAATATCAAAGACACTTGGAAGAGTGGTGGAGGTCGCAGTGGAAAACAGAGACAATATCAATGCCGCTTGGAAGAGTGGTGGAGGTTACAGTCGAATAAAAAGACAATATCAATGCCTCTTGGAAGAGCTGTGGAGTACAGAGTGGTTTAACCAGACAGTTTAATGCCCCTTGGAAGAGACGTGGAGGTCACAGTAGCTTATCAAGACTGTTTTAATGGTCCTTGGAAGAGTGGTGGAGGTCGCAGTGGATTAAAAAGACAATATCAATGCCCCTTAGAAAAGTGGTGGAGGTTACAGTGGAATAAAGAACAATATCAAAGCCCCTTGCAAGAGCTGTGGAGTTGAGAGTGGTTTAAATTGACGGTTTTAATGCCCCTTGGATGAGACGTGGAGGTCACAGTAGATTATCAAGACTGTTTTAATGCCCCTTGGAAGAGTGGTGGAGGTCGCAGTGGATTAAAAAGACAATATCATTGCCCCTTAGAAGAGAGGTGGAAGTCACCGTGGAATAAAAAGACAATATCAATACCACTTAGAAGAGTGGTGGAGGATACAGTGGAATAAAAAGACAATATGAATGCCCGGTGGAATAGACATGGACGTTACAGTAGCTAAACAAGATGTTTTTAATGCACCTTGGTAGAGTGGTGGAAGTCGTAGTGGAATAAAAAGACAATATCAATGCCACTTGAAAGAGTGCTGTAGGTTACAGTGGAGAAAAAAGACAACATCAATGCCTCTTGCAAGACCTGTGGAATTCAAAGTGGTTTAAATTGACGGTTTTAATGCACCTTGGAAGAGACGTGGAGGTTACAGTAGCTTAACAATACGGTTTTAATGCCCCTTGGAATAGTGGTGGAGGTCGCAGTGATTTAAAAAGACAATATCAATGCCCAATGGAAGAATGGTTAAGGTCGCAGTGGAATAAAAAGACAAAATCAATGCCCCTTGGAAGAGTGGTGGAGGTTACAGTGGAAAAGAGCGACAATATCAATGCCCCTTGGAAGAGCTGTGGAGTTCAGAGTGGTTTAACCAGACAGTTTTAATGCCCCTTGGAAGAGTGGTGGAGGTCACAGTTAATTAAAAAGACAATATCAATGACCCTTGGAAGAGTGGTGTAGGTCGCAGTGGAATAAAAAGACAATATCAATGCCCCGTGGAATTGACGTGGATGTCAAAGTAGGTTAACAAGACGGTTTTCATGCCCCTTTGAAGAGTGGTGGAGGTCGCAGTTGATTAAGAAGAAAATATAAATGCCCCTTGTAAGAGTCGTGGAAGTCGCAGTGGAAAAAAAGACAATATCAATGCCCCTTGGAAGAGTAGCGGAGGTCGCAGTGGATTAAAAAGACAATATCAATGCTCCGTGGAAGAGACGTGGAGGTCACAGTAGCTTAACAAGATGGTTTTAATGCCCTTTGGAAGAGCGGTGGAGGTTGCAGTGGTTTAAAAAGACAATATCAATGCCCTTTGGAAGAGTGGTGGAGGTCGCAGTGGAAAAAAATACAATATCAATGCCCCTTGGTTGAGTGGTGGAGGTTACAGAGGAATTTAAAGACAATATCAATGCCCCGTGGAAGAGATGTGGAGGTCACTGTAGCTTAACAAGACAGTTTTAATGCCCCTTGGAAGAATGGTGGAGATCGCAGTGGAATAAAAAGACAATATCAATTCCCCTTGGAAGAGATGTGGAGGATACAGTGGAATAAAAAGACAATATCAATGCCCGGTGGAATAGACATGGACGTTAAAGTAGCTAAACAAGATGTTTTTAATGCACCTTGGGAGAGTGGTGGAAGTCGTAGTGGAATAAAAAGGCAATATCAATGCCACTTGAAAGAGTGCTGTAGGTTACAGTGGAGTAAAAAGACAATATCAATGCCTCTTGCAAGACCTGTGGAGTTCAGAGTGGTTTAAATTGACGGTTTTAATGCACCTTGGAAGAGACGTGGAGGTCACAGTAGCTTAACAACATGTTTTTAATGCACCTTGGGAGAGTGGTGGAAGTCGTAGTGGAATAAAAAGACAATATCAATGCCACTTGAAAGAGTGCTGTAGGTTACAGTGGAGTAAAAAGACAATATCAATGCACCTTGGAAGAGACGTGGAGGTCACAGTAGCTTAACAAATAAGGTTTTAATGCCCCTTGGAAGAGTGGTGTAGGTCGCAGTGGAATAAAAAGACAATATCAATGCCCCGTGGAATTGACGTGGATGTCAAAGTAGGTTAACAAGACGGTTTTCATGCCTCTTTGAAGAGTGGTGGAGGTCGCAGTTGATTAAGAAGACAATATAAATGCCCCTTGTAAGAGTGGTGGTAGTCGCAGTGGAAAAAAAGACAATATCAATGCCCCTTGGAAGAGTAGCGGAGGTCGCAGTGGATTAAAAAGACAATATCAATGCTCCGTGGAAGAGACGTGGAGGTCACAGTAGCTTAACAAGATGGTTTTAATGCCCTTTGGAAGAGTGGTGGAGGTCGCAGTGGATTAAAAAGACAATATCAATGTCCTTTGGAAGATTGGTGGAGGTCGCAGTGGAATAAAAAGACAATATCAATGCCTCATGGAAGAGACTTGGAGGTCACAGTAGCTTAACAAGATGGTTTTAATGCCCCTTGGAAGAGAGGTGGAGGTCGCAGTGGAATAGAAAGACAATATCAATGCCCCTTGGAAGAGTGGTGGAGGTTACAGTGGAATAAAAAGACAATATCAATGATCTTTGGAAGAATGGTGGAGGTCGCAGTGGAATAAAAGGACAATATTAATGCCCCTTGGAAGATTGTTTTAGGTCGCAGTAGAATAAAAAGACAATATCAATGCCCCTTGGAAGTGTGGTGGAGGTTACAGTGGAATAACAAGACAATATCAATGCCCCTTGGAAGAGCTGTGGAGTTCACACTGGTTTAACCAGAAGGTTTTAATGCACCGTGGAATAGACGTGGAGGTCACAGTAGCTAAACAAGACGGTTTTAATGCTTCTTGGAAGAGTGTTGGAGGTTGCAGAGGATTAAAAAGACAAAATCAATGCCCCTTGGAAGAGTGGTGGAGGTTACAGTGGAATAAAAAGACAATATCAATGCTTCTTGCAAGAGCTGTGGAGTTCAGAGTGGTTTAAATTGACGGTTTTAATGCCCCTTGGAAGAGACGTGGAGGTCACAGTAGCTTAAGAAGACGGTTTTAATGCCCCTTGGAAGAGTGTTGGAGGTTACATTCCAATAAAAAGACAATATCAATGTTTCTTGGAATAGCTGTGGAGTTCAGAGTGGTTTAAATTGACATTTTTAATGCCCTTTGGAAAAGTGGTGGATGTCGCAGTGTATTAAAAAGAAAATATCAATTCCCCTTGGAAGAGTGGTGGAGGTGGCAGTGGAATAAAAAGACAATATCAATGCCCCTTGGAAGAATGATGGAGGTCGCAGTGGAATAAAAAGACAATGTCAATGCCCCTTTGAAGAGTGGTGGAGGTTAGAGTGGAATAAAAAGACATTACTAATGCCCCTTGGAAGAGATGTGGATGTCACAATAGCTTAACAAGACGCTTTTAATGCCCCTTGGAACAGTGGTGGAGGTCGCAGTGGAATAAAAAGACATTATCAATGCCCCTTGGAAGAGTGGTGGAGGTCGCAGTGGAATAAATAGACAATTTCAATGCACCGTGGAAGAGACGTGGAGGTCACAGTAGCTTAACAAGATGGTTTTAATGCCTCTTGGAAGAATGATGGAGGTCGCAGTAGAATAAAAAGACAATGTCAATGCCCCTTTGAAGAGTGGTGGAGGTTAGAGTGGAATAAAAAGACAATACCAATGCCCCTTGGAAGAGCTGTGGAGATCAGAGTGGTTTAACCAGATGGTTTTATTGCCCCTTGGAAGAGACGTGGAGGTCACAGTATATTAACAAGACGGTTTTAATGCCCCTTGGAAAAGTGGTGGAGGTCGCAGTGGATTAAAAAGACAATATCAATGCCACTTGGAAGAGTGGTGAAGGTTCCAGTGGAATAAAAAGACAATATCAATGCCCCGTGAAAGAGACGTGGAGATCACAGTATCTTTACAAGGCTGTTTTAATGCCCCTTGGAAGGGAGGTGGAAGTCGTAGTGGAATAAAAAGACAATATCAATGCCCCTTGAAAGAGTGCTGTAGGTTACAGTGGAGTAAAAAGACAATATCAATGCCTCTTGCAAGAGCTGTGGAGTTCAAAGTGGTTTAAATTGACGGTTTTATTGCACCTTGGAAGAGACGTGGAGGTCACAGTAGCTTAACAATACGGTTTTAATGGCCCTTGGAAGAGTGGTGGAGGTCGCAGTGGATTAAAAAGACAACATCAATGCCACTTGGAAGAGTGGTGAAGGTCCCAGAGAAATAAAAAGACAATATCAATGCCCCTTGGAAGAGTGGTGGAGGATACAGTGGAATAAAACGACAATATCTATGCCCCTTGGAAGTGTGCTGGAAGTTACATTGGAATAAAAAGGCAATATCAATGCCCCTTGCAAGAGCTGTGGAGTACAGAGGGGTTTAAATTGACGGTTTTAATTCTCCTCGGAAGTGACGTGGAGGTGACAGTAGCTTAACAAGACGGTTTTAATGCCCCTTGGAAGAGAGGTGGAGGTCACAGTTGATTAAAAAGACAATATGAATGCCCCTTGGAAGAGTGGTGGAGGTCGCAGTGGAATCAAAAGACAATATCAATGCCCCTTGGAAGAGTGGTGGAGGTTACAGTTGAATAAAAAGACAATATCAATTCCCCTTGGAAGAGTGATGGAGGTTACAGTGGAATAAAAAGACAATATCAATGCCCCTTGGAACAGTGGTGGAGGTTACAGTTAAATAAAAAGACAATATCAATGCCCCGTGGAAGAGATGTGGATGTCACAATAGCTTAACAAGACGGTTTTAATGCCCCTTGGAACAGTGGTGGAGGTCGCAGTGGAATAAAAAGACATTATCAATGCCCCTTTGAAGAGTGGTGGAGGTCGCAGTGGAATAAAAAGATAATATCAATGCCCCTTGGACGAGTGGTGGAGGTTACAGTGGAATAAATAGACAATTTCAATGCACCGTGGAAGAGACGTGGAGGTCACAGTAGCTTAACAAGATGGTTTTAATGCCTCTTGGAAGACTGGTGGAGGTCGCAGTGGAATAAATAGACAATATCAAAGCCCCTTGGAAGAGTGGTGGAGGTTACAGTGGAATAAAAAGACAATAATAATGCCCCTTGGAAGAGCTGTGGAGTTCAGAGTGGTATAACGAGACGGTTTTAACGCTCCTTGGAAGAGACGTGGAGGTCACAGTAACTTAACAACATGGTTTTAATGCCCCTTGGAAGAGTGGTGGACGTAACAGTGGAATAAAAAAACAATATCAATGCCCCTTGGAAGATTGGTGGAGGTAACAGTGGAATAAAAAGACAATATCAATGCCCCGTGGAATAGATGTGGAGGTCACTGTAGCTTAACAATAGGGTTTTAATGCACTTTAGAAGAGTGGTGGAGGAAGCAGTGGAATAAAAAGACAACGTCAATGCCCTTTGGAAGAGTGGTGGAGGTTAGAGTGGAATAAAAAGACAATACAAATGCCCCTTGGAAGAGCTGTGGAGTTCAGAGTGGTTTAACAAGATGGTTTTAATGCCCCTTGGAAGAGAAGTCGACGTCACAGTAGCATAACAAGACGGTTTTAATGCCCCTTGGAAGAGTGGTGGAGGTGACAATCGAATAAAAAGACAATATCAATGCCTCTTGGAAGAGCTGTGGAGTTCAGAGTGGTTTAACCAGACGGTTTTAATGCCCCTTGAAAAAGACGTGGAGGTCACAGTAGCTTAACAAAACTGTTTTAATGCCCCTTGGAAGAGTGGTGGAGGTCGCAGTGGATTAAAAAGACAATATCAATGCCCCTTACAAGAGTGGTGGAGGTCGCAGTGGAATGAAAAGACAATATCAATTCCCCTTGGAAGAGATGTGGAGGTCGCAGTGGAATGAAAAGACAACATCAATGCCTCGTGGAAGAGACTTGGAGGTCAAAGTAGCTTAACAAGATGGTTTTAATGCACCTTGGAAGAGAGGTGGAGGTCGCAGTGGAATAAAAAGACCATATCAATGCCCCTTGGAAGAGTGGTGGAGGTTACAGTGGAATAAAAAGACAATATCAATGACCCTTGGAAGAGTGGTGGAGGTCGCAGTAAAAAAAAAAGACAATTTCAATGCCCCTTGGAAGAGTGGTGGAGGTTACAGTGGAATAAAAAGACAATATCAATGCCCCTTGGAAGAGCTCTGGAGTTCACAGTGGTTCAACCAGAAGGTTTTAAGGCACCGTGGAATAGACGTGGAAGTCACAGTAGCTAAACAAGACGGTTTTAATGCTTCTTGGAATAGAGATGGAGGTCGCAGTGGATTAAAAAGACAAAATCAATGCCCCTTGGAAGAGTTGTGGAGGTTACAGTGGAATAAAAAGACAATATCAATGCCTCTTGCAAGAGCTGTGGAGTTCAGAGTGGTTTAAATTGAAGGTTTTAATGCCCCTTGGAAGAGACGTGGAGGTCACAGTAGCTTAAGAAGACGGTTTTAATACCCTTGGAAGAGTGGTGGAGGTCTCAGTGGGTTAAAAAGACATTATCGATGCCCCTTGGAAGAGTGGTGGAGGTCGCAGTGGAATAAAAAGAAAATATCAATGCCCCTTAGAAGAGTGGTGGAGGTTACAGTAGAAAAAAAGACAATATCAATGTTCCTTGGAAGAGGGGTGAAGGTCGCAGTGGAATAAAAAGACAATATCAATGTCTGTTGGAAGAGTGGTGGAGGTCGCAGTGGATTAAAAACACAATATCAATGCCCCTTGGAAGAGTGGTGGAGGTCGCAGTGGAATGAAAAGACAATATCAATGCCACGTGGAAGGGATGTGGGGGTCACAGTAGCTTAACAAGATTGTTTTAATGCCCCTTGGAAGAGTCGTGGAGGTTGCAGGGGATTAAAAAGACAATAACAATGCCCCTTGGAAGAGTGGTGGAGATCGCAGTGGAATAAAAAGACAAAATCAATTCCCCTTGGAAGAGTGGTGGAGGTTACAGTGGAATAAAAAGACAATATCAATGCCTCTTGCAAGAGCTGTGAAGTTCAGAGTGGTTTAAATTGACGTTTTTAATGCCCCTTGGAAGAGACGTGGAGGTCACAGTAGCTTAACAAGACGGTTTTAATGCCCCTTGGAAGAGTGATGGAGGTGACAGTCGAATAAAAAGACAATATCAATGCCTCTTGGAAGAGCTGTGGAGTTCAGAGTGGTTTAACCAGACGGTTTTAATGCCCCTTGGAAAAGACGTGGAGGTCACAGTAGCTTAAAAAGACAATATCAATTCCCCTTGGAAGAGATGTGGAGGTCGCAGTGGAATAAAAAGACAATATCAATGCCTCGTGGAAGAGACTTGGAGGTCACAGTAGCTTAACAATATGGTTTTAATGCCCCTTGGAAGAGAGGTGGAGGTCGCAGTGGAATAAAAAGACAATATCAATGCCCCTTGGAAGAGTGGTGGAGGTTACAGTGGAATAGAAAGACAATATAAATGACCCTTGGAAGAGTGGTGGAGGTCGCAGTGGAATAAAAAGACAATATTAATGCCCCTTGGAAGAGTGGTGGAGGTCGCAGTAAAATAAAAAGACAATATCCATGCCCCTGGGAAGAGTGATGGAGGTTACAGTGGAATAAAAAGACAATATCAATGCCCCTTGGAAGAGCTGTGGAGTTCACAGTGGTTTAACCAGAAGGTTTTAAGGCACCGTGGAATAGACGTGGAGGTCACAGTAGCTAAACAAGACGTTTTCAATGCTTCTTGGAAGAGTGATGGAGGTCGCAGTGGATTAAAAAGGCAAAATCAATGCCCCTTTGATGAGTGGTGGAGGATACAGTGGAATAAAAAGACAATATCAATGCCCCGTGGAATAGACATGGAGGCAACAGCAGCTTAACAAGACAGTTTTAATGCCCCTTGGAAGAGTGGTGGAGGTCGCAGTGGAATAAAAAACAATATCAATGCCCCTTGGAAGAGTGGTGGAGGTAACAGTGGATTAAAAAGACAATATCAATGCCCCTTGGAAGAGTGGTGGAGGTTATAGTGAAATAAAAAGACAATATCAATGCCTCTTGAAAGAGTTATGGAGTTCAGAGTGGTTTCACCAGATGGTTTTAATTCCCCTTGGAAGAGTGGTGGAGGTCGCAGTGCATTAAAAAGACAATATCAATACCCCTTGGAAGAATGGTGGAGGTTACAGTGGAACAAAAAGACAATATCAATGCCCCTTGGATGAGCTGAGGAGTTCAGAGTGGTTTAACCAGACGGTTTTAATGCCCCTTGGAAGAGATGTGGAGGTCACAGTAGCTTAACAAGACTGTTTTAATGCCTATTGGAAGAATGGTGGAGGTCGCAGTGGATTAAAAAGACAATATCAATGCACCTTAGAAGAGAGGTTGAAGTCGCAGTGGAATAAAAAGACAATATCAATGCCCCGTGGAATAGACATGGACGTGACAGTAGCTTAACAAGACGATTTTAATGCCTCTTGGAAGAGTGGTGGAGGTCGCAGTGGATTAAAAAGACAATATCAATGCCCCTTGGCAGAGTCTTGGAGGTAACAGTGGAAAAAAAAGACAATATCATTGCCCCTTGGAAGAGCTGTGGAGTTCAGAGTGGTTTAACCAGACGGTTTTAATGCCCCTTGGAAGAGACGTGGTGGTCACAGTAGCTTAACAAGACCATTTTAATGCCCTTGGAATAGTGGTGGAGGTCGCAGTGGATTAAAAAGACAATATCAATGCCCTTTGGAAGAGTGTTGGAGGTTACCGTGAAATAAAAGACAATATCAATGCCCCGTGGAAGAGTTGTGGAGGTCACTGTAGCTTAACAAGATGGTCTTAATGCCGCTTGGAAGAGGGGTGGAGGTCGCAGTGGAATAAAAAGACAAGGTCAATGCCCCTTGGAAGAGTGGTGGAGGGTAGAATGGAATAAATAGACAATACCAATGCTCCTTGGAAGAGCTGTAGATTTCAGAGTGGTTTAAATTGACGGTTTTAATGCCCCTTGGAAGAGACGTGGAGGTCACAGTGGATTAAAAAGACAATATCAATGCCCCTTGGAAGAGTGGTCGTGGTCGCAGTGGATTAAAAATACAATATCAATGCCCCTTGAAAGAGTGGTGGAGGTCGCAGTGGAATAAAAAGACAATATCAATGCCCCGTGGAAGGGACGAGTAGGTCACAGTAGCTTAACAAGACGCTTTTAATGCACCTTGGAAGAGAGGTGGAGGTCGCAGTTAATTAAAAAGACAATATCAATGCCACTTGGAAAAGTCGTGGAGATCGCAGTGGATTAAAAAGTCAATATCAATGCCCCTTGGAAGAGTGGTGGAGGATACAGTCGAATAAAAAGAATATATCAATGCTCCTTGGAAGAACTGTGGAGTACAGAGTGGTTTAACCAGACGGTTTTATTGACCCTTGTAAGAGATGTAGAGGTCATAGTAGCTTATCAAGACTGTTTTAATGCCCCTTGGAAGAGTGGTGAAGGTCGCAGTGGTTTAAAAAGACAATATCACTGCCCCTTAGAAGAGTGGTGACGGTTACATTGGAATTAAAAGACAATATCAATGCCCCGTGGAATAGTCATGGAGGTTACAGCAGCTTAGCAAGATGGTTTTAATGCCCCTTGGGAGAGTGGTGGAAGTCGAAGTGGAATGAAAAGACAATATCAATGCCCCTTGGAAGAGTGCTGGAGATTACAATGGAATAAAAAGACAATATCAATGCCTCTTGCAAGAGCTGTGGAGTTCAGAGTGGTTTTGTTATGATCTGCTACAGGGACTAAGGAAAGACAGGAGAACTGTCCCTACAATAGAACTAAACTAGATCCCTACGATGTAACGGGGAACCTGATCCTGCGATCAGACCCGCTAAAGTCCTCGGCTAGTCTGAACGAAGACCTATAGATGTGAGGGAGGGATCCCTACAAGAACTAGGGACTGGGATAAGTTGGACACCTCCTAGCAGAAATAGTAGCAGTCAAAGACAAACACACAACAAAAAGCATAGAGGTCAGAAGACCTAGCAAAACTAACAGAGAACGGCAACAGAGCACGAAGCTAGCTCAAGAGTAGTAAATACAATGAAGTCCAGCAAGACCAGGAGGGAGGAGCCGGAATAAATAGGCAAAAATGGTCATGTGACCAGCAAGCTAAAAAAAACCTAACAGGAGAGTTCTAACAGTAGCCCCTCTTCTAAGAGGATCCTCCGGATCCCCTAGGCCCAGGCTTACCAGAAAACCTCCTGTGAAACGCTCTGACAAGTCTGGAAGCAGAAACATCATCCGCCCTCACCCATGAGTTATCCTCAGGCCCGAAACCCTTCCAAGCGACGAGATACTGCAAACTCCCTCTATACCGTCTAGAATTTAGGATGCGGGAAATTTCATATTCCCCGTCCTCCACCACCGGAGGAACAGTGGCAGAGGCGTCACCATCAGACACATCAGCTTTTTTCAACAGAAAAACATGAAACACCGGGTTAATCTTCCAGGACGTAGGAACCTCCAACCTAACAGCAGATTGGTTAACTATCTGAAGCACTTTAAAGGGCCCTACGAACTTGGGACCCAATTTTTTAGAAGGAATCCTCAATCGCAGATTCTTAGAGGACAACCAAACCATGTCACCAACAGCAAACAAAACCTCTTGCCATTTCCTATCAAAGTACCTCTTAGATTTTTTGTTAGCCTCCTGAAGATTACCACGCACATCCGTCCAAACTCTCTCCAAATCACCGGAAAAACTCTCCTCCTCAGGCACAGCCGAAACCAATTTGGAGAATGACCCAAAAGACGGATGTCTCCCAGAACAACAAAAAAAAGGCGAACACCCAGCAGAAGAGGATGTATGGTTGTTAAGAGCAAATTCAGCAAGTGGCAGAAACTCAGACCACCCCTCTTGATTGTCTGCCACAAAACAACGCAAGAACTGCTCAACATCCTGGTTCTTCCTTTCTGTCTGGCCATTAGACTCAGGATGATATCCAGATGAAAACGACAAATGAACTCCCAACCTGTCACAAAAGGCACGCCAAAAACGAGCCACGAACTGAGGTCCCCTATCAGAAACAATGTCAGTAGGAACACCATGTAGTCTGACAATTTCCTTGAAAAAGGCCTTAGTGAGTGTCTTAGCGCAAGGCAGTTTGATGAAGGGAACCAAGTGACACATCTTGCTAAAACGGTCCACGACCACCCAGATGACCGTGAAACCTTCAGAGGGGGGAAGGTCAGTAATAAAGTCTGTAGCCAGATGTGTCCAAGGTGCACTAGGAACCTCCAGAGGGCAAAGCAACCCCGCAGCAGGAGCATACGAAGACTTGGATCTAGCACACACAGTACATTGGCGCACCCACTTAATGACTTCCTTCTGCCATCCAGGCCACCAAAAACTGCGACCCACAAGTCTCTTGGTCTCAGAAATTCCTGGAGGACCTGCCAACCGAGACTCATGACACTCAACAAACAAATCTCTCCTAAAGGTCCTAGGCACAAACAACCTCCCATGGGGAGTGTTAGATGGGGCATTCTCCTGAGCTTTAAGAATCTCAT
The DNA here is from genome assembly GCF_046119375.1 of Phyllobates terribilis. Classification (NCBI taxonomy): domain Eukaryota; kingdom Metazoa; phylum Chordata; class Amphibia; order Anura; family Dendrobatidae; genus Phyllobates; species Phyllobates terribilis. The sequence continues at coordinate 2,942,883 of NW_027362985.1, read as the reverse complement.
CCTCCAAAACGGAGTCCAAAGCAGCAATCACAACACCTTCTTGTAAAATGCTCTCCTCTTCCTCCTCAACACCGACCATGGGAGAAAAGCTGCGAGACAAAGCATCCGCTTTAACATTCTTGGTACCCGGGATGTAAGTAACGGAAAAATTAAACCGCGAGAAAAAAAGTGCCCACCTAGCCTGACGGGCATTCAAGCGCTTGGCAGCATCAAGATAGATCAAATTTTTATGATCAGTGAAAACCTGAATGGGAAATTCAGCACCTTCCAAGAGGTGACGCCAGTGTTCAAATGCGAGTTTAATCGCCAGCAATTCCCGATTACCAATATCGTAATTAAGTTCAGTCTCAGAAATTTTTTTTGAAAAAAAGGCACAGGGATGTACTCCATCCTTGTTTTCCTGAGACAACACCGCACCGACCTCCACCGAAGAAGCATCAACCTCAACCAAAAACGGCTTAGTCACATCAGGCTGCATAAGGATGGGAGCAGAGGTGAACCTCTCCTTTAAAAACACAAAAGCTTCAATGGCCTCAGAAGTCCACTGAACCGCATTAGCACCTTTCCTGGTGAGATCGGTCAGCGGTTTGACAATAATAGAAAAATTTTTTATGAATTTTCTGTAAAAAATGGCGAAACCCAAAAACCACTTTATCGATTTCAAACCAATAGGCCTAGGCCATTCCTGCACAGCTTGAACTTTAACCGGGTCCATCTCAAAACCTTCACTGGAGATAATGTAGCCCAAAAAACTAATTCTCTGTACAGCGAACTCACATTTCTCCAGCTTAGCAAAAAGCGAATTGTCCATTAATAACTGTAATACCTCACGTACGCTCCGCCAATGAGACTCCAGATCAGGCGAATAAATCAGAATGTCATCCAAATACACAACCACATTTTTGCCGATTAAAGGTCTAACGATGTCATTAATAAGATTCTGAAAAAATGCTGGAGCATTGGTAAGACCAAAAGGCATAACCAGATTCTCAAAATGACCCACAGGAGTGTTAAAAGCAGTCTTCCATTCATCACCCTCCTTCATGCGCAACAAATTGTATGCCCCCCGGAGATCAATTTTAGAGAACCACTTGGCTCCCACTAACTGGTTAAATAAATCAGGAATCAATGGCAGTGGGTAAGGATTGCGTACAGTAATTTTATTAATCTCACGAAAGTCCAGACAAGGACGTAAACCGCCATCTTTTTTTTTTACAAAAAGAAATCCAACAGCCACAGGAGACTTGGAAGGCCTAATGTGACCGGCGGCCAAGCTTGTCTGTATGTATTCCTCCAAAGCCTTTCTCTCAGGAATAGTAAGATTAAATAAACGACTTTTAGGAAGAGTCGCTCCAGGGACAAATTCAATGGTACAATCATAGTCTCTATGGGGAGGCAAAATTTGTGACTCCTCCTCAGAAAAAACTCTCCAAAAATCCTGAATAGGTACAGGCAATTCCCCTTTATCCACAGCAGCAATACGTCCGTTACAACACTTGTCATAACACTTAGGGCTCCAGGACTTAATTTCATTGGTAGACCAATCCAGTACAGGATTGTGCAATTTTAACCAGGGTAACCCCAATATTACTGGAGAAGGCAAATTATCCAATACCACCAAATCCAAATTTTCTTGGTGAATACCATTAATAGTGAGGGGAAATTCACAGACCTTATGAGTAACACTCTTCAAGGGAGAGCCATCAACAGAAACCACAGCAATAGGGGATGACAAAGTTTGAGGTTCTAATCTAAGTTTTTCCAAGAATCCCCCATCAATCACATTCCGAGTAGAACCACAATCCACAAATACCCGAAATTCAATTAATTCATCCTGAGCAGCCATAGTGGCAGATAGGAATACTCCCTTAGAATTTAAACAGGCAATACGGGCATAACTGACCATTTTTTTTTCTTTCTTCAAACGAAGCACACAGTTCTTAATAAAATGACCAGAATTTCCGCAATAGAAGCACAAGCCTTCAGAAAGCCTGCGATCTTTTTCCTGAGAGCGGGGTGGCATCGCCCCAATCTCCATCGGCTCTCCATTGTCAGCACAGACCCTCTCAAGACTCGGAGCTGACATAGCAGAGGATTTGCTCTCATTAACCCTTGCACGCAGTCTCCTGTCCACCCGTATAGCTAATTGCATAGCCTCCTGCAAGTTTCCAGGTGTGGGATAAGCATTCAGTAAATCCTTAACCCTTTCACCTAGCCCTGCAAGAAACAAGCTTTTCAAAGCTGAATCGTTCCACCCCACCTGGGCAGACCACCGACGGAAGTGAGAACAATATTTTTCCACATTACCTGATCCCTGCCTCAAACGTCTCAATTCAGACTCAGCAGATGAGACACGATCAGGATCATCATACAACAAACCCAAAGCAGAAAAAAAACTATCCACTGATCTAAAGCACGGATCACTAGGTTGGAGAGAGTAGGCCCATCCCTGAGGATCTTTGCGCAAAAGTGACATTATGAACCCTATGCGCTGGATTCATCACCAGAGGATCCGGGTCTCAAACGAAAATACAATAAACAAGCATTTTTAAAAGGAAAAAAATCTTGTTGTTCGCCAAAAAATAAATCAGGCAGACGTACCTTTGGTTCCACAAAATGTGCTCCAGAACAGCTACTCACATGTTGTTGGAGCTTGGCCACCTCCAGAGAGAGTCCCTGCAAGCGTTGAGCCAAATCTTGAACCGAGACCATGATGGAAAACTGGAGGTCTTTCCTTAGAGAAAATTTTTTTTTTTTTTTCTTTTAGGGCTGGACTTACTGTTATGATCTGCTACAGGGACTAAGGAAAGACAGGAGAACTGTCCCTACAATAGAACTAAACTAGATCCCTACGATGTAACGGAGAACCTGATCCTGCGATCAGACCCGCTAAAGTCCTTGGCTAGTCTGAACGAAGACCTATAGATGTGAGGGAGGGATCCCTACAAGAACTAGGGATTGGGATAAGTTGGACACCTCCTAGCAGAAATAGTAGCAGTCAAAGACAAACACACAACAAAAAGCATAGAGGTCAGAATACCTAGCAAAACTAACAGAGAACAGCAACAGAGCACCAAGCTAGCTCAAGAGTAGTAAATATAATGAAGTCCAGCAAGACCAGGAGGGCGGAGCCGGATTAAATATGCAAAAATGGTCATGTGACCAGCAAACTAAAAAAAACCTAACAGGAGAGTTCTAACAGGTTTAAATTGAGGGCTTTAATGCCCCTTGGAAGAGAAGTGGAGGTCACAGTAGCTTAATAAGACGGTTTTAATGCCACATGGTAAAGTGTTGGAGGTCGCAGTGGATGCAAAAGACACTATCAATGCCCCGAAGAAGAGTGGTGGATGTCGCAGTGGAATAAGAAGACAATATCAATGCCTCTTGGAAGAGTGGTGGAGGTTACAGTGGAAAAAAAAGACAATATCAATGCCCCGTGGAAGAGACGTGGAGGTCACAGTAGCTTAACAAGACGGTTTTAATGCCCCTTGGAAGAGTGGTGAAGGTCACAGTTGATTGAAAAGACAATATCAATGCCCCTTGGAAGAGAGGTGGAGGTTGCAGTGGAATAAAAAGGCAATATCAATGCCCCGGGGAAGAGACGTGGAGGTCACAGTAGCTTAACAACACGGTTTTAATGGCCCTTGGAAGAGTGGTGGTGGTCGCAGTGGAATAAAAAGACAATATCATTGCCCCTTGGAAGAGTAGTGGAGGTCGTAGTGGAATAAAAAAACAATATCAATGCACCTTGGAAGAGTGGTGGAGGTAACAGTGGATTAAAAAGACAATATCAATGCCCTTTGGAAGAGCAGTGGAGTTTAGAGTAGTTAAACCAGACGGTTTTAATACCCATTGGAAGTGACATGGAGGTCACAGTAGCTTAAAAAGATGTTTTTAATGCCCCTTGGAAAAATGGTGGAGGTCGAAGTGGATTGAAAAGACAATATAAATGCCCCTTGCAAGAGCTGTGGAGTTCAGAGTGGTTTAAATTGACGACTTTAATGCCCCTTGGAAGATAAGTGGAGGTCACAGTAGCTTAATAAGATGGTTTTAATGCCACATGGAAAAGTGGTGGAGGTCGCAGTGGATTAAAAAGACAATATCAATGCCCCGAGGAAGAGTGGTGAAGGTTACAGTGGAAAAAAAAGACAATATCAATGCCCCGTGGAAGAGACGTGGAGGTCACAGTAGCTTAACAAGACGGTTTTAATGCCCCTTGGAAGAGTGGTGAAGGTCACAGTTGATTAAAAAGACAATATCAGTGCCCCCTGGAAGAGTGGTGGAGGATACAGTGGAATAAAAAGGCAATATCAATGCCTCGTGGAATTTACGTGGAGGTCAAAGTAGCTTAACAGCACGGTTTTAATGGCCCTTGGAAGAGTGGTGGAGGTCGCAGTTGATTAAAAAGACAATATAAATGCCCCTTAGAAGAGTGGTGGAGGTTGCAGAGGAATAAAAAGATAATATAAATGCCCCTTGAAAGAGTGCTGGAGGTCACAGTGGAATAAAAAACAATATCAAAGCCCCTTGCAAGAGCTGTGGAGTTGAGAGTGGTTTAAATTGATTGTCTTAATGCCCCTTGGAAGAGTGGTGGAGGTCGAAGTGGATTAAAAAGACAATGTCAATGCTCCTTGATGTAGTGGTTGAAGTCTCAGTGGAATAAAAAGACAATATTAATGCCCCTTGGAAGAGTGTTGGAGGTTCCAGTGGAATAAAAAGGCAATATCAATGCCCTGTGGAAGAGACATGGAGGTCTCAGTAGCTTAACAAGACGGTTTTAATGCCCCTTGGAAGAGGGGTTGAGGTCGCAGTGGAAGAAAAAGACAATATCAATGCCCCTTGGAAGAGTGGTGGAGGTAACAGTGGATTAAAAAGACAATATCAATGTCCCTTGGAAGAGCAGTGGAGTTTATAGTAGTTAAACCAGATGGTTTTAATGCCCATTGGAAGTGACGTGGAGGTCACAGTAGAATAACAAGACTGTTTTAATGCCCCTTGGAAGAGTGGTGGAGCTCAAAGTGGATTAAAAAGACAATGTCAATGACCTTGAAGGAGTGCTTGAAGTCTCAGTGGAATAAAAAGACAATATCAGTGCCCCTTGGAAGAGTGTTTGAGGTTCCAGTGGAATAAAAAGACAATATCAATGCCCTGTGGAAGAGACATGGAGGTAACAGTAGCTTAACAAGACGGTTTAAATGTCCCTTGGAAGAGTGGTGGAGGTCGCAGTGGAATAAAAAGACAATATCAATGCCCCTTGGAAGAGTGGTGGAGGATACAGTGGAATAAAAAGACAATATCAATGCCCCTTGGAAGATCTGTGGAGTTCAGATTGGTTTAACCATACGGTTTTAATGACCCTTGGAAGAGACGTGGAGGTCACAGTAGCTTAACAAGACGGTTTTATTGCCACATGGAAGAGTGGTGGAGGTTAGAGTGGAATAAAAAGACAATATCAATGCTCTGTGGAAGAGACGTGGATGTCACAGTAGCTTAACAAGATGGTTTTAATGCCCTTTGGAAGAGTGGTGGAGGTCGCAGAGGATTAAAAAGACAATATCAATGCCCTTTGGAAGAGTGGTGGAGGTCGCAGTGGAATAAAAATACAATATCAATGCCCCTTGGTAGAGTGATGGAGGTTACAGTGGAATTTAAAGACAACATCAATGCACCGTGGAAGAGATGTGGAGGTCACTGTAGCTTAACAAGACAGTTTTAATGCCCCTTGGAAGAATGGTGGAAGTCACAGTGGATTAAAAAGACAATATTAATGCCCCGTGGAAGACACGTGGAGGTCACAGTAGCTTAACAAGACAGTTTTAATGCCCCTTGGAAGAGTGGTGGAGGTCGCAGTGGAAAAAAATGACAATATCAATGCCCCTTGATAGAGTGGTGGAGGTTACAGTGAGATAAAAAGACAATATCAATGCCTCTTGAAAGAGCTATGGAGTTCAGAGTAGTTTAACCAGATGGTTTTAATGCCCCTTGGAAGAGTGGTGGAGGTCGCAGTGCATTAAAAAGACAATATCAATTCCCCTTGGAAGAATGGTGGAGGTCACAGTGGAATAAAAAGTCAATATCAATGCCCCGTGGAAGAGACGTGGAGGTCACAGTAGCTTAACAAGACGGTTTTAATGCCCCTTGGAAGAGTGGTGAAGGTCACAGTTGATTAAAAAGACAATATCAATGCCCCTTGGAAGAGAGGTGGAGGTTGCAGTGGAATAAAAAGGCAATATCAATGCCCCGGGGAAGAGACGTGGAGGTCACAGTAGCTTAACAACACGGTTTTAATGGCCCTTGGAAGAGTGGTGGAGCTCGCAGTGGAATAAAAAGACAATATCATTGCCCCTTGGAAGAGTAGTGGAGGTCGCAGTGGAATAAAAAAACAATATCAATGCACCTTGGAAGAGTAGTGGAGGTAACAGTGGATTAAAAAGACAATATCAATGCCCTTTGGAAGAGCAGTGGAGTTTAGAGTAGTTAAACCAGACGGTTTTAATACCCATTGGAAGTGACGTGGAGGTCACAGTAGCTTAAAAAGATATTTTTAATGCCCCTTGGAAAAATGGTGGAGGTCGAAGTGGATTAAAAAGACAATATAAATGCCCCTTGCAAGAGCTGTGGAGTTCAGAGTGGTTTAAATTGACGGCTTTAATGCCCCTTGGAAGATAAGTGGAGGTCACAGTAGCTTAATAAGACGGTTTTAATGCCACATGGAAAAGTGGTGGAGGTCGCAGTGGATTAAAAAGACAATATCAATGCCCCGAGGAAGAGTGGTGAAGGTTACAGTGGAAAAAAAAACAATATCAATGCCCCGTGGAAGAGACGTGGAGGTCACAGTAGCTTAACAAGACGGTTTTAATGCCCCTTGGAAGAGTGGTGAAGGTCACAGTTGATTAAAAAGGCAATATCAGTGCCACCTGGAAGAGTGGTGGAGGATACAGTGGAATAAAAAGGCAATATCAATGCCCCGTGGAATTGACGTGGAGGTCAAAGTAGCTTAACAGCACGGTTTTAATGGCCCTTGGAAGAGTGGTGGAGGTCGCAGTTGATTAAAAAGACAATATAAATGCCCCTTAGAAGAGTGGTGGAGGTCGCAGAGGAATAAAAAGACAATATAAATGCCCCTTGAAAGAGTGCTGGAGGTCACAGTGGAATAAAAAACAATATCAAAGCCCCTTGCAAGAGCTGTGGAGTTGAGAGTGGTTTAAATTGATTGTCTTAATGCCCCTTGGAAGAGTGGTGGAGGTCGAAGTGGATTAAAAAGACAATGTCAATGCTCCTTGATGTAGTGGTTGAAGTCTCAGTGGAATAAAAAGACAATACTAATGCCCCTTGGAAGAGTGTTGGAGGTTCCAGTGGAATAAAAAGGCAATATCAATGCCCTGTGGAAGAGACATGGAGGTCTCAGTAGCTTAACAAGACGGTTTTAATGCCCCTTGGAAGAGTGGTTGAGGTCACAGTGGAATAAAAAGACAATATCAATGCCCCTTGGAAGAGTGGTGGAGGTAACAGTGGATTAAAAAGACAATATCAATGTCCCTTGGAAGAGCAGTGGAGTTTATAGTAGTTAAAATAGATGGTTTTAATGCCCATTGGAAGTGACGTGGAGGTCACAGTAGATTAACAAGACTGTTTTAATGCCCCTTGGAAGAGTGGTGGAGGTCAAAGTGGATTAAAAAGACAATGTCAATGACCTTGAAGGAGTGGTTGAAGTCTCAGTGGAATAAAAAGACAATATCAGTGCCCCTTGGAAGAGTGTTTGAGGTTACAGTGGAATAAAAAGACAATATCAATGCCCTGTGGAAGAGACATGGAGGTAACAGTAGCTTAACAAGACGGTTTAAATGTCCCTTGGAAGAGTGGTGGAGGTCGCAGTGGAATAAAAAGACAATATCAATGCCCCTTGGAGGAGTGGTGGAGGGTACAGTGGAATAAAAAGACAATATCAATGCCCCTTGGAAGATCTGTGGAGTTCAGATTGGTTTAACCATACGGTTTTAATGACCCTTGGAAGAGACGTGGAGGTCACAGTAGCTTAACAAGACGGTTTTATTGCCACATGGAAGAGTGGTGGAGGTTAGAGTGGAATAAAAAGACAATATCAATGCCCTGTGGAAGAGACGTGGATGTCACAGTAGCTTAACAAGATGGTTTTAATGCCCTTTGGAAGAGTGGTGGAGGTCGCAGAGGATTAAAAAGACAATATCAATGCCCTTTGGAAGAGTGGTGGAGGTCGCAGTGGAATAAAAATACAATATCAATGCCCCTTGGTAGAGTGATGGAGGTTACAGTGGAATTTAAAGACAACATCAATGCCCCGTGGAAGAGATGTGGAGGTCACTGTAGCTTAACAAGACAGTTTTAATGCCCCTTGGAAGAATGGTGGAAGTCACAGTGGATTAAAAAGACAATATTAATGCCCCGTGGAAGACACGTGGAGGTCACAGTAGCTTAACAAGACAGTTTTAATGCCCCTTGAAAGAATGGTGGAGGTTACAGTGAGATAAAAAGACAATATCAATGCCTCATGAAAGAGCTATGGAGTTCAGAGTAGTTTAACCAGATGGTTTTAATGCCCCTTGGAAGAGTGGTGGAGGTCGCAGTGCATTGAAAAGACAATATCAATACCCCTTGGAAGAATGGTGGAGGTCACAGTGGAATAAAAAGACAATATCAATGCCCCTTGGAAGAGCTGTGGAGTTCAGAGTGGTTTAAACAGACGGTTTTAATGCCCCTTGGAAGAGATGTGGAGGTCACAGTAGCTTAACAAGACTGTTTTAATGCCTCTTGGAAGAGTGGTGGAGGTCGCAGTGGACTATAAAGACAATATCAATGCCCCTTAGAAGAGAGGTGGAAGTCGCAGTAGAATAAAAAGACAATATCAATACCCCTTGGAAGAGTGGTGGAGGATACAGTGGAATAGAAAGACAATATCAGTGCCCCGTGGAATAGACATGGACGTTACAGTAGCTAAACAAGATGTTTTTAATGTATCTTGGGAGAGAGGTGGAAGTCGTACTGGAATAAAAAGACAATATCAATGCCCCTTGAAAGAGTGCTGTAGGTTTCAGTGGAGTAAAAAGACAATATCAATGTCTTTTGCAAGAGCTGTGGAGTTCAGAGTGGTTTAAATTGACTATTTTACTACACCTTGGAGGAGACGTGGAGGTCACAGTAGCTTAACAATGCGGTTTTAATGCCCCTTGGAAGAGTGGTGGAGGTCGCAGTGGATTAAAAAGACAATATCAATGCCACTTGGAAGAGTGGTGAAGGTCCCAGTGGAATAAAAAGACAATATCAATGCCCCTTGGAAGAGTGGTGGAGGTTACAGTGGAATAAAAAGACAATATCAATGCCCCGTGAAAGAGACGTGGAGGTCACAGTAGCTTAACAAGACGGTTTTAATGCCCTTTGGAAGAGAGGTGGAAGTTGCAGTGGAATAAAAAGACAATATCAATGCCCCTTGAAAGAGTGCTGGAGGTTACATTGGAATAAAAAGACAATAGCAATGCCCCTTGCAAGAGCTGTGGAGTTCAGAGTGGTTTAAATTGACAGTTTTAATGCCCCTTGGAAGGGACGTGGAGGTGACAGTAGCTTAACAAGACGGTTTTAATGCCCCTTGGAAGTGTGGTGGAGGTCGCAGTGGATTAAAAAGACAATATGAATGCCACTTGGAAGAGTGGTGGAGGTCGCAGTGGAATAAAAAGACAATATCAATGCCCCTTGAAAGAGTGGTGGAGGTTACAGTTGAATAAAAAGACAATATCAATGCCCCTTGCAAGAGTGACGGAGGTTACAGTGGAATAAAAAGACAATATCAATGCCCCTTGGAACAGTGGTGGAGGTTACAGTTAAATAAAAAGAGAATATCAATGCCCCGTGGAAGAGTGGTGGAGTTCGCAGTGGAATAAAAAGACAATATCAATGCCCCTTGGACGAGTGGTGGAGGTTACAGTGGAATAAAAAAAAACATTTTGATGCCCCGTGGAAGAGACGAGGAGGTCACAGTAGCTTAACAAGACGGTTTTAATGCCTCTTGGAGGACGGTGAATGTCGCAGTGGAATAAAAAGACAATATCAATGCCCCTTGGAAGAGTGATGGAGTTTACAGTGGAAAAAAAAGACAATAATAATGCCCCTTGGAAGAGATGTGGAGTTCAAAGTGGTATAACCAGACGGTTTTAACGCTCCTTGGTAGAGACGAGGAGGTCACCGTAACATAACAAGACAGTTTTAATGCCCCTTGGTAGAGTGGTGGAGGTCGCAGTGGAATAAAAAAACAATATCAATGCCCCTTGGAAGATTGGTGGAGGTTACAGTGGAATAAAAAGACAATATCAATGCCCCGTGGAAGAGATGTGGAGGTCACTGTAGCTTAAAACTATGGTTTTAATGCCCCTTGGAAGAGTGGTGGAAGCCGCAGTGGAATTAAAAAACAATGTCAATGCCCCTTGGAAGAGTGGTGGAGGTTAGAGTGGAATAAAAAGACAATACAAATGCCCCTTGGAAGAGCTGTGGAGTTCAGAGTGGTTTAACCAGATGGTTTTAATGCCCCTTGGAAGAGAAGTCGATGTCACAGTAGCATAACAAAACGGTTTTAATGCCCCTTGGAAGAGTGGTGGAATTCGCAGTGGATTAAAAAACAATATCAATGCCCCTTGGAAGAGTGGTGGAGGTCGCAGTCGAATAAATAGACAATATCAATGCCCCGTGGAAGGGACGTGGAGGTCACAGAAGCTTAACAAGACTGTTTTAATGCCCCTTGGAAGAGTGGTGGAGGTTGCAGGGCATTAAAAAGACAATAACAATGCCCATTGGCAGAGTGGTGGAGGTCGCAGTGCATTAAAAAGACAATATCAATACACCTTGGAAGAATGGTGGAGGTTACAGTGGAATAAAAACACAATATCAATGCCCCTTGGAAGAGCTGTGGAGTTCAGAGTGGTTTAACCAGACGGTTTTAATGCCCCTTGGAAGAGATGTGGAGGTGACAGTAGCTTAACAAGACTGTTTTAATGTCTCTTCGAAGAATGGTGGAGGTAGCAGTGGATTAAAAAGACAATATCAATGCACCTTAGAAGAGAGGTTGAAGTCGCAGTGGAATAAAAAGACAATATCAATGCCCCGTGGAATAGACGTGGTGGTCACAGTAGCTTAACAAGACTGGTTTAATGCCCTTGGAAGAGTGGTGGAGGTCGCAGTGGATTAAAAAGACAATATCAATGCCCTTTGGAAGAGTGGTGGAGGTTACAGTGGAATAAAAGACAATATCAATGCCCCGTGGAAGAGTTGTGGAGGTCACTGTAGCTTAACAAGATGGTCTTAATGCCGCTTGGAAGAGGGGTGGAGGTCGCAGTGGAATATAAAGACAATGTCAATGCCCCTTGGAAGAGTGGTGGAGGTTAGAGTGGAATAAATAGACAATACCAATGCTCCTTGGAAGAGCTGTAGAGTTCAGAGTGGTTTAAATTGACGGTTTTAATGCCCCTTGGAAGAGACGTGGAGGTCACAGTGGATTAAAAAGACAATATCAATGCCCCTTGGAAGAGTGGTCGTGGTCGCAGTGGATTAAAAAGACAACATCAATGCCCCTTGAAAGAGTGGTGGAGTTCGCAGTGGAATAAAAAGACAATATCAATGCACCGTGGAAGGGACGAGGAGGTCACAGTAGCTTAACAAGACGGTTTTAATGCACCTTGGAAGAGAGGTGGAGGTCGCAGTTGATTAAAAAGACAATATCAAGGCCACTTGGAAGAGTCGTGGAGATCGCATTGGATTAAAAAGTCAATATCAATGCCCCTTGGAAGAGTAGGGGAGGATACAGTCGAATAAAAAGACAATATCAATGCTCCTTGGAAGAACTGTGGAGTACAGAGTTGTTTAACCAGACGGTTTTATTGCCCCTTGTAAGAGACGTAGAGGTCACAATAGCTTATCAAGACTGTTTTCATGCCCCTTGGAAGAGTGGTGAAGGTCGCAGTGGTTTAAAAAGACAATATCACTGCCCCTTAGAAGATTGGTGACGGTTACATTGGAATAAAAAGACAATATCAATGCCCCTTGGAAGAGTCATGGAGGTTACAGCAGCTTAACAAGATGGTTTTAATGCCCCTTGGGAGAGTGATGGAAGTCGAAATGGAATGAAAAGACAATATCAATGCCCCTTGGAAGACTGCTGGAGATTACAATGGAATAAAAAGACAATATCAATGCCTCTTGCAAGAGCTGTGGAGTTCAGAGTGGTTTAAATTGACGGCTTTAATGCCCCTTGGAAGAGAAGTGGAGGTCACAGTAGCTTAATAAGACGGTTTTAATGCCACATGGAAAAGTGGTGGAGGTCGCAGTGGATTAAAAAGACAATATCAATGCCCCGAAGAAGAGTGGTGGATGTCGTAGTGGAATAAAAAGACAGTTTCAATGCCTCTTGGAAGAGTGGTGGAGGTTACAGTGGAAAAAAAAGACAATATTAATGCCCCGTGGAAGAGACGTGGAGGTTACAGTAGCTTAACAAGACGGTTTTAATGCCCCTCGGAAGAGTGGTGAAGGTCACAGTTGATTAAAAAGACAATATCAATGCCCCTTGGAAGAGAGGTGGAGGTTGCAGTGGAATAAAAAGGCAATATCAATGCCCCGGGGAAGAGACATGGAGGTCACAGTAGCTTAACAACACGGTTTTAATGGCCCTTGGAAGAGTGGTGGAGGTCGCAGTGGTATAAAAAGACAATATCATTGCCCCTTGGCAGATTAGTGGAGGTCGCAGTGGAATAAAAAAACAATATCAATGCCCCTTGGAAGAGTGGTGGAGGTAACAGTGGATTAAAAAGACAATATCAATGCCCATTGGAAGAGCAGTGGAGTTTAGAGTAGTTAAACCAGACGGTTTTAATGCCCACTGGAAGTCACGTGGAGGTCACAGTAGCTTAAAAAGATGTTTTTAATGCCCCTTGGAAAAGTGATGGAGGTCGAAATGGATTAAAAAGACAATATCAATGCGCCTTGGAAGAGTGGTGGAGTTGGCAGTGGAATAAAAAGACAATATCAATGCCCCTTGTAAGAGTGGTGGAGTTCAGAGTGGTTTAACCAGACGGTTTTAATGCCCCTTGGAAGAGACTTGGAGGTCACAGTAGCTTAAAAAGACTGTTTTAATGCCCCTTGGAAGAGTGGTGGAGGTCGCAGTGGATTAAAAAGACAATATAAATGCCCCTTAGAAGAGAGGTGGAAGTCGCAGTGGAATAAAAAGACAATGTCAATGCCACTTGGAAGAGTGGTGGAGGATATAGTGGAATAAAAAGACAATATCAATGACCCGTGGAATAGAACGGATGTGACAGTAGTTTAACAAGATGGCTTTAATGCCCCTTGGAAGAGTGGTGGAGGTTGTACTGGATTAAAAAGACAATATCACTGCACATTGGAAGAGTGGTAAAGGTCGCAGAGGAATGAAAAGACAAAATCAAAGCCCCATGGAAGAGTTGTGGAGGTCACTGTAGCTTAACAAGATGTTCTTAATGCCCCTTGGAAGAGTGGTGGAGGTCGCAGTGGAATAAATAGACAATGTCAATGCCCTTTGGAAGAGTGGTAGAGGTTACAGTGGAATAAAAAGACAATGCCAGTGCTCCTTGGAAGAGCTGTGGAGTTCAGAGTGGTTTAATTTGACGGTTTTAATGCCACTTGGAAGAGACGTGGAGGTCACAGTGGATTAAAAAGACAATATCAATGCCCCTTGGAAGAGTGGTGGAGGTCGCAGTGGATTAAAAAGACAATATCAATGCCCCTTGGATGAGTGGTGGAGGTGGCAGTGGAATAAAAAGTCAATATCAATGCCCAGTGAAAGGGACGTGGAGGTCACAGTAGCTTCACAAGACGGTTTTAATGACCCTTGGAAGAGAGGTGGAGCTCGCAGTTGATTAAAAAGACAATATCAATGCCCCTTGGAAGAGTGGTGGAGGTCGCAGTGGAATAAAAAGACAATTTAAATGACCCGTGAAAGGGACGTGGAGGTCACAGTAGCTTCACAAGACGGTTTTAATGCCCCTTGGAAGAGAGGTGGAGGCTGCAGTTGATTAGAAAGACAATATCAATGACCTTGGAAGAGTGCTGTAGGTTACAGTGGAGTAAAAATACAATATCAATGCCTCTTGCAAGAGCTGTGAAGTTCAGAGTGGTTTAAATTGACTGTTTTAATGTACCTTGGAAGAGACGTGGAGTTCACAGTAGCTTAACAAAACGGTTTTAATGCCTCTGGGAAGAGTGGTGGAGGTTGCAGTGGATTAAAAAGGCAATATCAATGCCACTTGGAAGAGTGGTGAAGGTCCCAGTGGAATAAAATGACTATATCAATGCCCCTTGGAAGAGTGGTGGAGGTTACAGTAGAATAAAAAGACAATATCAATGCCCCTTGGAAGAGTGGTGGAGGTTACAGTGGAATAAAAAGACAATATCAATGGCCCTTGGAAGAGTGGTGGAGGTTACAGTGGAATAAAAAGACAATATCAATGCCTCTTGGAAGAGCTGTGGAGTTCAGAGTGTTTTAACCAGACGGTTTTAATGCCCCTTGAAAGAGACGTGGAGGTCACAGTAGCTTAACAAGACGGTTTTAATGCCCCTTGGAAGAGTGGTGGAGGTTGCAGTCGAATAAAAAGACAATATCAATGCCTCTTGTAAGAGCTGTGGAGTTCAGAGTGGTTTAACCAGACGGTTTTAATGCCCCTTGGAAGAGACGTGGAGGTCACAGTAGCTTATCAAAACTGTTTTAATGCCCCTTGGAAGATTGGTGGAGGGCGCAGTGGATTAAAAAGACAATATCAATGCCCCTTAAAAGAGTGGTGGAGGTCGCAGTGGAATAAAAAGACAATATCAATGCCCCTTGGAAGAGTGGTGGAGGTAACAGTGGAATAAAAAGACAATATCAATGACCCTTGGAAGATTGGTGGAGGTCACAGTGGAATAAAAAGACAATATCAATGCCCCTTGGAAGAGCGGTGGAGGTTACAGTGGAATTAAAAGACAATATCAATGCCCCTTGGAAGAGCTGTGGAGTTCACAGTTGTTTAACCAGAAGGTTTTAAGGCACCGTGGAATAGATGTGGAGGTCACAGTGGCTAAACAAGATGGTTTTAATGCTTCTTGGAAGAGAGATGGAGGTCGCAGTGGATTAAAAAGACAAAATCAGTGCCCCTTGGAAGAGTGGTGGAGGTTACAGTGGAATAAAAAAACAATATCAATGCCTCTTGCAAGAGCTGTGGAGTCCAGAGTGGTTTAAATTGACAATTTTAATGCCCCTTGGAAGAGAAGTGGAGGTCACAGCAGCTTAACAAGACGGTTTTAATGCCCCTTGGAAGAGTGGTGGAGGTCGCAGTGGATTAAAAAGACATTATCGATGCCCCTTGGAAGAGTGGTGGAGGTCTCAGTGGAATAAAAATAATATATCAATGCACCTTAGAAGAGTGGTGGAGGTTAGAGTGGAAAAAAAAGACAATATCAATGTTCTTGGAAGAAGGGTGAAGGTTGCAGTGGAATAAAAAGACAATATCAATGTCCCTTGGAAGAGTGGTGGAGGTTGCAGTGGATAAAAAAGACAATATCAATGCCCCTTGGAAGAGTGGTGGAGGACGCATTGGAATAAAAAGACAATATCAATGCCCCATGGAAGGGACGTCGAGGTCACAGAAGCTTAACAAGACAGTTTTAATGCCCCTTGGAAGAATGGTGGAGGTCGTAGTGGAAAAAAAAGACAATATCAATGCCACTTGGAAGAGTGATGGAGGTTACAGTTGAACAAAAAGACAATATCAATGCTTTTTGGAAGAGCTGTGGAGTTCAGAGTGGTTTAACCATGCGGATTTAATGCCCCTTGGAACAGAAGTGGAGGTCACAGAAGCTTATCAAGACTGTTTTAAAGCCCCTTAGAGGAGTGGTAGAGGTCGCAGTGGATTAAAAAGGCAATATCAATGCCCCTTGGAAGAGTGGTGGAGGTTACAGTGGAATAAAAAGACAATATCAATGTCCCTTGGAAGAATGGTGGAGACTACATTCGATTAAAAAGACAATATCAATGCCCCTTGGAAGAGTGGTGGAGGTTCCAATTAAATAAAAAGACAATATCAATGCCCCTTGGAAGAGACGTGGAGGTCACAGTGGAATAAAAAGACAATATTAATGCCCTTTGGAAGAGTGGTGAATGTCGCAGTGGAATAAAAAGACAATATCAATGCCCCGTGAAAGGAACGTGGAGGTCACAGTAGCTTCACAAGATGGTTTTAATGCCCCTTGGAAGAGAGGTGGAGGTCGCAGTTGATTAAAAAGACAATATCAATGCCCCTTGGAAGAGTGGTGGTGGTCGCAGTGGAATGAAAAGACAATATCAATGCCCCGTGAAAGGGACGTGAAGGTCACAGTAGCTTCACAAGATGGTTTTAATGCCCCTTGGAAGAGAGGTGGAGGTTGCAGTTGATTAAAAAGACAATATCAATACACTTAGAAGAGTGAAGAAGGTTACAATGGAATAAAAAGACATTGTCAATGCCCCTCGGAAGAGCTGTGGAGCTCAGAGCGGTTTAATCAGACGGTTTTAATGCCCCTTGGAATAGACTTGGAGGTCACAGTAGCTTAAGAAGACGGTTTTAATATCCCTTGGAACAGTGGTGGAGGTCACAGTGGAATAAAAATAAAATATCAATGCCCCTTGAAAGAGTGGTGGAAGTTACAGTGAAATAAAAAGACAATATAAATGCCCCTTGGAAGAGCTGTGGAGTACAGAGTGGTTTAACCAAAAGGTTTCAGTGCCCCTTGGAAGAGACATGGAGGTCACAGTAGCTTAACAAGACGGTTTTCATGTCCCTTGGAAGAGTGGTGGAGGTCGCAGTGGATTAAAAGACAATATCATTGAACCTGGGAAGAGTGGTGGAGGTCGCACTGGAATAAAAAGACAATATCAATGCCCCCTGTAAGAGTGGTGGAGGTTACAGTGGAATAAAAAGGCAATGTCAATGCCTCTTGGAAGAGTGGTGGAGGTTACAGTGGCATAAAAAGACAATATCAATGCCCCGAGGAAGAGACGTGAACATCACAGTAGCTTAACAAGACGGTTTTAATGCTCCTTGGCAGAGTGGTGGAGGTCGCAGTGGAATAAAAAGACAATAACAATGCCCCTTAGAAGAGTGGTGGAGGTCGCAGTGGAATAAAAAGACAATATCAATTCCCCTTGGAAGAGATGTGGTGGTCGCAGTGGAATAAAAAGACAATATCAATACCTCGTGGAAGAGACTTGGAGGTCACAGTAGCTTAACAAGATGGTTTTAATGCCCCTTGGAAGAGAGGTGGAGGTTGCAGTGGAATAAAAAGACAATATCAATGCCCCTTGGAAGAGTGGTGGAGGTTACATTGGAATAAAAAGACAATATCAATGACCCTTGGAACAGTGGTGGAGGTCGCAGTGGAATAAAAAGACAATAATAATGCCCCTTGGCAGAGTGGTTGAGGTCGCAGTAAAATAAAAAGACAATATCAAAGCCCCTTGGAAGAGCTGTGGAGTTTACAGTGGTTTAACCAGAAGGTTTTAAGGCACCGTGGAATAGACGTGGAGGTCACAGTAGCTAAATAATATGGTTTTAATGCTTCTTGGCAGAGTGATGGAGGTCGCAGTGGATTAAAAAGACAAAATCAATGCCCCTTGGAAGAGTGGTGGAGGTGACAGTGGAAAAAAAAGACAATATCAATGCCTCTTGCAAGAGCTGTGGAGTTCAAAGTGGTTTAAATTGACGTTTTTAATGCCCCTTGGTAGAGACGTGGAGGTCACAGGAGCTTAACAAGATGGTTTTAATGCCCCTTGGAAGAGTGGTGGAAGTCGCAGTGGAATGAAAAGACAATATCAATGCCCCTTGGAAGAGTGCTGGAGATTACAGTGGAATTAAAAGACAATATCAATGCCTCTTGCCAGAGCTGTGGAGTTCAGAGTGGTTTAAATTGACAGCTTTAATGCCCCTTGGAAGATAAGTGGAGGTCACAGTAGCTTAACAAGACGGTTTAATGTCACATGGAAAAGTGGTGGTGGTCGCAGTGGATTAAAAAGACAATATCAATGCCCCGAGGAAGAGTGGTGAAGGTTACAGTGGAAAAAAAGACAATATCAATGCCCCGTGGAAGAGACGTGTAGGTCAAAGTAGCTTAACAAGATGGTTTTAATGCCCCTTGGAAGAGTGGTGAAGGTCACAGTTGATTAAAAAGACAATATCAATGCCCCCTGGAAGAGTGGTGGAGGATACAGTGGAATAAAAAGGCAATATCAATGCCCCGTGGAATTGACGTGGAGGTCAAAGTAGCTTAACAGCACGGTTTTAATGGCCCTTGGAAGAGTGGTGGAGGTCGCAGTTCATTAAAAAGACAATATAAATGCCCCTTAGAAGAGTGGTGGAGGTCTCAGAGGAATAAAAAGACAATATCAATGCCCCTTGGAAGAGTGGTGGAGGTTGCAGTGGAATAAAAAAACAATATCAATGCCCCTTGGAAGAGTGGTGGAGGTAAAAGTGGATTAAAAAGACAATATCAATGCCCCTTGGAAGAGTGGTGGAGTTTACAGTGGAATAGAAAGACAATATCAATGCCCCGTGAAAGAAACGTGGATGTCACAGTAGCTTAACAAGTCGGTTTTAATGTCCCTTGGAAGAGAGGTGAAAGT
The DNA here is from genome assembly GCF_046119375.1 of Phyllobates terribilis. Taxonomy (NCBI): domain Eukaryota; kingdom Metazoa; phylum Chordata; class Amphibia; order Anura; family Dendrobatidae; genus Phyllobates; species Phyllobates terribilis. The sequence continues at coordinate 2,924,207 of NW_027362985.1, read as the reverse complement.
CGCAGTGGAATAAAAAGACAATATCAATGCCCCTTGGAAGAGTGGTGGAGTTTACAGTGGAATAGAAAGACAATATCAATGCCCCGTAAAGAGACGTGGATGTCACAGTAGCTTAACAAGTCAGTTTTAATGTCCCTTGGAAGAGAGGTGAAAGTCGCAGTGGAATAAAAAGACAATATCAATGCCCCTTGGAAGAGTGCTGGAGGTCACAGTGGAATAAAAAACAATATCAAAGCCCCTTGCAAGAGCTGTGGAGTTGAGAGTGGTTTAAATTGACGTTTTTAATGCCCCTTGGAATAGACGTGGAGGTCACAGTAGATTAATAAGATTGTTTTAATGCCCCTTGGAAGAGTGGTGGAGGTCGAAGTGGATTAAAAAGACAATGTCAATGCTCCTTGATGTAGTCATTGAAGTCTCAGTGGAATAAAAAGACAATATTAATTCCCCTTGGAAGAGTGTTGGAGGTTCCAGTGGAATAAAAAGGCAATATCAATGCCTTGTGGAAGAGACATGGAGGTCTCAGTAGCTTAACAAGACGGTTTTAATGCCCCTTGAAAGAGACGTGGAGGTCACAGCAGATTAACAAGACTGTTTTAATGCCCCTTGGAAGAGTGGTGGAGGTCGATGTGGATTAAAAAGACAATGTCAATGACCTTGAAGGAGTGATTGAAGTCTCAGTGGAATAAAAAGACAATATCAGTGCCCCTTGGAAGAGTGTTTGAGGTTCCAGTGGAATAAAGAGACAATATCAATGCCCTGTGGAAGAGACATGGAGGTAACAGTAGCTTAACAAGACGGTTTTAATGTCCCTTGGAAGAGTGGTGGAGGTCGCAGTGGAATAAAAAGACAATATCAATGCCCCTTGGAAGAGTGGTGGAGGATACAGTGCAATAAAAAGACAATATCAATGCCCTTTGGAAGATCTGTGGAGTTCAGATTGGTTTAACCATACGGTTTAAAGGCCCCTTGGAAGAGACGTGGAAGTCACAGTAGCTTAACAAGACGGTTTTATTGCCACATGGAAGAGTGGTGGAGGTTAGAGTGGAATAAAAAGACAATATCAATGCCCTGTGGAAGAGACGTGGAGGTCACAGTAGCTTAACAAGATGGTTTTAATGCCCTTTGGAAGAGTGGTGGAGGTCGCAGTGGATTAAAAAGACAATATCAATGCCCTTTGGAAGAGTGGTGGAGGTCGCAGTGGAATAAAAATACAATATCAATGCCCCTTGGTAGAGTGATGGAGGTTACAGTGGTATTTAAAGACAACATCAATGCCCAGTGGAAGAGATGTGGAGGTCACTTTAACTTAAAAAGACAGTTTTAATGCCCCTTGGAAGAATGGTGGAATTCACAGTCGATTAAAAAGACAATATCAATGCCCCGTGGAAGACACGTGGAGGTCACAGTAGCTTAACAAGACAGTTTTAATGCTCCTTGGAATAGTGGTGGAGGTCGCAGTGGAATAAAATGACAATATCAATGCCCCTTGAAAGAGTGGTGGAGGTTACAGTGAAATAAAAAGACAATATCAATGGCTCTTGAAAGAGCTATGGAGTTCAGAGTAGTCTAACAAGATGGTTTTAATGCCCCTTGGAAGAGTGGTGGAGGTCGCAGTGCATTAAAAAGACAATATCAATACCCCTTGGAAGAATGGTGGAGGTTACAGTGGAATAAAAAGACAATATCAATGCCCCTTGGAAGAGCTGTGGAGTTCAGAGTGGTTTAACCAGACGGTTTTAATGCCCCTTGGAAGAGATGTGGAGGTCACAATAGCTTAACAAGACTGTTTTAATGTCTCTTGGAAGAGTGGTGGAGGTCGCAGTGGATTAAAAAGACAATATCAATGCCCCTTAGAAGAGAGGTGGAAGTCGCAGTAGAATAAAAAGACAATATCAATACCCCTTGGAAGAGTGGTGGAGGATACAGTGGAATAAAAAGACAATATCAGTGCCCCGTGGAATAGACATGGACATTACAGTAGCTAAACAAGATGTTTTTAATGCACCTTGGGAGAGAGGTGGAATTCGTAGTGGAATAAAAAGACAATATCAATGCCCCTTGAAAGAGTGCTGTAGGTTTCAGTGGAGTAAAAAGACAATATCAATGTCTCTTGCAAGAGCTGTGGAGTTCAGAGTGGTTTAAATTGACTATTTTACTACACCTTGGAAGAGACGTGGGGGTCACAGTAGCTTAACAATGTGGTTTTAATGCCCCTTGGAAGAGTAGTGGAGGTCGCAGTGGATTAAAAAGACAATATCAATGCCACTTGGAAGAGTGGTGAAGGTCCCAGTGGAATAAAAAGACAATATCAATGCCCCTTGGAAGAGTGGTGGAGGTTACAGTGGAATAAAAAGACAATATCAATGCCCCGTGAAAGAGACGTGGAGGTCACAGTAGCTTAACAAGACGGTTTTGATGCCCTTTGGAAGAGAGGTGGAAATTGCAGTGGAATAAAAAGACAATATCAATGCCCCTTGGAAGAGTGCTGTAGGTTACATTGGAATAAAAAGACAATAGCAATGACCCTTGCAAGAGCTGTGGAGTTCAGAGTGGTTTAAATTGACGGTTTTAATGCCCCTTGGAAGGGACGTGGAGGTGACAGTAGCTTAAAAAGACCGTTTTAATGCCCCTTGGAAGAGTGGTGGAGGTCGCAGTGGATTAAAAAGACAATATGAATGCCCCTTGGCAGAGTGTTGGAGGTCGCAGTGGAATAAAAAGACAATATCATTGCCCCTTGAAAGAGTGGTGGAGGTTACAGATGAATAAAAAGACAACATCAATGCCCCTTGCAAGAGTGATGGAGGTTACAGTGGAATAAAAAGACAATATCAATGCCCCATGAAACAGTGGTGGAGGTTACAGTTAAATTAAAAGACAATATCAATGCCCCGTGGAAGAGATGTGGAGGTCACAATAGCTTAACAAGATGGTTTTAATGCTCCTTGGAAGAGTGTTGGAGGTCGCAGTGGATTAAAAAGACAATATCAATGAGCCTTGGAAGAGTGGTGGAGGTCGCAGTGGATTAAAAAGACAATATGAATGCCCCTTGGAAGAGTGATGGAGCTTACAGTGGAATAAAAAGACAATAATAATGCCCCTTGGAAGAGATATGGAGTTCAAAGTGGTATAACCAGACGGTTTTAATGCTCCTTGGTAGAGACGTGGAGGTCATAGTAACATAACAAGACGGTTTTAATGCCCCTTGGAAGAGTGGTGGAGGTCGCAGTGGAATAAAAAAACAATATCAATGCCCCTTGGAAGATTGGTGGAGGTTACAGTGGAATTTTAAATACAATATCAATGCCCCGTGGAAGAGATGTGGAGGTCAGTGTAGCTTAAAAATATGGTTTTAGTGCCCCTTGGAAGAGTGGTGGAGGTTACAGTGGAATAAAAAGACAATATCAATGACCGTTGGAACAGTGGAGGAGGTCGCAGTGGAATAAAAAGACAATATTAATTCCCCTTGGAAGAGTGGTGGAGGTCGCAGTAAAATAAAAAGATATTATCCATGCCCCTTGGAAGAGTAGTGGAGCTTACAGTGGAATAAAAAGACAATATCAATGCCCCTTGGAAGAGCTGTGGAGTTCACAGTGGTTTAACCAGAAGGTGTTAAGGCACCGTGGAATAGACGTGGAGGTCACAGTAGCTAAACAAGATGGTTTTAATGCTTCTTGGAAGAGAGATGGAGGTCGCAGTCGATTAAAAAGACAAAATCAATGCCCCTTGGAAGAGTGGTGGAGTTTACAGTGGAATAAAAAGACAATATCAATGCCTCTTGCAAGAGCTGTGGAGTTCAGAGTGGTTTAAATTGACGGTTTTAATGCCCCTTGGAAGAGACGTGCATGTCACAGTAGCTTAACAAGACGGTTTTAATGCCCCTTGGAAGAGTGGTGGAGGTCGCAGTGGATTAAAAAGACATTATCGATGCCCCTTGGAAGAGTGGTGGAGGTCGCAGTGGAATAAAAAGAAAATATCAATGCCCCTTAGAAGAGTGGTGGAGGTAACAGTGGAAAAAAAGACAATATCAATTTTCTTTGGAAGAGGGGTAAAGGTCGCAGTGGAATAAAAAGACAATATCAATGTCCCTTGGAAGAGTGGTGGAGGTCACAGTAGCTTAACAAGACGGCTTTAATGCCCCTTGGAAAAGTGGTGGAGGTCGCAGTGGATTAAAAAGACTATCAAATCCCCTTGGAAGATTGATGGAGGTCGCAGTGGAAAAAAAGGACAATATCAATGCCCCTTGGTAGAGTGGTGGAGGTTACAGTTGATTAAAAAGACAATATCAATGCCTTTTGGAAGAGCTGTGGAGTTCAGAGTGGTTTAACCATGCGCTTTTAATGCCCCTTGGAAGAGACGTGGAGGTCACAGAAGCATATCAAGACTGTTTTAAAGCCCCTTGGAGTAGTGGTAGAGGTCACAGTGGATTAAAAAGATAATATCAATGCCCCTTGGAAGAGTGGTGGAGGTTACAGTGGAATAAAAAGACAATATCAATGCCCCTTGGAACAGTGGTGGAGGTTACAGTGGAATAAAAAGACAATATCAATGCCCCTTGGAAGAGTGGTGGAGGTTCCAATTAAATAAAAAGACAATATCAATGCCCCTTGGAAGAGACGTGGAGGTCACAGTGGAATAAAAAGACAATATTAATGCCCCTTGGAAGAGTGGGTGAGGTAGCAGTAAAATAAAAAGACAATATCAATGCCCCTTGGAAGAGTGGTGCAGGTTAGAGTGGAATAAAAAGACAATATCAATGCCCCTTGGAAGAGCTGTGGAGTTCATAGTGGTTTAAGCAGAAAGTTTTAATGCACCGTGGAATATACGTGGAGGTCACAGTAGCTTAACAAGACGGTTTCAATGCTTCTTGAAAGAGTAATGGAGGTCGCAGTGGATTAAAAAGACAATATCAATGCCCCTTCGAAGTGTGTTGGAGGTTACAGTGGAATAAAAAGACAATATAAATGCTATGTGTAAGAAACTTAGAGGTCACAGTAGCTTAACAAGACGGTTTTAATGCCCATTGGAAGAGTCGTGGACGTCGCAGAGGAAAAAAAAGACAATATCAAAGCACTTGGAAGAGTGCAGAAGGTTACAATGGAATAAAAAGACAATGTCAATGCCCCTTGGAAGAGATGTGGAGTACAGAGTGGTTTAACCAAACGGTTTTAGTGCCCCTTGGAAGAGACATGGAGGTTACAGTAGCTTAACAAGAAGGTTTTAATGCCTCTTGGAAGAGTGGAGGAGGTCGCAGTGGATTAAAAAGACAATATCAATGAACCTTGGAAGAGTGGTGGAGGTCGCAGTGGAATAAAAAGACATTATCAATGCCCCTTGAAAGAGTGGTGGAGGTTACAGTGGAATAAAAAGACAATATCAATGCCTCTTGGAAAAGTGGTGGAGGTTACAGTGGAATAAAAAGACAATATCAATGCCCCGTCGAAGAGACGTGGACATCACAGTAGCTTAACAAGATGGTTTTAATGCCCCTTGGCAGAGTGGTGGAGGTCGCAGTGGAATAAAAAGACAATAACAATGCCCTGTGGAAGAGACGTGCAGGTTACAGTAGCTTAACAAGACGGTATTAATGCCCCTTAGAACAGTGGTGGAAGTTACAGTGGAATTAAAGACAATATCAATGCCCTTTGGAAGAGTGGCGGAGGTCGCAGTGGAATAAAAATACAATATCAATGCCCCTTGGAAGAGTGGTGGAGGTCGCAGTGGAATAACCTCACTGGTACATGCTCTGCATATCTTCTCTGCTTGCTGTGTCTGCTGTAATCTAATGCTCTGCTTTGCTGATTCACCTCACTGGTACATGCTCTGCATAAGTTCTTTGCTTGCTGTGTCTGCTGTAATCTAATGCTCTGCTTTGCTGATTCACCTCACTGGTACATTCTCTGCATAACTTCTCTGCTTTATCTGTCCCACTCCATTCAATACCCACATATGTCTGTCCCTTCCCCACTATAGATCTTATCTGATTTTTAGAGGTGCTAAACTGCAGAGTCCTAGCTCTGTGTTTGATCACCCAGCCATCTCCTGGTGAGACGACCCGCTGATAATTTAGCCATATGCAGCTCCCACAATGCCCTTCACCTGATAGTTTAATGTGCCCTATATATTTAGAAGCTCTGTAAGGGGTGCACGCGTCTTCTTGTGCAAAGTGGCTTCGGAGATAAGTGGCAGTTATTTCAGAGGCAGTTAGTCAGGGCAGGAGTCAGGTAACCAACACTTTGACCACTTACTCTCTTTTAACTATGTTTCTGTTAGCTCTCACTTTTTCCTCTATAGTCCTCCACTTTCTAGTAACCCCTCATATCCCTACACCTAGTAAGAAACTCTTCATCTCTCCCTCCATCCTCCCCATTCATCTCACCTCCTCCTCCAAATTATTCCTAAACATTCAATCCTGGATCTCCAAACACAGACAGCCACCTCATGCTCTCTCTTGCTCCCACCTGCTAACACTTACTCTGCTCCTCCTCACTGCTGGAGATATCTCTCCAAATCCTGGTCCTCCTCGCCATATCCCCACAGTTACTTCTTCCTCCTCTCCACGACCTTCCACAAACTGTCGCAACCCTTCTAAACTCATACCCATCCAACCAATCCCCACTCCCTTAGTTGCTCTTACAGGAGCTCTATGAAACGCTCGCTCTGCTGCAACAAACTTTCCTTCATACACGATCTTTTCATTACAAACAAACTTTCCTTCCTCGCCATCACTGAAACCTGGCTCACCCCCTCTGACACTGCCTCCCCAGCTGCACTTTCATATGGCGGATTCCACCTTTCCCACACCCCCCGACCCAATGGCAAACAATCCCACTGCCACCCTCCGTTACACTCCCCTCTTTTGAGGTGCACTGTGTGAGCATCTATTCCCCCTCCAACCTCCAACTGGCCATCGTTTACCGACCCCCAGAGCAAGTCACCACCTTCTTAGACCACTATACCAACTGGCTGCTTCACTTCCTCTCCACTGACATCCCCACTATTATAATGGGTGACTTCAACATCCCCATTAACACTTCCCACTCGTCTGTCTCTAAGTTCCTATCTCTCACTTCCTCCTTCGGACTCACTCAATGGTCTTCCTGGCACACTAAACTTACTAAAGAACTGCGCCGGGCCTCCAGGGTTGCGGAGCGGAAATGGAAAAGGTCTCACTCCATCGAGCACTTCATCGCATTCAAGCAATCCCTCACTAATTTCAAGTCCGCAATCACTACAGCAAAACAAACCTACTTCTCATCTCTCATATCTCACAACCCTAAACAGCTATTTAACACTTTCAACTCTCTCCTTCGTCCCCCAGCACCTCCTCCCTCTTCTCTCATCTCAGCCGACAACTTTGCCTCATTCTTCAAACAGAAGATTGACACCATCAGACAAAACTTTTGCCTAAAGTCCACACAACCCCTCCTCATATCTATTCATCCCTCCTCCTCCAAACCCCACTTCTCCACCATTACAGAAGGTCAAGTCTCCTCTTTACTCTCCAAATCACACCTCACCACCTGCGAACTTGACTCAATCCCATCCCACCTTATCACTAACCTTACCACAGTCTTCATCCCAACCCTAACTCACCTCTTCAATCTGTCACTAACAACCGGTGTCTTCCCCTCATGTTTCAAACATGCCGCAATCACAGCCATCCTCAAAAAGCCCTCCCTTGACCCTTCCTCTCTGACTTGCAACCGCCCCATATCACTCCTCCCCTTTGCCTCAAAACTACTAGAACGACATGTCCACCTTGAACTGTCCTCCCACCTCTCCTTCTGCTCCCTCTTCGACCGCCTGCAATCTGGCTTACGATCGCATCACTCGACTGAAACTGCCCTGACCAAAATCACCAACGACCTACTAAATGCCAAATCCAAGCGACACTACTCCATCCTCTTCCTTCTGGACCTGTGATCTGCCTTTGACACAGTGGACCATTCCCTCTTACTCCAGATTCTCTCATCTCTTGGCATCACGGACTTGGCTCTATCTTGGATCTCCTCATACTTAACAGACAGGACATTCAGCGTCTCCCACTCACGCACCACCTCCTCATCTCGCCCCCTATCTGTCGGTGTCCCCCAAGGTTCAGTTCTAGGACCTCTGCTCTTCTCCATTTACACCTTTGGCCAGGGACAGCTCATAGAGTCTCACGGTTTTCAGTATCACCTCTATGCTGACGACACACAGATCTACCTCTCTGGACCCGATATCTCCTCCCTACTAACCAAAATCCCACAATGTCTGTCCGCCATGTCATCCTTCTTCTTTGACAGATTTCTAAAACTCAACATGGATAAAATAGAGTTCATCATCTTTCCACCCTCTCATTCACATCCCCCATCTGACCTAGCCATCAACGTCAATGGCTGTTCACTCTCCCCAGTCCCACAAGCTTGCTGCCTTGGAGTAACCCTGGACTTTGATCTCTCCTTCAAGCCACATATCCAAGCCCTTTCCACTTCCTGCCGACTCCAGCTCAAAAACATCTCCCGGATCCGTGCATTCCTCAGCAAAGACTCTGCAAAAACACTAGTGCATGCCCTCATCATATCCCGCCTCGACTACTGCAACCTCCTACTCTGTGGCCTCACTTACAACACTCTTGCGGCTCTCCAATCTATCCTAAACTCTGCTGCTCGACTAATTCACCTGTCCCCCCGCTATTCCCCGGCCTCTCCTCTCTGTCAATCTCTTCACTGGCTCCCCATTGCCCAGAGAATCCAGTTCAAAACTCTAACCATGGCATACAAAGCCATCCACAACCTGTCTCCCCCATACATCTGTGACCTAGTCTCCCGGTATTTACCTGCACGCAAACTCCGATCCTGACAAGATCTCCTTCTCTACTCCCCTCTTATCTCCTTCTCCCACAATCGTATACAAGATTTCTCCCGTGCATCCCCCCTACTCTGGAACTCTCTACCCCAACACACCAGACTCTCGCCGACCGTGGAAACCTTCAAAAGAAACCTGAAGACCAACCTCTTCCGACAAGCCTACAACCTGCAGTAACCACCGCTGCACGACCAGCTCTACCCTCACCTAATGTATCCTCACCCATCCCTTCTAGAATGTGAGCCCTCGCGGGCAGGGTCCTCGCTCCTCCTGTACCAGTCGCTGACTCGTTTTGTTAAGATTATGTAAATGCTTTTGTTATGTATATCCCTATCACATGTAAAGCGCCATGGAATAAATGGCGCTATAATAATAAATAATAATAATAATAATAATAATAAAAAGACAATATCAATGCCCCTTGGAAGAGTGCTGGAGGTTACAATGGAATAAAAAGACAATATCAATGCCTCTTGCAAGAGCTGTGGAGTTCAGAGTGGTTTAAATTGACCGCTTTAATGTCCCTTGGAAGGAAAGTGGAGGTCACAGTAGCTTAATAAGACGGTTTTAATGCCACATGGAAAAGTGGTGGAGGTCGCAGTGGATTAAAAAGACAATATCAATGCCCCGAGGAAGAGTGGTGGAGGTCAAAGTGGAATAAAAAGACAATATCAATGTCCCTTGGAAGAGCAGTGGAAATAAGAGTAGTTGAACCAGACGGTTTTAATGCCCATTGGAAGTGACGTGCAGGTCACAGTATCTTAAAAAGACGTTTTTAATGCCCCTTGGAAAAGTGGTGGAGGTCGCAGTGGATTAAAAAGACAATATCAATGCCCCTTCGAAGAGTGGTGGAGGTGGCAGTGGAATAAAAAGACAATATCAATGCCCCTTGGAAGAGTGGTGGAGTTCAGAGTGGTTTAACCAGACGGTTTTAATGCCCCTTGGAAGAGACGTGGAGGTCACAGTAGCTTAACAAGACTGTTTTAATGCCCCTTGGTAGAGTGGTGGAGGTCGCAGTGGATTAAAAAGACAATATCAATGCCCCTTAGAAGAGAGGTAGAAGTCGCAGTGGAATAAAAATACAATGTCAATGCAAATTGTAAGAGTGGTGGAAGATAAAGTGGAATAAAAAGACAATATCAATACCCCGTGGAATAGACATGGACGTGACAGCAGCTTAAAAAGACGGCTTTAATGCCCCTTGGAAAAGTGGTGGAGGTTGCAGTGGATTAAAAAGACAATATCAATGCCCATTGGAAGAGTGGTTAAGGTCGCAGTGGAATAAAAAGACAAAATCAATGCCCCTTGGCAGAGTCTTGGAGGTAACAGTTGAAAAAAAAGACAATATCATTGATCCTTGGAAGAGCTGTGGAGTTCAGAGTGGTTTAACCAGACCGTTTTAATGCCCCTTGGAAGAGACGTGGTGGTCACAGTAGCTTAACAAGACTGGTTTAATGCCCTTGGAAGAGTGGTGGAGGTTGCAGTGGATTAAAAAGACAATATCAATGCCCTTTGGAAGAGTGGTGGAGGTTACAGTGGAATAAAAGACAATATCAATGCCCCGTGGAAGAGTTGTGGAGGTCACTGTAGCTTAACAAGATGGTCTTAATGCCGCTTGGAAGAGGGGTGGAGGTCGCAGTGGAATACAAAAGACAATGTCAATGCCCCTTGGAAGAGTGGTGGAGGTTAGAGTGGAATAAACAGACAATACCAATGCTCCTTGGAAGAGCTGTAGAGTTCAGAGTGGTTTAAATTGACGGTTTTAATGCCCCTTGGAAGAGACGTGGAGGTCACAGTGGATTAAAAAGACAATATCAATGCCCCTTGGAAGAGTGGTCGTGGTCGCAGTGGATTAAAAAGACAAAATCAATGCCCCTTGAAAGAGTGGTGGAGTTCGCAGTGGAATAAAAAGACAATATCAATGCACGGTGGAAGGGACGAGGAGGTCACAGTGGCTTAACAAGACGGTTTTAATGCACCTTGGAAGAGAGGTGGAGGTCGCAGTTGATTAAAAAGACAATATCAAGGCCACTTGGAAGAGTCGTGGAGATCGCAGTGGATTAAAAAGTCAATATCAATGCCCCTTGGAAGAGTGGGGGAGGATACAGTCGAATAAAAAGACAATATCAATGCTCCTTGGAAGAACTGTGGATTACAGAGTGGTTTAACCAGACGGTTTTATTGCCCCTTGTAAGAGACGTAGAGGTCACAGTAGCTTATCAAGACTGTTTTAATGCCCCTTGGAAGAGTGGTGAAGGTCGCAGTGGTTTAAAAAGACAATATCACTGCCCCTTAGAAGATTGGTGATAGTTACATTGGAATAAAAAGACAATATCAATGCCCCGTGGAAGAGTCATGGAGGTTACAGCAGCTTAACAAGATGGTTTTAATGCCCCTTGGGAGAGTGGTGGAAGTCAAAATGGAATGAAAAGACAATATCAATGCCTCTTGGAAGACTGCTGGAGATTACAATGGAATAAAAAGACAATATCAATGCCTCTTGCAAGAGCTGTGGAGTTCAGAGTGGTTTAAATTGACGGCTTTAATGCCCCTTGGAAGAGAAGTGGAGGTCACAGTAGCTTAATAAGACGGTTTTAATGCCACATGGAAAAGTGGTGGAGGTCGCAGTGGATTAAAAAGACAATATCAATGCCCAGAAGAAGAGTGGTGGATGTCGCAGTGGAATAAAAAGACAGTTTCAATGCCTCTTGGAAGAGTGGTGGAGGTTACAGTGGAAAAAAAAGACAATATTAATGCCCCGTGGAAGAGACGTGGAGGTCACAGTAGCTTAACAAGACGCTTTTAATGCCCCTTGGAAGAGTGGTGAAGGTCACAGTTGATTAAAAAGACAATATCAATGCCCCTTGGAAGAGAGGTGGAGGTTGCAGTGGAATAAAAAGGCAATATCAATGCCCCGGGGAAGAGACGTGGAGGTCACAGTCGCTTAACAACACGGTTTTAATGGCCCTTGGAAGAGTGGTGGAGGTCGCAGTGGTATAAAAAGACAATATCATTGCCCCTTGGAAGAGTGGTGGAGGTAACAGTGGATTAAAAAGACAATATCAATGCCCATTGGAAGAGCAGTGGAGTTTAGAGTAGTTAAACCAGATGGTTTTAATGCCCACTGGAAGTCACGTGGAGGTCACAGTAGCTTAAAAAGATGTTTTTAATGCCCCTTGGAAAAGTGATGGAGGTCGAAATGCTGTGAAGTTCAGAGTGGTTTAAATTGACTGTTTTAATGCACCTTGGAAGAGACGTGGAGTTCACAGTAGCTTAACAAAATGGTTTTAATGCCTCTTGGAAGAGTGGTGGAGGTTGCAGTGGATTAGAAAGGCAATATCAATGTCACTTGGAAGAGTGGTGAAGGTCCCAGTGGAATAAAATGACTATATCAATGCCCCTTGGAAGAGTGGTGGAGGTTACAGTAGAATAAAAAGACAATATCAATGCCCCTTGGAAGAGTGGTGGAGGTTACAGTGGAATAAAAAGACAATATCAATGCCCCTTGGAAGAGTGATGGAGTTCGCAGTGGATAAAAAAGACAATATCAATGCCCCTTGGAAGAGTGGTGGAGGACGCATTGGAATAAAAAGACAATATCAATGCCCCATGGAAGGGACGTCGAGGTCACAGTAGCTTAACAAGACAGTTTTAATGCCCCTTGGAAGAATGGTGGAGGTCGCAGTGGAAAAAAAAGACAATATCAATTCCACTTGGAAGAGTGGTGGAGGTTACAGTTGAACAAAAAGACAATATCAATGCTTCTTGGAAGAGCTGTGGAGTTCAGAGTGGTTTAACCATGCGGATTTAATGCCCCTTGGAACAGAAGTGGAGGTCACAGAAGCTTATCAAGACTGTTTTAAAGCCCCTTGGAGGAGTGGTAGAGGTCGCAGTGGATTAAAAAGGCAATATCAATGCCCCTTGGAAGAGTGGTGGAGGTTACAGTGGAATAAAAAGACAATATCAATGTCCCTTGGAAGAATGGTGGAGATTACATTCGATTAAAAAGACAATATCAATGCCCCTTGGAAGAGTGGTGGAGGTTAGAATTAAATAAAAAGACAATATCAATGCCCCTTGGAAGAGACGTGGAGGTCACAGTGGAATAAAAAGACAATATTAATGCCCTTTGGAAGAGTGGTGAAGGTCGCAGTGGAATAAAAAGACAATATCAATGCCCCGTGAAAGGAACGTGGAGGTCACAGTAGCTTCACAAGATGGTTTTAATGCCCCTTGGAAGAGAGGTGGAGGTCGCAGTTGATTAAAAAGACAATATCAATGCCCCTTGGAAGAGTGGTGGTGGTCGCAGTGGAATGAAAAGACAATATCAATTCCCCGTGAAAGGGACGTGAAGGTCACAGTAGCTTCACAAGACGGTTTTAATGCCCCTTGGAATAGAGGTGGAGGTTGCAGTTGATTAAAAAGACAATATCAATACACTTGGAAGAGTGCAGAAGGTTACAATGGAATAAAAAGACATTGTCAATGCCCCTCGGGAGAGCTGTGGAGCTCAGAGCGGTTTAATCAGACGGTTTTAATGCCCCTTGGAAGAGACTTGGAGGTCACAGTAGCTTAAGAAGACGGATTTAATGCCCCTTGGAACAGTGGTGGAGGTCACAGTGGAATAAAAATACAATATCAATGCCCCTTGAAAGAGTGGTGGAAGTTACAGTGAAATAAAAAGACAATATAAATGCCCCTTGGAAGAGCTGTGGAGTACAGAGTGGTTTAACCAAAAGGTTTCAGTGCCCCTTGGAAGAGACATGGAGGTCACAGTAGCTTAACAAGACGGTTTCAATGTCCCTTGGAAGAGTGGTGGAGGACGCAGTGAATTAAAAGACAATATCATTGAACCTGGGAAGAGTGGTGGAGGTCGCACTGGAATAAAAAGACAATATCAATGCCCCTAGTAAGAGTGGTGGAGGTTACAGTGGAATAAAAAGGCAATGTCAATGCCTCTTGGAAGAGTGGTGGAGGTTACAGTGGCATAAAAAGACAATATCAATGCCCCGAGGAAGAGACGTGAACATCACAGTAGCTTAACAAGACGGTTTTAATGCTCCTTGGCAGAGTGGTGGAGGTCGCAGTGGAATAAAAAGACAATAACAATGCCCCTTAGAAGAGTGGTGGAGGTTGCAGTGGAATAAAAAGACAATATCAATTCCACTTGGAAGAGATGTGGTGGTCGCAGTGGAATAAAAAGACAATATCAATGCCTCGTGGAAGAGACTTGGAGGTCACAGTAGCTTAACAAGATGGTTTTAATGCCCCTTGGAAGAGAGGTGGAGGTCGCAGTGGAATAAAAAGACAATATCAATGCCCCTTGGAAGAGTGGTGGAGGCTACATTGGAATAAAAAGACAATATCAATGACCCTTGGAACAGTGGTGGAGGTCGCAGTGGAATAAAAAGACAATAATAATGCCCCTTGGCAGAGTGGTTGAGGTCGCAGTAAAATAAAAAGACAATATCAATGCCCCTTGGAAGAGCTGTGGAGTTTACAGTGGTTTAACCAGAAGGTTTTAAGGCACCGTGGAATAGACGTGGAGGTCACAGTAGCTAAACAAAATGGTTTTAATGCTTCTTGGCAGAGTGATGGAGGTCGCAGTGGATTAAAAAGACAAAATCAATGCCCCTTGGAAGAGTGGTGGAGGTGACAGTGGAATAAAAAGACAATATCAATGCCTCTTGCAAGAGCTGTGGAGTTCAAAGTGGTTTAAATTGACGTTTTTAATGCCCCTTGTTAGAGACGTGGAGGTCACAGGAGCTTAACAAGACGGTTTTAATGCCCCTTGGAAGTGTGGTGGAAGTCGCAGTGCAATGAAAAGACAATATCAATGCCCATTGGAAGAGTGCTGGAGATAACAGTGGAATTAAAAGACAATATCAATGCCTCTTGCAAGAGCTGTGGAGTTCAGAGTGGTTTAAATTGACAGCTTTAATGCCCCTTGGAAGATAAGTTGAGGTCACAGTAGCTTAACAAGACGGTTTTAATGCCACATGGAAAAGTGGTGGTGGTCGCAGTGGATTAAAAAGACAATATCAATGCCCCGAGGAAGAGTGGTGAAGGTTACAGTGGAATAAAAAGGCAATATCAATGCCCCGTGGAATTGACGTGGAGGTCAAAGTAGCTTAACAGCACGGTTTTAATGGCCCTTGGAAGAGTGGTGGAGGTCGCAGTTGATTAAAAAGACAATATAAATGCCCCTTAGAAGAGTGGTGGAGGTCTCAGAGGAATAAAAAGACAATATCAATGCCCCTTGGAAGAGTAGTGGAGGTTGCAGTGGAATAAAAAAACAATATCAATGCCCCTTGGAAGAGTGGTGGAGGTAAAAGTGGATTAAAAAGACAATATCAATGCCCCTTGGAAGAGCACTGGAGTTTATAGTAGTTAAACCAGACGGTTTTAATGCCCATTGGAAATTACGTGGATGTCACAGTAGCTTAAAAAGACGTTTTTAATGACCCTTGGAAAAATGGTGGAGGTCGCAGTTGATTAAAAATACAATATCAATGCCCCTTGGAAGTGTGGTGGAGGTGGCAGTGGAATAAAAAGACAATATCAATGCCCCTTGGAAGAGTGGTGGAGTTTACAGTGGAATAGAAAGAAAATATCAATGCCCCGTGAAAGAGAGATGTCACAGTAGCTTAACAAGTCGGTTTTAATGTCACTTGGAAGAGAGGTGAAAGTCGCAGTGGAATAAAAAGACAATATCAATGCCCCTTGGAAGAGTGCTGGAGGTCACAGTGGAATAAAAAACAATATCAAAGCCCCTTGCAAGAGATGTGGAGTTGAGAGTGGTTTAAATTGACGTTTTTAATGCCCCTTGGAATAGACGTGGAGGTCACAGTAGATTAACAAGATTGTTTTAATGCCCCTTGGAAGAGTGGTGGAGGTCGAAGTGGATTAAAAAGACAATGTCAATGCTCCTTGATGTAGTCATTGAAGTCTCAGTGGAATAAAAAGACAATATTAATGCCCCTTGGAAGAGTGTTGGAGGTTCCAGTGGAATAAAAAGGCAATATCAATGCCCTGTGGAAGAGACATGGAGGTCTCAGTAGCTTAACAAGATGGTTTTAATGCCCCTTGGAAGAGACGTGGAGGTCACAGCAGATTAACAAGACTGTTTTAATGCCCCTTGGAAGAGTGGTGGAGGTCGAAGTGGATTAAAAAGACAATGTCGATGACCTTGAAGGAGTGATTGAGGTCTCAGTGGAATAAAAAGACAATATCAGTGCCCCTTGGAAGAGTGTTTGAGGTTCCAGTGGAATAAAAAGACAATATCAATGCCCTGTGGAAGAGACATGGAGGTAACAGTAGCTTAACAAGACGGTTTTAATGTCCCTTGGAAGAGTGGTGGAGGTCGCAGTTGAATAAAAAGACAATATCAATGCCCCTTGGAAGAGTGGTGGAGGATACAGTGGAATAAAAAGACAATATCAATGCCCTTTGGAAGATCTGTGGAGTTCAGATTGGTTTAACCATACGGTTTTAATGCCACTTGGAAGAGACGTGGAGGTCACAGTAGCTTAACAAGACGGTTTTATTGCCACATGGAAAAGTGGTGGAGGTTAGAGTGGAATAAAAAGACAATATCAATGCCCTGTGGAAGAGACGTGGAGGTCACAGTAGCTTAACAAAATGGTTTTAATGCCCTTTGGAAGAGTGGTGGAGGTCGCAGTGGATTAAAAAGACAATATCAATGCCCCTTGGTAGAGTGATGGATTTTACAGTGGTATTTAAAGACAACATCAATGCCCAGTGGAAGAGATGTGGAGGTCACTTTAGCTTAACAAGACAGTTTTAATGCCCCTTAAAAGAATGGTGGAAGTCACAGTCGATTAAAAAGACAATATCAATGCCCCGTGGAAGACACGTGGAGGTCACAGTAGCTTAACAGGACAGTTTTAATGCTCCTTGGAATAGTGGTGGAGGTCGCAGTGGAATAAAATGACAATATCAATGCCCCTTGAAAGAGCTATGGAGTTCAGAGTAGTTTAACAAGATGGTTTTAATGCCCCTTGGAACAGGGGTGGAGGTCGCAGTGCATTAAAAAGACAATATCAATACCCCTTGGAAGAATGGTGGAGGTTACAGTGGAATAAAAAGACAATATCAATGCCCCTTGGAAGAGCTGTGGAGTTCAGAGTGGTTTAACCAGACGGTTTTAATGCCCCTTGGAAGAGATGTGGAGGTCACGATAGCTTAACAAGACTGTTTTAATGTCTCTTGGAAGAGTGGTGGAGGTCGCAGTGGATTAAAAAGACAATATCAATGCCCCTTAGAAGAGAGGTGGAAGTCGCAGTAGAATAAAAAGACAATATCAATACCCCTTGGAAGAGTGGTGGAGGATACAGTGGAATAAAAAGACAATATCAGTGCCCCGTGGAATAGACATGGACGTTACAGTAGCTAAGCAAGATGTTTTTAATGCACCTTGGCAGAGAGGTGGAAGTCGTAGTGGAATAAAAAGCCAATATCAATGCCCCTTGAAAGAGTGCTGTAGGTTTCAGTGGAGTAAAAAGACAATATCAATGTCTCTTGCAAGAGCTGTGGAGTTCAGAGTGGTTTAAATTGACTATTTTACTACACCTTGGAAGAGACGTGGGGGTCACAGTAGCTTAACAATGCGGTTTTAATGCCCCTTGGAAGAGTAGTGGAGGTCGCAGTGGATTAAAAAGACAATATCAATGCCACTTGGAAGAGTGGTGAAGGTCCCAGTGGAATAAAAAGACAATATCAATGCCCCTTGGAAGAGTGGTGGAGGTTACAGTGGAATAAAAAGACAATATCAATGCCCCGTGAAAGAGACGTGGAGGTCACAGTAGCTTAACAAGACGGTTTTAATGCCCTTTGGAAGAGAGGTGGAAATTGCAGTGGAATAAAAAGACAATATCAATGCCCCTTGTAAGAGTGCTGGAGGTTACATTGGAATAAAAAGACAATAGCAATGACCCTTGCAAGAGCTGTGGAGTTCAGAGTGGTTTAAATTGACGGTTTTAATGCCCCTTGGAAGGGACGTGGAGGTGACAGTAGCTTAAAAAGACCGTTTTAATGCCCCTTGGAAGAGTGGTGGAGGTCGCAGTGGATTAAAAAGACAATATGAATGCCCCTTGGCAGAGTGTTGGAGGTCGCAGTGGAATAAAAAGACAATATCATTGCCCCTTGAAAGAGTGGTGGAGGTTACAGTGGAATAAAAAGACAATATCAATGCCCCTTGCAAGAGTGATGGAGGTTACAGTGGAATAAAAAGACAATATCAATGCCCCGTGGAAGAGATGTGGAGGTCACAATAGCTTATCAAGACTGTTTTAATGCTCCTTGGAAGAGTGTTGGAGGTCGCAGTGGATTAAAAAGACAATATGAATGCCCCTTGGAAGAGTGATGGAGCTTACAGTGGAATAAAAAGACAATAATAATGCCCCTTGGAAGAGATATGGAGTTCAAAGTGGTATAACCAGACGGTTTTAATGCTCCTTGGTAGAGACGTGGAGGTCATAGTAACATAACAAGACGGTTTTAATGCCCCTTGGAAGAGTGGTGGAGGTCGCAGTGGAATAAAAAAACAATATCAATGCCCCTTGGAAGATTGGTGGAGGTTACTATGGAATAAAAAGACAATATCAATGCCCCGTGGAAGAGATGTGGAGGTCACTGTAGCTTAAAAATATGGTTTTAGTGCCCCTTGGAAGAGTGGTGGAGGTTACAGTGGAATAAAAAGACAATATCAATGACCGTTGGAACAGTGGAGGAGGTCGCAGTGGAATAAAAAGACAATATTAATTCCCCTTGGAAGAGTGGTGGAGGTCGCAGTAAAATAAAAAGACATTATCAATGCCCCTTGGAAGAGTAGTGGAGGTTACAGAGGAATAAAAAGACAATATCAATGCCCCTGGGAAGAGCTGTGGAGTTCACAGTGGTTTAACCAGAAGGTGTTAAGGCACCGTGGAATAGACGTGGAGGTCACAGTAGCTAAACAAGATGGTTTTAATGCTTCTTGAAAGAGAGATGGAGGTAGCAGTGGATTAAAAAGACAAAATCAATGCCCCTTGGAAGAGTGGTGGAGGTTACAGTGGAATAAAAAGACAATATCAATGCCTCTTGCAAGAGCTGTGGAGTTCAGAGTGGTTTAAATTGACGGTTTTAATGCCCCTTGGAAGAGACGTGCATGTCACAGTAGCTTAACAAGACGGTTTTAATGCCCCTTGGAAGAGTGGTGGAGGTCGCAGTGGATTAAAAAGACATTATCGATGCCCCTTAGAAGAGTGGTGGAGGTCGCAGTGGAATAAAAAGAAAATATCAATGCCCCTTAGAAGAGTGGTGGAAGTAACAGTGGAAAAAAAGACAATATCAATTTTCTTTGGAAGAGGGGTGAAGGTCGCAGTGGAATAAAAAGACAATATCAATGTCCCTTGGAAGAGTGGTGGTGGTCACAGTAGCTTAACAAGACGGCTTTAATGCCCCTTGGAAGAGTGGTGGAGGTCGCAGTGGATTAAAAAGACTATCAAATCCCCTTGGAAGATTGATGGAGGTCGCAGTGGAAAAAAAAGACAATATCAATGCCCCTTGGTAGAGTGGTGGAGGTTACAGTTGATTTAAAAAACAATATCAATGCCTTTTGGAAGAGCTGTGGAGTTCAGAGTGGTTTAACCATGCGGTTTTAATGCCCCTTGGAAGAGACGTGGAGGTCACAGAAGCTTATCAAGACTGTTTTAAAGCCCCTTGGAGTAGTGGTAGAGGTCACAGTGGATTAAAAAGATAATATTAATGCCCCTTGGAAGAGTGGTGGAGGTTACAGTGGAATAAAAAGACAATATCAATGCCCCTTGGAAGAGTGGTGGAGGTTCCAATTAAATAAAAAGACAATATCAATGCCCCTTGGAAGAGACGTGGAGGTCACAGTGGAATAAAAAGACAATATTAATGCCCCTTGGAAGAGTGGTGGAGGTCGCAGTAAAATAAAAAGACAATATCAATGCCCCTTGGAAGAGTGGTGCAGGTTAGAGTGGAATAAAAAGACAATATCAATGCCCCTTGGAAGAGCTGTGGAGTTCATAGTGGTTTAAGCAGAAAGTTTTAATGCACCGTGGAACATACGTGGAGGTCACAGTAGCTTAACAAGACGGTTTCAATGCTTCTTGAAAGAGTAATAGAGGTCGCAGTGGATTAAAAAGACAATATCAATGCCCCTTGGAAGTGTGTTGGAGGTTACAGTGGAGTAAAAAGACAATATAAATGCTATGTGTAAGAAACTTAGAGGTCACAGTAGCTTAACAAGACGGTTTTAATGCCCATTGGAAGAGTCGTGGACGTCGCAGAGGAATAAAAAGACAATATCAATGCACTTGGAAGAGTGCAGAAGGTTACAATGGAATAAAAAGACATTGTCAATGCCCCTTGGAAGAGATGTGGAGTACAGAGTGGTTTAACCAAACGGTTTTAGTGCCCCTTGGAAGAGACGTGGAGGTTACAGTAGCTTAACAAGAAGGTTTTAATGCCTCTTGGAAGAGTGGAGGAGGTCGCAGTGGAATAAAAAGACATTATCAATGCCCCTTGAAAGAGTGGTGGAGGTTACAGTGGAATAAAAAGACAATATCAATGCCTCTTGGAAAAGTGGTGGAGGTTACAGTGGAATAAAAAGACAATATCAATGCCCCGTTGAAGAGACGTGGACATCACAGTAGCTTAACAAGACGGTTTTAATGCCCCTTGGCAGAGTGGTGGAGGTTGCAGTGGAATAAAAAGACAATAACAATGCCCTGTGGAAGAGACGTGCAGGTTACAGTAGCTTAACAAGACGGTATTAATGCCCCTTAGAACAGTGGTGGAAGTTACAGTGGAATTAAAGACAATATCAATGCCCTTTGGAAGAGTGGCGGAGGTCGCAGTGGAATAAAAATACAATATCAATGCCCCTTGGAAGAGTGGTGGCGGTCGCAGTGGAATAACCTCACTGGTACATGCTCTGCATATCTTCTCTGCTTGCTGTGTCTGCTGTAATCTAATGCTCTGCTTTGCTGATTCACCTCACTGGTACATGCTCTGCATAACTTCTCTGCTTGCTGTGTCTGCTGTAATCTAATGCTCTGCTTTGCTGATTCACCTCACTGGTACATGCTCTGCATAACTTCTCTGCTTTATCTGTCCCACTCCATTCAATACCCACATATGTCTGTCCCTTCCCCACTATAGATCTTATCTGATTTTTAGAGGTGCTAAACTGCAGAGTCCTAGCTCTGTGTTTGATCACCCAGCCATCTCCTGGTGAGACGACCCGCTGATAATTTAGCCATATGCAGCTCCCACAATGTCCTTCACCTGATAGTTTAATGTGCCCTATATATTTAGAAGCTCTGTAAGGGGTGCACGCGTCTTCTTGTGCAAAGTGGCTTCGGAGATAAGTGGCAGTTATTTCAGAGGCAGTTAGTCAGGGCAGGAGTCAGGTAACCAACACTTTGACCACTTACTCTCTTTTAACTATGTTTCTGCTAGCTCTCACTTTTTCCTCTATAGTCCTCCACTTTCTAGTAACCCCTCATATCCCTACACCTAGTAAGAAACTCTTCATCTCTCCCTCCATCCTCCCCATTCATCTCACCTCCTCCTCCAAATTATTCCTAAACATTCAATCCTGGATCTCCAAACACAGACAGCCACCTCATGCTCTCTCTTGCTCCCACCTGCTAACACTTACTCTGCTCATCCTCACTGCTGGAGATATCTCTCCAAATCCTGGTCCTCCTCGCCATATCCCCACAGTTACTTCTTCCTCCTCTCCACGACCTTCCACAAACTGTCGCAACCCTTCTAAACTCATACCCATCCAACCAATCCACACTCCCTTAGTTGCTCTTACAGGAGCTCTATGAAACGCTCACTCTGCTGCAACAAACTTTCCTTCATACACGATCTTTTCATTACAAACAAACTTTCCTTCCTCGCCATCACTGAAACCTGGCTCACCCCCTCTGACACTGCCTCCCCAGCTGCACTTTCATATGGCGGATTCCACCTTTCCCACACCCCCCGCCCCAATGGCAAACAATCCCACTGCCACCCTCTGTTACACTCCCCTCTTTTGAGGTGCACTGTGTGCGCATCTATTCCCCCTCCAACCTCCAACTGGCCATCGTTTACCGACCCCCAGAGCAAGCCACCACCTTCTTAGACCACTATACCAACTGGCTGCTTCACTTCCTCTCCACTGACATCCCCACTATTATAATGGGTGACTTCAACATCCCCATTAACACTTCCCACTCGTCTGTCTCTAAGTTCCTATCTCTCACTTCCTCCTTCGGACTCACTCAATGGTCTTCCACACCCACCCACAAAGATGGCCACACACTGGACCTCATCTTCACCTGCCTCTGTTCCCTGTCTAATCTCTCTAACTCACCTCTCCCTCTCTCTGATCACAGCCTACTTACATTCTCTTCTCTCTTCTCCCTGGGGCAACCATCCCCACTCCACAAACTTGCATACCTTCGCAGAAATCTCAAACACCTTGACTTATACTCACTCTCTGAATCCCTCCTCCCTCTTACAGACATAAATTCCTTACACGATGCAGACATTGCTGCTGCTTCATATAACACCACAATAGCTGCAGCTGTAGACTCGATCGCCCCTCTCACACACACCACATCTCGCACATTCAACAGGCAACCCTGGCACACTAAACTTACTAAAGAACTGCGCCGGGCCTCCAGGGTTGCGGAGCGGAAATGGAAAAGGTCGCACTCCATCGAGCACTTCATCGCATTCAAGCAATCCCTCACTAATTTCAAGTCCGCAATCACTACAGCAAAACAAACCTACTTCTCATCTCTCATATCTCACAACCCTAAACAGCTATTTAACACTTTCAACTCTCTCCTTCGTCCCCCAGCACCTCCTCCCTCTTCTCTCATCTCAGCTGACAACTTTGTCTCATTCTTCAAACAGAAGATTGACACCATCAGACAAAACTTTTGCCTAAAGTCCACACAACCCCTCCTCATATCTATTCATCCCTCCTCCTCCAAACCCCACTTCTCCACCATTACAGAAGGTCAAGTCTCCTCTTTACTCTCCAAATCACACCTCACCACCTGCGAACTTGACCCAATCCCATCCCACCTTATCACTAACCTTACCACAGTCTTCATCCCAACCCTAACCCACCTCTTCAATCTGTCACTAACAACCGGTGTCTTCCCCTCATGTTTCAAACATGCCGCTGTTAGAACCTTGCTGTTAGGTTTTTTTTCCTTTGCTGGTCACATGACCTTGTTGGCCTATTTAATCCTGCTCCGCCCTTCTGGCTTTGCTGGACTTCATTGTATATCTACTTTCTAGCTAGCCTGTGCTCTGTATCTAACTCTGTTAGTTTGCTTGGTCTACGGACCTCTATGTTCTATCTATTTTGTTTGTTCGTCTGTCTGCTACTATTTCTGTTAGGAGGTGTCCCATATTCCTCCCAGTCCTTAGTACTTGTAGGGATTCCCTCCCCACATCTATAGGTCTCCGTACAGACTAGATTAGGACTTTAGCAGGTCTGATCGCAGGATCAGGTTCCCTGTTACATCGTAGGGATTCAGCTGAGTCCTATAGTAGGGACAGATCTCCTCTCTTTCCTTAGCTTTGGTAGCAGAACATAACAGTAACTCCAGCCTGCAAATTCTCTAAGGAAAGATTTTTCTGTTCCATCATGGTGTCGGTTCAGGATTTGGCTAAACACCTGCAGGGACTCTCTCTGGAAGTGGCCGAGCTCCGTCAGCACGTGAGTAACTGTCCTGGAGCATATTTCTTGGAGCCTAAGGTATGTTTGCCGGATTTATTTTTTGGTGAACATCGAGAATTTTTTTCATTTAAAATGCTTGCTTATTGTATTTTCATTTGAGACCCAAGTCCTCTGGGGATGAATCCCAGCGCGTAGGGTTCATAATGTCACTTTTGCGCAAAGAGCCTCAGGAGTGGGCCTTTTCTTTGCAGCCTAGTGATACATGCTTCAGATCAGTGGATAGTTTTTTTTCTGCTTTAGGACTATTATATGATGATCCTGACCGTGTGGCATCAGCTGAGACTGAGTTGAGACGTTTAAAACAAGGATCAGGTAATGTGGAAAAATATTGTACTCATTTTCGTCGTTGGTCCACTCAAACAGGGTGGAACGATTCTGCTCTGAAAAGTCTATTTCTTGCTGGACTCAGTGAAAGGGTTAAAGACCTGCTAATTGCTTATCCTACACCTGAAGATTTGCAACAGGCTATGCAATTAGCTATACGGGTGGATAGAAGACTGCGTGCAAGGGTTAATGAGAGCAAATCCTCTGCTATGTCAGTTTCTGGTTATGAGAATGTATGTACTAACAGTGGTGAACCGATGGAGATTGGATCGGTGGCACCTCGCTCTCAAGAAAAAGACCGTCGTTTTTCGGAAGGCTTGTGTTTCTATTGCGGAAAATCTGGTCATTTGATTAAAGGCTGTGAGCTTCGTATGAAGAAAGAAAAAAAAATGGTCAGTCACGCCCGTATTGCCTGTTTAAATTCCAAGGGTATATTTTTAGCTGCTTCCACGATTGCTCAGGAAAAATTAATGGAATTTCGGGTATTTGTTGATTGCGGGTCTACTCTGAATGTAATTGATGGGGGATTTGTGGAAAGACTCAATTTAAAACCTGAACCTTTATCATCCCCCATTGCTGTGGTTTCTGTGGATGGTTCCCCTTTGAAGAATATTACTCTCAAGGTCAGTGAATTTCCTCTCACTATTAATGGTGTTCACCATGAGAAATTGGATTTGGTAGTGTTGAATAACTTGCCTTCTCCAGTAATATTGGGTTTGCCCTGGTTAAAATTTCACAATCCTGTACTGGATTGGTCTACCAGTGAAATTAAATCCTGGAGCCATAAATGTTATGACAAGTGTTGTAACGGGCGTATTGCAGCTTTGGATAGGGGAGAATTGCCTGTTCCTATTCAGGATTTTTGGAGAGTTTTTTCTGAGAAGGAATCGTAGGTTTTGCCTCCCCATAGAGACTATGATTGCTCTATTGAATTTGTCCCTGGAGCGACTCTTCCTAAAAGTCGTTTATTTAACCTTACTATTCCTGAGAGGAAGGCTTTGGAGGAATACATACAGACAAGTTTGGCCGCCGGTCACATTAGGCCCTCTAAGTCTCCTGTGGCGGTTGGATTTTTTTTTGTAAAAAAGAAGGACGGTGGTTTACGTCCTTGTCTGGATTTTCGTGAGATTAACAAAATTACTGTACGCAATCCTTACCCACTGCCATTGATTCCTGATCTGTTTAACCAGTTAATGGGGGCCAAGTGGTTCTCTAAAATTGACCTTAAGGGGGCATACAATCTGTTGCGCATGAAGGAGGGTGACGAATGGAAGACTGCTTTTAACACTCCTGTGGGTCATTTTGAGAATCTGGTGATGCCTTTTGGTCTTACCAATGCTCCTGCATTTTTTCAGAATCTTATTAATGACATCCTTGGGCCTTTGATCGGCAAAAATGTGGTTGTGTATTTGGATGACATTTTGATTTATTCGCCGGATCTGGAGTCTCATTGGCGGAGCGTACGTGAGGTATTACAGTTATTAATGGACAATTCGCTTTTTGCTAAGCTGGAGAAATGTGAATTCGCTGTACAGAGAATTAGTTTTTTGGGTTACATTATCTCCAGCGAAGGTTTTGAGATGGATCCGGTTAAAGTTCAAGCTATACAGGAATGGCCTAGGCCTATTGGTTTGAAATCGATACAGAGGTTTTTAGGTTTCGCCAATTATTACAGAAAATTCATAAAAAATTTTTCTAGTATTGTCAAACCTCTGACCGATCTCACCAGGAAAGGTGCTGATGCGGTTCAGTGGTCTTCTGAGGCCATTGAAGCTTTTGTGTATCTCAAGTAGAGGTTCACCTCTGCTCCCATCCTTATGCAGCCTGATGTGACTAAGCCGTTTTTGGTTGAGGTTGATGCTTCCTCTGTGGGGGTTGGAGCAGTATTGTCTCAGGATAACGGGGATGGATTACATCCCTGTGCCTTTTTTTCAAAAAATTTTTCGGAGACTGAACTGAATTACGATATTGGTAATCGGGAATTATTGGCTATTAAACTCGCATTTGAACACTGGCGCCACTTCTTGGAAGGTGCGGAATTTCCCGTTCAGGTTCTTACGGATCATAAAAATCTGATATATCTTGATGCTGCCAAGCGCCTGAATGCCCGTCAGGCTAGGTGGGCACTGTTTTTCTCGCGGTTTAATTTCTCCGTTACTTACATCCCTGGTACTAAGAATGTTAAGGCGGATGCCTTGTCTCGCAGTTTTTCTCCCATAGTCGGTGCTGAGAAAGAGGAAAATATTTTACAAGAAGGTGTTGTGATAGCTGCTTTAGACTCCGTTTGGAAGATGAGATTCTTAAAGCTCAGGAGAATGCCCCATCTAACACTCCTCATGGGAGGTTGTTTATGCCTGGGACCTTTAGGAGAGATTTGTTTGTTGAGTGTCACGAATCTCGGTTGGCAGGTCATCCCGGAATCTCTGAGACCAAGAGACTGGTGGGTCGCAGTTTTTGGTGGCCTGGATGGCAGAAGGAAGTCATTAAGTGGGTGCGCCAATGTACTATATGTGCTAGATCTAAGTCCTCACATACTCCTGCTGCGGGGTTGCTTTGTCCTTTGGAGGTCCCCAGTGCTCCTTGGACACATTTGGCTATGGACTTTATAACTGACCTTCCCCCCTCTGAGGGTTTTACTGTCATCTGGGTGGTCGTGGACCGTTTTAGCAAGATGTGTCACTTGGTTCCCTTCGTCAAACTGCCCTGCGCTAAAACTCTCGCTAAGGCCTTTGTCAAGGAAATTGTTATGTTCTGCTACCAAAGCTAAGGAAAGAGAGGAGATCTGTCCCTACTATAAGACTCAGCTGAATCCCTACGATGTAACAGGGAACCTGATCCTGCGATCAGACCTGCTAAAGTCCTAATCTAGTCTGTACGGAGACCTATAGATGTGGGGAGGGAATCCCTACAAGTACTAAGGACTGGGAGGAATATGGGACACCTCCTAACAGAAATAGTAGCAGACAGACGAACAAACAAAATAGATAGAACATAGAGGTCCGTAGACCAAGCAAACTAACAGAGTTAGATACAGAGCACAGGCTAGCTAGAAAGTAGATATACAATGAAGTCCAGCAAAGCCAGAAGGGCGGAGCAGGATAAAATAGGCCAACAAGGTCATGTGACCAGCAAAGGAAAAAAAACCTAACAGCAAGGTTCTAACAGTACCCCCCCTTCTAAGAGGATCCTCCGGATCCCCTAGGACCAGGCTTATCAGGAAATCTCCTGTGAAACGCTCTGATAAGTCTGGACGCGGAAACATCATCTGACCTCACCCAAGAGTTATCCTCGGGTCCGAAACCTTTCCAGGCCACAAGATACTGCAAACTACCTCTATACTGTCTAGAGTCAAGGATGCGAGAAATTTCATATTCCCCGTCCTCCACCACCGGAGGAACAGAGGCAGAGGCGTCACCATCCGACACAACAGCTTTTTTAAACAGAGAGACATGAAATACCGGATTAATTCTCCAGGAGGTAAGAACCTCCAACCTAACAGCAGATTGGTTGACAACCTGAAGCACCTTAAAGGGCCCTACAAACTTAGGACCCAATTTCTTAGAAGGAATCCTCAACCGCAGATTCCTAGAGGACAACCAAACCATGTCACCAACAGCGAACAAAACCTCCTGTCGTTTCCTATCAAAGTAGTCTTTAGATTTTCTGTTGGCCTCCTGAAGATTACCACGCACATCCGTCCAAACTCTTTCCAAATCACCGGAAAAATTCTCCTCCTCAGGCACGGCAGATCCCAACTTGGAGAACGACCCAAACGACGGATGTCTCCCAGAACAACAAAAAAAAGGCGAACAACCAGCAGAAGAAGATGTATGATTGTTCAGAGCAAATTCAGCAAGTGGCAGAAACTCAGACCACCCCTCTTGATTGTCTGCCACAAAACAACGCAAGAACTGCTCAACATCCTGGTTTTTCCTTTCTGTCTGGCCATTAGATTCAGGATGATATCCGGACGAAAACGACAAATGAATTCCCAACCTGTCACAAAAGGCACGCCAAAAACGAGCCACGAACTGAGGACCCCTATCAGAAACAATGTCAGTAGGAACGCCATGAAGTCTGACAATTTCCTTGACAAAGGCCTTAGCGAGAGTTTTAGCGCAGGGCAGTTTGACGAAGGGAACCAAGTGACACATCTTGCCTACGGCCACACCACCCTGAACATGCCTGATCTCGTCTGATCTCGGAAGCTAAGCAGGGTCAGGCCTGGTTAGTACTTAGATTGCTGGTCACATGACCTTGTTGGCCTATTTTATCCTGCTCCGCCCTTCTGGCTTGGCTGGACTTACTGTTATGTTCTGCTACCAAAGCTAAGGAAAGAGAGGAGATCTGTCCCTACTATAAGACTCAGCTGAATCCCTACGATGTAACAGGGAACCTGATCCTGCGATCAGACCTGCTAAAGTCCTAATCTAGTCTGTACGGAGACCTATAGATGTGGGGAGGGAATCCCTACAAGTACTAAGGACTGGGAGGAATATGGGACACCTCCTAACAGAAATAGTAGCAGACAGACGAACAAACAAAATAGATAGAACATAGAGGTCCGTAGACCAAGCAAACTAACAGAGTTAGATACAGAGCACAGGCTAGCTAGAAAGTAGATATACAATGAAGTCCAGCAAAGCCAGAAGGGCGGAGCAGGATCAAATAGGCCAACAAGGTCATGTGACCAGCAAAGGAAAAAAACCTAACAGCAAGGTTCTAACAGAAATTGTCAGACTTCATGGCGTTCCTACTGACATTGTTTCTGATAGGGGTCCTCAGTTCGTGGCTCGTTTTTGGCGTGCCTTTTGTGACAGGTTGGGAATTCATTTGTCGTTTTCGTCCGGATATCATCCTGAATCTAATGGCCAGACAGAAAGGAAAAACCAGGATGTTGAGCAGTTCTTGCGTTGTTTTGTGGCAGACAATCAAGAGGGGTGGTCTGAGTTTCTGCCACTTGCTGAATTTGCTCTGAACAATCATACATCTTCTTCTGCTGGTTGTTCGCCTTTTTTTTGTTGTTCTGGGAGACATCCGTCGTTTGGGTCGTTCTCCAAGTTGGGATCTGCCGTGCCTGAGGAGGAGAATTTTTCCGGTGATTTGGAAAGAGTTTGGACGGATGTGCGTGGTAATCTTCAGGAGGCCAACAGAAAATCTAAAGACTACTTTGATAGGAAACGACAGGAGGTTTTGTTCGCTGTTGGTGACATGGTTTGGTTGTCCTCTAGGAATCTGCGGTTGAGGATTCCTTCTAAGAAATTGGGTCCCAAGTTTGTAGGGCCCTTTAAGGTGCTTCAGGTTGTCAACCAATCTGCTGTTAGGTTGGAGGTTCCTACCTCCTGGAGAATTAATCCGGTATTTCATGTCTCTCTGTTAAAAAAAGCTGTTGTGTCGGATGGTGACGCCTCTGCCTCTGTTCCTCCGGTGGTGGAGGACGGGGAATATGAAATTTCTCGCATCCTTGACTCTAGACGGTATAGAGGTAGTTTGCAGTATCTTGTGGCCTGGAAAGGTTTCGGACCCGAGGATAACTCTTGGGTGAGGTCAGATGATGTTTCCGCGTCCAGACTTATCAGAGCGTTTCACAGGAGATTTCCTGATAAGCCTGGTCCTAGGGGATCCGGAGGATCCTCTTAGAAGGGGGGGTACTGTTAGAACCTTGCTGTTAGGTTTTTTTTCCTTTGCTGGTCACATGACCTTGTTGGCCTATTTAATCCTGCTCCGCCCTTCTGGCTTTGCTGGACTTCATTGTATATCTACTTTCTAGCTAGCCTGTGCTCTGTATCTAACTCTGTTAGTTTGCTTGGTCTACGGACCTCTATGTTCTATCTATTTTGTTTGTTCGTCTGTCTGCTACTATTTCTGTTAGGAGGTGTCCCATATTCCTCCCAGTCCTTAGTACTTGTAGGGATTCCCTCCCCACATCTATAGGTCTCCATACAGACTAGATTAGGACTTTAGCAGGTCTGATCGCAGGATCAGGTTCCCTGTTACATCGTAGGGATTCAGCTGAGTCCTATAGTAGGGACAGATCTCCTCTCTTTCCTTAGCTTTGGTAGCAGAACATAACAGCCGCAATCACAGCCATCCTCAAAAAGCCCTCCCTTGACCATTCCTCTCTGACTTGCAACCGCCCCATATCACTCCTCCCCTTTGCCTCAAAACTACTAGAACGACATGTCCACCTTGAACTGTCCTCCCACCTCTCCTTCTGCTCCCTCTTCGACCGCCTGCAATCTGGCTTCCGACCGCATCACTCGACTGAAACTGCCCTGACCAAAGTCACCAACGACCTACTAAATGCCAAATCCAAGTGACACTACTCCATCCTCTTCCTTCTGGACCTGTGATCTGCCTTTGACACAGTGGACCATTCCCTCTTACTCCAGATTCTCTCATCTCTTGGCATCACGGACTTGGCTCTATCTTGGATCTCCTCATACTTAACAGACAGGACATTCAGCGTCTCCCACTCACGCACCACCTCCTTATCTCGCCCTCTGTCTGTTGGTGTCCCCCAAGGTTCAGTTCTAGGACCTCTGCTCTTCTCCATCTACACCTTTGGCCTGGGACAGCTCATAGAGTCTCACGGTTTTCAGTATCACCTCTATGCTGACGACACACAGATCTACCTCTCTGGACCCGATATCTCCTCCCTACTAACCAAAATCCCACAATGTCTGTCCGCCATGTCATCCTTCTTCTTTGACAGATTTCTAAAACTCAACATGGATAAAATAGAGTTCATCATCTTTCCACCCTCTCATTCACATCCCCCATCTGACCTAGCCATCAACATCAATGGCTGTTCACTCTCCCCAGTCCCACAAGCTTGCTGCCTTGGAGTAACCCTGGACTTTGATCTCTCCTTCAAGCCACATATCCAAGCCCTTTCCACTTCCTGCCGACTCCAGCTCAAAAACATCTCCCGGATCCGTGCATTCCTCAGCAAAGACTCTGCAAAAACACTAGTGCATGCCCTCATCATATCCCGCCTCGACTACTGCAACCCCCTGCTCCGTGGCCTCCCTTACAACACTCTTGCGCCTCTCCAATCTATCCTAAACTCTGCTGCTCAACTAATTCACCTGTCCCCCCGCTATTCCCCGGCCTCTCCTCTCTGTCAATCTCTTCACTGGCTCCCCATTGCCCAGAGAATCCAGTTCAAAACTCTAACCATGGCATACAAAGCCATCCACAACCTGTCTTCCCCATACATCTGTGACCTAGTCTCCCAGTATTTACCTGCACGCAAACTCCGATCCTGACAAGATCTCCTTCTCTACTCCCCTCTTATCTCCTTCTCCCACAATCGTATACAAGATTTCTCCCGTGCATCCCCCCTACTCTGGAACTCTCTACCCCAACACATCAGACTCTCGCCGACCGTGGAAACCTTCAAAAGAAACCTGAAGACCCACCTCTTCCGACAAGCCTACAACCTGCAGTAACCACCGCTGCACGACCAGCTCTACCCTCACCTAATGTATCCTCACCCATCCCTTCTAGAATGTGAGCCCTCGCGGGCAGGGTCCTCGCTCCTCCTGTACCAGTCGCTGACTCGTTTTGTTAAGATTATGTAAATGCTTTTGTTATGTATATCCCTATCACATGTAAAGCGCCATGGAATAAATGGCGCTATAATAATAAATAATAATAATAATAATAATAATAATAAAAAGACAATATCAATGCCCCTTGGAAGAGTGCTGGAGGTTACAATGGAATAAAAAGACAATATCAATGCCTCTTGCAAGAGCTGTGGAGTTCAGAGTGGTTTAAATTGACGGCTTTAATGTCCCTTGGAAGGAAAGTGGAGGTCACAGTAGCTTAATAAGACGGTTTTAATGCCACATGGAAAAGTGGTGGAGGTCGCAGTGGATTAAAAAGACAATATCAATGCCCCGAGGAAGAGTGGTGGAGGTCAAAGTGGAATAAAAAGACAATATCAATGTCCCTTGGAAGAGTGGTGGACGTAACAGTGGATTAAAAAGACAATATCAATGCCCCTTGGAAGAGCAGTGGAAATAAGAGTAGTTAAACCAGACGGTTTTAATGCCCATTGGAAGTGACGTACAAGTCACAGTATCTTAAAAAGACGTTTTTAATGCCCCTTGGAAAAGTGGTGGAGGTCGCAGTGGATTAAAAAGACAATATCAATGCCCCTTGGAAGAGTAGTGGAGGTGGCAGTGGAATAAAAAGACAATATCAATGCCCGTTGGAAGAGTGGTGGAGTTCAGAGTGGTTTAACCAGACGGTTTTAATGCCCCTTGGAAGAGACGTGGAGGTCACAGTAGCTTAACAAGACTGTTTTAATGCCCCTTGGTAAAGTGGTGGAGGTCGCAGTGGATTAAAAAGACAATATCAATGCCCCTTAGAAGAGAGGTAGAAGTCGCAGTGGAATAAAAATACAATGTCAATGCAACTTGGAAGAGTGGTGGAAGATAAAGTGGAATAAAAAGACAATATCAATGCCCCGTGGAATAGACATGGACGTGACAGCAGCTTAACAAGTCGGCTTTAATGCCCCTTGGAAAAGTGGTGGAGGTTGCAGTGGATTAAAAAGACAATATCAATGCCCATTGGAAGAGTGGTAGAGGTCGCAGTGGAATAAAAAGACAAAATCAATGCCCCTTGGAAGAGTGGTGGAGGTTACAGTGGAATAAAAAGACAATATCAATGCCCCATGGAAAAGTTGTGGAGGTCACAGTAGCTTAACAAGATGGTCTTAATGCCCCTTGGAAGAGTGGTGGAGGTCGCAGTGGAATAAATAGACAACGTCAATGCCCCTTGGAAGAGTGGTGGATGTTAGAGTGGAATAAAAAGACAATACCAGTGCTAATTGGACGAGCTGTGCAGTTCAGAGTGGTTTAAATTAACGGTTTTAATGCCCCTTGGAAGAGACGTGGAGGTCACAGTGGATTAAAAAGACAATATCAATGCCACTTGGAAGAGTGGTGGAGGTCGCAGTGGATTAAAAAGACAATATCAATGCCCCTTGGAAGAGTGGTGGAGGTCGCAGTGGAATAAAAAGACAATATCAATGCCCCGTGGAAGGGACGTGGAGGTCACAGTAGCTTCACAAGACGGTTTTAATGCCCATTGGAAGAGAGGTGGATGTCGCAGTTGATTAAAAAGACAATATCCATGCCCCTTGGAAGAGTGGTGGATGTTACAGTCGAATAAAAAGACAATATCAATGCCTCTTGTAAGAGCTGTGGAGTTCAGAGTGTTTCACCAGACGGTTTTAATGCCCCTTGGAAGAGACGAGGAGGTCACAGTAGCTTAACAAGACTGTTTTAATGCCCCTTGGAATAGTGGTGGAGATCATTGTGGATTTAAAAGACAAAATATCAATGCCCCTTAGAAGAGTGGTGGAGGTCACAGTGGAATAAAAAGACAATATCAATGCTCCTTGGAAGATTGGTGGAGGTTACAGTGGAATAAAAAGACAATATCAATGCCCCTTGGAAGAGTGGTGGAGGTTACATTGGAATAAAAAGACAATATCAATGCCCTGTGTAAGAAACTTGGAGGTCACAGTAGCTTAACAAGACGGTTTTAATGACCCTTGGAGGAGTCGTGGACGTCGCAGAGGAATAAAAAGACAATATCAATGCACTTGGAAGAGTGCAGAGGGTTACAATGGAATAAAAAGACATTGTCAATGCCCCTTGGAAGAGCTGTGGAGCTCAGAGCGGTTTAACCAGACGGTTTTAATGCCCCTTGGAAGAGACTTAGAGGTCACAGTAGCTTAACAAGACGGTTTTAATGCCCCTAGGAAGAGTGGTGAAGTTCGCAATGGAATAAAATGACAATATCAATGCCCCGTGGAAGGGACGTGGAGGTCACAGTAGCATAACAAGACGGTTTTAATGCCCATTGGAAGGGTGGTGGAGGTCGCAGTGGATAAAAAAGACAATATCAAAGCCCCTTGGAAGAGTGGTGGAGGTCGCAGTGGAAAACAGAGACAATTTCAATGCCCCTTTTAAGAGTGGTGGAGGTTACAGTCGAATAAAAAGACAATATCAGTGCCTCTTGGAAGAGCTGTGGAGTACAAAGTGGTTTAACCAGACGGTTTAATGCCCCTTGGAAGAGACGTGTGTAACATACCTGGCGGCGTCCTTGCATAGTGGTCCATCTCCCACTGTACAAGAGCGCGCACTTGATCTCCAGTCCAGTCTGCTAGCCTGGCTTCCCTCCATGCTTTCTGCTTGCCTCTGTTTCTGCTGCTTAAGGGCGGCGCCCGATCACTTCCTGCTTCCTGTAGCTGCTGCAGGCACACCCCTTGTGCGTCCTCAGCCTATTGCTCTCTGTCACCTGGTATTTAACCCAGCTTCCAGTCACTGATGTGCCAGGTCTTGTCTATGCTTCCTGCCTTGCAGTATCAGTTCCCGTGTCTGAACTGTGTCCTGTCTGAACTATCTTCTAGCCTGTTGTCTTCTGCCTATCCTGGAGGCTGTATTTCCAGGCCAGTGGGAACACGCTCCTAGCCTGTTCTTTCCGCCTTCTAGGGGCCGCATACCTAGACCCATTCCTGCATCTTGCCTGTTCCTGTCTGAACACGCTCCTAGCCTTTTCGTTTCGCCTTCTAGGGCCCGCATACCTAGACCCGCTCCTGTATCTTGCTGCTGTGTCTGTTTTTGCCTAAATACTTTCCTAGCCTGTTACCTGTTTTTCTCTATGTCCGTACCTTCCCTTTTCCTGCAGAATCTGATCCCGTACCTAACTCCTACTCGTTGTCCCTGTACTCCCGTTTGTGAGTTTAGAGTCCACTTGCTACTTCATTGCAAGTATCTTGTGTGTACCTGGTTCTGCCTTTCCCTTCCAGTCTGTTCCATGTGAACAGAGCCCTGTCCCCTCTGCTCTGTCTTGCTCACCGCTACGGCTGTTCTTGCCTGCTCTGCCTTGCTCGCTGCTCCTGCTGTCTCGCTCTGCTCTGACCCTTTGCTCGCTGCTCCGGCAGTCCCGCCCTGCTCTGACCCTTTGCTCGCTGCTCCGGCAGTCTCGCTCTGCTCTGACCCTTTGCTCGCTGCTCCGGCAGTCTCGCTCTGCTCTGACCCTTTGCTCGCTGCTCTGGCAGTCTTGCTCTGCTCTGACCCTTTGCTCGCTGCTCAGGCAGTCTCACTCTGCTCTGACCCTTTGCTCGCTGCTTCGGCAGTATCGCTCTGCTCTGACCCTTTGCTCGCTGCTTCGGCAGTCTCGCTCTGCTCTGACCCTTTGCTCGCTGCTCCGGCAGTCTCGCTCTGCTGTGACCCTTTGCTCGCTGCTCCGGCAGTCTCGCTCTGCTCTGACCCTTTGCTCGCTTCTCCGGCAGTCTGGCTCTGCTCTGACCCTTTGCTCGCTGCTTCGGCAGTCTCGTCCTGCTCCTCTCTCGCTGCTTCGGCAGTCTCGTCCTGCTCCTCTATCGCTCACCACTCCAGGTGGCCTTGTCCTGCTCTTCTCTCGCTCACCGCTCCAGGCGGTCTCGTCTTGTTCAGCTCTTGCTCGCCGCTCTGGGGGGCCTCACTCTGCTGTTTGTCCACCGCATCTGCGGTTCTTTTCCTGAGTCCCAGTGTGTACTGGGTCCTATCCACTTGGTGATCCAACCTGTCGTACCTGCCAGTACCTCCCTGCCTGCATACCAGTCGTGCTTACCAGCATCCGCCAGTCTGCATACCAGCCGTGTCTGCCTATACCCAGCAGTCTATGTGCCAGCCTATACATGCCTGCTCCTGTATTCCCCTGTGTGGGTCAACAGCCGTGTCTGGGGTCTGTCCTGGAGTAGCACGTGGTGCCTCTGCTCGGTTCCTGCTTGGTGCAATGGCGTCGTATGCCGTCGTGCGACCCTGGTCGGATCGGGTGAATACTTAGTTACGCCCCTCCAGGCATTCACTCTCCGGCACGGTCCAATGGAATCACTACATATACACGCACACGCCACTCAGCCCGGCCATGTGCATTACAACGTGGAGGTCACAGTAGCTTATCAAGACTGTTTTAATGCCCCTTGGAAGAGTGGTGGAGGTCGCAGTGGATTAAAAAGACAATATCAATGCCCCTTAGAAGAGTGATGGAGGTCGCAGTGGAATAAAAAGACAATATCAATTCCCCTTGGAAGAGATGTGGAGGTCGCAGTGGAATAAAAGGACAATATCAATTCCCCTTGGAAGAGATGTGGAGGTCGCAGTGGAATAAAAAGACAATATCAATGCCTCGTGGAAGAGACTTGGAGCTCACAGTAGCTTAACAAGATGGTTTTAATGCCCCTTGGAAGAGAGGTGGAGGTCGCAGAGGAATAAAAAGACAATATCAATGCCCCTTGGAAGAGTGGTGGAGGTTACAGTGGAATAAAAAGAAAATATCAATGACCCTTGGAAGAGTGGTGGAGGTCGTAGTGGAATAAAAATACAATATTAATGCCCCATGGAAGAATGGTGGAGGTCGCAGTAAAATAAAAAGACAATATCAATGCCCCTTGGAAGAGTGGTGGAGGTTACAGTGGAATAAAAAGACAATATCAATGCACCTTGGAAGAGCTGTGGAGTTCACAGTGGTTTAACCAGAAGGTTTTAAGGCACTGTGGAATAGACGTGGAGGTCACAATAGCTAAACAAGACAATTTTAATGCTTCTTGGAAGAGAGATGGAGGTCGCAGTGGATTAAAAAGACAAAATCAATGCCCCTTGGAAGACTGGTGGAGGTTACAGTGGAATAAAAAGACAATATCAATGCGTTTTGCAAGAGCTGTGGAGTTCAGAGTGGTTTAAATTGACGGTTTTAATGCCCCTTGAAAGAGACTTGGAGGTCACAGTAGCTTAACAAGACGGTTTTAATGCCCCTTGGAAGAGTGGTGTAGGTTACATTCGAATAAAAAGACAACATCAATGCCCCTTGGAAGAGTGGTGGAGTTCAGAGTGGTTTAACCAGATGGTTTTAATGCCCCTTGGAAGAGTGATGGAGGTCGCAGTGGATTAAAAAGACAATATCAATGCCACTTAGAAGAGAGGTGGAAGTCGCAGTGGAATAAAAAGACAATGTCAATGCCACTTGGAAGAGTGGTGTAGGTTACAGTGGAATAAAAAGACAATATCAATTCCCCTTGGAAGAGTGGTGGAGGTTGCAGTGGAATAACAAGACAATATCAATGCCCCTTGGAAGAGTGGTGGAGGTTACAGTGGAATAAAAAGACAATGTCAATGCCCCTTGAAAGAGCGGTGGAGGTTAGAGTGGAATAAAAAGACAATACCAGTGCACCTTGGAAGAGTTGTGGAGTTCAGAGTTGTTTAAATTGACGGTTTTCATGCCCCTTGGAAGAGACGTGGAGGTCACAGTGGATTAAAAAGACAATATCAATGCCCCTTGGAAGAGTGGTGGAGGTCGCAGTGGAATAAAAAGACAATATCAAAGCCCTTTGGAAGAGTGGCGGAGGTCGCAGTGGAATAAAAAGACAATATCAATGCCCCTTGGAAAGTGGTGGAGGTCGCAGTGGAATAACCTCACTGGTAGATGCTCTGCATAACTTCTCTGCTTGCTGTGTCTGCTGTAATCTAATGCTCTGCTTTGCTGATTCACCTCACTGGTACATGCTCTGCATAACTTCTCTGCTTGCTGTGTCTGCTGTAATCTAATGCTCTGCTTTGCTGATTCACCTCACTGGTACATGCTCTGCATAACTTCTCTGCTTGCTGTGTCTGCTGTAATCTAATGCTCTGCTTTGCTGATTCACCTCACTGGTACATGCTCTGCATAACTTCTCTGCTTGCTGTTTCTGCTGTAATCTAATGCTCTGCTTTGCTGATTCAACTCACTGGTACATGCTCTGCATAACTTCTCTGCTTTATCTGTCCCACTCCATTCAATACCCACATATGTCTGTGCCTTCCCCACTATAGATCTTATCTGATTTTTAGAGGTGCTAAACTGCAGAGACTAGAGTCCTAGCTCTGTGTTTGATCACCCAGCCATCTCCTGGTGAGACGACCAGCTGCTAATTTAGCCATATGCAGCTCCCTCAATGCCCTTCACCTAATAGTTTAATGTGCCCTATATATTTAGAAGCTCTGTAAGGGGTGCACTTGTGCTGGGGTGTGCATGCGTCTTCTTGAGCAAAGTGGCTGCGGAGATAAGTGGCAGTTATTTCGGAGGCAGTTAGTCAGGGCAGGAGTCAGGTAACCAACACTTTGACCACTTACTCTCTTTTAACTATGTTTCTGTTAGCTCTCACTTTTTCCTGTATAGTCCTCCACTTTCTAGTAACCCCTCAAATCCCTACACCTAGTAAGAAACTCTTCATCTCTCCCTCCATCCTCCCCATTCATCTCACCTCCTCCTCCAAATTATTCCTAAACATTCAATCCTGGATCTCCAAACACAGAAAGCCACCTCATGCTCTCTCTTGCTCCCACATGCTAACACTTTCTCAACTCCTCCTCACTGCTGGAGATATCTCTCCAAATCCTGGTCCTCCTCACCATATCCCCACAGTTACTTCTTCCTCCTATCCACGACCTTCCACAAACTGTCGCAACCCTTCTAAGCTCATACCCATCCAACCAATCCCCACTCCCTAAGTTGCTCTAACAGGAGCTCTATGGAACGCTCGCTCTGTCTGCAACAAACTTTCCTTCATCCACGATCTTTTCATTACAAACAAACTTTCCTTCCTCGCCATCACTGAAACCTGGCCCACCCCCTCTGACACAGCCTCCCCAGCTGCACTTTCATAAGGCGGATTCCACCTTTCCCACACCCCCCGCCCCAACGGCAAACATGGCGGAGGCGTAGGTTTTCTCCGATCAGAACACTGCGCTTTCACACAAATCCCACTGCCACCCTCCGTTACACTCCCCTCTTTTGAGGTGCACTGTGTGCGCATCTATTCCCCCTCCAGCCTCCAACTGGCCGTCGTTTACCGACCCCCAGGGCAAGCCACCACCTTCTTAGACCACTTCACCACCTGGCTGCTTCACTTTCTCTCCACTGACATCCCCACTATCATAATGGGTGACTTCAACATCCCCATTAACACTTCCCACTCGTCTGTCTCTAAGTTCCTATCTCTCACTTCCTCCTTCGGACTCACTCAATGGTCTTCGACACCCACCCACAAAGATGGTCACACACTGGACCTCATCTTCACCCGCCTCTGTTCCCTTTCTAACCCCTCTAACTCACCTCTCCCTCTCTCTAATCACAGCCTACTTACATTCTCTTCTCTCTCCTCCCCGGGGCAACAATCCCCACTCCACAAACGTGAATACCCTCGCAGAAATCTCAAACACCTTGACTTACTCTCACTCTCTGAATCCCTCCTCTCTCTTACAGACATAAATTCCTTACACGATGCAGACGTTGCTGCTGCTTCATATAACACCACAATAGCTGCAGCTCTAGACTCGATCGCGCCTTTCACACACACCACATCTCGCACATTCAACAGGCAACCCTGGCACGCTAAACTTACTAAAGAACTGCGCTGGGCCTCCAGGGTTGCGGAGCGGAGATGGAAAAGGTCTCACTCCATCGAGCACTTCATCGCATTCAAGCAATCCCTCACTAATTTCAAGTCCGCACTCACTGCAGCAAAACAAACCTACTTCTCATCTCACATATCCTCCCTATCTCACAACCAGAAATAGCTATTTAACACTTTCAACTCTCTCGTTCATCCCCCAGCACCTCCTCCCTCTTCTCTCATCTCAGCCGACGACTTTGCCACATTCTTCAAACAGAAGATTGACACCACCAGACAAAACTTTTGCCTAAAGTCTACACAACCCCTCCTCATATCTATTCAACCCTCCTCCTCCAAACCCCACTTCTCCACCATTACAGAAGGTCAAGTCTCCTCTTTAATCTCCAAATCACACATCACCACCTGCGAACTTGACCGAGTCCCATCCCACCTCATCACTAACCTTACCACAGTCTTCATCCCAACCCTAACCCACCTCTTCAATCTGTCACTAACAACCGGTGTCTTCCCCTCATGTTTCAAACATGCCGCAATCACACCCATCCTCAAAATGCCCTCCCTTGACCCTTCCTCTCTGACTAGCTAGAGCCCCATATCACTCCTCCCCTTTGCCTCAAAACTACTAGAACAACATGTCCACCTTGAACTGTCCTCCCACCTCACCTCCTGCTCCCTCTTCGACCGCCTTCAATCTGGTTTCTGACCGCATCACTCGACTGAAACTACCCTGACCAAAGTCACCAACGACCTACTAAATGCCAAATCCAAGCGACACTACTCTATCCTCCTCCTTCTGGACCTGTCATCTGCCTTTGACACAGTGGACCATTCCCTCTTACTCCAGATTCTCTCATCTCTTGGCATCATGGACTTGGCTCTATCTTGGATCTCCTCATACTTAACAGACAGGACATTCAGTGTCTCCCACTCACGCACCACCTCCTCATCTCACCCCCTATCTGTCGGTGTCCCCCAAGGTTCAGTTCTAGGACCTCTGCTCTTCTCCATCTACACCTTTGGCCTGGGACAGCTCATAGAGTCTCACGGTTTTCAGTATCACCTCTATGCTGACGACACACAGATCTACCTCTCTGGACCCGATATCTCCTCCCTACTAACCAAAATCACACAATGTCTGTCCGCCATGTCATCCTTCTTCTCTGACAGATTTCTAAAACTCAACATGGATAAAAAAGAGTTCATCATCTTTCCAGCCTCTCATTCATATCCCCCATCTGAACTATCCATCAACGTCAA
The DNA here is from genome assembly GCF_046119375.1 of Phyllobates terribilis. Lineage (NCBI taxonomy): Eukaryota > Metazoa > Chordata > Amphibia > Anura > Dendrobatidae > Phyllobates > Phyllobates terribilis. Next base: position 2,883,534 of record NW_027362985.1, on the reverse strand, counting down.
TGGTTGTTCACTCTCCCCAGTCCCACAAGCTCGCTGCCTTAGAGTAACCCTGGACTCTGATCTCTCCTTCAAGCCACATATCCAAGCCCTTTCCACTTCCTGCCGACTCCAGCTCAAAAACATCTCCCGGATCCGTGCATTCCTCAGCAAAGACTCTTCCTAAACACTAGTGCATGCCCTCATCATATCCCGCCTCGACTACTGCAACTTCCTGCTCTGTGGCCTCCCTTACAACACTCTTGGGCCTATCCAATCTATCCTAAACTCTGCTGCTCCACTAATTCACCTGTCCCCCCGCTATTCCCCGGCCTCTCCTCTCTGTCAATCTCTTCACTGGCTCCCCATTGCCCAGAGAATCCAGTTCAAAACTCTAACCATGGCATACAAAGCCATCCACAACCTGTCTCCCCCATACATCTGTGACCTAGTCTCCAGGTACTTATCTGCACGGAACCTCCGATCCTCACAAGATCTCCTTCTCTACTCCCCTCTTATCTCCTCCTCCCACAATCGTATACAAGATTTCTCCCGTGCATCTTCCCTACTCTGTAACTCTCTACCCCAACACATCAGACTCTTGCCCACCGTGGAAACCTTCAAAAGAAACCTGAAGACCCACCTCTTCCGACAAGCCTACAACCTGCAGTAACCACCGCTGCACGACCAGCTCTACTCTCACCTAATGTATCCTCACCCATCCCTTCTAGAATGTGAGCCCTCGCGGGCAGGGTCCTCGCTCCGCCTGTACCAGTCGCTGACTCATTTTGTTAAGATTATGTAAATGCTTTTGTTATGTATATCCCTATCACATGTAAAGCGCCATGGAATAAATGGCGCTATAATAATAAATAATAATAATAATAATAAAAAGACAATATCAATTCCCATAGGAAAAGTGGTGGAGGTTACAGTGGAATAAAAAGACAATATCATTGCCCCTTTGATGAGCTGTGGAATTCAGAGTGGTTTAACCAGACGGTTTTAATGCCCCTTGGAAGAGACGTGGAGGTCATAGTAGCTTAATAAGATGATTTTAATGCCTCTTGGAGGAGTGGTGGAGGTCGCAGTGGTTTAAAAAGACAATATCACTGCCCCTTAGAAGAGTGGTGGAGGTTACTTTGGAATAAAAAGACAATATCAGTGCCCTGTGGAAAAGACATGGAGGTTACAGCAGCTTAACAAGACAGTTTTAATGCCCCTTGGAAGAGCTGTGGAGTTCAGAGTGGTTTAACCAGACGGTTTTAATGCCCATTGGAAGTGACGTGGAGGTCACAGTAGCTTAAAAAGACGTTTTTAATGCCCCTTGGAAAAGTGGTGGAGGACGCAGTGGATTAAAAAGACAATATCAATGCCCCTTGGAAGAGTGGTGGAGGTGGCAGTGGAATAAAAAGACAATATCAATGCCCCTTGGAAGAATGATGGAGGTCACAGTGGATTAAAAAGACAATGTCAATGCTCATTGAAGAGTTGTGGAGGTTAAAGTGGAATAAAAAGACAATACTAATGCCCCTTGGAAGAGCTGTGGAGTTCAGAGTGGTTTATCCAGATAGTTTTATTGCCCCTTGGAAGAGAAGTGGAGGTCACAGTAGATTAACAAGACGGTTTTATTGCCACATGGAAGAGTGGTGGAGGTTGCAGTGGATTAAAAAGACAATATCAATGCCCCGAGGAAGAGTGGTGGAGGTTACAGTGGAATAAAAAGACAATATCAATGCCCCGTGGAAGAGATGTGGAGGTAACTTTAGCTTAACAATATGGTTTAAATGCTCCTTGGAAGAGAGGTGAAGGTCGCAGTGGAATAAAAAGACAATATCAATGCCCCGTGGAAGGGAAGTGGACGTGACAGTAGCTTAACAAGACAGTATTAATGCCCCTTGGAAGAGAGGTGGAGGTTGCAGGGGATTTAAAAGACAATAACAATTCCCATTGGAAGAGTGGTGGAGGTCTCAGTGCAATAAAAAGACAAAATCAATGCCCCTTGGAAGAGTGGTGGAGGTTACAGTGGAATAAAAAGACAATATCAATGCCCCTTGGAAGAGCTGTGGAGTTCAGAGTGGTTTAACCAGATGTATTTAATGCCCCTTGGAAGAGACGTGGAGGTCACAGTAGCTTAACAAGACTGTTTTAATGCCCCTTGGAAGAGTGTTGGAGGTCGCAGTTGAATAAAAAGTCAATTTCAATGCCCCTTAGAAGAGAGGTGGAAGTCGCAGTGGAATAAAATGACAATGTCAATGACACTTGGAAGAGTGGTGGAGGTTACAGTGGAAGAAAAAGACAATATCAATGCCCCGTGGAATAGACATGTACGTAACAGTAGCTTAACATGATGGCTTTAATGCCCCTAGGAAGAGTGGTGGAGGTTGCAGTGGATAAAAAAGACAATAAAAATCAATGCACATTGGAGGAGTGGTAGAGGTCGCAGTGGAATAAAAAGACAAAATAAATGCCCCTTGGAAGAGTGGTGGAGGTTACTGTGGAATAAAAAGAAAATATCAATGCCCCATGGAAGAGTTGTGGAGGTCACTGTAGCTTAACAAGATGGTCTTAATGCCCCTTGAAAGAGTGGTGGAGGTCGGAGTGGAATAAATAGACAATGTCAATGCCCCTTGGAAGAGTGGTGGAGGTTAGAGTGGAATAAAAAGACAATACCAGTGCTCCTTGGAAGAGCTGTGGAGTTCAGAGTGGTTTAAATTGACAGTTTTAATGCCCCTTGGACGAGACGTGGAGGTCACAGTGGATTAAAAAGACAATATCAATGCCCCTTGGCAGAGTGGTGGAGGTCGCAGTGGAAAACAGAGACAATATCAATGCCCCTTGGAAGAGTGGTGGAGGTTACAGTCGAATAAAAAGACAATATCAATGCCTCTTGGAAGAGCTGTGGAGTACAGAGTGGTTTAACCAGACGGTTTAATGCCCCTTGGAAGAGACATGGAGGTCACAGTAGCTTATCAAGACTGTTTTAATGCCCCTTGAAAGAGTGGTGGAGGTCGCAGTGGATTAAAAAGACAATATCAATGCCCCTTAGAAGAGTGGTGGAGGTCGCAGTGGAATAAAAAGACAATATCAATTCCACTTGGAAGAGATGTGGAGGTCGCAGTGGAATAAAAAGACAATATCAATGTCTCGTGGAAGAGACTTGGATGTCACAGTTGCTTAACAAGATGGTTTTAATGCCCCTTGGAAGAGAAGTGGAGGTCGCAGTGGAATAAAAAGACAATATCAATGCCCCTTGGAAGATTTGTGGAGGTTACAGTGGTATAAAAAGACAATATCAATGACCCTTGGAAAAGTGGTGGAGGTCGCAGTGGAATAAAAAGACAATATTAATGCCCCTTGGAAGAGTGGTGGAGGTCGCAGTAAAATAAAAAGACAATATCAATGCCCCTTGGAAGAGTGGTGGAGGTTACAGTGGATTAAAAAGACAATATCAATGCCCCATGGAAGAGCTGTGGAGTTCACAGTGGTTTAACCAGAAGGATTTAAGGCACCGTGGAATAGACGTAGAGGTCACAGTAGCTAAACAAGACGTTTTTTATGCTTCTTGGAAGAGTGATGGAGGTCGCAGTGGATTAAAAAGACATAATCAATGCCCCTTGGAAGAGTGGTGGAGGTTACAGTGGAATAAAAAGACAATATCAATGCCTCTTGCAAGAGCTGTGGAGTTCAGAGTGGTTTAAATTGACGGTTTTAATGCCCCATGGAAGAGACGTGGAGGTCACAGTAGCTTAACAAGATGGTGTTAATGCCCCTTGTAAGAGTGGTGGAGGTTGCAGTCGAACAAAAAGACAATATCAATGCCTCTTGGAAGAGCTGTGGAGATCTGAGTGGTTTAACCAGACTGTTTTATTGCCCCATGGAAGAGACGTGGAGGTCACAGTAGCTTATCAAAACTGTTTTAATGCCTCATGGAAGAGTGGTGGAGGTCGCAGTGGTTTAAAAAGACAATTTCAATGCCCCTTAGAAGAGTGGTGGAGGTCGCAGTGGAATAAAAAGACAATATCAATTCCACTTGGAAGAGACTTGGAGGTCACAGTAGCTTAACAAGATGGTTTTAAGGCACCGTGGAATAGACGTTTGAGGTCACAGTAGCTAAACAAGATGGTTTTAATGCTTCTTGGAAGAGAGATGGAGGTCGCAGTGGATTAAAAAGACAAAATCAATGCCCCTTGGAAGAGTGGTGGAGGTTACAGTGGAATAAAAAGACAATATCAATGCCTCTTGCAAGAGCTGTGGAGTACAGATTGGTTTAACCATGCGGTTTTAATGCCCCTTGGAAGAGACGTGGAGGTCACAGAAGCTTATCAAGACTGTTTTAAAGCCCCTTGGAGGAGAGGTAGAGGACGCAGTGGATTAAAAAGACAATATCAATTCCCCTTGGAAGAGTGGTGGAGGTTGTATTGGAATAACAAGACAATATCAATGCACCTTGGAAGAGTGGTGGAGGTTACAGTGGAATAAAAAGACAATATCAATGTTCCTTGGAAGAATGGTGGAGGTTACAGTGGAATAAAAAGACAATATCAATGACCCTTGGAAGAGTGGTGGAGGTTCCAATTAAATAAAAATAAAATATCAATGCCCCTTGGAAGAGACGTGGAGGTCACAGTGGAATAAAAAGACAATATTAATGCCCCTTGGAAGAGTGGTGGAGGTCGCAGTAAAATAAAAAGACAATATCAATGCCCGTTGGAAGAGTGGTGGTGGTTAGAGTGGAATAAAAAGACAATATCAATGCCCCTTGGAAGAGCTGTGGAGTTCACACTGGTTTAACCAGAAAGTTTTAATGCACCGTGGAATAGACGTGGAGGTCACAGTAGCTTAACAAGACGGTTTCAATGCTTCTTGGAAGTGTGATGGAGGTCGCAGTGGATTAAAAAGACAATATCAATGCCCCTTGGAAGAGTGGTGGAGGTTACAGTGGAATAAAAAGACAATATCAATGACCTGTGAAAGAAACTTGGAGGTCACAGTAGCTTAACAAGACGGTTTTAATGGCCCTTGGAAGAGTCGTGGACGTCGCAGAGGAATAAAAAGACAATATCAATGCACTTGGAAGAGTGCAGAAGGTTACAAAGGAATAAAAAGACATTGTCAATGCCCCTTGGAAGAGCTGTGGAGCTCAGAGCGGTTTCACCAGATGGTTTTAATGCCCCTTGGAAGAGACTAGGAGGTCACAGTAGCTTAACAAGACGGTTGTAATGCCCCTTGGAAGAGTGGTGGAGGTCACAGTGGAATAAAAATACAATATCAATGCCCCTTGAAAGAGTGGTGGAAGTTACAGTGAAATAAAAAGACAATATCAATGCCCCTTGGAAGAGCTGTGGAGTACAGAGTGGTTTAACCAAATGGTTTTATTGCCCCTTGGAAGATACTTGGAGGTCACAGTAGCTTAACAAAACGGTTTTAATGCCCCTTGGAAGAGTGGAGTAGGTCGCAGTGGATCAAAAGGCAATATCAATGAACCTTGGAAGAGTGGTGGAGGTCGCAGTGGATTAAAAAGTCAACATCAATGCCGCTTGGAAGAGACTTGGAGGTCACAGTAGCTTAACAAGATGGTTTTAATGCCCCTTGGTAGAGAGGTGGAGGTCGTAGTGGAATAAAAAGACAATATCAATGCCCCTTGTAAGAGTGGTGGAGGTTACAGTGGAGTAAAAAGACAATATCAATGACCCTTGGAAGAGTGGTGGAGGTCGCAGTGGAATAAAAAGACAATAATAATGCCCCTTGGAAGAGTGGTGGAGGTCGCATTAAAATAAAAAGACAATATCAATGCCCCTTGGAAGAGTGGTGGAGGTTACAGTGGAATAAAAAGACAATATCAATGCCCCTTGGAAGAGCTGTGGAGTTCACAGTGGTTTAACCAGAAGGTTTTAAGGCACCGTGGAATAGACGTGGAGGTCACAGCAGCTAAACAAGACGGTTTTAATGCTTCTTGGAAGAGAGATGGAGGTTGCAGTGGATTAAAAAGACAAAATCAATGCCCCTTGGAAGAGTGGTGGAGGTTACAGTGGAATAAAAAGACAATATCAATGCCTCTTGCAAGAGCTGTGGAGTTCAGAGTGGTTTAAATTGACGGTTTTAATGCCCCTTGGAAGAGACGTGGAGGTCACAGTAGCTTGACAAGATGGTTTTAATGCCCCTTGGAAGAGTGGTGGAGGTCACAGTGGATTAAAAAGACATTATCGATGACCCTTGAAAGAGTAGTGGAGGTTGCAGTCGAATAAAAAGAAAATATCTATGCCCCTTAGAAGATTGGTGGAGGTTACAGTGGAAAAAAAAGGCAATATTAATGTTCCTTGGAAGAGAGGTGAAGGTCGCAGTGGAATATAAAGACAATATCAATGTCCCTTGGAAGAGTGGTGGAGGTTGCAGTGGATTAAAAAGACAATTTCAATGCCCCTTGGAATAGTGGTGGAGGTCGCAGTGGAATAAAAAGACAATATCAATGCCCCGTGGAAGGGACGTAGAGGTCACAGTAGCTTAACAAGACGGTTTTACTGCCCCTTGGAAGAGTTGTGGAGGTCGCAGTGGAAAAAAAAGACAATATCAATGCCCCTTGGAAGAGTGGTGGAGGTTACAGTTGAATAAAAAGACAATATCAATGCCTCTTGGAAGAGCCGTGGAGTTCAGAGTGGTTTATCCATGCGGTTTTAATGCCCCTTGGAAGAGACGTGGAGGTCACAGAAGTTTATCAGGACTGTTTTAAAGCCCCTTGGAGGAGTGGTAGAGATCGCAGTGGATTAAAAATACAATATCAATGCCCCTTGGAAGAGTGGTGGAGGGTCTGTCACGGTCTCCACACTTTCCTTGTCTGCTAGGTTACTATTGTGTGGAGGCTGTCAGTCTGTTTTTGGTTTGCTGGGTTGTTTCTGCAATCATCTGTGTTCACTTCCCTTGATTAGTCTTCTACTTAAGCATGCTAGCTCCTTCACCCAGTGTCAATTGTACACTTGGTATTACCTGTGTAGGACTGATCTCTCTGTGCTCTGTGCCTGACCCAGCCTGACTATTTTCCCTTACCTGGATTTTGACCATTTGCTTGTTATCTGACTACTCTTTTGTCTGCTCCCTTTGTACTGCGCCATCTTCCTGGACTTGACTTTGGATTGTTTGACCTCCCTATTTTTATCTAGTAAGTAGCTCTAATATTATATTTCTTTCAGTAATATTAGTCTTTTCTCTCCTCTTCTGAGACTGTTATTTCTGCAGTGACTAGCGTCAAATTACAATTGATCGTTCACTTTTTTTTTTCCTTTTTCCCACCTATGGATCCGTTACGTACTTTGTGTGATCAGGTGGCGAATCTGACCCAGTTAGTTCAGGATCTGGCCTTGGAACAACACAAACTGGCGTCCTCACAGGCTCAGTTACAAGACCAGATTTCGGGTACGTTTACAGTCCCTCAGAATCTTTCCTCTCCGACCACTGTCATGACTTCTGAACCATCTGACGTATCTTTGAGCCCCCCTGAACCGGCTATAGCACTCCCTGACAAATTTTCGGGGGAGAAAGATCAGTTCAGAACTTTCAAAGAAAGTTGTAAATTATTGTTTACCTTGCGTCCTCGGTCATCAGGGAATGAGTCACAGCGGGTGGGAATTATAATGTCACTTCTGCGCGGGGGTCCCCAGACTTGGGCATTTTCTTTACCCCCTTTTTCTCCTGAACGTCTTTCTGTGGACGCTTTTTTTGATGCTTTAGGACAGATCTATGATGAACCTGACAGGGTCAAGGTGGCAGAGACAAGAATCATGAACCTGACACAGGGTAACCACACAGCAGAAGACTACTGTTCTGAATTTCGTCAGTGGTCTACTGAGGTTCTCTGGAATGACGCGGCTCTCAGATGCCAATTCCTCAGTGGTCTTTCAGAGCCTCTAAAGGACGCTCTGGCTCTGCATGCTCCACCTGGTTGTTTGGGGGAGGCCATGACTCAGGCTATCCGCATGGATCGGAGGATGCGGGAGAGACGCAAGGTTCAACACGAGGTTCCATTTTGTCCACCGGGCCCGGGTCGTTTACCAGAGGTAGAACCTATGGAGGTTGGAGCTGCCAGCTCAAGGGTTAAGGAGAGGAGACGCCGCCTGGAATTTGGACTTTGTCTGTATTGTGGCCTATCTGGACATCTCTTAAAGGATTGCCCAGCACGACCTGCAATGAATAAGCCGTCGGGAAACGCCTAGGTCTGGGTGATTGTCGAGGAGGTCACCCAGACTTATAGGTACCCTTTTACTCCTCTGATAAAGTGTTGTTGAATGCTGAACTTCTGTTTCAAAAACAGTGTCTATCAACATTTGCCTTTATTGACTGTGGAGTTGCGGCTAATTTCATTGATTCGGGACTTGTTCAGAAATTAGGATTAGGGACAGTTAAGTTAGAAGACCCTATTCAAATTGTGGCTATTGATAGAACACCGTTGCTAAAAAATCTGGTTCAGTTAGTTACAGTGGAGTTCACACTCAAGGTGGGGTCACTGCATACAGAATTAATCTCCTGTTATGTCCTGGACAATTTACCTGCTGGGATTGTGTTGGGTCTTCCTTGGCTGCGCATACATAATCCGATCATTGACTGGTATCATAAAAATATTGTCAAATGGGACCCTCATTGTATTGAAAAATGTCTTAAATCTGTGCATGCTGGCTCCGTTAGTCTGGAGGGTCTTCCGGAATACCTGAAGGACTTTGGAGATGTTTTTTCGGAAGTAGAGTGTGAGATCTTACCTCCTCACCGTCCCTATGACTGTGCTATTAATCTCATTCCTAATGCCAAATTACCCAAAGCTCGCTTGTATAACTTGTCTGGCCCTGAGCGGGCATCCATGAAAGCTTATATTAATGAAAGTTTACGGAAAGGTCATATTCGTCCTTCCTCATCGCCGGTTGCAGCCGATTCTTTTTTGTTAAAAAAAAAAGATGGAGGTCTCCGTCCCTGCCTCGATTTCCGAGAATTAAACAAGATAACTGTTAAAAATACTTATCCGCTTCCACTTATCCCCGATCTATATAATCAACTTTCGGGGGCCAAATGGTTTTCCAAACTGGATCTTAGAGGGGCATATAACCTGATACGTATTCGAGAGGGTGATGAGTGGAAGACAGCATTTTTAACCTCTGAAGGTCTTTTTGAAAATCTCGTCATGCCTTTTGGGCTAACAAATGCACCCGCGGTCTTTCAGAATTTTATGAATGATATTCTCTCTGATTATATTGGGAGATTCATTGTGGTTTATTTAGATGATATTCTAATTTTTTCACCTGATCTGGATATTCATTATAAACATGTCCGTTTGGTTCTGCAAAGGTTAAGAGATAATTGTTTGTTTGCCAAGATTGAAAAATGTACCTTTTCTGTTCAAGAAATATCATTCTTGGGCTTCATTGTGTCAGCCTCCGAGTTTAAGATGGATCCTGGGAAGGTTCAGGCCATCATTGATTGGGTTCAACCCAGCGACCTTAAGGCTCTGCAGCGCTTTTTAGGGTTCGCAAATTATTACAGAAAATTTATTAAAGGTTTTTCTCAGATCGTTAAGCCTCTTACGGACCTCACTCGCAAAGGGGCGGAGCTAAAGGTTTGGTCGTCAGAAGCAGTCGGGGCTTTTGAAAACTTGAAGAAATGTTTTATGTCTGCTCCTGTACTTGGTCAACCAGATCTCCAGAGGCCGTTCATTGTGGAGGTGGATGCTTCCGAGGTTGTGGTGGGGGCTGTATTGTCTCAAGGTCCTAAAACTTTAACTAATCTGCGACCATGAGCCTTTTTCTCTAATACATTTTCTCCTGCTGAAAGAAACTATGATGTTTGTAATCGAGAGTTACTTGCTGTCAAATTGGCTTTTGAAGAATGGAGGCATTTTTTGGAGGGAGCCATTCATCTGGTCACCGTGGTGACAGATCACAAGAATGTAGCGTATATCGAATCTGCTAAGCGGTTGACACCTAGACAGGCCAGATGGTCTTTATTTTTTTCAAGATTTAATTTTTCTATTACGTTCAGGCCTGGGTCTAAGAACGTGAGGGCGGATGCCCTGTCTCGTAGCCTTGATTCTGTGTCCCCTCCGGAGCCTCCTTCCTCCATTCTTCCTCAGGGTATAGTTGTGGCCATGGTTTCCTCTGAGCTGGAAGCAGAAATTCGTACTGCTCAGTCCTTGGCTCCATCCAATATTCCTGAATGCAAGTTGTTTGTCCCTGTGTATCTCAGATTACGCCTTTTGCAAGAATTCCATGATTCTGTCTTGAGTGGTCATCCTGGAGTTACTGCCACCCAGAAGGCAGTTGCTAGACTCTTTTGGTGGTCTGCTATGCGTAGGGACATTAAAAATTTTGTGTCTGCTTGTGAAACTTGTGCACGCGCTAAAGTGCAACATTGCCGGCCCGCTGGGGAATTGGCTCCTTTGCCCATTCCAGAAAGACCATGGACTCATTTGTCCATGGATTTCATTTCCGATTTACCTCTGTCTGGTGGGATGACGGCTATTTGGGTGGTAGTCGATCGATTCAGCAAACAGGCTCACTTCGTTCCATTATCCGGGTTACCCAATTCAGAGACGCTCTCCAAACTGTTTATTACTCATGTGGTACGATTGCATGGGATTCCTCTTAATATTGTATCTGATAGGGGAGTACAATTCGTCTCTAGATTTTGGAGGGCTTTCTGCAGAAGGTTGGGGATTGATTTGTCCTTTTCTTCTGCTTATCATCCTGAAACTAACGGTCAGACCGAAAGGACAAATCAGTCTTTGGAACAAATTTTAAGATGTTTTGTCACTGATCAGCAGGAGAATTGGTCATCCTTTCTTCCTCTGGCTGAGTTTGCCTTTAACAGTCGGGTTAATCAGTCCACAGGAACCTCTCCGTTTTTCTGTAATTATGGGTTTCATCCTCATTTTGGTGAGTTCTCCAGGATAAGCTCTGGGTGTCCTGGGGTAGATGTAACCATTCAAGAGTTGGGGGATGTCTGGAGGGAGGTTAAAAAGAATATAGGGGTGGCTCAGCATCGGCAGAAACAAAAGGCCGATTGGAAACGCTCGTCAGGTGCCGCCTTCAAGGTGGGGGATAAGGTATGGCTATCCTCTAAGAATATTAGATTGAAGATACCCTCGCTGAAGTTGGGTCCTAGATTCATTGGTCCATATGAGATTCTGGAGGTGGTCAATCCGGTTTCCTTCTGATTACGACTCCCTCAGTCTTTCCGTATTCCTAATGTGTTCCACAAGTCTTTGTTGAAGGAATTTATTCCCCCTGTTCTGTCTCCCTCGCCCCCGCCTCCTCCGGTGTCTATTGAGGGAAGCTTAGAATATGAGGTACAAAAGATCATTGATTCCCGTATGGTCCGGAATTCCCTTCAATATCTTGTACATTGGAAGGGGTATGGACCCGAGGAACGTTCCTGGGTTCCGGATCATTCTGTGAGGGCTGATCGGTTGGTCCGGGCCTTTCATCGGCGGTTTCCTTGGAGACCTGGGGGTCCGGTGGCCCCCCCCTTGAAGAGGGGGTACTGTCACGGTCTCCACACTTTCCTTGTCTGCTAGGTTACTATTGTGTGGAGGCTGTCAGTCTGTTTTTGGTTTGCTGGGTTGTTTCTGCAATCATCTGTGTTCACTTCCCTTGATTAGTCTTCTACTTAAGCATGCTAGCTCCTTCACCCAGTGTCAATTGTACACTTGGTATTACCTGTGTAGGACTGATCTCTCTGTGCTCTGTGCCTGACCCAGCCTGACTATTTTCCCTTACCTGGATTTTGACCATTTGCATGTTATCTGACTACTCTTTTGTCTGCTCCCTTTGTACTGCGCCATCTTCCTGGACTTGACTTTGGATTGTTTGACCTCCCTATTTTTATCTAGTAAGTAGCTCTAATGTTATATTTCTTTCAGTAATATTAGTCTTTTCTCTCCTCTTCTGAGACTGTTATTTCTGTAGTGACTCGCGTCACAGGTTCCAATGAAATAAAAAGACAATATCAATGCCCCTTGGAAGAGACGTGGAGGTCACAGTGGAATAAAAAGACAATATTAATGCCTCTTGGAAGAGTGGTGGAGGTCGCAGTAAAGTAAAAAGACAATATCAATGCCCATTGGAAGAGTGGTGGAGGTTAGAGTGGAATAAAAAGACAATATCAATGCCCCTTGGAAGAGCTGTGGAGTTCACAGTGGTTTAACCAGAAAGTTTTAATGCACCGTGGAATAGACGTGGAGGTCACAGTAGCTTAACAAGACGGTTTCAATGCTTCTTGGAAGTGTGACGTAGGTCGCAGAGGATTAAAAAGATAATATCAATGCCCCTTGGAAGAGTGGTGGAGGTTACAGTGGAATAAAAAGACAATATCAAAGCCCTGTGTAAGAAACTTGGAGGTCACAGTAGCTAAAGAAGACGGTTTTAATGGCCCTTGGAAGAGTCGTGGACGTCGCAGAGGAATAAAAAGACAATATCAATGCATTTGGAAGAGTGCAGAAGGTTACAATGGAATAAAAAGACATTGTCAATGCCCCTTGGAAGAGCTGTGGAGCTCAGAGTGGTTTAACTAAACGGTTTTAATGTCCCTTGGAAGAGTGATGCAGGTCACAGTGGAATAAAAATACAATATCAATGCCCATTGAAAGAGTGGTGGAAGTTACAGTGAAATAAAAAGACAATATCAATGCCCCTTGGAAGAGCTGTGGAGTACAGAGTGGTTTAACCAAACGGTTTTAGTGCCCCTTGGAAGAGACGTGGAGGTCACAGTAGCTTAACAAGATGGTTTTAATGCCCCTTAGAAAAGTGGTGGAGGTCGCAGTGGAATAAAAAGACAATATCAATGCCCCTTGGAAGAGTGGTGGAGGTTACAGTGGAATAAAAAGACAATATCAATGCCTCTTGGAAGAGTGGTGGAGGTTACAGTGGAATGAAAAAACAGAATCAATGCCCCGTGGAAGAGACGTGGACATCACAGTAGCTTAACAAGACGGTTTTAATGCCCCTTGACAGAGTGGTGGAGGTTACAGTGGAATAAAAGACAATATCAATGACCTTTGGAAGAGTGGCGGAGGTCGGAGTGGAATAAAAAGACAATATCAATGCCCTTGGAATAGTGGTGGAGGTCGCAACAGAATAACCTCACTGGTACACGCTCTGCATAACTTCTCTGCTTGCTGTGTCTGCTGTAATCTAATGCTCTGCTTTGCTGATTCACCTCACTGGTACATGCTCTGCATAACTTCTCTGCTTGCTGTGTCTGCTGTAATCTAATGCTCTGCTTTGCTGATTCACCTCACTGGTACATGCTCTGCATAACTTCTCTGCTTGCTGTGTCTGCTGTAATCTAATGCTCTGCTTTGCTGATTCACCTCACTGGTACATGCTCTGCATAACTTCTCTGCTTTATCTGTCCCACTCCATTCAATACCCACATATGTCTGTGCCTTCCCCACTATAGATCTTATCTGATTTTTAGAGGTGCTAAACTGCAGAGACTAGAGTCCTAGCTCTGTGTTTGATCACCCAGCCATCTCCTGGTGAGACGACCAGCTGCTAATTTAGCCATATGCAGCTCCCACAATGCCCTTCACCTGATAGTTTAATGTGCCCTATATATTTAGAAGCTCTGTAAGGGGTGCACTTGTGCTGGGGTGTGCACGTGTCTTCCTGTGCAAAGTGGCTTCGGAGATAAGTGGCAGTTATTTCAGAGGCAGTTAGTCAGGGCAGGAGTCAGGTAACCAACACTTTGAACACTTACTCTCTTTTAACTATGTTTCTGTTAGCTCTCACTTTTTCCTCTATAGTCCTCCACTTTCTAGCAACCCCTCAAATCCCAACACCTAGTAAGAAACTCTTCATCTCTCCCTCCATCCTCCCCATTCATCTCACCTCCTCCTCCAAATTATTCCTAAACATTCAATCCTGGATCTCCAAACACAGACAGCCACCTCATGCTCTCTCTTGCTCCCACCTGCTAACACTTTCTCTGCTCCTCCTCACTGCTGGAGATATCTCTCCAAATCCTGGTCCTCCTCACCATATCCCCACAGTTACTTCTTCCTCTCATTCACGACCTTCCACAAACTGTCGCAACCCTTCTAACCTCATACCCATCCAATCAATCCCCACTCCCTTAGTTGCTCTAACAGGAGCTCTATGGAACGCTCGCTCTCTATGCAACAAACTTTCCTTCATCCACGATCTTTTCATTACAAACAAACTTTCCTTCCTCGCCATCACTGAAACCTGGCTCACCCCCTCTGACACAGCCTCCCCAGCTGCACTTTCATATGGAGGATTCCGCCTTTCCCACACACCCCGCTCTAACGGCAAACATGGTGGAGGCGTAGGTTTTCTCCTATCAGAACACTGCGCTTTCACCCAAATCCCACTGCCACCCTCCGTTACACTCCCCTCTTTTGTGGTGCACTGTGCGCACATCTATTCCTCCTCCAACCTCCAACTGGCCTTTGTTTACCGACCCCCAGGGCAAGCCACCACCTTCTTAGACCACTTCACCACCTGGCTGCTTCACTTCCTCTCCACGGACATTCCCACTATCATAATGGGTGACTTCAACATCCCCATTAACACTTCCCACTCGTCTGTCTCTAAGTTCCTATCTCTCACTTCCTCCTTCGGACTCACTCAATGGTCTTCCACACCCACCCACAAAGATGGCCACACACTGGACCTCATCTTCACTCGCCTCTGTTCCCTATCTATCCTCTCTAACTCACCTCTCCCTCTCTCTGATGACAGCCTACTTGCATTCTCTTCTCTCTCCTCCCCGGGGCAACAATCCCCACTCCACAAACTTGCATACCCTCGCAGAAATCTCAAACACCTTGACTTACACTCACTCTCTGAATCCCTCCTCCCTCTTACAGACATAAATTCCTTACACGATGCAGATGTTGCTGCTGCTTCATATAACACCACAATAGCTGCAGCTCTAGACTCGATCGCCCCTCTCACACACACCACATCTCGCACATTCAACAGGCAACCCTGGCACACTAATCTTACTAAAGAACTGCGCCGGGCCTCCAGGGTTGTGGAGCGGAGATGGAAAAGGTCTCACTCCATCGAGCACTTCATCGCATTCAAGCAATCCCTCACTAATTTCAAGTCCGCACTCACTACAGCAAAACAAACCTACTTCTCATCTCTCATATCCTCCCTATCTCACAACCCTAAACAGCTATTTAACACTTTCAACTCTCTCCTTCGTCCCCCAGCACCTCCTCCCTCTTCTCTCATCTCAGCCGACGACTTTGCATCATTCTTCAAACAGAAGATTGACACCATCAGACAAAACTTTTGCCTAAAGTCCACACAACCCCTCCTCATATCTATTCAACCCGCCTCCTCCAAACCCCACTTCTCCACTATTACAGAAGGTCAAGTCTCCTCTTTACTCTCCAAATCACACCTCACCACCTGCGAACTTGACCCAATCCCATCCCACCTCATCACTAACCTTACCACAGTCTTCATCCCAACCCTAACTCACCTCTTCAATCTGTCACTAACAACCTGGGTCTTCCCCTCATGTTTCAAACATGCTGCAATCACACCCATCCTCAAAAGCCCTCCCTTGACCCTTCCTCTCTGACTAGCTACCACCGCATTTCACTCCTCCCCTTTGCCTCAAAACTGCTAGATCAACATGTCCACCTTGAACTGTCCTCCCACCTCTCCTCCTGCTCCCTGTTCGACCGCCTGCAATCAGGCTTCCGACCGCATCACTCGACTGAAACTGCCCTGACCAAAGTCACCAACGACCTACTAAATGTCAAATCCAAGCGACACTACTCCATCCTCCTCCTTCTGGACCTGTCATCTGCCTTTGACACAGTGGACCATTCCCTCTTACTCCAGATTCTCTCATCTCTTGGAATCACGGACTTGGCTCTATCTTGGATCTCCTCATACTTAACAGACAGGACATTCAGCGTCTCCCACTCACGCACCACCTCCTCATCTCGCCCCCTATTTGTCGGTGTCCCCCAAGGTTCAGTTCTAGGACCTCTGCTCTTTTCCATCCACACCTTTGGCCTGGGACAGCTCATAGAGTCTCACGGTTTTCAGTATCACCTCTATGCTGACGACAAACAGATCTACCTCTCTGGACCCGATATCTCCTCCCTACTAACCAAAATGCCATAATGTCTGTCCGCCATGTCATCCTTCTTCTCTGACAGATTTCGAAAACTCAACATGGATAAAACAGAGTTCATCATCTTTCCACCCTCTCATTCACATCTCCCATCTGACCTAGCCATCAACGTCAATGGCTGTTCACTCTCCCCAGTCCCACAAACTCACTGCCTTGAAGTAACCCTGGACTCTGATCTCTCCTTCAAGCCACATATCCAAGCCCTTTCCACTTCCTGCTGACTCCAACTCAAAAACATCTCCCGGATCCGTGCATTCCTCAGCAAAGACTCTGCAAAAACACTAGTGCATGCCCTCATCATATCCCGCCTCGACTACTGCAACCTCCTGCTACGTGGCCTCCCTTACAACACTCTTGCGCCTCTCCAATCTATCCTAAACTCTGCTGCTCGACTAATTAACCTGTCCACCCGCTATTCCCCAGCCTCTCTTCTCTGTCAATCTCTTCACTGGCTCCCCATTGCCCAGAGAATCCAGTTCAAAACTCTAACCATGGCATACAAAGCCATCCACAACCTGTCTCCCCCATACATCTGTGACCTAGACTTCCGGTTCATACCTGCACGCAACCTCCGATCCTCACAAGATCTCCTTCTCTACTCGCCTCTTATCTCCTCCTCCCACAATCGTATACAAGATTTCTCCCGTGCACCCCCCCTACTCTGGAACTCTCTACCCCAACACATCAGACTCTCGCCGACCGTGGAAACCTTCAAAAGAAACCTGAAGACCCACCTCTTTCGACAAGCCTACAACCTGCAGTAACCACCACTGCACAACCAGCTCTACCCTCATCTAATGTATCCTCACCCATCCCTTCTAGAAAGTGAGCCCTCGCAAACAGGGTCCTCGCTCCTCCTGTACCTGTCGCTGACTCGTTTTGTTAAGATTATGTAAATGCTTTTGTTATGTATATCCCTATCACATGTAAAGCGCCATGGAATAAATGGAGCTATAATAATAAATAATAATAATAATAATAATAAAAAGACAATATCAATTCCCATAGGAAAAGTGGTGGAGGTTACAGTGGAATAAAAAGACAATATCAATGTTCCTTGGAATAGTGATGAAGATAACAGCTAAATAAAAAGACAATATCAATGCCCCGTGGTAGAGATGTGGAGGTCGCAGTGGAATAAAAAGACAATATCAATGCCCCTTGGACGAGTGGTGGAGGTTACAGTGGAATATAAAGACAATTTCAATGCCCCGTGGAAGAGACGTGGAGGTCACAGTAGCTTAACAAGATGGTTTTAATGCCTCTTGGAGGACTGGTGGATGTCTCAGTGGAATAAAAAGTCAATATCAATGCCCCTTGGAAGAGTTTTGGAGGTCGCAGTGGAATAAAATGACAATGTCAATGCCCCTTGGAAGAGTGGTGGAGGTTAGAGTGGAATAAAAAGACAATACAAATGCACCTTGGAAGAAATGTGGAGTTCAGACTGGTTTAACCAGATGGTTTTAATGCCCCTTGGAAGTGAAGTCTACATCACAGTAGCATTACAAGACAGTTTTAATGCCCCTTGGAAGAGTGGTGGAGTTCGTAGTGGATTAAAAATACAATATCAATGCCCCTTGGAAGAGTGGTGGAGGTCGCAGTGGAATAAAAAGACAATATCAATGCCCCGTGGAAGAGACATGGAGGTCACAGTAGCTTAACAAGACGGTTTTAATGCCCCTTGGAAGAGTGGTGGAGGTTGCAGGGGATTAAAAAGACAATAACAATGCCCATTGGAAGAGGGGTGAAGGTCGCAGTGGAATAAAAAAGCCAAAATCAATGCCCCTTGGAAGAGTGGTGGAGGTTACAGTGGAAAAAAAAACAATATCAGTGCCTCTTGCAAGAGCTGTGGAGTTCAGAGTGGTTTAAATTGACGGTTTTAATGCCCCTTGGAAGAGACATGGAGGTCACAGTAGCTTAAAAAGACGGTTATAATGCCCCTTGGAAGAGTGGTGGAGGTCGCAGTGGATTAAAAAGTCATTATCGATGCCCCTTGGAAGAGTGGTGGAGGTGGCAGTGGAATAAAAAGAAAATATCATTGCCCCTTAGAAGAGTGGTGGAGGCTACAGTGGAAATAAAAGACAATATCAATGTTCATTGGAATAAGGGTGAAGGTCGCAGTGGAATAAAAAGACAATATCAATGTCCCTTGGAAGAGTGGTGGAGGTCGCAGTGAATTAAAAAGACAATATCAATGCCACTTGGAAGAGTGGTGGAGATCGCAGTGGAATAAAAAGACAATATCAATGCCCCTTGGAAGGGACGTGGAGGTCACAGTAGCTTAACAAGACGGTTTTGATGCCCCTTGAAAGAGTGGTGGAGGTCGCAGTGGATTAAAAAGACTATCAAATCCCCTTGGAAGAGTGGTGGATGTCGCAGTGGAAAAAAGAGACAATATCAATGCCCCTTGGAAGAGTGGTGGAGGTTACAGTGGAATAAAAAGACAATATCATTGCCTCTTGGAAGAGCTGTGGAGTTCAGAGTGGTTTAACCATGCGGTTTTAATGCCCCTTGGAAGAGACGTGGAGGTCACAGTGTAATAAAAAAACAATATTAATGCCCCTTGGAAGAGTGGTGGAGGTCGCAGTAAAATAAAAAGACAATATCAATGCCACTTGGAAGAGTGGTGGAGGTTAAAGTGGAATTAAAAGACAATATCAATGCCTCTTGGAAGAGCTGTGGAGTTCACAGTGGTTTAACCAGAAAGTTTTAATGCACCGTGGAATAGACGTGGAGGTCACAGTAGCTTAACAAGACTGTTTCAATGCTTCTTGGAAGAAAGATGGAGGTCGCAGTGGATTAAGAAGACAATATCCATGCCCCTTGGAAGAGCGGTGGAGATTACAGTGGAATAAAAAGACAATATCAATGACCTGTGTAAGAAACTTGGAGGTCACAGTAGCTTAACAAGACGGTTTTAATGCCCCTTGGAAGAGTCGTGGACGTTGCAGAGGAATAAAAAGACAATATCAATGCACTTGGAAGAGTGCAGAAGGTTACAATGGAATAAAAAGACATTGTCAATGTCCCTTAGAAGAGCTGTGGATCTCAGAGCGGCTTAACAAGACTTTTTTAATGCCCCTTGGAAGAGACTTGGAGGTCACAGTAGCTTAACAAGACGGTTTTAATGCCCCTTGGAAGAGTGGTGGAGGTCACAGTGGAATAAAAATACAATATCAATTCCCATAGGAAAAGTGGTGGAGGTTACAGTGGAATAAAAAGACAATATCAATGCCCCTTTGATGAGCTGTGGAATTCAGAGTGGTTTAATCAGACGGTTTTAATGCCCCTTGGAAGAGACGTGGAGGTCATAGTAGCTTAATAAGATGTTTTTAATGCCTCTTGGAAGAGTGGTGGAGGTCGCAGTGGTTTAAAAAGACAATATCACTGCCCCTTAGAAGAGTGGTTGAGGTTACATTGGAATAAAAAGACTATATCAATGCCCTGTGGAAAAGACATGGAGGTTTCAGCAGCTTAACAAGACAGTTTTAATGCCCCTTGGAAGAGTGGTGGAGGTTAGAGTGGAATAAAAAGACAATACCAATGCCCCTTGGAAGAGCTGTGGAGTTCAGAGTGGTTTAACCAGATGGTTTTATTGCCCCTTGGAAGAGACGTGGAGGTCACAGTAGATTAACAAGACGGTTTTAATGCCCCTTGGAATAGTGGTGGAGGTCACAATGGATTAAAAAGACAATATCAATGCCCCGTGGAAGACTCGTGGAGGTCACAGTAGCTTAACAAGACAGTTTTAATGCCCCTTGGAAGTGTGGTGGAGGTCGCAGTGGAATAAAAAGACAATATCAATGCCCCTTGAAAGAGTGGTGGAGGTTACAGTGAAATAAAAAGACAATATCAATGCCTCATGAAAGAGCTATGGAGTTCAGAGTGGTTTAACCAGATGGTTTTAATGCCTCTTGGAAGAGTGGGGGAGGTCACATTGCATTAAAAATACAATTGTTAGAACCTTGCTGTTAGGTTTTTTTTCCTTTGCTGGTCACATGACCTTGTTGGCCTATTTAATCCTGCTCCGCCCTTCTGGCTTTGCTGGACTTCATTGTATATCTACTTTCTAGCTAGCCTGTGCTCTGTATCTAACTCTGTTAGTTTGCTTGGTCTACGGACCTCTATGTTCTTTCTATTTTGTTTGTTCGTCTGTCTGCTACTATTTCTGTTAGGAGGTGTCCCATATTCCTCCCAGTCCTTAGTACTTGTAGGGATTCCCTCCCCACATCTATAGGTCTCCGTACAGACTAGATTAGGACTTTAGCAGGTCTGATCGCAGGATCAGGTTCCCTGTTACATCGTAGGGATTCAGCTGAGTCTTATAGTAGGGACAGATCTCCTCTCTTTCCTTAGCTTTGGTAGCAGAACATAACAGTAAGTCCAGCCTGCAAATTCTCTAAGGAAAGATTTTTCTGTTCCATCATGGTGTCGGTTCAGGATTTTGCTAAACACCTGCAGGGACTCTCTCTGGAGGTGGCCGAGCTCCGTCAGCACGTGAGTAACTGTCCTGGAGCATATTTCTTGGAGCCTAAGGTATGTTTGCCGGATTTATTTTTTGGTGAACACCGAGAATTTTTTTCATTTAAAAATGCTTGCTTATTGTATTTTCGTTTGAGACCCAAGTCCTCTGGGGATGAATCCCAGCGCGTAGGGTTCATAATGTCACTTTTGCGCAAAGAGCCTCAGGAGTGGGCCTTTTCTTTGCAACCTAGTGATACATGCTTCAGATCAGTGGATAGTTTTTTTTCTGCTTTGGGCCTATTATATGATGATCCTGACCGTGTGGCATCAGCTGAGACTGAGTTGAGACGTTTAAAACAAGGATCAGGTAATGTGGAAAAATATTGTACTCATTTTCGTCGTTGGTCCACTCAAACAGGGTGGAACGATTCTGCTCTGAAAAGTCTATTTCTTGCTGGGCTCAGTGAAAGGGTTAAAGACCTGCTAATTGCTTATCCTACACCTGAAGATTTGCAACAGGCTATGCAATTAGCTATACGGGTGGATAGAAGACTGCGTGCAAGGGTTAATGAGAGCAAATCCTCTGCTATGTCAGTTTCTGGTTATGAGAATGTATGTACTAACAGTGGTGAACCGATGGAGATTGGATCGGTGGCACCTCGCTCTCAAGAAAAAGATCGTCGTTTTTCGGAAGGCTTGTGTTTCTATTGCGGAAAATCTGGTCATCTGATTAAAGGCTGTGAGCTTCGTATGAAGAAAGAAAAAAAAATGGTCAGTCATGCCCGTATTGCCTGTTTAAATTCCAAGGGTATATTTTTAGCTGCTTCCACGATTGCTCAGGAAAAATTAATGGAATTTCGGGTGTTTGTCGATTGTGGGTCTACTCTGAATGTAATTGATGGGGGATTTGTGGAAAGACTCAATTTAAAACCTGAACCTTTATCATCCCCCATTGCTGTGGTTTCTGTGGATGGTTCCCCTTTGAAGAATATTACTCTCAAGGTCAGTGAATTTCCTCTCACTATTAATGGTGTTCACCATGAGAAATTGGATTTGGTAGTGTTGAATAACTTGCCTTCTCCAGTAATATTGGGTTTGCCCTGGTTAAAATTTCACAATCCTGTACTGGATTGGTCTACCAGTGAAATTAAATCCTGGAGCCATAAATGTTATGACAAGTGTTGTAACGGGCGTATTGCAGCTTTGGATAGGGGAGAATTGCCTGTTCCTATTCAGGATTTTTGGAGAGTTTTTTCTGAGAAGGAATCGCAGGTTTTGCCTCCCCATAGAGACTATGATTGTTCTATTGAATTTGTCCCTGGAGCGACTCTTCCTAAAAGTCGTTTATTTAACCTTACTATTCCTGAGAGGAAGGCTTTGGAGGAATACATACAGACAAGTTTGGCCGCCGGTCACATTAGGCCCTCTAAGTCTCCTGTACCGGTTGGATTTTTTTTGTAAAAAAGAAGGACGGTGGTTTACGTCCTTGTCTGGACTTTCGTGAGATTAACAAAATTACTGTACGCAATCCTTACCCACTGCCATTGATTCCTGATCTGTTTAACCAGTTAATGGGGGCCAAGTGGTTCTCTAAAATTGACCTTAAGGGGGCATACAATCTGTTGCGCATGAAGGAGGGTGACGAATGGAAGACTGCTTTTAACACTCCTGTGGGTCATTTTGAGAATCTGGTGATGCCTTTTGGTCTTACCAATGCTCCTGCATTTTTTCAGAATCTTATTAATGACATCCCTGGGCCTTTGATCGGCAAAAATGTGGTTGTGTATTTGGATGACATTTTGATTTATTCGCCGGATCTGGAGTCTCATTGGCGGAGCGTACGTGAGGTATTACAGTTATTAATGGACAATTCGCTTTTTGCTAAGCTGGAGAAATGTGAATTCGCTGTACAGAGAATTAGTTTTTTGGGTTACATTATCTCCAGCGAAGGTTTTGAGATGGATCCGGTTAAAGTTCAAGCTATACAGGAATGGCCTAGGCCTATTGGTTTGAAATCAATACAGAGGTTTTTAGGTTTCGCCAATTATTACAGAAAATTCATAAAAAATTTTTCTAGTATTGTCAAACCTCTGACCGATCTCACCAGGAAAGGTGCTGATGCGGTTCAGTGGTCTTCTGAGGCCATTGAAGCTTTTGTGTATCTCAAGGAGAGGTTCACCTCTGCTCCCATCCTTATGCAGCCTGATGTGACTAAGCCGTTTTTGGTTGAGGTTGATGCTTCCTCTGTGGGGGTTGGAGCTGTATTGTCTCAGGATAACGGGGATGGATTACATCCCTGTGCCTTTTTTTCAAAAAAAATTTCGGAGACTGAACTGAATTACGATATTGGTAATCGGGAATTATTGGCTATTAAACTCGCATTTGAACACTGGCGCCACTTCTTGGAAGGTGCGGAATTTCCCGTTCAGGTTCTTACGGATCATAAAAATCTGATATATCTTGATGCTGCCAAGCGCCTGAATGCCCGTCAGGCTAGGTGGGCACTGTTTTTCTCGCGGTTTAATTTCTCCGTTACTTACATCCCTGGTACTAAGAATGTTAAGGCGGATGCCTTGTCTCGCAGTTTTTCTCCCATAGTCGGTGCTGAGAAAGAGGAAAACATTTTACAAGAAGGTGTTGTGATAGCTGCTTTAGACTCCGTTTTGGAAGATGAGATTCTTAAAGCTCAGGAAAATGCCCCATCTAACACTCCTCATGGGAGGTTGTTTGTGCCTGGGACCTTTAGGAGAGATTTGTTTGTTGAGTGTCACGAATCTCGGTTGGCAGGTCATCCCGGAATCTCTGAGACCAAGAGACTGGTGGGTCGCAGTTTTTGGTGGCCTGGATGGCAGAAGGAAGTCATTAAGTGGGTGCGCCAATGTACTATATGTGCTAGATCTAAGTCCTCACATACTCCTGCTGCGGGGTTGCTTTGTCCTTTGGAGGTCCCCAGTGCTCCTTGGACACATTTGGCTATGGACTTTATAACTGACCTTCCCCCCTCTGAGGGTTTTACTGTCATCTGGGTGGTTGTGGACCGTTTTACAAGATGTGTCACTCGGTTCCCTTCGTCAAACTGCCCTGCGCTAAAACTCTCGCTAAGGCCTTTGTCAAGGAAATTGTCAGACTTCATGGCGTTCCTACTGACATTGTTTCTGATAGGGGTCCTCAGTTCGTGGCTCGTTTTTGGCGTGCCTTTTGTGACAGGTTGGGAATTCATTTGTCGTTTTCGTCCGGATATCATCCTGAATCTAATGGCCAGACAGAAAGGAAAAACCAGGATGTTGAGCAGTTCTTGCGTTGTTTTGTGGCAGACAATCAAGAGGGGTGGTCTGAGTTTCTGCCACTTGCTGAATTTGCTCTGAACAATCATACATCTTCTTCTGCTGGTTGTTCGCCTTTTTTTTGTTGTTCTGGGAGACATCCGTCGTTTGGGTCGTTCTCCAAGTTGGGATCTGCCGTGCCTGAGGAGGAGAATTTTTCCGGTGATTTGGAAAGAGTTTGGACGGATGTGCGTGGTAATCTTCAGGAGGCCAACAGAAAATCTAAAGACTACTTTGATAGGAAACGACAGGAGGTTTTGTTCGCTGTTGGTGACATGGTTTGGTTGTCCTCTAGGAATCTGCGGTTGAGGATTCCTTCTAAGAAATTGGGTCCCAAGTTTGTAGGGCCCTTTAAGGTGCTTCAGGTTGTCAACCAATCTGCTGTTAGGTTGGAGGTTCCTACCTCCTGGAGAATTAATCTGGTATTTCATGTCTCTCTGTTAAAAAAAGCTGTTGTGTCGGATGGTGACGCCTCTGCCTCTGTTCCTCCGGTGGTGGAGGACGGGGAATATGAAATTTCTCGCATCCTTGACTCTAGACGGTATAGAGGTAGTTTGCAGTATCTTGTGGCCTGGAAAGGTTTCGGACCCGAGGATAACTCTTGGGTGAGGTCAGATGATGTTTCCGCGTCCAGACTTATCAGAGCGTTTCACAGGAGATTTCCTGATAAGCCTGGTCCTAGGGGATCCGGAGGATCCTCTTAGAAGGGGGGGTACTGTTAGAACCTTGCTGTTAGTTTTTTTTTCCTTTGCTGGTCACATGACCTTGTTGGCCTATTTAATCCTGCTCCGCCCTTCTGGCTTTGCTGGACTTCATTGTATATCTACTTTCTAGCTAGCCTGTGCTCTGTATCTAACTCTGTTAGTTTGCTTGGTCTACGGACCTCTATGTTCTTTCTATTTTGTTTGTTCGTCTGTCTGCTACTATTTCTGTTAGGAGGTGTCCCATATTCCTCCCAGTCCTTAGTACTTGTAGGGATTCCCTCCCCACATCTATAGGTCTCCGTACAAACTAGATTAGGACTTTAGAAGGTCTGATCGCAGGATCAGGTTCCCTGTTACATCGTAGGGATTCAGCTTAGTCTTATAGTAGGGACAGATCTCCTCTCTTTCCTTAGCTTTGGTAGCAGAACATAACAACAATATCAATACCCCTTGGAAGAATGGTGGAGGTTACAGTGGAATAAAAAGACAATATCAATGCCCCTTGGAAGAGCTGTGGAGTTCAGAGTTGTTTAACCAGACGGTTTTAATGCCCTTTGAAAGAGATGTGGAGGTTACAGTAGCTTAACAAGACTGTTTTAATGCCTCTTGGAAGAGTGGTGGAAGTCGTAATGGAATAAAAATACAATATCAATGCCACTTGAAAGAGTGCTGTAGGTTACAGTGGAGTAAAAAGACAATATCAATGCCTCTTGCAAGAGCTGTGGAATTCAGAATGGTTTAAATTGACGGTTTTAATGCACCTTGGAAGAGACGTGGAGGTCACAGTGGAATAAAAAGACAATATCAATGCCCCTTGGAAGAGTGGTGAAGGTTACAGTGAAATAAAAAGACAATATCAATGCCCCGTGAAAGAGACGTGGAGGTCACAGTAGCTTAACAAGACGGTTTTAATTCCCTTGGAAGAGAGGTGGAAGTTGCAGTGGAATAAAAAGACAATATCAATGCCCCTTGGAAGAGTGCTGGAGGTTACATTGGAATAAAAAGACAATATCAATGCCCCTTGCAAGAGCTGTGGAGTTCAGAGTGGTTTAAATTGATGGTTTTAATGCCCCTTGGAAGGGACGTGGAGGTGACAGTAGCTTAACAAGACGGTTTTAATGCCCCTTGGAAGAGTGGTGGAGGTCGCAGTGGATTAAAAAGACATAAACAATGCCCCTTGGTAGAGTGGTGGAGGTCGCAGTGGAATAAAAAGACAATATCAATGCCCCTTAGAAGAGTGGTGGAGGTCGCATTGGAATAAAAAGACAATATCAATGCCCCTTAGAAGATCGGCGGAGGTTACAGTGGAATAAAAAGATAATATCAATGCCCCTTGGAAGAGTGGTAGAGGTTACAGTGGAATAAAAAGACAATATCAATGCCATGTGTAAGAAACTTGGAGGTCACAGTAGCTTAACAAGACGGTTTTAATGCCCCTTGGAAGAGTTGTGGATGTCGTAGAGGAATAAAAAGACAATATCAATCCACTTGGACGAGTGCAGAAGGTTACAATGGAATAAAAAGACATTGTCAATGCCCCTTGGAAGAGCTGTGGAGCTCAGAGCGTTTTAACCAGACGGTTTTAATGCCCCTTGGAAGAGACTTGGAGGTCACAGTAGCTTAACAAGACAGTCTTAATGCCCCTTGGAAGAGTGGTGAAGGTCGCAATGGAATAAAAAGACAATATCAATGCCCCGTGGAAGGGACGTGGAGGTCACAGTAGCATAACAACACGGTTTTAATGCCCATTGGAAGAGTGGTGGAGGTCGCAGTGGATAAAAAAGACAATATCAAAGCCCCTTGTAAGAGTGGTCGAGGTCGCAGTGGAAAACAGAGACAATATCAATGCCTATTAGAAGAGCTGTGGAGTACAGAGTGGTTTTACCAGACGGTTTAATGCCCCTTGGAAGAGACGTGGAGGTCACAGTAGCTGATCAAGACTGTTTTAATGCTCCTTGGAAGAGTGGTGGAGGTCGCAGTGGATTAAAAAGACAATATCAATGCCCATTAGAAGAGTGTTGTAGGTCGCAGTGGAATAAAAAGACAATATCAATTCCCCTTGGAAGAGATGTGGAGGTCGCAGTGGAATAAAAAGACAATATCAATGCCCCTTGGAAGAGTGGTGGAGGTTACAGTGGAATAAAAAGACAATATCAATGACCCTTGGAAGAGTGGTGGAGGTTACAGTGGAATAAAAATACAATATCATTGCCCCTTGGAAGAGCTGTGGAGTTCACAGTGGTTTAACCAGAATGTTTTAAGGCACCGTGGAATAGACGTGGAGGTCACAGTAGCTAAATAAGACGGTTTTAATGCCCCTTGGAAGAGTGATGGATGTTGCAGGGGATTAAAAAGACATAAACAATGCCCATTGGAAGAGTGGTGGAGCTCGCAGTGGAATAAAAAGACAAAATTAATGCCCCTTGGAAGAGTGGTGGAGGTTACAGTGGAATAAAAAGACAATATCAATGCCCCTTGGAAGAGCTGTGGATTACAGAGTGGTTTAACCAGACGGTTTTAATGCCCCTTGGAAGAGTGGTGGAGGTCACAGTAGCTTAACAAGACTGTTTTAGTGCCCCCTAGAAGAGAGGTGGAAGTCGCAGTGGAATAAATAGACAATGTCAATGCCACTTGGAAAAGTGGTGGAGGTTACAGTTTAAAAAAAAGACAATATCAATGCCCCGTCGAATAGACATGGATGTGAAAGTAGCTTAACAAGACGGCTTTATTGCCCCTTGGAAGAGTGGTGGAGGTTGCAGTGGATTAAAAAGACAATATCAATGTCCATTGGAAGAGTGGTAGAGGTCGCAGTGGAATAAAAAGACAAAATCAATGCCCCTTGGAAGAGTGGTGGAGGTTACAGTGGAATAAAAAGACTATATCAATGCCCCATGGAAGAGTTGTGTAGGTCACTGTAGCTTAAAAAGATGGTCTTAATGCCCCTTGGAAGAGTGGTGGAGGTCGCAGTAGAATAAATAGACAATGTCAATGCCCCTTGGAAGAGTGGTGGAGGTTAGAGTGGAATAAAAAGACAATACCAGTGCTCCTTGGAAGAGCTGTGGAGTTCAGAGTTGATTAAATTGACAGTTTTAATGCGCCGGGGAAGAGACGTGGAGGTCACAGTGGATTAAAAAGACAATATCAATGCCCCTTGGAATAGTGGTGGAGGTCGCATTGGATTAAAAAGACTATATCAATGCCCCTTGGAAGAGTGGTGGAGGTCACATTGGAATAAAAAGACAATATCAATGCCACGTGGAAGGGACGTGGAGGTCACAGTAGCTTCACAAGACTGTTTTAATGCCCCTTGGAAGAGAGGTGGAGGTCGTAGTTGATTAAAAAGACAATATCAATGCCCCTTGAAAGAGTGGTGGAGGTCGCAGTGGAATAAAAAGACAATATCAATGCCGCTTGGAAGAGTGGTGGATGTTACAGTCGAATAAAAAGACAATATCAATGTCTCTTGTAAGAGCTGTGGAGTTCAGAGTGTTTAACCAGACGGTTTTAATGCCCCTTGGAAGTGACGAGAAGGTCAAAGTAGCTTAACAAGACTGTTTTAATGCCACTTGGAAGAGTGGTGGAGATCGTTGTGGATTTAAAAGACAATATCAATGCCCCTTAGAAGAGTGGTGGAGGTCGCATTGGAATAAAAAGACAATATCAATGCCCCTTAGAAGATCGGCGGAGGTTACAGTGGAATAAATAGATAATATCAATGCCCCTTGGAAGAGTGGTGGAGGTTACAGTGGAATAAAAAGGCAATATCAATGCCCTGTGTAAGAAACTTGGAGCTCACAGTAGCTTAACAAGACAGTTTTAATGCCCCTTGGAAGAGTCGTGGATGTCGCAGAGGAATAAAAAGACAATATCAATGCACTTGGACGAGTGCAGAAGGTTACAATGGAATAAAAAGACATTGTCAATGCCCCTTGGAAGAGCTGTGGAGCTCAGAGCGTTTTAACCAGACGGTTTTAATGCCCCTTGGAAGAGACTTGGAGGTCACAGTAGCTTAACAAGACAGTCTTAATGCCTCTTGGAAGAGTGGTGAAGGTCGCAGTCTAATAAAAAGACAATATCAATGCCGCTTGGAAGAGTGGTGGATGTTACAGTCGAATAAAAAGACAATATCAATGCCTCTTGTAAGAGCTGTGGAGTTCAGAGTGTTTAACCAGAAGGTTTTAATGCCCCTTGGAAGAGACGAGGAGGTCACAGTAGCTTAACAAGACTGTTTTAATGCCGCTTGGAAGAGTGGTGGAGATCGTAGTTGATTTAAAAGACAATATCAATGCCCCTTAAAAAAGTGGTGGAGGTCGCAGTGGAATAAAAAGACAATATCAATGCCCCTTTGAAGATTGGTGGAGGTTACAATGGAATAAAAAGACAATATCAATGCCCCTTGGAAGAGTGGTGGAGGTTACAGTGGAATAAAAAGACAATATCAATGCCCTGTCTAAGAAATTTGGAAGTCACAGTAGCTTAACAAGACGGTTATAATGCCCCTTGGTAGAGTCGTGGACGTCGCAGAGGAATAAAAAGACAATATCAATGCACTTGGAAGAGTGTAGAAGGTTACAATGGAATAAAAAGACATTGTCAATGCCCCTTGGAAAAGCTGTGGAGCTCAGATCGGTTTAACCAGATGGTTTTAATGCCCCTTGGAAGAGACCTGGAGGTCACAGTAGCTTCACAAGATGATTTTCATGCCCCTAGGAAGAGTGTTGGAGTTCGCAGTGGAATAAAAAGACAATGTCAATGTCCCTTGGAAGAGTGGTGGAGATTAGAGTGGAATAAAAAGACAATACAAATGCCCCTTGGAAGAGCTGTGGAGTACAGAGTGGTTTAACCAGACGGTTTAATGCCCCTTGCAAGAGTGGTGGAGGTCGCAGTGGATTAAAAAGACAATATCAATGCCCCTTAGAAGAGTGGTGAAGGTTCCAGTGGAATAAAAAGACACTATCAATGCCCCTTGGAAGAGATGTGGAGGTGGTAGTGGAATAAAAAGTCAATATCAATGCCTCGTGGAAAAGACTTGGAGGTTACAGTAGCTTAACAAGATGGTTTTAATGCTACTTTGAAGAGAGGTGGAGGTCGCAGTGGAATAAAAAGACAATATCAATGCCCCTTGGAAGAGTGTTGGAGGTTACAGTGGAATAAAAAGAAAATATAAATGACCCTTGGAAGAGTGGTGGAGGTCGCAGTGGAATAAAAAGACAATTTTAATGCCCCTTGGAAGAGCTGTGGAGTTCACAGTGGTTTAACCAGAAGGTTTTAAGGCACCGAGGAATAGACGTGGAGGTCACAGTAGCTAAACAAGATTGTTTTAATGCTACTTGGAAGAGTGATGGAGCTCGCAGTGGATTAAAAAGACAAAATCAATGCCCCTTGGAAGAGTGGTGGAGGTTACAGTGGAATAAAAAGACAAACTCAATGACTATTGCAAGAGCTGTGGAGTGCAGAGTGGTTTAAATTGACGGTTTTAATGCCCCTTGGAATAGACGTGGAGGTCACAGTAGCTTAACAAGATGATTTTAATGCCCCTTGGAAGAGTGTTGGAGGTCGCAGGGGATTAAAAATACATTATCGATGCACCTTGGAAGAGTGGTGGAGATCGCAGTGGAATAAAAAGAAAATATCAAAGCCCCTTAGAAGAGTGGTGGAGGTTACAGTGGAAAAAAAAGACAATATCAATGTTCCTTGGAAGAGGGGTGAAGGTCGCAGTGGAATAAAAAGACAATATCAATGTCCCTTGGAAGAGTGGTGGAGGTCGCAGTGGATTAAAAAGACAATATCAATGCCCCTTGGAAGAGTGGTGGAGGTCGCAGTCGAATAAAAAGACAATATCAATGCCCCGTGAAAGGGACGTTGAGGTCACAGTAGCTTAACAAGACGGTTTTAATGCCCCTTGGAAGAGTGGTGGAAGTCGCAGTGGATTAAAAATACAATATCAATGCCCCTTGGAAGAGTGGTGGAGGTTACAGTTGAATAAAAAGACAATATCAATGCCTCTTGGAAGAGCTGTGGAGTTCAGAGTGGTTTAACAATGCGGTTTTAATGCCCCTTGGAAGAGACGTGGAGGTGACAGAAGCTTATCAAGACTGTTTTAAAGCCCCTTGGAGGAGTTGTAGAGGTCGCAGTGGATTAAAAAGACAATATCGATGCCCCTTGGAAGAGTGGTGGAGGTTAGAGTGGAATAAAAAGACAATATCAATGCCCCTTGGAAGAGTGGTGGAGGTTACAGTGGAATAAATAGACAATATCAATGTCCCTTGGAAGAATGGTGGAGGTTACAGTGGAATAAAAAGACAATATCAATGCCACTTGGAAGAGTGGTGGAGGTTACAGTGGAATAAATAGACAATATCAATGTCCCTTGGAAGAATGGTGGAGGTTACAGTGGAATAAAAAGACAATATTAATGCCCCTTGGAAGAGACGTAGAGGTCACAGTGGAATAAAAAGACATTATCAATGCCCCTTGGAAGAGTGTTGGAGGTTAGAGTGGAATACAAAGACAATATCTTTGCCCATTGAAAGAGATGTGGAGTTCACAGAGGTTTAAGCAGAAAGTTTTAAAGCACCGTGGAATAGACGTGGAGGTCACAGTAGCTTATCAAGACGGTTTCAATGATTCTTGGAAGAGTGATGGAGGTCATAGTGGATTAAAAAGACAATATCAATGCCCCTTGGAAGAATGGTGGAGGTTACAGTGGAATAAAAAGACAATATCAATGCCCTGTGTAAGAAACTTGAAAGTCACAAGACTGTTTTAATGCCCCTTGAAAGAGTCGTGGACGTCGCAGAGGAATAAAAAGACAATATCAATGCACTTGGAAGAGTGCAGAAGGTCACAATGGAATAAAAAGACATTGTCAATGCCCCTTGGAAGAGCTGTGGAGCTCAGAGCGGTTTAACCAGACGGTTTTAATGCCCCTTGGAAGAGACGTGGAGGTCACAGTAGCTTAACAAGACGGTTTTAATGCCCCTTGGAAGAGTGGTGGAGGTCACAGTGGAATAAAAATACAATATCATTGCCCCTTGAAATAGTGGTGGAAGTTACAGTGAAATAAAAAGACAATATCAATGCCCCTTGGAAGAGCTGTGGAGTACAGAGTGGTTTAACCAAACGGTTTTAGTGACCCTTGGAAGAGACGTGGAGGTCACAGTAGCTTAACAAGACGGTTTTAATGCCCCTTGGAAGAGTGGTGGAGGTCGCAGTGGAATAAAAAGACAATATCAATGCCCTTTGGAAGAGTGGTAGAGGTTACAGTGGAATAAAAGACAATATCAATGCCCTGTGGAAGAGTAGTGGAGATCACAGTAGCTTAACAAGATGGTTTTAATGCCCCTTAGAACTGTGTTGGAGGTTACAGTGGAATAAAAGACAATATCAATGCCCTTTGGAAGAGTGGCGGAGATCGCAGTGGAATAAAAAGACAATATCAATGTCCATTGGAAGAGTGGTGGAGGTCGCAGTGGATTAAAAAGACAATATCAATGCACCTTGGAAGAGTGGTGGAGGTCGCAGTGGAATAAAAAGACAATATCAATGCACCTTGGAAGAGTCGTGGACGTCGCAGAGGAATAAAAAGACAATATCAATGCACTTGGATGAGTGCAGAAGGTAACAATGGAATAAAAAGACATTGTCAATGACCCTTGGAAGAGCTGTGGAGCTCAGAGCTATTTAACCAGATGGTTTTAATGCCCCTTGGAAGAGACTTGGAGGTCATAGTAGCTTAACAAGACAGTTTTAATGCCCCTTGGAAGAGTGGTGGAAGTCACAGTGGAATAAAAATACAATATAAATGCCCCTTGAAAGAGTGGTGGAAGTTACAGTGAAATAAAAAGACAATATCAATGCCCCTTGGAAGAGCTGTGGAGTACAGAGTGGTTTAACCAAACAGTTTTAGTGCCCCTTGGAAGAGACGTGGAGGTCACAGTAGCTTAACAAGACGGTATTAATGCCCCTTGGAAGAGTAGTGGAGGTCGCAGTGGATTAAAAAGACAAAATCAAAGAACCTAGGAAGAGTGGTGGAGGTTACAGTGGAATAAAAAGACAATATCAATGCCTCTTGGAAGAGTGGTGGAGGTTACAGAGGAATAAAAAGACAAAATCAATGCCCCGTGGAAGAGACGTGGACATCACAGTAGCTTAACAAGACGGTATTAATGCCCCTTGGAAGAGTAGTGGAGGTCGCAGTGGATTAAAAAGACAATATCAATGAACCTTGGAAGAGTGGTGGAGGTTACAGTGGAATAAAAAGACAATATCAATGCCCCTTGGAAGAGTGGTGGAGGTTCCAATTAAATAAAAAGACAATATCAATGCCCCTTGGAAGAGATGTGGAGGTCACAGTGGAATAAAAAGACAATATTAATGCCCCTTGGAAGAGTGGTGGAGGTCGCAGTGGAATAAAAAGACAATATCAATGCCCCTTGGAAGAGTGGTGGAGGTTACAGTGGAATAAAAAGACAATATCAATGCCCCGTGGAAGAGACGTGGAAGTCACAGTAGCTTAACAAGACGGTTTTAATGCCCCTTGGAAGAGTGGTGGAGGTCGCAGTGGATTAAAAATCGATGCACCTTGGAAGAGTGGTGCAGGTCGCAACGGAATAAAAAGAAAATATCAATGCCCCTTAGAAGAGTGGTGGAGGTTACAGTGGAAAAAAAAGACAATATCAATGTTCCTTGGAAGAGGGGTGAAGGTCGCAGTGGAATAAAAAGACAATATCAATGTCCCTTGGAACAGTGGTGGAGGTTGCAGTGGAATAAAAAGACAATATCAATGCCATGTGGAAGGGACGTGGAAGTCACAGAAGCTTAACAAGATTGTTTTAATGCCCCTTGGAAGAGTGGTGGAGGTCACAGTGGAATAACCTCACTGGTACATGCTCTGCAAAACTTCTCTGCTTGCTGTGTCTGCTGTAATCTAATGCTCTGCTTTGCTGATTCACCTCACTGGTACATGCTCTGCATAACTTCTCTGCTTGCTGTGTCTGCTGTAAAATAATGCTCTGCTTTGCTGATTCACCTCACTGGTACATGCTCTGCAAAAATTCTCTGCTTGCTGTGTCTGCTGTAATCTGATGCTCTGCTTTGCTGATTCACCTCACTGGTACATGCTCTGCATAACTTCTCTGCTTGCTGTGTCTGCTGTAATCCAATGCTCTGCTTTGCTGATTCACCTCACTGGTACATGCTCTGCATAACTTCTCTGCTTTATCTGTCCCACTCCATTCAATACCCACATATGTCTGTCCCTTCCCCACTATAGATCTTATCTGATTTTTAGAGGTGCTAAACTGCAGAGACTAGAGTCCGAGCTCTGTGTTTGATCACCCAGCCATCTCCTGGTGAGACGACCAGCTGCTAATCTAGCCATATGCAGCTCCCACAATGCCCTTCACCTGATAGTTTAATGTGCCCTATATATTTAGAAGCTCTGTAAGGGGTGCACTTGTGCTTTGGTGTGCACGCGTCTTCTTGTGCAATGTGGCTTTGGAGATAAGTGGCAGTTATTTCAGAAGCAGTTAGTCAGGGCTGGAGTCAGGTAACCAACACTTTGACCACTTACTCTCTTTTAACTATGTTTCTGTTAGCTCTCACTTTTTCCTCTATAGTCCTCCACTTTCTAGTAACCCCTCAAATCCCTACACCTAGTAAGAAACTCTTCATCTCTCCCTCCATCCTCCCCATTCATCTCACCTCCTCCTCCAAATTATTCCTAAACATTCAATCCTGGATCTCCAAACACAGACAGCCACCTCATGCTCTCTCTTGCTCCCACCTGCTAACACTTTCTCAGCTCCTCCTCACTGATGGAGATATCTCTCCAAATCCTGGTCCTCCTCGTCATATCCCCACAGTTACTTCTTCCTCCTATCCACGACCTTCCACAAACTGTGGCAACCTTTCTAACCTCATACCCATCCAACCAATCCCCACTCTCTTAGTTGGACTAACAGGAGCTCTATGGAACGCTCGCTCTGTCTGCAACAAACTTTCCTTCATCCACGATCTTTTCATTACAAACAAACTTTCCTTCCTCGCCATCACTGAAACCTGGCTCACCCCCTCTGACACAGCCTCCCCAGCTGCACTTTCATATGGCGGATTCCATCTTCTCCATACCCCCCGCTGCAACGGCAAACATCGCGGAGGCTTAGGTTTTCTCCTATCAGAAGACTGCGCTTTCACCCAAATCCCACTGCCACCCTCCGTTACACTCCCCTCTTTTGAGGTGCACTGTGTGCGCATCCATTCCCCCTCCAACCTCCAACTGGCCATCGTTTTCCGACCCCCAGGGCAAGCCACCACCTTCTTAGACCACTTCACCACCTGGCTGCTTCACTTCCTCTCCACTGACATCCCCACTATCATAATGGGTGACTTCAACATCCCCATTAACACTTCCCACTCATCTGTCTCTAAGTTCCTAACTCTCACTTCCTCCTTCGGACTCACTCAATGGTCTTCCACACCCACCCACAAAGATGGCCACACACTGGACCTCATCTTCACCCGCCTTTGTTCCCTATGTAACCTCTCTAACTCACCTCTCCCTCTCTCTGATCACAGCCTACTTACATTCTCTTCTCTCTCCTCCCCGGGGCAACAATCCCCACTCCACAAACTTGCATACCCTCGGAGAAATCTCAAACACCTTGACTTACTCTCACTCTCTGAATCCCTCCTCCCTCTTACAGACATAAATTCCTTAAACGATGCAGACGTTGCTGCTGCTTCATATAACACCACAATAGCTGCAGCTCTAGACTCGATCGCCCCTCTCACACACATCACATCTCGCACATTCAACAGGCCACCCTGGCACACTAAACTTACTAAAGAACTGCGCCGGGCCTCCAGGGTTGCGGAGCGGAGATGGAAAAGGTCTCACTCCATCGAGCACTTCATCGCATTCAAGCAATCCCTCACTAATTTCAAGTCCGCACTCACTACAGCAAAACAAACCTACTTCTCATCTCTCATATCCTCCCTATCTCACAATCCTAAACAGCTATTTAACACTTTCAACTCTCTCTTTCGTCCCCCAGCACCTCCTCCCTCTTCTCTCATCTCAGCCGACGACTTTGCCTCATTCTTCAAACAGAAGATTGACACCATCAGACAAAACTTTTGCCTAAAGTCCACACAACCCCTCCTCATATCTATTCAACCCTCCTCCTCCAAACCCCACTTCTCCACCATTACAGAAGGTCAAGTCTCCTCTTTACTCTCCAAATCACACCTCAACACCTGCGAACTTGACCCAATCCCATCCCACCTCATCACTAACCTTACCACAGTCTTCATCCCAACCCTAACCCACCTCTTCAATCTGTCACTAACAACCGGTGTCTTCCCCTCATGTTTCAAACATGCCGCAATCACACCCATCCTCAAAAAGCCCTCCCTTGACCCTTCCTCTCTGACTAGCTACTGACCCATATCACTCCTTCCCTTTGCCTCAAAACTACTAGAACAACATGTCCACCTTGAACTGTCCTCCCACCTATCCTCCTGCTCCCTCTTCGACTGCCTGCAATCTGGCTTCCGACCGCATCACTTGACTGAAACTGCCCTGACTAAAGTCACCAACGACCTACTAAATGCCAAATCCAAGCGGCACTGCTCCATCCTCCTCCTTCTGGACCTGTCATCTACCTTTGACACAGTGGACCATTCCCTCTTACTCCAGATTCTCTCATCTCTTGGCATCACGGACTTGGCTCTATCTTGGATCTCCTCATACTTAACAGACAGGACATTCAGCGTCTCCCACTCACGCACCACCTCCTCATCTCGCCCCCTATCTGTCGCTGTCTCCCAAGGTTCAGTTCTAGGACCTCTGCTCTTCTCCATCTACACCTTTGGCCTGGGCCAGCTCATAGAGTCTCACGGTTTTCAGTATCACCTCTATGCTGACGACACACAGATCTACCTCTCTGGACCCTATATCTCCTCCCTAGTAACCAAAATCCCACAATGTCTGTCCGCCATGTCATCCTTCTTCTCTGACAGATTTCTAAAACTCAACATGGATAAAACAGAGTTCATCATCTTTCCACCCTCTCAATCACATCCCCCACCTGACCTAGCCATCAACGCCAATGGCTGTTCACTCTCCCCAGTCCCACAAGCTCGCTGCCTTGGAGTAACCCTGGACTCTGATCTCTCCTTCAAGCCACATATCCAAGCCCTTTCCACTTCCTGCTGACTCCAACTCAAAAACATCTCCTGGATCCGTGCATTCCTCAGCGAAGACTCTGCAAAAACACTAGTGCATGCCCTCATCATATCCCGCCTCGACTACTGCAACCTCCTGCTCCGTGGCCTCCCTTACAACACTCTTGCGCCTATCCAATCTATCCTAAACTCTGCTGCTCGACTAATTCACCTGTCCCCCCGCTATTCCCCGGCCTCTCCTCTCTGTCAATCTCTTCACTGGCTCCCCATTGCCCAGAGAATCCAGTTCAAAACTCTAACCATGGCATACGAAGCCATCCACAACCTGTCTCCCCCATACATCTGTGACCTAGTCTCCCGGTACTTACCTGCACGCAACCTCCGATCCTCACAGGATCTCCTACTCTACTCCCCTTTTATCTCCTCCTCCCACAATCGTATACAAGATTTCTCCCGTGCATCCCCCCTACTCTGGAACTCTCTACCCCAACACATCAGATTCTCGCTGACCGTGGAAACCTTCAAAAGAAACCTGAAGACCCACCTCTTCCGTCAAGCCTACAACCTGCAGTAACCACCGCAGCATGACCTAGCTCTACCCTCACCTAATGTATCCTCACCCATCCCTTCTAGAATGTGAGCCCTCGCGGGCAGGGTCCTCGCTCGTCCTGTACCAGACGCTGACTCGTTTTGTTAAGATTATGTAAATGCTTTTGTTATGTATATCCCTATCACATGTAAAGCGCCATGGAATAAATGGCGCTATAATAATAGATAATAATAATAATAATAATAATAATAATAATAATAAAAAGACAATATCAATTCCCATAGGAAAAGTGGTGGAGGTTACAGTGGAATAAAAAGACAATATCAATGCCCCTTTGATGAGCTTTTTAATTCAGAGTGGTTTAACCAGATGGTTTTAATGCCCCTTGGAAGAGACGTGGAGTTCATAATAGCTTAATAAGATGTTTTTAATGCCTCTTGGAAGAGTGGTGGAGGTCGCAGTGGTTTAAAAAGACAATATCACTGCCCCTTAGATGAGTGGTGGAGGTTACATTGGAATAAAAAGACAATATCAATGCCCCGTGGAAAAGACATGGAGGTTACAGCAGCTTAACAAGACAGTTTTAATGCCCCTTGGGAGAGTGGTGGAAGACGCAGTGGAATAAAAAGACAATATCAATGCCCCTTGGAAGAGTGCTGGAGGTTACAGTGGAATAAAAAACAATATCAAAGCCCCTTGCAAGAGCTGTGGAGTTGAGAGTGGTTTAAATTGACGGTTTTAATGCCCCTTGGAAGAGACGTGGAGGTCACAGTAGATTAACAAGACTGTTTTAATGCCCCTTGGAAGAGTGGTGGAGGTCGCAGTGGAATAAAAAAACAATATCAATGCCCCTTGGAAGATTGGTGGAGGTTACAGTGGAATAAAAAGACAATATGAATGCCCGTGTAAGAGATGTGGAGGTCACTGTAGCTTAACAATTTGGTCTTAATGCCCCTTTGAAGAGTGGTGGAGGTCGCAGTGGAATAAAAAGACAATGTCAATGCCCCTAGGAAGAGTGGTGGAGGATAGAGTGGAATAAAAAGACAATATAAATTCCCATAGGAAGAGCTATGGAGTTTAGAGTGGTTTAAATGGATGGTTTTAATGCCCCTTGGAAGAGAAGTCGACGTCACAGTAGCATAACAAGACGGTTTTAATGCCCCTTGGAAGAGTGGTGGAGGTGGCAGTGGAATAAAAAGACAATATCAATGACCCGTGGAAGGGACGTGGAGGTCACAGTACCTTAACAAGACGGTTTTAATTCCCCTTGGAAGAGTGGTGGAGGTCGCAGTGGATTAAAAAGACAATATCAATGCCCCTTAGAAGAGAGGTGGAAGTCGCAGTGGAATAAAAAGACAGTGTCAATGCCACTGGGAAGAGTGGTGGAGATTACAGTGGAATGAAAAGACAATATCATTGCCCCGTGGAATAGACATGGACGTGACAGTAGCTTAACAAGACAGCTTTAATGCCCCTTGGAAGAGTGGTGGAGGTTGCAGTGGATTAAAAAGACAATAACAATGCCCATTGGAAGAGTGGTAGTGGTTGCAGTGGAATAAAAAGACAAAATCAATGCCCCTTGGAAGAGTGGTGGAGGTTGCAGTGGATTCAAAACACAATATCAAAGCCCATTGGAAGAGTGGTAGAGGTCGCAGTGGAATAAAAAGACAAAATCAATGACCCTTGGAAGAGTGGTGAAGGTTACAGTGGATTAAAAAGACAACATCAATGCCCCATGGAAGAGTTGTGGAGGTCACTGTAGCTTAACAATATGGTCTTAATGCCCCTCGGAAGAGTGGTGGAGGTCGCAGTGGAATAAATAGACAATGTCAATGCCCCTTGGAAGAGTGGTGGAGGTTAGAGTGGAATAAAAAGACAATACCAGTGCTCCCTGGAAGAGCTGTGGAGTTCAGAGTGGTTTAAATTGACGGTTTTAATGCCCCATGGAAGAGTTGTGGAGGTCACTGTAGCTTAACAATATGGTCTTAATGCCCCTCGGAAGAGTGGTGGAGGTCACAGTGGAATAAAAAGACAATATCAATGCCCCTTGGAAGAGTGGTGGAGGTTGCAGTGGATTAAAAAGACAATATCAATGCCCATTGGAAGGGACGTTGAGGTCACAGCAGCTTCACAATACGGTTTTAAAGGCCCTTGGAAGAGAGGTGGAGGTCGCAGTTGATTAAAAAGACAATATCAATGCCCCTTGGAAGAGTGGTGGAGGTCGCAGTGGAATAAAAAGACAATATCAATGCCGCTTGGAAGAATGGAGGATGTTACAGTCGAATAAAAAGACAATATCAATGCCTCTTGTAAGAGCTGTGGAGTTCAGAGTGTTTAACCAGACGGTTTTAATGCCCCTTGGAAGATTGGTGGAGATCGTTGTCAATTTAAAAGACAATATCAATGCCCCTTAGAAGAGTGGTGGAGGTCGCAGTAGAATAAAAAGACAATATAAATGCCCCTTGGAAGATTGGTGGAGGTTACAGTGGAATAAAAAGACAATATCAATGCCCCTTGGAAGAGTGGTGGAGGTTACAGTGGAATAAAAAGACAATATCAATGCCCTGTGTAAGAAACTTGGAGGTCACAGTAGCTTAAAAAGACGGTTTTATTGCCCCTTGGAAGAGTCATGGACGTCGCAGAGGAATAAAAAGACAATATCAATGCACTTGGAAGAGTGCAAAAGGTTACAATGGAATAAAAAGACATTGTCAATGCCCTTGGAATAGCTGTGGAGCTTAGAGAGGTTTAACCAGAAGGTTTTAATGCCCCTTGGAAGAGACTTGGAGGTCGCAGTAGCTTAACAAGACGGTTTTATCCTAAACTCTGCTGCTCGACTAATTCACTTGTCCCCCCCCCTTATTCCCCGGCCTCTCCTCTCTGTCAATCTCTTCACTGGCTCCCCATTGCCCAGAGAATCCAGTTCAAAACTCTAACCATAGCATACAAAGCCATCCACAACCTGTCTCCCCCATACATCTGTGACCTAGTCTCCTGGTACTTACCTGCACGCAACCTCCGATCCTCACAAGATCTCCTTCTCTACTCCCCTTTTATCTCCTCCTCCCACAATCGTATACAAGATTTCTCCCGTGCATCCCCCCTACTCTGGAACTCTCTGCCCCAACACATCAGATTCTTGCCGACGGTGTAAATCTTCAAAAGAAACCTGAAGACCCACCTCTTCCGTCAAGCCTACAGCCTGTAGTAACCACCGCAGCATGACCAGCTCTACCCTCACCTAATGTATCCTCACCCATCCCTTCTAGAATGTGAGCCCTCGCGGGCAGGGTCCTCGCTCGTCCTGTACCAGACGCGGACTCGTTTTGTTAAGATTATGTAAATGCTTTTGTTATGTATATCCCTATCACATGTAAAGCGCCATGGAATAAATGGCGCTATAATAATAGATAATAATAATAATAAAAAGACAATACCAATTCCCATAGGAAAAGTGGTGGAGGTTACAGTGGAATAAAAAGACAATATCAATGCCCCTTTGATGAGCTTTGGAATTCAGAGTGGTTTAACCAGATGGTTTTAATGCCCCTTGGAAGAGACGTGGAGTTCATAGTAGCTTAATAAGATGTTTTTAATGCCACTTGGAAGAGTGGTGGAGGTCGCAGTGGTTTAAAAAGACAATATCACTGCCCCTTAGAAGAGTAGTGGAGGTTACATTGGAATAAAAAGACAATATCAATGCCAAGTGGAATAGACATGGAGGTTACAGCAGCTTAACAAGACAGTTTTAATGCCCCTTGGGAGAGTGGTGGAAGACGCAGTGGAATAAAAAGACAATATCAATGCCCCTTGGAAGATTGGTGGAGGGTACAGTGGAATAAAAAGACAATTTGAATGCCCGTGGAAGAGATGTGGAGGTCACTGTAGCTTAACAATTTGGTCTTAATGCCCCTTGGAAGAGTGGTGGAGGTCGCAGTGGAATAAAAAGACAATGTCAATGCCCCTAGGAAGAGTGGTGGAGGTTAGAGTGGAATAAAAAGACAATACAAATTCCCCTAGGAAGAGCTGTGGTGTTCAGAGTGGTTTAACCAGATGGTTTTAATGCCCCTTGGAAGAGAAGTCGACGTCACAGTAGCATAACAAGACGGGTTTAATGCCCCTTGGAAGAGTGGTGGAGTTCGCAGTGGATTAAAAAGACAATATCAATGCCCCTTGGAAGAGTGGTGGAGGTCGCAGTGGAATAAAAAGACAATATCAATGACCCGTGGAAGGGACGTGGAGGTCACAGTAGCTTAACAAGACGGTTTTAATGCCCCTTGGAAGAGTGGTGGAGGTTGCAGGGGATTAAAAAGACAATAACAATGCCCATTGGAAGAGTGGTGGAGGTCTCAGTGGAATAAAAAGACAAAATCAATGCCCATTGGACGAGTGGTGGAGGTCTCAGTGGAATAAAAAGACAAAATCAATGCCCATTGGAAGAGTGGTGGAGGTTACAGTAGAATAAAAAGACAATATCAATGCCCCTTGGTAGAGCTGTGGAGTTCAGAGTGGTTTAACCAGACGGTTTTAATGCCCCTTGGAAGAGACGTGGAGGTCACAGTAGCTTAACAAGACTGTTTTAATGCCCCTTGGAAGAGTCGTGGAGGTCGCAGTGGATTAAAAAGACAATATCAATGCCCCTTAGAAGAGAGGTGGAAGTCGCAGTGGAATAAAAAGACAGTGTCAATGCCACTAGGAAGAGTGGTGGAGGTTACAGTGGAATAAAAAGACAATATCAATGCCTCGTGGAATAGACATGGACGTGAAAGTAGCTTAACACGACGGCTATAATGCCCCTTGGAAGAGTGGTGGAGTTTGCAGTGGATTAAAAAGACAATAACAATGCCCATTGGAAGAGTGGTAGTGGTCGCAGTGGAATAAAAAGACAAAATCAATGCCCCTTGGAAGAGTGGTGGAGGTTGCAGTGGATTCAAAACACAATATCAAAGCCCATTGGAAGAGTGGTAGAGGTTGCAGTGGAATAAAAAGACAAAATCAATGCCCCTTGGAAGAGTGGTGGAGGTTACAGTGGATTAAAAAGACAATATCAATGCCCCATGGAACAGTTGCGGAGGTCACTGTAGCTTAACAATATGGTCTTAATGCCCCTCGGAAGAGTGGTGGAGGTCGCAGTGGAATAAATAGACAATGTCAATGCCCCTTGGAAGAGACGTGGAGGTCACAGTGGAAGAAAAAGACAATATCAATGCCCCTTGGAAGAGTGGTGGAGGTTACAGTGGATTAAAAAGACAATATCAATGCCCCTTGGAAGGGACGTTGAGGTCACAGTAGCTTCACAATACGGTTTTAAAGGCCCTTGGAAGAGAGGTGCAGGTCGCAGTTGATTAAAAAGACAATATCAATGCCCCTTGGAAGAGTGGTGGAGGTCGCAGTGGATTAAAAAGACAATATCAATGCCGCTTGGAAGAGTGGAGGATGTTACAGTCGAATAAAAAGACAATATCAATGCCTCTTGTAAGAGCTGTGGAGTTCAGAGTGTTTAACCAGACGGTTTTAATGCCCCTTGGAAGATTGGTGGAGATCGTTGTCAATTTAAAAGACAATAGCAATGCCCCTTGGAAGATTGGTGGAGGTTACAGTGGAATAAAAAGACAATATCAATGCC
Source organism: Phyllobates terribilis (assembly GCF_046119375.1). NCBI lineage: Eukaryota > Metazoa > Chordata > Amphibia > Anura > Dendrobatidae > Phyllobates > Phyllobates terribilis. The sequence goes on along the minus strand of NW_027362985.1, from coordinate 2,840,544 downwards.
CCTTGGAAGAGTGGTGGAGGTCACAGTGGAATAAAAAGACAATATCAATGCCCTGTGTAAGAAACTTGGAGGTCACAGTAGCTTAAAAAGACGGTTTTAATGCCCCTTGGAAGAGTCATGTACGTCGCAGAGGAATAAAAAGACAATATCAATGCACTTGGAAGAGTGCAGAAGGTTACCATGGAATAAAAATACATTGTCAATGCCCCTTGGAATAGCTGTGGAGCTTAGAGAGGTTTAACCAGACGGTTTTAATGCCCCTTGGAAGAGACTTGGAGGTCGCAGTAGCTTAACAAGACGGTTTTATCCTAAACTCTGCTGCTCGACTAATTCACCTGTCCCCCCCATTATTCCCCGGCCTCTCCTCTCTGTCAATCTCTTCACTGGCTCCCCATTGCCCAGAGAATCCAGTTCAAAACTCTAACCATGGCATACAAAGCCATCCACAACCTGTCTCCCCCATACATCTGTGACCTAGTCTCCCGGTACTTACCTGCACGCAACCTCCGATCCTCACAAGATCTCCTTCTCTACTCCCCTTTTATCTCCTCCTCCCACAATCGTATACAAGATTTCTCCCGTGCATCCCCCCTACTCTGGAACTCTCTGCCCCAACACATCAGATTCTTGCCGAACGTGTAAATCTTCAAAAGAAACCTGAAGACCCACCTCTTCCGTCAAGCCTACAACCTGTAGTAACCACCGCAGCATGACCAGCTCTACCCTCACCTAATTTATCCTCACCCATCCCTTCTAGAATGTGAGCCCTCGCGGGCAGGGTCCTCGCTCGTCCTGTACCAGACGCTGACTCGTTTTGTTAAGATTATGTAAATGCTTTTGTTATGTATATCCCTATCACATGTAAAGCGCCATGTAATAAATGGCGCTATAATAATAGATAATAATAATAATAATAATAAAAAGACAATATCAATTCCCATAGGAAAAGTGGTGGAGGTTACAGTGGAATAAAAAGACAATATCAATGCCCCTTTGATGAGCTTTGGAATTCAGAGTGGTTTAACCAGATGGTTTTAATGCCCCTTGGAAGAGACGTGGAGTTCATAGTAGCTTAATAAGATGTTTTTAATGCCTCTTGGAAGAGTGGTGGAGTTGGCAGTGGTTTAAAAAGACAATATCACTGCCCCTTAGATGAGTGGGGAAGGTTACATTGGAATAAAAAGACAATATCAATGCCCCGTGGAATAGACATGGAGGTTACAGCAGCTTAAGAAGACAGTTTTAATGCCCCTTGGGAGAGTGCTGGTAGACGCAGTGGAATAAAAAGACAATATCAATGCCCCCTGGAAGAGTGCTGGAGGTTACAGTGGAATAAAAAACAATATCAAAGCCCCTTGCAAGAGCTGTGGAGTTGAGAGTGGTTTAAATTGACGGTGTTAATGCCCCTTGGAAGAGAGGTGGAGGTCACAGTAGATTAACAAGACTGTTTTAATGCCCCTTGGAAGAGTGGCGGAGGTCGCAGTGGAATAAAAAAACAATATCAATGCCACTTGGAAGATTGGTGGAGGTTACAGTGGAATAAAAAGACAATATGAATGCCAGTGGAAGAGATGTGGAGGTCACTGTAGCTTAACAATTTGGTCTTAATGCCCCTTGGAAGAGTGGAGGAGGTTGCAGTGGAACAAAAAGACAATGTTAATGCCCCTAGGAAGAGTGGTGGAGGTTAGAGTGGAATAAAAAGACAATACAAATTCCCCTAGGAAGAGCTGTGGAGTTCAGAGTGGCTTAACCAGATGGTTTTAATGTCCCTTGGAAGAGAAGTCGACGTCACAGTAGCATAACAAGACGGTTTTAATGCCCCTTGGAAGAGTGGTGGAGTTCGCAGTGGATTAAAAAGACAATATCAATGCCCCTTGGAAGAGTGGTGGAGGTCGCAGTGGAATAAAAAGACAATATCAATGACCCGTGGAAGGGACGCGGAGGTCACAGTAGCTTAACAAGACGGTTTTAATGCCCCTTGGAAGAGTGGTGGAGGTTGCAGGGGATTAAAAAGACAATAACAATGCCCATTGGAAGAGTGGTGGAGGTCGCAGTGGAATAAAAATACAAAATCAATGCCCATTGGAAGAGTGGTGGAGGTTACAGTAGAATAAAAAGACAATATCAATGCCCCTTGGTAGAGCTGTGGAGTTCAGTGTGGTTTAACCAGACGGTTTTAATGCCCCTTGGAAGAGACGTGGAGGTCACAGTAGCTTAACAAGACTGTTTTAATGCCCCTTGGAAGAGTGGTGGAGGTCGCAGTGGATTAAAAAGACAATATCAATGCCCCTTAGAAGAGAGGTGGAAGTCGCAGTGGAATAAAAAGACAGTGTCAATGCCACTGGGAAGAGTGGTGGAGGTTACAGTGGAAAAAAAAGACAATATCAATGCCCCATGGAATAGACATGGACGTGACAGTAGCTTAGCAAGACGGCTTTAATGCCTCTTGGAAGAGTGGTGGAGGTTGCAGTGGAATAAAAAGACAAAATCAATGCCCCTTGGAAGAGTGGTGGAGGTTGCAGTGGATTAAAAAGACAATATCAAAGCCCATTGGAAGAGTGGTAGAGGACGCAGTGGAATAAAAAGACAAAATCAATGCCCCTTGGAAGAGTGGTGGAGGTTACAGTGGAATAAAAAGACAATATCAATGCCCCATGGAAGAGTTGTGGAGGTCACTGTAGCTTAACAATATGGTCTTAATTCCCCTTGGAAGAGTGGTGGAGGTCGCAGTGGAATAAATAGACAATGTCAATGCCCCTTGGAAGAGTGGTGGGGGTTAGAGTGAAATAAAAAGACAATACCAGTGCTCCTTGGAAGAGCTGTGGTGTTCAGAGTGGTTTAAATTGACTGTTTTAATGCCCATTGGAAGAGACTTGGAGGTCACAGTGGAATAAAATGACAATATCAATGCCCCTTGGAAGAGTGGTGGAGGTTGCAGTGGATTAAAAAGGCAATATCAATGCCCCTTGGAAGGGACGTTGAGGTCACAGTAGCTTCACAATACGGTTTTAGAGGCCCTTGGAAGAGAGGTGGAGGTCGCAGTTGATTAAAAAGACAATATCAATGCCCCTTGGAAGAGTGGTGGAGGTCGCAGTGGAATAAAAAGACAATATCAATGCCGCTTGGAAGAGTGGAGGATGTTACAGTCGAATAAAAAGACAATATCAATGCCTCTTGTCTGAGCTGTGGTGTTCAGAGTGGTTTAACCAGACTGTTTTAATGCCCCTTGGAAGAGACGAGAAGGTCACAGTAGCTTAACAAGACTGTTTTAATGCCCCTTGGAAGAGTCGTGGACGTCGCAGAGGAATAAAAAGACAATATCAATGCACTTGGAAGAGTGCAGAAGGTTACTATGGAATAAAAAGACATTCTCAATGCCCCTTGAAATAGCTGTGGAGCTTAGAGAGGTTTAACCAGACGGTTTTAATGCCCCTTGGAAGAGAGTTGGAGGTCACAGTAGCTTAACAAGACGGTTTTATCCTATACTCTGCTGCTCGACTAATTCACCTGTCCCCCAATTATTCCCCGGCCTCTCCTCTCTGTCAATCTCTTCACTGGCTCCCCATTGCCCAGAGAATCCAGTTCAAAACTCTAACCATGGCATACAAAGCCATCCACAACCTGTCTCCCCCATACATCTGTGACCTAGTCTCCCGGTACTTACCTGCACGCAACCTCCGATCCTCACAAGATCTCCTTTTCTACTCCCCTTTTATCTCCTCCTCCCACAATCGTATACAAGATTTCTCCCGTGCATCCCCCCTACTCTGGAACTCTCTACCCCAACACATCAGATTCTCGCCGACCGTGGAAACCTTCAAAAGAAACCTGAAGACCCACCTCTTCCGTCAAGCCTACAACCTGCAGTAACCATCGCAGCATGACCAGCTCTACCCTCACCTAATGTATCCTCACCCATCCCTTCTAGAATGTGAGCCCTCGCGGTCAGGGTCCTCTCTCGTCCTGTACCAGTCGCTGACTCGTTTTGTTAAGATTATGTAAATGCTTTTGTTATGTATATCCCTATCACATGTAAAGCGCCATGGAATAAATGGCGCCATAATAATAGATAATAATAATAATAATAGTAATAATGAAAAGACAATATCAATTCCCATAGGAAAAGTGGTGGAGGTTACAGTGGAATAAAAAGACAATATCAATGCCCCTTTGATGAGCTTTGGAATTCAGAGTGGTTTAACCAGATGGTTTTAATGCCCCTTGCAAGAGACGTGGAGGTCATAGTAGCTTAATAAGATGCTTTTAATGCCTCTTGGAATACTGGTGGAGGTGGTTTAAAAAGACAATATCACTGCCCCTTAGAAGAGTTGTGGAGGTTACATTGGAATAAAAAGACAATATCAATGCCCCGTGGAATAGACATGGAGATTACAGCAGCTTAACAAGACAGTTTTAATGCCCCTTGGGAGAGTCGTGGAAGACGCAGTAGAATAAAAAGACAATATCAATGCCCCTTGGAAGAGTGCTGGAGGTTACAGTGGAATAAACAACAATATCAAAGCCCCTTGCAAGAGCTGTGGAGTTGAGAGTGGTTTAAATTGACGGTTTTAATGCCCCTTGGAAGAGACGTGGAGGTCACAGTAGATTAACAAGACTGTTTTAATGCCCCTTGGAAGAGTGGTGGAGGTTAGAGTGGAATAAAAAGACAATACAAAAATCCCCTAGGAAGAGCTGTGGAGTTCAGAGTGGTGGAGATCGCAGTGGAAAACAGAGACAATATCAATGCCCCTTGGAAGAGTGGTGGAGGATACAGTCGAATAAAAAGACAATATCAATGTCTCTTGGAAGAGCTGTGGAGTACAGAGTGGTTTAACCAGATGGTTTCATGCCCCTTGGAAGAGACGTGGAGGTCACAGTAGCTTATCAAGACTGTTTTAATGCCCCTTGGAAGAGTGGTAGAGGTCGCAGTGGAATAAAAAGACCATATCAATGCCCCTTGGAAGAGTGGTGGAGGTTACAGTGGAATAAAAAGACAATATCAATGCCCCTTGGAAGAGCTGTGGAGTTCACAGTGGTTTAATCAGAAGGTTTTAAGGCACCGTGGAATAGACGTGGAGGTCACAGTAGCTAAACAAGACGGATTTAATGCTTTTTGGAAGAGTGATGGAGGTCGCAGTGGATTAAAAAGACAAAATCAATGCCCCTTGGAAGAGTGGTGGAGATTACAGTTGAATAAAAAGACAATATCAATGCCTCTTGCAAGAGCTTTGGAGTTCAGTGTGGTTTAAATTGACGGTTTTAATGCCCCTTGGAAGAGACGTGGAGGTCACAGTAGCTTATCAAGATGGTTTTAATGCCCTTTGGAAGAGTGTTAGAGGCTACAATCGAATAAAAAGACAATATCAATGCCTCTTGGAAGAGCTGTGGAGATCAGAGTGGTTCAACCAGACGGTTTTAAGGCCCTTTGGAAGAGACGTGGAGGTCACAGTAGCTTATCAATACTGTTTTAGTGCCCCTTTGAAGAGTAGTGGAGGTGCCAGTGGATTAAAAAGACAATATCAATGCCCCGTGGAAGGGACGTGGAGGTCACAGTAGCTTAACAAGATGGTTTTAATGCCCCTTGGAAGAGAGGTGGTGTTCGCAGTGGAATAAAAAGACAATATCAAAGCCCCTTGGAAGAGTGGTGGAGGTTACAGTGGAATAAAAAGACAATATCAATGACCCTTCGAAGAGTGGTGGAGGTCGCAGTGGAATAAAAAGACAATATTAATGCCCCTTAGAAGAGTGGTGGAGGTCGCAGTAAAATAAAAAGACAATATCAATGCCTTTTGCAAGAGCTGTGGAGTTCAGAGTGGTTTAAATTGACGGTTTTAATGCCCCTTGGAAGAGACGTGGAGGTCACAGTAGTGAAACAAGACGGTTTTAATGCCCCATGGAAGAGTGGTGGAGGTGGCAGTGGATTAAAAAGACATTATAGATGCCCCTTGGAAGAGTGGTGGAGGTCGCAGTGGAATAAAAAGAAAATATCAATGCCCCTTAGAAGAGTGGTGGAGGATAGAGTGGAAAAATAAGACAATATTAATGTTCCTTGGAAGAGGGGTGAAGGTCGCAGAGGAATAAAAAGACAATATCAATGTCCCTTGGAACAGTGTTGGAGGTCGCAGTGGATTAAAAAGACAATATCAATGCCCCTTGGAAGAGTGGTGAAGGTCGCAGTGGAATAAAAAGACAATATCAATGCCCCGTGGAAGGGACGTGGAAGTCACAGCAGCTTAACAAGACTGTTTTAATGCCCCTTGGAAGAGTGGTGGAGGTCGCAGTGGATTAAAAAGACAATATCAATGCCCCTTAGAAGAGAGGTGGAAGCCGCAGTGGAATAAAAAGACAATGTCATTGCCACTTGGAAGAGTGGTGGAGGTTACAGTGAAATAAAAAGACAATATCAATGCCCCGTGGAATAGACAAGGACGTGACAGTAGCTTAACAAGACTGCTTTAATGCCCCTTGGAAGAGTGGTGCAGGTTGCAGTGGATTACAAAAGACAATATCAATGCCCATTGGAAGAGTGGTAGAGGTCGCAGTGGAATAAAAAGACAAAATCAATGCCCCTTGGAAGAGTGGTGGAGGTTACAGTAGATTAACAAGACTGTTTTAATGCCCCTTGGAAGAGTGGTGGAGGTTAGAGTGGAATAAAAAGACAATACAAAAATCCCCTAGGAAGAGCTGTGGAGTTCAGAGTGGTGGAGATCACAGCGGAAAACAGAGACAATATCAATGCCCCTTGGAAGAGTGGTGGAGGTTACAGTCGAATAAAAAGACAATATCAATGTCTCTTGGAAGAGCTGTGGAGTACAGAGTGGTTTAACCAGATGGTTTAATGTCCCTTGGAAGAGACGTGGAGTTCACAGTAGCTTATCAAGACTGTTTTAATGCCCCTTGGAAGAGTGGTAGAGGTCGCAGTGGAGTAAAAAGACAATATCAATTCCCCTTGGAAGAGATGTGGAGGTCGAAGTGGAATAAAAAGACAATATCAATGCCTCGTGGAAGAGACTTGCAGGTCACAGTAGCTTAACAAGATGGTTTTAATGCCACTTGGAATAGAGGTGGAGGTCGCAGCTTAATAAAAAGACAATATTAATGCCCCTTGAAAGAGTGGTGGAGGTCGCAGTGGAGTAAAAAGACAAAATCAATGCCCCTTGGGAGAGTGGTGGAGGTTACAGTGGAATAAAAAGACAATATCAATGCCCCTTGGAAGAGCTGTGGAGTTCAAAGTGGTTTAACCAGACGGTTTTAATGCCACTTGGAAGAGACGTGGAGGTCACAGTAGCTTAACAAGACTGTTTTAATGCCCCTTGGAAGAGTGGTGGAGGTCGCAGTGGATTAAAAAGACAATATCAATGCCCCTTAGAAGAGAGGTGGAAGTCGCAGTGGAATAAAAAGACAATGTCATTGCCACTTGGAAGAGTGGTGGAGGTTACAGTGGAATAAAAAGACAATATCAATTCCCCCGTGGAATAGACTTGGACGTGACAGTAGCTTAACAAGACGGCTTTAATGCCCCTTGGAAGAGTGGTGCAGGTTGCAGTGGATTACAAAAGACAATATCAATGCCCATTGGAAGAGTGGTAGAGGTCGCAGTGGAATAGAAAGACAATATTAATGCCCCTTGGAAGAGTGGTGGAGGTCGCAGTAAAATAAAAAGACCATATCAATGCCCCTTGGAAGAGTGGTGGAGGTTACAGTTAAATAAAAAGACAATATCAATGCCCCGTGGAAGGGACGTGGAAGTCACAGCAGCTTAAGAAGACGGTTTTAATGCCCCTGGGAAGAGTGGTGGAGGTTGCAGGGGATTAAAAAGACAATAACAATGCCCATTGGAAGAGTGGTGGAGGTCGCAGTGGAATAAATAGACAATTTCAATGCCCATTGGAAGAGTGGCGGAGGTTACAGTGGAATAAAAAGACAATATCAATGCCCCTTGGAAGAGCTGTGGAGTTCAGAGTGGTTTAATATCACTTGGCAGAGACGTGGAGGTCACAGCAGCTTAACAAGACTGTTTTAATGCCCCTTGGAAGAGTGGTGGAGGTCGCAGTGGATTAAAAAGACAATATCAATGCCCCTTAGAAGAGAGGTGGAAGTCGCAGTGGAATAAAAAGACAAAGTCATTGCCACTTGGAAGAGTGGTGGAGGTTACAGTGGAATAAAAAGACAATATCAATGCCCCGTGGAATAGACATGGACGTGACAGTAGCTTAACAAGACGGCTTTAATGCCCCTTGGAAGAGTGGTGCAGGTTGCAGTGGATTACAAAGGACAATATCAATGCCCATTGGAAGAGTGGTAGAGGTCGCAGTGGAATAAAAAGACAAAATCAATGCCCCTTGGAAGAGTGGTGGAGGTTACAGTGGAATAAAAAGACAATATCAATGCCCCATGGAAGAGTTGTGGAGGTCACTGTAGCTTAACAAGATTGTCTTAATGCCCCTTGGAAGAGTGGTGGAGGTCGCAGTGGAATAAATAGACAATTTCAATGCCCATTGGAAGAGTGGTGGAGGTTAGAGTGGAATAAAAAGATAATACCAGTGCTCCTTGGAAGAGCTGTGGAGTTCAGAGGGGTTTAAATTGACGGTTTTAATGGCCCTTGGAAGAGACGTGGAGGTCACAGTAGCTTAACAAGACGGTTTTAATGCCCCATGGTAGAGTGGTGGAGGTCGCAGTGGATTAAAAAGACATTATCGATGCCCCTTGGAAGAGTGGTGGAGGTCGCAGTGGAATAAAAAGAAAATATCAATGCCCCTTAGAAGAGTGGTGGAGGTTACAGTGCAAAAATAAGACAATATCAAAGTTCCTTGGAAGAGGGGTGAAGGTCGCAGAGGAATAAAAAGAAAATATCAATGTCCCTTGGAATAGTGGTGGATGTCGCAGTGGATTAAAAAGACAATATCAATGCCCCTTGGAAGAGTGGTGAAGGTCGCAGTGGAATAAAAAGACAATATCAATGCCCCGTGGAAGGGACGTGGAAGTCACAGCAGCTTAACAAGACGGTTTTAATGCCCCTTGGAAGAGCGGAGGAGGTTGCAGGGGATTAAAAAGACAATAACAATGCCCATTGGAAGAGTGGTGGAGGTCGCAGTGGAATAAAAAGACAAAATCAATGCCCCTTGGGAGAGTGGTGGAGGTTACAGTGGAATAAAAAGACAATATCAATGCCCCTTGGAAGAGCTGTGGAGTTCAAAGTGGTTTAACCAGACGGTTTTAATGCCACTTGGAAGAGACGTGGAGGTCACAGTAGCTTAACAAGACTGTTTTAATGCCCCTTGGAAGAGTGGTGGAGGTCGCAGTGGATTAAAAAGACAATATCAATGCCCCTTAGAAGAGAGGTGGAAGTCGCAGTGGAATAAAAAGACAATGTCATTGCCACTTGGAAGAGTGGTGGAGGTTACAGTGGAATAAAAAGACAATATCAATTCCCCCGTGGAATAGACTTGGACGTGACAGTAGCTTAACAAGACGGCTTTAATGCCCCTTGGAAGAGTGGTGCAGGTTGCAGTGGATTACAAAAGACAATATCAATGCCCATTGGAAGAGTGGTAGAGGTCGCAGTGGAATAAAAAGACAAAATCAATGCCCCTTGGAAGAGTGGTGGAGGTTACAGTGGAATAAAAAGACAATATCAATGCCCCATGGAAGAGTTGTGGAGGTCACTGTAGCTTAACAAGATTGTCTTAATGCCCTTTAGAAGAGTGGTGGAGGTCGCAGTGGAATAAATAGACAATGTCAATGCCCATTGGAAGAGTGGTGGAGGTTAGAGTGGAATAAAAAGATAATACCAGTGCTCCTTGGAAGAGCTGTGGAGTTCAGAGGGGTTTAAATTGACGGTTTTAATGCCCCTTGGAATAGACGAGGAGGTCACAGTGGATTACAAAGACAATATCAATGCCCCTTGGAAGAGTGGTGGAGGTCGCATTGGATTAAAAAGACAATATCAATGCCCTTTGGAAGAGTGGTGGAGGTCGCAGTGGATTAAAAAGACAATATCAATGCCCCTTGGAAGAGTGGTGGAGGTCGCAGTGGAATAAAACGACAATATCAATGCCCCGTGGAAGGGACGTGGAGGTCACAGTAGCTTCACAAGACGGTTTTAATGCCCCTTGGAAAAGAGGTGGAGGTGGCAGTCGATTAAAAAGACAATATCAATGTCCCTTGGAAGAGTGGTGGAGGTCGCAATGGAATAAAAAGACAATATCAATGCCGCTTGGAAGAGTGGTGGATGTTACAGTCGAATAAAAAGACAATATCAATGCCTCTTGTAAGAGCTGTGGAGTTCAGAGTCTTTAACCAGATGGTTTTAATGCCCCTTGGAAGAGACGAGGAGGTCACAGAAGCTTAACAAGACTGTTTTAATGCCCCTTGGAAGAGTGGTAGAGATCGTTGTGGATTTAAAAGACAATATCAATGCCACTTAGAAGAGTCGTGGAGGTCGTAGTGGAATAAAAAGACAATATCAATGCCCCTTGGAAGATTGGTGGAGGTTACAGTGGAATAAAAAAACAATATCAATGCCCCTTGGAAGAGTGGTGGAGGTTACAGTGGAATAAAAAGACAATATCAATGCCCTGTGTAAGAAACTTGGAGGTCACAGTAGCTTAACAAGACGGTTTTAATGCCCCATGGAAGAGTGGTGGAGGTCGCAGTGGATTAAAAAGACATTATCGATGCCCCTTGGAAGAGTGGTGGAGGTCGCAGTGGAATAAAAAGAAAATATCGATGCCCCTTGGAAGAGTGGTGGAGGTCGCAGAGGAATAAAAAGACAATATCAATGCACTTGGAAGAATGCAGAAGGTAACAATGGAATAAAAAGACATTGTCAATGCCCCTTGGAAGAGATGTGGAGCTCAGAGCGGTTTAACCAGACGGTTTTAATTCCCCTTGGAAGAGACTTGGAGGTCACAGTAGCTTAACAAGTCGGTTTTAATGCCCCTTGGAAGAGTGGTGGAGGTCGCAATGGAATAAAAAGAAAATATCAATGCCCCATGTAAGGGACGTGGAGGTCACAGTAGCATAACAAGACGGTTTTAATGCCCATTGGAAGTGTGGTGGAGGTCGCAGTGGATAAAAAAGACAATATCAAAGCCCCTTGGAAGAGTGGTGGAGGTCGCACTGGAAAACAGAGACAATATCAATGCCCATTGGAAGAGTGGTGGAGGTTACAGTCGAATAAAAAGACAATATCAATGCCTCTTGGAAGAGCTGTGGAGTACAGAGTGGTTTAACCAGATGGTTTAATGCCCCTTGGAAGAGACGTGGAGGTCACAGTAGCTTATCAAGACTGTTTTAATGCCCCTTGGAAGAGTGGTAGATTTCGCAGTGGAATAAAAAGACAATATCAATTCCCATTGGAAGACATGTGGAGGTCGCAGTGGAATAAAAAGACAATATCAATGCCTCGTGGAAGAGACTTGGAGGTTACAGTAGCTTAACAAGATGGTTTTAATGCCCCTTGGAAGAGAGGTGGAGGTCGCAGTTTAATAAAAAGACAATATTAATGCCCCTTGGAAGAGTGGTGGAGGTTACAGTGGAATAAAAAGACAATATCAATGACCCTTGGAAGAGTGGTGGAGGTCGCATTGGAATAGAAAGACAATATTAATGCCCCTTAGAAGAGTGGTGGAGGTCGCAGTAAAATAAAAAGACAACATCAATGCCCCTTGGAAGAATGGTGGAGGTTACAGTGGAATAAAAATACAATATCAATGCCTCTTGGAAGAGCTGTGGAGTTCAGAGTGTTTTAACCAGACTGTTTTAATGCCCCTTGGAAGAGATGTGGAGGTCAGAGTGTTTTAACCAGACTGTTTTAATGCCCCTTGGAAGAGATGTGGAGGTCACAGTAGCTTATCAAAACTGTTTTAATGCCCCTTGGAAGAGTGATGGAGGTCGCAGTGGATTAAAAAGACAATATCAATGCCCCTTAGAAGAATGGTGGCGGTCGCAGTGGAATAATAAGACAATATCAATTCCACTTGGAAGAGTTGTGGAGGTCGCAGTGGAATAAAAAGACAATATCAATGCCTCGTGAAAGAGACTTGGAGGTCACAGTAGCTTAACAAGATGGTTTTAATGCCCCTTGGAAGAGAGGTGGAGGTCGCAGCGGAATAAAAAGACAATATCAGTGCCCCTTGGAAGAGTGGTGGAGGTTACAGTGGAATAAAAAGACAATATCAATGACCCTTGGAAGAGTGGTGGAGGTCGCAGTGGAATAAAAAGACAATATTAATGCCCCTTGGAAGAGTGGTGGAGGTCGCAGTAAAATAAAAAGACAATATAAATGCCCCTTGGAAGAGTGGTGGAGGTTACAGTGGAATAAAAAGACAATATCAATGCCCCTTGTAAGAGCTGTGGAGTTCACAGTGGTTTAACCACAAGGTTTTAAGGTACCGTGGAATAGACGTGGAGGTCACAGTAGCTAAACAAGATGGTTTTAATGTTTCTTGGAAGAGAGATGGAGGTCGCAGTGGATTAAAAAGACAAAATCAATGCCCCTTGGAAGAGTGGTGGAGGTTAAAATAGAATAAAAAGACAATATCAATGCCTTTTGCAAGAGCTGTGGAGTTCAGAGTGGTTTAAATTGACGGTTTTAATGCCCCTTGGAAGAGACGTGGAGGTCACAGTAGCTTAACAAGACGGTTTTAATGCCCCTTGGAAGAGTGGTGGAGGTCGCAGTGGATTAAAAAGACATTATCAATGCCCCTTGGAAGAGTGGTGGAGGTCGCAGTGGAATAAAAAGAAAATATCAATGCCCCTTTGAATAGTGGTGGAGGTTACAGTGGAAAAAAAAGACAATATCAATGTTCCTTGGAAGAGGGGTGAAGGTCGCAGTGGAATAAAAAGACAATATCAATGCCCCGTGGAAGAGATGTGGACATCACAGTAGCTTAAGAAGACCGTTTTAATGCCCTCGGCAGAGTGGTGGAGGTCGCAGTGGAATAAAAAGACAATAACAATGCCCCTTAGAACAGTGGTGGAGGTTACAGTGGAATAAAGGACAATATCAATGCCCCTTGGAAGAGTGGTGGAGGTTACAGTGGAATAAAAAGACAATATCAATGCCCTGTGTAAGAAACTTGGAGGTCACGGTAGCTTAACAAGACGGTTTTAATGCCCCTTGGAAGAGTCGTGGACGTCGCAGAGGAATAAAAAGACAATATCAATGCACTTGAAAGAGTGCAGAAGGTTACAATGGAATAAAAAGACATTGTCAATGCCCCTTGGAAGAGCTGTGGAGCTCAGAGCGGTTTAACCAGACGGTTTTAATGCCCTTGGAAGAGATTTGGAGGTCACAGTAGCTTAACAAGACTGTTTTAATGCCCCATGGAAGAGTGGTGGAGGTCACAGTGGAATAAAAATAGAATATTAATGCCTCTTGAAAGAGTGGTGGAAGTTACAGTGAAATAAAAAGAAAAAATCAATGCACCTTGGAATAACTGTGGAGTACAGAGTGGTTTAACCAAATGGTTTTAGTGCCCCTTGGAAGAGACGTGGAGGTCACAGTAGCTTAACAAGACAATTTTAATGCCCCTTGGAAGAGTGGTGGAGGTCGCTGGGGATTAAAAAGAAAATATCAATGAACCTTGGAAGGGTGGTGGAGGTCGCAGTGGAATAAAAAGACAATATCAATGCCCCTTGGAAGAGTGGTGGAGGTCGCAGTGGAATAAAAAGACAATAACAATGCCCTGTGAAAGAGACGTGGAGGTCACAGTAGGTTAACAAGACTGTTTTAATGCCCCTTGGCAGAGTGGTGGAGGTCGCAGTGGAATAAAAAGACAAAAACAATGCCCTGTGGAAAAGACGTGAAGGTCACAGTAGCTAAACAAGACGGTTTTAATGCCCCTTGGCAGAGTGGTGGAGGTCGCAGTGGAATAAAAAGACAATATCAGTGCCTCTTGGAAGAGCTGTGGAGTACAGAGTGGTTTAACCAGACGGTTTAATTCCCCTTGGAAGAGACGTGGAGGTCACAGTAGCTTATCAAGACTGTTTTAATGCCCCTTGGAAGAGTGGTGGAGATCGTTGTGGATTTAAAAGACAATATCAATGCCCCTTAGAAGAGTGGTGGAGGTTGCAGTGGAATAAAAAGACAATATCAATGCCCCTTGGAATATTGGTGGAGGTTACAGTGGAATAAAAAGACAATATCAATGCCCCTTGGAAGAGTGGTGGAGGTTACAGTGGATTAAAAAGACAATATCAATGCCCTGTGTAAGAAACTTGGAGGTCACAGTAGCTTAACAAGACGGTTTTAATGCCCCTTGGAAGAGTTGTGGACATCGCAGAGGAATAAAAAGAAAATATCAATGCACTTGGAAGAGTGCAGAAGGTTACAATGGAATAAAAAGACATAGTCAATGCTCCTTGGAAGAGCTGTGGAGCTCAGAGCGGTTTAACCAGATGGTTTTAATGTCCCTTGGAAGAGACTTGGAGGTCACAGCAGCTTAAGAAGACAGTTGTAATGCCCCTTGGAAGAGTGGTGGAGGTCGCAATGGAATAAAAAGACAATATCAATGCCCCGTGGAAGGGAAGTGGAGGTCACAGTAGCATAACAAGACGGTTTTAATGCCCATTGGAAGAGTGGTGGAGTTCGCAGTGGAAAACAAAGACAATATCAATGCCCCTTGGAAGAGTGGTGGAGGTTACAGTCGAATAAAAAGACAATATCAATGCCTCTTGGAAGAGCTGTGGAGTACAGAGTGGTTTAACAAGACGGTTTAATGCCCCTTGGAAGAGACGTGGAGGTCACAGTGGATTAAAAAGACAATATCAATGCCCCTTAGTAGAGTGGTGGAGGTCGCAGTGGAATAAAAAGACAATATCAATTCCCCTTGGAAGAGATGTGGAGGTCGCAATGGAATAAAAAGACAATATCAATGCCTCGTGGAAGAGACTTGGAGGTCACATTACCTTAACAAGATGTTTTTAATGCCCCTTGGCAGAGAGGTGGAGGTCGCAGTGGAATAAAAAGACAATATCAATGCCCCTTGGAAGAGTAGTGGAGGTTACAGTGGAATAAAAAGACAATATCAATGACCCTTGGAAGAATGGTGGAGGTCGCAGTGGAATAAAAAGACAATCTTAATGCACCTTGGAAGAGTGCTGGAGGTCGCAGTAAAATGAAAAGACAATATCAATGCCCCTAGGATGAGTGGTGGAGGTTACAGTGGAATAAAAAGACAATATCCATGCCCATTGGAAGAGCTGAGGAGTTCACAGTGGTTTAACCAGAAGGTTTTAAGGCACCGTGGAATAGACGGGAAGGTCACAGCAGCTAAACAAGACGGTTTTAATGATTCTTGGAAGAGTGATGGAGGTCGCAGTGGATTAAAAAGACAAAATCAATGCCCCTTGGAAGAGTGGTGGAGGTTACAGTGGAATAAAAAGACAATATCCATGCCCCTTGGAAGAGTAGTGGAGGTTACAGTGGAATAAAAAGACAATATCAATGACCCTTGGAAGAGTGGTGGAGGTCGCAGCAAAATAAAATACAATATCAATGCCCCTAGGATGAGTGGTGGAGGTTACAGTGGAATAAAAAGACAATATCCATGCCCCTTGGAAGAGCTGAGGAGTTCACAGTGGTTTAACCAGAAGGTTTTAAGGCACCATGGAATAGACGTGGAGGTCACAGTAGCTAAACAAGACGGTTTTAATGATTCTTGGAATAGTGATGGAGGTCGCAGTGGATTAAAAAGACAAAATCAATGCCCCTTGGAAGAGTGGTGGAGGTTACAGTGGAATAAAAAGACAATATCAATGCCTCTTGGAAGAGCTGTGGCGTTCAGAGTGTTTTAACCAGACTGTTTTAATGCCCCTTGGAAGAGATGTGGAGGTCACAGTAGCTTATCAAAACTGTTTTAATGCCCCTTGGAAGAGTGATGGAGGTCGCAGTGGATTAAAAAGACAATATCAATGCCCCTTAGAAGAGTGGTGGAGGTCGCAGTGGAATAATAAGACAATATCAATTCCACTTGGAAGAGTTGTGGAGGTCGCAGTGGAATAAAAAGACAATATCAATGCCTCGTGAAAGAGACTTGGAGATCACAGTAGCTTAACAAGATGGTTTTAATGCCCCTTGGAAGAGAGGTGGAGGTCGCAGTGGAATAAAAAGACAATATCAATGCCCCTTGGAAGAGTGGTGGAGGTTTCAGTGGAATAAAAAGACAATATCAATGACCCTTGGAAGAGTGGTGGAGGTCGCAGTGGAATAAAAAGACAATATTAATGCCCCTTGGAAGAGTGGTGGAGGTCGCAGTAAAATAAAAAGACAATATAAATGCCCCTTGGAAGAGTGGTGGATGTCACAGTGGAATAAAAAGACAATATCTATGCCCCTTGGAAGAGCTGTGGAGTTCACAGTGGTTCAACCACAAGGTTTTAAGGCACCGTGGAATAGACGTGGAGGTCACAGTAGCTAAACAAGATGGTTTTAATGTTTCTTGGAAGAGAGATGGAGGTCGCAGTGGATTAAAAAGACAAAATCAATGCCCCTTGGAAGAGTGGTGGAGGTTACAATAGAATAAAAAGACAATATCAATGCCTTTTGCAAGAACTGTGGAGTTCAGAGTAGTTTAAATTGACTGTTTTAATGCCCCTTGGAAGAGACGTGGAGGTCACAGTAGCTTAACAAGACGGTTTTAATGCCCCTTGGAAGAGTGGTGGAGGTCAAAGTGGAATAAAAAGAAAATATTAATGCCCCTTAGATGAGTGGTGGAGGTTACAGTGGAAAAAAAAGACAATATCAATGTTCCTTGGAAGAGGGGTGAAGGTCGCAGTGGAATAAAAAGACAATATCTATGTCCCTTGGAACAGTGGTGTAGTTCACAGTGGATTAAAAAGACAATATCAATGCCCCTTGGAAGAGTGGTGGAGGTCGCAGTGGAATAAAAAGACAATATCAATGCCGAGTGGAAGGGACGTAGAGGTCACAGTAGCTTAACAAGACGGTTTTAATGAACCATGGAAGAGTGGTGGAGGTCGCAGTGGATTAAAAAGACTATCAAATCCCCTTGGAAGAGTGGTCTAGGTCGCAGTGGAAAAAAAAAGACTATATCAATGCCCCTTGGAAGAGTAGTGGAGGTTACAGTTGAATAAAAAGACAATATCAATGCCTCTTGGAAGAGCTGTGGAGTACAGAGTGGTTTAACCATGCGGTTTTAATGCCCCTTGGAAGAGACGTGAAGGTCACAGAAGCTTATCAAGACTCTTTTAAAGCCCCTTGGAGGAGTGGTAGAGGTCACAGTGGATTAAAAAGACAATATCAATGCCCATTGGAAGAGTGGTGCAGGTTACAGTGGAATAAAAAGACAATATCAATGCCCCTTGGAAGAGTGGTGGAGGTTACAGTGGAATAAAAATATAATATCAATGTCCCTTGGAAGAATGGTGGAGGTTACAGTGGAATAAAAAAACAATATCAATGTCCCTTGGAAGAGTGGTGGAGGTTCCAATTAAATAAAAAGACAATATCAATGCCCCTTGGAAGAGACGTGGAGGTCACAGTGGAACAAAAAGACAATATTAATGCCCCTTGGAAGAGTGGTGGAGGACGCAGTAAACTAAAGAGACAATATCAATGCCCCTTGGAAGAGTGGTGGAGGTTAGAGTGGAATAAAAATACAATATCAATGCTATTTGGAAGAGCTGAAGAGTTCACAGTGGTTTAACCAGAAAGTTTTAATGCACCGTGGAATAGACGTGGAGGTCACAGTAGCTTAACAAGACGGTTTCAATGCTTCTTGGAAGAGTGATGGAGGTCGCAGTGGATTAAAAAGACAGTATCAATGCCCCTTGGAAGAGTGGTGGAGGTTACAGTGGAATAAAAACACAATATCAATGCCCTGTGTAAGAAACTTCGAGGTCACAGTAGCTTAACAAGATGGTTTTAATGCCCCTTGGAAGAGTCGTGGACGTCGCAGAGGAGTAAAAAGACAATATCAATGCACTTGGAAGAGTGCAGAAGGTTACAATGGAATAAAAAGACATTGTCTATGCCCCTTGGAAGAGCTGTGGAGCTCAGAGCGGTTTAACCAGACGGTTTTAATGCCCCTTGGAAGAGTGGTGGAGGTCACAGTGGAATAAAAATACAATATCAATGCCCCTTGAAGGAGTGGTGGAAGTTACAGTGAAATAAAAAGACAATATCAATGCCCCTTGGAAGAGCTGTGGAGCACAGAGTGGTTTAACCAAACGGTTTTAGTGCCCCTTGGAAGAGACCTGGAGGTCACAGTAGTTTAACAAGTCGGTTTTAATGCCCCTTGGAAGAGTGGTGGAGGTCGCAGTGGATTAAAAAGACAATATCAATGAACCTTGGAAGAGTGGTGGAGGTCGCAGTGGAATAAAAAGACAATATCAATGCCTCTTGGAAGAGTGGTGGAGGTTACAGTGGAATAAAAAGACAATATCAATGCCCCTTGGAAGAGTGATGGAGGTTACAGTGGAATAAAAAGACAATATCAATGCCCCTTTGAACAGTGGTGGAGGTTACAGTTAAATAAAAAGACAATATCAATGCCCCGTGGAAGAGATGTGGAGGTCACAATAGCTTAACAAGACGGTTTAAATGCCCCTTCGAAGAGTGGTGGAGGTCTCAGTGGATTAAATAGACAATATCAATGAGCCTTGAAAGAGTGGTGGAGGTCGCAGTGTCATAAAAAGACTAGAGATGAGCGTTGTTCGACTCGAACTGTTCGCCAATCTCAAATTCGAGCTGTTTTGGGCGGTGTTCGAGCCGTTCGGCGAACACGAACTATTTGAAAAAAATTCGGCTGTTCGAGGTTATGTTCGATAACTGTTCGTGCACCAAAATCATAACTGGATTTTTTCTCAGTAATGAGGAAAATTAATGTTAATACGCAGTTTGAGTGTACAGCGGGGCGGGGGGAGGGGCAGGGGATGGATCTCTGCAGGAATAATGAAGATCTCCATTTTTTTTTCTCTTTCCCGCATTTACAGTGGGGAGGTGCAATCTGTCAGCCTATCAGCAGCGCACACACGGAGCGAACTGCTTTTTTTCACACAAGCAAGGGCATGTGTCATTGGCAGTGTATGTCACATGTCCTTGCCCTATAAGACCCAGCCATTTTCCCCGTCGCCACCATTTTCTCACTGCTGCAGCTGCGTGTTAGACGGCACCGCTGTTGCTGTGTGCGCTATACCTTGTTAATTTCAAGCCAATTTTCGCACAAATCTACAGATAGCTTGGGAGTAGGGAATAGTTGTGATTGCAGTCCTTTTAAGGACTAGGTTACAGCATTTCCTATGACTTTTATCAGGCAGGTCTGAGCTCTTAAATAGATAGGTTGTGGGAGTAAAGACTAATTGTAATTGCAGTCATTTTCAGGACTAAGTTACATCAGTTCCTATCAGTTTTTGCCAGGCAGGTCTGTGCCAGTGCTGTGCAAGTTTTTTTCAATCCTTTTTGGCCTATTGCAGAGTGTGTTAGTCAGTGGAGTAGCCTATCTGTGTTGCAAGATACACCACCTGTGTATAGAATAAATTTTTTTTACTGCACCTAGTGAAGTAAAACCTTTTGGGCATAGCATCATTCTATTAGTCCATCTATACTGACCTCAATAAGGTTGCAAATTGAATATAATTTTTTTCTGCATCTAGCTCTGGAAAAATATTTGGCCTTCTAGCAGTGTGTGGGGCTTGTTCTATTAGTCCATCTATACTGACCTCCACCAGGTTGCAAACTGAATATAATTTTTTTCTGCATCTAGCTCTGAAAAAATATTTGGCCTTCTAGCAGTGTGTGGGACTTGTTCTATTAGTCCATCTATACTGACCTCCATCAGGTTGCAAATTTAATATAATTTTTATCTGCATCTAGCTCTGAAAAAATATTTGGCCTTCTAGCAGTGTGTGGGACTTTCTCTATTAGTCCATCTATACTGACCTCCATAAGGTTGCAAATTGAATATAATTTTTTTCTGCATCTAGCTCTGAAAAAATATTTGGCCTTGTAGCTGTGTGTGGGACTTGTTCTATTAGTCCATCTATACTGACCTCCATCAGGTTGCAAACTGAATATAATTTTTTCTGCATCTAGCTCTGAAAAAATATTTGGCCTTCTAGCAGTGTGTGGGACTTGTTCTTTTAGTCCATCTATACTGACCTCCATCAGGCTGCAAATTAAAAATAATTTTTATCTGCATCTAGCTCTGAAAAAATATTTGGCCTTCTAGCAGTGTGTGGGACTTGTTCTATTAGTCCATCTATACTGACCTCCATCAGGTTGCAAACTGAATATAATTTTTTTCTGCATCTACCTCTGAAAAAATATTTGGGCTTCTAGCTGTGTGTGGGACTTGTTCTATTAGTCCATCTATACTGACCTCCATCAGGTTGCAAACTAAAAATAATTTTTATCTGCATCTAGCTCTGAAAAAATATTTGGCCTTCTAGCAGTGTGTGGGACTTGTTCTATTAGTCCATCTATACTGACCTCCATCAGGTTGCAAACTGAATATAATTTTTTTCTGCATCTACCTCTGAAAAAATATTTGGGCTTCTAGCTGTGTGTGGGACTTGTTCTATTAGTCCATCTATACTGACCTCCATCAGGTTGCAAACTGAATATAATTTTTTTCTGCATCTACCTCTGAAAAATTATTTGGGCTTCTAGCTGTGTGTGGGACTTGTTCTATTAGTCCATCTATACTGACCTCCATCAGGTTGCAAATTGAATAGAATTTTTTTCGGCATCTAGCTCTGAAAAAATATTTGGCCTTCTAGCAGTGTGTGGGACTTGTTCTATTAGTCCATCTATACTGACCTCCATCAGGTTGCAAATTAAAAATTATTTTTATCTGCATCTAGCTCTGAAAAAATCTTTGGCCTTCTAGCAGTGTGTGGGACTTGTTCTATTAGTCCATCTATACTGACCTCCATCAGGTTGCAAACTGAATATAATTTTTTTCTGCATCTAGCTCTGAAAAAATATTTGGCCTTCTAGCAGTGTGTGGGACTCATTGTATTAGGCCATCTATACCAAGCTCCACCAGCTTTTAAATTAATAATAATTTTTAGCTGCATCTAGCCCAGAAAATAATTTTTCTTCCCAATAGTGGTAGCAATAGAAATATGGGGCGCGCTCCTGGCTTACAAAAATATACGCTTCATACCAAAAAACACCAGCCTAGCGCACTGCATTAATAAGATGGCATCATCGTCTCTCCCAGTGCTAGGCCTACTACGCCGGCTAGCATTCCTGTGCCTAAAACACAATGTATGGGTCCGCGCTAGCCACTATGCTGAGGGGTCTAAAGCTGCTGCTAACGCTTTATAACAATTCAATTGGCAGATTTTCACAGAGCTCTTCCACAACGCCCACCCATCAGGTAACAGTTGCCCACCTTCCCTATGGGATCTAGTGGCGAATAGTTGATGCCATTAATCAGAGCGTCAGTTGCCCCGTCGATGTGGCAAGCATACGGTAAGGCATGGGAAGAGTGGACATGACTAGTAGCAGGCAGACGGGTTGACCAATGTGAACAAGCCAGATCACAAGTCACCATAGAATTTCTCCACCAGCTAATGATGAGTGGCCTATCAGGGGTATCAGCGCAGCGGTGTCTGACCGGAGTAGCATTTCACTTCCAACTACTGAATTGGGGAGATGTGACAAAGATTCATCATCAGACAATCCATAAAAGGGTGCAAAAGGGGTCAGCCAAGTCAGGAGTGTAGACGTCCCGTCCCGTGTCACTAAAACTGATTTCTCACATCATATCCCTAACACCATTAACATGACAATCACAATTTGAAACAACACTACTGTCTACCGCATTTGTGATCACCTTCTTCGGGGCGCTATGCATAAGCGAATTAGTCCCTCAATCCAAAATTACCACCAGTGGAGGCTTATTACACCAGGACGTAGTCATAGCCAATAATGCAATACTTCTACGCATACACAAATCGAAAACGGTTCCAGCGGGCAGGGGCACTTGGGTACTTCTACAACCCACAAACGGTACACTGAGTCGGGTAACAATAGTAAAACCGTATCTAACCATCAGATCACACAGTAATTTCTTCCTATCACACATTGATGGAACGCCATTATCAAGATACCGGTTCCAAGCTATATTTAATAAATGCATAACATCGGCAGGGAACCACCCCAAAGATTACGGGACACACTCATTCCGCATAGGCGCGGCCACGGAAGCAGCAAGAGCAGGACTGTCAGAAACGGAAGTTCAGAGGATAGGGAGATGGCGATCCACGTGTTTGGCAAGATACATAAGACCGAACTTGTTATCCTAACGTGGTTTGTTTCTTTTACAGGTGACGCTAAGCCAACAGTGTGGGTGATAGGCCACTCGTATATATATTGGGCAGAAAAAAGGTCGAAAGTCCCCCCAGGTGGGAGGAAATTAGAGTTTCATAACACATATTTCAACTGGAGAGGTATTAGAGGCCTGCTATGGCCACAGGTACTAATGGAGGCAATCAAGGTAGGCAGAGAGGCAAGATGTCCTGTCATCTTAGTTATACAGGCCAGGGGAAACAACCTAGGTCATCACAAGAGCGCATAACTAATGGCAATAATAAAACTAGACACTGTGCGCTTCAGAGAATTTTTCACAAAACTAGCTATAGTATGATCAGAGATTGTGCCGATAGCGGTATGGCAAGGTGCGCGAGACATCACGGCCATCGAACGGACAAGGCGGGTAATAAATATTCGGATGGCAAAATTTAGAAGAGACAGAGGCGGTGTAGTGGTACGACACCGACAACTGGAAGGAGATAAAGCAGGCTTCATACGGCCCGACGGTGTTCACTTAATGGATATTGGACTGGACATATTCCTGTCAGGACTCCAGGACGGAGTGGAACAAGCATTAAGAGTGATGGGTGGGGGTCAGAGTCCTGCATACGAGTACGCAGGATCCTCCGTGGCCTGGAAATAGAAAGGACATGTTGGAGAGTTACACTTGTTGGCCAAGTTGCCGGAGTGGAGACCCAGGGCATGCTGCAACAAGCTGAATTATTTTAGAAATAAAATGCCTTTCTAATGGAATGAGTATAAAGAGTTAATAAAGCTGTGACCGATCCTCACCCATCCAGTTGTAAGAGTTACATTATTGTATTGTCAAGGGAAGGGGGGCGGTAGGGGGGCTGAGCGTCTTGGTTTGGTTGGGGGTCCCCACAGTCTGCCTAGGCTAGATGCATTTAAAAATTCTTATTAGATACACAGGCGGTGCAGCTTGCTTCGCAGCTGGGCTACTACGCCCAAAGTATTGCCTAGGCTAGATGCAGTTAAAAATTCTACCCTGACTAGCAGACACTGAAGATTTGGAGCAGACCTCTGAGTAAACAGCTCTTCAGACTCAACCATCTGTGTTACCCCAAGCCATAGTGTATGTAGTTTCTTACAGTTAAAAGGGGGGGGGAGCGACCCAACCCACCTGGAATTGACGATGCCAACGTCACGTAAGACACAGCAAGGGGACTCCAAAAAGAGTCTCCATTTTTTCCCGAAATTGTGGCACAGACACCACTTAACCCTAGAACGCATACCTGGGGCCTCGCAGTCCCGCCCTGTTAATTGTTTTCTATTTTCTGCAAGATTACTTTAGTTAGAATTTTGAAACTCTAGGTATTCTTCATGTATATAGTTGTTTGTCATTTGAGTTTGAGTTATTCCATGTTATTTGCACACGGGCCTAAAAGGCCCCAGGTATATGAAAGTGTGGATTTTTATGGTCATGCGTTCTAGGGTTAAGTGGCATCAATTGCCCCACAGTTGCTTAAAACGGTTGGTGAGGTAATATTACCAAATCCTCAAGCTTTTAGTCTCCCAAGGATAACACAGGGTTAGAAAAGTCCTTGCGAATCCATGATTTGTTCATCTTTATGAACGTGAGTCTGTCTACATTCTCAGTGGACAGCCGCATGCGCTTATCTGTCAGCACACCATCTGCAGCGCTGAACACACGTTCAGAGAGAACACTGGCTGCAGGGCATGACAAGATCTCCAAGGCGTGAGTGGCGAGCTCCGGCCATTTTTCCAGATTGGAATACCAAAATGAGCAAGGGTCCAGTGACACAGTCATGGCTTCGATGTTCACTTGGAGATACTCCTGCACCATCCTCTCAAGGCATTGACTATGTGTCAGACTTCTTGTCTCCTGTGGCCTTGCAAAGGATGGTGAAACGATTCCACAAAATTGCTGTTACCAGCAGATACTGTGTTACTGTTACGGTTTGAGTGATGAAGACTCGACAGTCCCACGGTTGGCAAGTTAGAACTGTGAGATTCACTTCGTGCACCACTGGTGTTTTGTGGAAAAGCACATGTAAGATTCTGCAACAGCGTCTGCAGATACTCCTGCATGCGTCAATCCCTTTTTAAGGCAGGAATTATTTCGGCAAATTTAATTTTGTACCGGGGATCTAAGAGTGTGGCAACCCAGTAGTCGGGATTACTTCAAATTCTGCAATCTGAGGGTCATGTTGCAGGTAGTGCAGCAAGAAGGCACTCATGTGTCTTGCGCATCCAGGAGGACCAAGTCCTTGTTGTGTTGGTAGCGAAGTAAGAAAAATGCTTCCTTCCTCTGCCCTCTCCCCCCAACCTCGCACAACAGAAATGTGATCAAGGTCTCCCTCATCTGATGAGTCTTCCATGCCCATCGCCAGTTCATCCTCCACTTCTTCCTCGGCTCCTGCACCTTCCTCAACAGTTTGGCTGCTACCATGCGCCCTGGTTAATCCCTCTCCCCCACCCTCCCATGCCTGCCGCCTTGGTGCTGCCAACCGTCTGGACCTTGGAGATGTTATCCCTTCCGCATACGACTCCTCCTCTACTTCCTCCACCTCCACTTGTCCCACCACCTGACTCTGAATTCTGTTTAATGTGTGCTCCAGCATGTAAATCACCGGAATAGTCATGCTGATAATGGCGTCGTTGTCAGCACTAAACATCTTCGTCGCCATTTCAAAACTGTGCAGAAGGGTGTGTGGCGCCCCTGAGGGTTAAGTCACCACAGAGTTACTGCATCTCACCCAGAGGTGTGGTATCTCACCCTCAGGTAAGGAAGGCGTATGGCTCGGGACCCTTACACCTGCATCCAACACATACCCGCAGTGGGGGTAGGGCGAGATTGCTCCTAAGGGAGAGCACAGTCCCAGGTCCTTAGCTGGTGGGAGGGTCCTATGTAGTGGGTGCTTAGGGGAGCAGCTTAGGGGAGCACATGACAGTGAGAGAATAAATAGGAAGCCATCTTAGAAAGAGCAAGCCAGTCAGAGAAGGAAAAGTGACAGGAGCAGAGGCTCGGCATGAGCTCTGCTCCGGAGGCGGGCCTAGCCTGGGAGGCCCAGGACTGAAGGATAGAAGAGAGGAGTGGGAGCAGGAAGGCTCCAGGAACCGAAGGGACCCTAGGGCTACGGGCCGTGCAGAAGGCCACCCGTACTCCCGCTGCTACCAGGAGGTAGAGGGGTCAGGCCAGATAAGGGGAACCGGTCCCTCAACTAGAGGAGAAACAGCAAGGCTCAACTAGAAACCGGAGGCTGCAGCATTTCATGTACTGCAGGCAAAAGTCCACACCAGTCTCACTAAGAAGGTAGCCACATAGGACCCAGGGGACGGAACACAAGTCGCCCACCAAGGCCCGAGGATACCGGATAGAAGTGTCACTGGGTGTGAGGTGCAGGGAGAAGGCCAGAGAAAGGACACACAGAAGGGGGTCCTGCTAAGTACTCCGGAGCTATCTGGGGGTGGACTGAGCCCCTCACTGAGTACGCACAGCACGACGGGTGAGATTGCTCTGGTACCTGTAATCTGGACTGCAACAACTGTGAGTAAAGATCTTGGGACTGCATCACACGGACTCTGTGTTCATTACTGACTCCCTGCACTGCAACCACCATCACCCACCCACACTGCCCTGAAGCTACACTCTTCCTGTGGTGAGTAATAATACCATTGCTGCAAAACCACCAGCTTCAGAGGACTGTTCCGCAGCGGTGGCCCCTTTGGCCGCACTCCACAGGTGGCGTAGTCGGACATTATAAAATCTATATATACAAATTCCCGTTGGATTGACCGCCCTGGGTCACGGACCGGGTCACCGCCACAGTGACTACAACCCCCAGCGTCTACCAGCCCGGCTCAGAGTACCCCACGGCCCAGGGGGCGCGTCAACTTCATAGATCCCTGATCTGAGACCACTCCTGCAGCGTGATTTGCCCCACCTCTGGATCTCGTTGGCCCAGGCTATACTTCAGAACGTATTGCACCAGGGCTTGTCGGTGCTGCCACAGTCGCTGCAACATGTGCAGAGCTGAATTCCACCGTGTCGGCACATCGCATTTCAGCCAGTGAACTGGCAGGCCCAAGGACTTCTGTAGAGATGTAAGTCGTTGAGCTGCGGGATGCGAACGGCGGAAGTGAGCACACAGCGACCGTGCCCTCTGCAGAAGGCCATCTAGTCCGGGATAGTGGGCTAAAAATTTATGGACAACCAGGTTCAACACGTGAGCCATACAAGGCACGTGTGTGACATTGCCACGGCGAAGGGCCGCACCAAGGTTTGCAGCATTGTCGCACACGGCCTTCCCTGGTTGCAGGTCCAGTGGAGACAACCATTCATGAAACTGGGTCTCCAGAGCTGACCACAAGTCCTCAGCTGTGTGACTCACATTTCCCAGACATTTTAAAGTAAACACTGATGCCGTTGAGCCCTGCTGCCAGCATAGTAAGGAGGTGTGCAGGATTCCTTCTGCGCAGTTAGAAAGAAGGTGGCATTACCAGACAGGCTTTGGGTGCAGGTGGAGGACCGAGAGGAGGTTGAGGAGGCAGAAGCAGTGGAGTAACTTCGAGATAAAGAGGATTGACGTAAAACTCGTGGGGACGGTAAGACTTGGACAGCAGCCCCTTGTCCTGCTGTCACCATAGTTACCCAGTGCCCAGTCAGCAACATGTAACGCCCCTGTCCATGCCTACTCGTCCAAGTGTCTGTGGTGAAATGCACCCTGTCACACACAGAGTTTCTCAAAGAAGCGGTGATGTTGTGTGCGACATGCTGGTGGAGCGCAGGCACACCTTTCTTGGAGAAGTAGTGCCGACTGGGCATCTGGTACTGGGGCACTACGACAGACATAAGGTCTCAAAAATCCACTGTGTCCTCCAGGCGGAAAGGCAGTATTTCTGTAGCCAACAGCTTGCAGATGGTGAAATTCAACCTCTTAGCTTTCTCATGGCTAGGAGGAAATGGTATTTTACTTTTCCACATTTGAGGGACCGAGGGCTGGCTGTTGTGCTTTGACGGGGTTGAGTAGGGTGTCCCCGGCAAACTGCCGGTCTGTGAGGAAGATGCAGGCGGACATGTTAGGTTGCCTTGATCCAATGGTGGTGCTCTCGATGTCAGAGAGCGCTCAACACCAGCAGGTGTTTCCACTTACAAATGAACTGACGACCTGCCAATCACACTGGCTGTTGCAGGTAAAGAGGTGGCAGGTCTGCGTCCAAAAACATGTGTGACTGCGGTCCCCCCAGTCACAGAGGATGAAGAGGCCGTGGATGCACAAGATGGGGCAGACGGTGGTTGGCCCAGCCTGCTAGGCCGCATTGTAGCACAGTGAGCTTCCCACTGCAACTTATGCTTCATATCCATGTGACGGTACATGCATGAAGTACTCAAACTATGGATCTTTTGGCCTCTACTTAGCTTTTGGTGACAAATATTACAGATAACACGAGTTGGGTCATCCTTATCAATCTGAATAAATGCCCAGGCTATGCAAGGCTGAAGAGCCACTACGACTTGTGGTCAGAGGCAGAGTTGTGGTTGAGGATGCAGTTGTTGATGTGCTTCCAATACTCCGTCTCTGTCCAGGAAGGCGCAACCTAACTTCGTCATCAATAGCATCTGTGACGCCCCGCTGCGCTTGGTATCACAGATCCTAGAAGAGTGTATTGATGGAATCCTCCACAAGAGGCCCCCATAAACATTCACACATCTCCACCTTCCACCTCAGACCAGCAGAGGGAGCCCGTTAGGGATATAAATAGGGAAGGTGGAGCTAGGCAGTTCAGTTCCTCTGAAGAGTTCCTGCAGTAGAGAAGACTAAGAGAGCTCAGTCTGCAGTGGAGCTCAGTCTAGTCTAGAGAACTCAGTTAATAGTTCAGCAGTGGAGCACGAGGCTCCTGCTAGCTAGATTCAGGGAGCCCAGATAGAGCTGAAGGTGTGCCGGCGCCATAAGATCGGTGAAGCGCGGCAAGCTGCCGTTAGTGTGTATAGCCTAGTGAGGGCCCGAGTATGCCGAAGGCGAGTGGCGAGTTAGTACATAAGGGGCAGAGGAGCTTAACCAGCTCACCCCGAAGCATTTACCGGACACCGGATCCGAGCTTACCGGGATCTCTATGACCCAGTAAGGCATAACCAGAATCCCTGGAGAACTAAAAGTCCCAGGATCGCTAAGATGCTGATACGTAACAGAGCCAGGAGACGCTTAGGCCCCGCATACTGGGAGAATGAACTCTAAGAGAAGGCCCTACCACAAGGTCAGCCAGCGCAGGACAGAGACAAAGTTAGGCCTAGCTCCAGGCAGGTCAGAAACGTACTACGCAGAGGCAAGAAACAGGAGGCCCTACACCCGCTCATTGGGGAGGATCCTGATATGCACCCTTCACCCTACAGTGCTCCGGAATGTGTCTGAATTTCCTCCAGTAAAAGGTACTGAAGTGACTACTGTGTCCGTTCCCGTTCTTGCTCTGACCCTGCTGAGTCTCGCCTGTCCTGCATTACCCCTGCATACGCTGCCCTGAGACCTAGCTCCACCTGTGGGGAGCTATACCATCGAGCTGCCTTATCACGGGCCTCAGTGGACTGCTGCAGCGCTGGTGCTTCTCACCAGATACCACAGGTGGCGTCACGAACTCTTATAAAATTAACAATTATCCACCCTTTTAAAGAGTGACCCCAGGGTACGGGCCAGGGAGCCGACCACCGCGACATCCCCAAGGCCAGGCAAAGGCCCGGATGACCTCATAGACTGGATGACTGTGGGTTGACAGTAAGTGGGATCTCCAACCTTGTCATCATCACCCTGTGTGTTATCACACCTGTCGTCCTCAAAGCCAGCCTCTTCCTGCCCTGACCGAAAAGTCAAGTTGTCGCTCCAATCAGGTATTTGAGTCTCATCATCGTCTTCATCATTGTCTCCACCAACAGGAGCTACAGTTTGGGAACGAGGGTCTACATTATGCTCAGAACCTTCTTCATCTGGTCCTGGATCCGACTTATAAAGATTCTGGGCATCAGTGCAGATCATTTCCTCATCTGGATTAACAGAAGCTCTGGAGCAGACCTCCGTTTCCCAGGCTATAGTATGAGTAAACAGCTCTGCAGACTCAACCATCTGTGTTACCCCATACTCAGACGAGCAGCTGGAGACTTGGGAGCTGTGAGGAAGCAAGTGCGATTGGGGTGACACCTCTGAGGACTGGAGTATTTGTGATGTTGTAATTGAGGTGGAGGAGAGCCCACTTGAAGGAGCACTTGATATCCGCTGATGCAACTGCTGTTTTTTGTGCCTCATCTGGAATTTGTAGCGATGGGCGTGTCCGTAACAAAGGGATCGTATCACATTGTCCACGAAAAGAAGTCGACATGTTAGTTTGGCTGGAAGATGGTCTTTCTTCTTCAGATGTTACTCCCCCCCACCGTGGGGGGGCTCGACCCACCAGCGGACAGGCACCCGTATTTGGAGAGGGGGGCTGGCCATCAAGGTCCACCGCGGCTCTGGCAAAAACCCGGCGGCACGGAGGTGGCACGGGCAGGAACGGACAGGCCGTGTTGGCTACTCACTTTTTGGATTTTAGAAGGGCATGACATGCCTATATCTGTGTCTCCCCCTCCTTTTACTCCTCCACCTCTTTTCTTTTCGCATGACTATATGTACTTGTCACTTTTCCATGTGTTAGTTATGTCTTCTGAGCAGTTTGTCAGCTTTTGGACACCTTTGAAGGTGTTTTCTATGTGTTTCTATGTGTTTTTGTTTGCCTGCCATTGGTTTTAACGGTGTTCGAAGGTATTCGACGAACAGTTCGACGAACAGTTTGGCGAACACACGGGTGTTCAACGAACCGAACCGAACACTACGGGGGTGGCTCAACACTAAAAAAGACATTATCAATGCCCCTTGGAAGAGTGGTGGAGGTCGCAGTGGAATAAAAAGACAATATCAATGCCCCTTGGACGAGTGGAGGAGGATACAGTGGAATAAAAAGACAATTTCAATGCCCCGTGGAAGAGACGTGGAGGTCACAGTATCTTAACAAGACGGTCTTAATGCCTCTTGGAGGACTGGTGGAGGTCGCAGTGGAATAAAAAGACAATATGAATGCCCCTTGGAAGAGTGGTGGAGGTTACAGTGGAATAAAAAGACAATAATAATGACCCTTGGAAGAGATGTGGAGGTCACTGTAGCTTAACAATATGGTTTTAATACCCCTTGGAAGAGTGGTGGAGGTCGCAGTGGAATAAAAAGACAATGTCAATGCCCCTTGGAAAAGTGGTGGAGGTTAGAGTGGAATAAAAAGACAATGCAAATGCCACTCGGAAAAGCTGTGGAGTTCAGAGTGGTTTAACCAGATTGTTTTAATGCCCCTTGGAAGAGAAGTCGACGTCACAGTAGCATAACAAGACAGTTTTAATGCCCCTTGGAAGAGTGGTGGAGTTCGCAGTGGATTAAAAAGACCATATCAGTGCCCCTTGGAATAGTGGTGGAGGACGCAGTGGAATAAAAAGACAATATCAATGCCCCGTGGAAGGGACGTGGTGGTCACAGTAGCTTAACAACATGGTTTTAATGCCCCTTGGATGAGTGGTGGAGGTTGCAGGGGATTCAAAAGACAATGACAATGCCCATTGGAAGAGTGGTGGAGGTCGCAGTGGAATAAAAAGACAAAATCAATGCCCCTTGGAAGAGTGGTGGAGGTTACAGTGGAATAAAAAGACAATATCAATGCCCCTTGGAAGAGCTGTGGAGTTCAGAGTGGTTTAACCAGACGGTTTTAATGCCCCTTGGAAGAGACGTGGTGGTCACAATAGCTTAACAAGACTGTTTTAATGCCCCTTGGAAGAGTGGTGGAGGTCGCAGTGGAATAAAAAGACAATGTCAATGGCACTTGGAAGAGTGGTGGAGGTTACAGTGGAATAAAAAGAAAATATCAATGCTCCGTGGAATAGACATGGACGTGACAGTAGCTTAACAAGACGGCTTTAATGCCCCTTGGAAGAGTGGTGGAGGTTGCAGTGGATTAAAAATACAATATCAATGCCCATTGGAAGAGTGGTAGAGGTCACAGTGGAATAAAAATACAAAATCAATGCCCCTTGGAAGAGTGGTGGAGGTTACAGTGGAATAAAAAGACAAAATCAATGCCCCATGGCAGAGTTGTGGAGGTCACTGGAGCTTTCAAGGTGGTCTTAATGCCCCTTGGAAGAGTGGTGGAGGTCGCAGTGGAATAGATAAACAATGTCAATGCCCCTTGGAAGAGTGGTGGAGGTTAGAGTGGAATAAAAAGAAAATACCAGTGATCCTTGGAAGAGCTGTGGAGTTCAGAGTGGTTTAAATTGACGGTTTTAATGCCCCTTGGAAGAGACGTGGAGGTCACAGTGGATTAAAAAGACAATATCAATGCCCCTTGGAAGAGTGGTGGAGGTCACAGTGGATTAAAAAGACAATATCAATACCCCTTGGAAGAGTGGTGGAGGTCGCAGTGGAATAAAAAGACAATATCAATGCCCCGTGGAAGGGACGTGGAGGACACAGTAGCTTCACAAGACGGTTTTAATGCACCTTGGAAGAGAGGTGGAGGTCGCAGTTGATTAAAAAGACAATATCAATGCCCCTTGGAAGAGTGGTGGAGGTCGCAGTGGAATCAAAAGACAATATCAATGCCGCTTGCAAGAGTGGTGGATGTTACAGTCGAATAAAAAGACAATATCAATGCCTCTTGTAAGAGCTGTGGAGTTCAGAGTGTTTAACCAGACGGTTTTAATGCCCCTTGGAAGAGACGAGGAGGTCACAGTAGCTTAACAAGACTGTTTTAATGCCACTTAGAAGAGTGGTGGAGATCGTTGTGGATTTAAAAGACAATTTCAATGCCCCTTAGAAGAGTGGTGGAGGTCGCAGTGGAATAAAAAGACAATATCAATGCCCCTTGGAAGATTGGTAGAGGTTACAGTGGAATAAAAAGACAATATCAATGCCCCTTGGAAGAGTGGTGGAGGTTACAGTGGAATAAAAAGACAATATCAATGCCTTGGGTAAGAAACTTGGAGGTCACAGTAGCTTAACAAGACGGTTTTAATGCCCCTTGGAAGAGTTGTGGACGTCGCAGAGAAATAAAAAGACAATATCAATGCACTTGGTAGAGTGCAGAAGGTTACAATGGAATAAAAAGACATTGTCAATGCCCCTTGGAAGAGCTGTGGAGCTCAGTACGGTTTAACCAGACGTTTTTAATGCCCCTTGGAAGAGACTTGTAGGTCACAGTAGCTTAACAAGACGGTTTTAATGCCCCTTGGAAGAGTGGTGGAGGTCGCAATGGAATAAAAAGACAATATCAATGCCCCGTGGAAGGGACGTGGGGGTCACAGTAGCATAACAAGATCGTTTAAATGCCCATTGGAAGAGTGGTGGAGGTCGCAGTGGATAAAAAAGACAATATCAAAGCCCCTTTGAAGAGTGGTGGAGGTCGCAGTGGAAAACAGAGACAATATCAATGCCCATTGAAAGAGTGGTGGAAGTTACAGTGAAATAAAAAGACAATATCAATGCCCCTTGGAAGAGCTGTGGAGTACAGAGTGGTTTAACCAAACGGTTTTAGTGCCCCTTGGAAGAGACGTGGAGGTCACAGTAGCTTAACAAGACGGTTTTAATGCCCCTTGGAAGAGTGGTGGAGGTCGCAGTGGAATAAAAAGACAATATCAATGCCCCTTGGAAGAGTGGTGGAGGTTGCAGTGGAATAAAAAGACAATATCAATGCCTCTTGGAAGAGTGGTGGAGGTTACAGTGGAATAAAAAGACAATATCAATGCCCCGTGGAAGAGACGTGGACATGACAGTAGCTTAACAAGACGGTTTTAATGCCCCTTGGCAGAGTGGTGGAGGTCGCAGTGGAATAAAAAGACAATAACAATGCCCTGTGGAAGAGACGTGAAGGTCACAGTAGCTTAACAAGACGCTTTTAATGCCCCTTAGAACAGTGGTGGAGGTTACAGTGGAATAAAAGACAATATCAATTCCCTTTGGAAGAGTGACGGAGGTCGCAGTGGAATAAAAAGACAATATCAATGCACCTTGGAAGAGTGGTGGAGGTCGCAGTGGAATAACCTCACTGGTACATGCTCTGCATAACTTCTCTGCTTTATCTGTCCCACTCCATTCAATACCCACATATGTCTGTCCCTTCCCCACTATAGATCTTATCTGATTTTTAGAGGTGCTAAACTGCAGAGACTAGAGTCCTAGCTCTGTGTTTGATCTCCCAGCCATCTCCTGGTGAGACGACCCGCTGCTAATTTAGCCATATGCAGCTCCCACAATGCCCTTCACCTGATAGTTTAATGTGCCCTATATATTTAGAAGCTCTGCAAGGGGTGCACGCGTGAAGGGGTGTGCACGCATCTTCTTGTGCAAAGTGGCTTCGGAGATAAGTGGCAATTATTTCAGAGGCAGTTAGTCAGGGCTGGAGTCAGGTAACCAACACTTTGACCACTTACTCTCTTTTAACTATGCTTCTGTTAGCTCTCACTTTTTCCTGTATAGTTCTCCACTTTCTAGTAACCCCTCAAATCCCTACACCTAGTAAGAAACTCTTCATCTCTCCCTCCATCCTCCCCATTCATCTCACCTCCTCCTCCAAATTATTCCTAAACATTCAATCCTGGATCTCCAAACACAGACAGCCACCTCATGCTCTCTCTTGCTCCCACCTGCTAACACTTTCTCTGATCCTCCTCACTGCTGGAGATATCTCTCCAAATCCTGGTCCTCCTCGCCATATCTGCACAGTTGCTTCTTCCTACTATCCACGACCTTCCACAAACTATCGCAACCCTTCTAACCTCATACCCATCCACCAATCCCCACTCCCTTAGTTGCTCTAACAGGAACTCTATGTAACGCTCGCTCTGTCTGCAACAAACTTTCCTTCATCCACAATCTTTTCATTACAAACAAACTTTCCTTCCTCGCCATCACTGAAACCTGGCTCACCCCCTCTGACACAGCCTCCCCAGCTGCACTTTCATATGGCGGATTCCACCTTTCCCACACCCCCCGCCCCAATAGCAAACAAGGCGGAGGCGTAGCTTTTCTCCTATCAGAACACTGCGCTTTCACCCAAATCCCACTGCCACCCTCCGTTACACTCCCCTCTTTTGAGGTGCACTGTGTGCGCATCTATTCCCCCTCCAACCTCCAACTGGCTGTCGTTTACCGACCCCCAGGGCAAGCCACCACCTTCTTAGACCACTTCACCACCTGGCTGCTTCACTTTCTCTCCACTGACATCCCCACTATCATAATGGGTGACTTCAACATCCCCATTAACACTTCCCACTCGTCTGTCTCTAAGTTCATATCACTCTCTTCCTCCTTCGGACTCACTCAATGGTCTTCCACACCCACCCACAAAGATGGCCACACACTGGATCTCATCTTCACCCGCCTCTGTTCCCTATCTAACCTCTCTAACTCACCTCTCCCTCTCTCTGATCACAGCCTACTTACATTCTCTTCTCTCTCCTCCCCGGGACAAAAATCCCCACTCCACAAATTTGCATACCCTTGCAGAAATCTCAAACACCTTGACTTACACTCACTCTCTGAATCCCTCCTCCCTCTTACAGACATAAATTCCTTACACGATGCAGACGTTGCTGCTGCTTCATATAACACCACAATAGCTGCAGCTCTAGACTCGATCGCCCCTCTCACACACACCACATCTCGCACATTCAACAGGCAACCCATGCACATTAAACTTACTAAAGAACTGCGCCGGGCCTCCAAGGTTGCGGAGAGGAGATGGAAAAGGTCTCACTCCATCGAGCACTTCATCGCATTCAAGCAATCCCTCACTAATTTCAAGTCCGCACTCACTACAGCAAAACAAACCTACTTCTCATCTCTCATATCCTCCCTATCTCACAACCCTAAACAGCTATTTAACACTTTAAACTCTCTCCTTCATCCCCCAGCACCTCCTCCCTCTTCTCTCATCTCAGCCGACGACTTTGCCTCATTCTTCAAACAGAAGATTGACACCATCAGACAAAACTTTTGCCTAAAGTCCACACATAAAGTCCTCATATCTATTCAACCCTCCTCCTCCAAACCCCACTTCTCCACCATTACAGAAGGTCAAATCTCCTCTTTACTCTCCAAATCACACCTCACCACCTGCGAACTTGACCCAATCCCATCCCACTTCATCACTAACCTTACCACAGTCTTCATCCCAACCCTAACCCACCTCTTCAATCTGTCACTAACAACCGGTGTCTTCCCCTCATGTTTCAAACATGCCGCAATCACACCCATCCTCAAAAAGCCCTCCCTTGACCCTTCCTCTCTGACTAGCTACCACCCCATATCACTCTTCCCCTTTGCCCCAAAACTACTAGAACAACATGTCCACCTTGAACTGTCCTCCCACCTCTCCTCCTCCCTCTTCGACCGCCTACAATCTGGCTTCCGACCGCATCACTCGACTGAAACTGCCCTGACCAAAGTCACCAACGACCTACTAAATGCCAAATCCAAGCGACACTACTCCATCCTCCTCCTTCTGGACCTGTCATCTGCCTTTGACACAGTGGACCATTCCCTCTTACTCCAGATTCTTTCATCTCTTGACATCACGGACTTGGCTCTATCTTGGTTCTCCTCATACTTAACAGATAGGACATTCAGCGTCTCCCACTCACGCACCACCTCCTCATCTCGCCCCCTATCTGTCGGTGTCCCCCAAGGTTCAGTTCTAGGACCTCTGCTCTTCTCCATCTACACCTTTGGCCTGGGACAGCTCATAGAGTCTCACGGTTTTCAGTATCACCTCTATGCTGACGACACACAGATCTACCTCTCTGGACCCAAAATCTCCTCCATACTAACCAAAATCCCACAATATCTGTCCGCCATGTCATCCTTCTTCTCTGACAGATTTCTAAGACTCAACATGGATAAAACAGAGTTCATCATCTTTCCACCCTCTCATTCACACCCCTCATCTGACCTAGCCATCAACATCAATGGCTGTTCACTTTCCCCAGTCCCAAAAGCTCGCTGCCTTGGAGTAACCTTGGACTCTGATCTCTCCTTCAAGCCACATATCCAAGCCCTTTCCACTTCCTGCTGACTCCAACTCAAAAACATCTCCCAGATCCGTGCATTCCTCAGCAAAGACTCTGCAAAAACACTAGTGCATGCCCTTATCATATCCCGCCTCGACTACTGCAACCTCCTGCTCAGTGGCTTCCCTTACAACACTCTTGCGCCTCTCCAATCTATCCTAAACTCTGCTGCTCGACTAATTCACCTGTCCCCCCGCTATTCCCGGCCTCTCCTCTCTGTCAATCTCTTCACTGGCCCCCCATTGCCCAGAGAATCCAGTTCAAAACTCTAACAATGGCATACAAAGCCATCCACAACCTGTCTCCCCCATACATCTGTGACCTAGTCTCCCGGTACTTACCTGCATGCAACCTCCGATCCTCACAAGACCTCTTTCTCTACTTCCCTCTTATCTCCTCCTCCCACAATCGCATACAAGATTTCTCCCATGCATCCCCCATACACTGGAACTCTCTATCCCAACACATCAGACTCTCGCCGACCGCGGAAACCTTCAAAAGAAACCTGAAGACCCACCTCTTCCAACAAGCCTACAACCTGCAGTAACCAACGCTGCGCAACCAGCACTACCCTCACCTAATGCATCCTCACCCATCCCTTCTAGAATGTGAGCCCTCGCGGGCAGGTTCCTCGCTCCTCCTGTACCAGTCGCTGACTCGTTTTGTTAAGATTATGTAAATGCTTTTGTTATGTATATCCCTATCACATGTAAAGCGCCATGGAATAAATGGCGCTATAATAATAAATAATAATAATAATAATAATAATAAAAAGACAATATCAATTCCCATAGGAAAAGTAGTGGAGGTTATAGTGGAATAAAAAGACAATATCAATGCCCCTTTGATGAGCTGTGGTGTACAGAGTGGTTTAACCAGACGGTTTAATGCCCCTTGGAAGAGACTTGGAGGTCACAGTAGCTTATCAAGACTGTTTAAATGCCCCTTGGAAGAGTTGTGGAGGTCGCAGTGGATTAAAAAGACAATTTCAATGCCCCTTAGAAGAGTGGTGGAGGTCGCAGTGGAATAAAAAGACAATATCAATTCCCCTTGGAAGAGATGTGGAGGTCGCAGTGGAATACAAAGACAATATCAATGCCTCATGTTAGAGACTTGGAGGTCACAGTAGCTCAACAAGATGGTTTTAATGCCCCTTGGAAGAGAGGTGGAGGACGCAGTGGAATAAAAAGACAATATCAATGCCCCTTGGAAGAGTGGTGGAGGTTACAGTGGAATAAAAAGACAATATCAATGACCCTTGGAAGAGTGGTGGAGGTCGCAGTGGAATAAAAGACAATATTAATGCCCCTTGTAAGAGTGGTGGAGGTAGCAGTAAAATAAAAAGACAATATCAATGCCCCTTTGAAGAGTGGTGGAGGTTACAGTGGAATAAAAGACAATATCAATGCCTCTTGGAAGAGCTGTGGAGTTCACAGTGGTTTAACCAGAAGATTTTAAGGCACCGTGGAATAGACGTGGAGGTCACAGTAGCTAAACAAGACGGTTTCAATGCTTCTTGGAAGAGTGATGGAGGTCGCAGTGGATTAAAAAGACAAAATCAATGCCCCTTGGAAGAGTGGTGGAGGTTACAGTGGAATAAAAAGACAATATCAATGCATCTTACTAGAGCTGTGGAGTTCAGAGTGGTTTAAATTGACGGTTTTAATGCCCCTTGGAAGAGTGGTGGAGGTTACAGTCGAATAAAAAGACAATGTCAATGCCTCTTGGAAGAGCTGTGGCGTTCAGAGTGGTTTAACCAGACGGTTTTAATGCCCCTTGGAAGAGTGGTGGAGGAGGCAGTAAAATAAAAAGACAATATTAATGCCTCTTGGAAGAGTGGTCGAGGTTACAGTGGAATAAAAAGACAATATCAATGCCCCTTGGAAGAGCTGTGGAGTTCACAGTGGTTTAACCAGAAGGTTTTAAGGCAACGTGGAATAGAGATGGAGGTCACAGTAGCTAAACAAGACGGTTTTAATGTCCCTTGGAAGAGTGGTGGAGTTTGTAGTGGATTAAAAAGACAATATGAATGTCCCTTGGAAGAGTGCTGGAGGTCGCAGTGGAATAAAATGACAATATCAATGCCCCGTGGATGGGACGTGGAGGTCACAGTAGCTTAACAAGATGGTTTTAATGAGCCTTGGTAGAGTGGTGGAGGTTGCAGGGGAATAAAAAGCCAATAACAATGCCCCTTGGAAGAGTGGTGGAGGTTACACTGGAATAAAAAGACAATAACAATGCCCCTTCGAAGAGCTGTGGAGTTCAGAGTGGTTTAACCAGATGGTTTTAATGCTCCTTGGAAGAGGTCACAGTAGCTTAACAAGACTGTTTTAATGCCCCTTGGAAGAGAGGTGGAAGTCGCAGTGGAATAAAAAGTCAATGTCAATGCCACTTGGAAGAGTGGTGGAGGTTACAGTGGAATATAAAGACAATATAAATGCATCTGACAAGAGCTGTGGAGTTCAGAGTGGTTTAAATTGACGGTTTTAATGCCCCTTGGAAGAGACGTGGAGGTCACCGTAGCTTAACAAGACGGTATTAATGCCCCTTGGAAGAGTGGTGGAGGTTATAGTTGAATAAAAAGACAATATCAATGCCTCTTGGAAGAGCTGTGGTGTTCAGAGTGGTTTAACCAGACCGTTTTAATACCCCTTGGAAGAGACGTGGAGGTCACAGTAGCTTATCAAAACTGTTTTAATGCCCCTTGGAAGTGTGGTGGAGGTCGCAGTGGATTAAAAAGACAATATCAATGCCCCTTAGAAGAGTGGTGGAGGTCGCAGTGGAATAAAAAAACAATATCAATTCCACTTGGAAGAGATGTGGAGGTCGCAGTAGAATAAAAAGACAATATCAATGCCTCGTGGAAGAGACTTGGAGGTCACAGTAGCTTAACAAGATGGTTTTAATGCCCCTTGGAAGAGAGGTGGAGGTCGCAGTGGAATAAAAAGACAATATCAATGCCCATTGGAAGAGTGGTAGAGGTTACAGTGGAATAAAAAGACAATATCAATGCCCCTTGGAAGAGCTGTGGAGTTCACAGTGGTTTAACCAGAAGGTTTTAAGGCACCGTGGAATAGACATGGAGGTCACAGTAGCTAAACAAGACGGTTTTAATGTCCCTTGGAAGAGTGGTGGAGTTTGCAGTGGATTAAAAAGACAATATGAATGCCCCTTGGAAGAGTGGTGG
The DNA here is from genome assembly GCF_046119375.1 of Phyllobates terribilis. Classification (NCBI taxonomy): domain Eukaryota; kingdom Metazoa; phylum Chordata; class Amphibia; order Anura; family Dendrobatidae; genus Phyllobates; species Phyllobates terribilis. The sequence continues at coordinate 2,800,965 of NW_027362985.1, read as the reverse complement.
AGGTCGCAGTGGAATAAAAAGACAATATCAATGCCCCGTGGATGGGACGGGGAGGTCACATTAGCTTAACAAGACGGCTTTAATGCGCCTTGGTAGAGTGGTGGAGGTTGCAGGGGATTAAAAAGACAATAACAATGCCCATTGGAAGAGTGGTGGAGGTCGCGTCGCAGTGGAATAAAAAGACAAAATCAATGCCCCTTGGAAGAGTGGTGGAGGTTAGAGTGGAATAAAAAGACAATTTCAATGCCCCTTGAAAAGCTGTTGAGTTCAGAGTGGTTTAACCAGATGGTTTTAATGCCCCTTGGAAGAGACGTGGAGGTCACAGTAGCTTAACAAGACTGTTTTAATGCCCCTTGGAAGAGAGATGGAAGTCGCAGTGGAATAAAAAGTCAATGTCAATGCCACTTGGAAGAGTGGTGGAGGATACAGTGGAATAAAAAGACAATATCAATGCCCCGTGGAATAAACATGGACGTGACAGTAGCTTAACAAGACGGCTTTATTGCCCCTTGGAAGAGTGATGGAGGTTGCAGTGGATTAAAAAGACAATATCAATGCCCATTGGAAGAGTGGTAGAGGTCGCAGTGGAATAAAAAGACAAAATCAATGCCCCTTGGAAGAGTGGTGGAGGTTACAGTGGAATAAAAAGTCAATATCAATGCCCCATGGAAGAGTTATGGAGGTCACTGTAGCTTAACAAGATGGTCTTAATGCCCCTTGGAAGAGTGATGGAGGTCGCAGCGGCATAAATAGACAATGTCAATGCCCCTTGGAAGAGTGGTGGAGGTTAAAGTGGAATAAAAAGACAATACCAGTGCTCCTTGGAAGAGCTATGGAGTTCAGAGTGGTTTAAATTGACGTTTCTAATGCCCCTTGGAAGAGACGTGGAGGTCACAGTGGATTAAAAAGACAATATCAATGCCCCTTGGAACAGTGGTGGAGGTCTCAGTGGATTAAAAAGACAATATCAATGCCCCTTGGAAGAGTGGTGGAGGTCGCAATGGAATAAAAAGACAATATCAATGCCCCGTGGAAGGGACGTGGAGGTCACAGTAGCTTCACAAGACGGTTTTAATGCCTCCTGGAAGAGAGGTGGAGGTCGCAGTTGATTAAAAAGACAATATCAATGCCCCTTGGAAGAGTGGTGGAGGTCGCAGTGGAATAAATAGACAATATCAATGCCGCTTGGAAGAGTGGTGGATGTTACAGTCGAATAAAAAGACAATATCAATGCCTCTTGTAAGAGCGGTGGAGTTCAGAGTGTTTAACCAGACGGTTTTAATGCCCCTTGGAACAGACGAGGAGGTAATAGTAGCTAAACAAGACTTTTTTAATGCCTCTTGGAAGAGTGGTGGAGATCGCTGTGGATTTAAAAGACAATATCAATGCCCCTTAGAAGAGTGATGGAGGTTACAGTGGAATAAAAAGACAATATCAATGCCCTGTGTAAGAAACTTGGGGGTCACAGTAGCTTAACAAGACGGTTTTAATGCCCCTTGGATGAGTGGTGGAGCTAAGAGCAGTTTAACCAGACGATTTTAATGCCCCTTGGAAGAGACTTGAAGGTCACAGTAGCTTAACAATACGGTTTTAATGCCCCTTCTAAGAGAGGTGGTGTCACGGGTGTGTTGCCACGAAGATCGTCACGAGTACACAGCCTGACTTCTCGCAGCTGACTTGTTGGTGCTTTGTGTTTTCTCGGCAGTGAAGGAGTTAATTCTCTCTCTCTCTGGGCTAGCTGAGGTCCAGCCTCACCCAGCTGCAATCAATGCTTCGTTAGTTAGACTCCTTTATATTCCTGCAGGTCTGTTTGTGAGGTGTCGGTGAAAGCTTTTCATTCAGACTTACAGAGCGGATCGTGGTGTTTGGAGTTGCTGAGATAAGTGTATTTGGAAGTGTTTTTCCCTTTCCTCGCTTTATCATTTATCTCCTTTCCCGTTGGTGTTCCCTCTGTTGTAGTAGTGTAGAAGTTGTATGCAAGGTGGTTTTGGTTTTTCCCTTGTACTGTCTCGTTCGTCTAAATACTGTGTGTGGGCATATTATTTCTGGTTCCCAATTGTTGTGATCGGGGTCCTTCTCAGGACTAGATTACTGTGGTGCAGGGATCCTCAGGAGGTAGGGGTTACGCTGGCGGCCTGGACCTCTGTACCTTTAACAGTACCTCCAGGATGAGGGATTAGTCAGGGCCCCAGCTTAGGGTCAGCTTAGGCCCCCTACCTCCAGTATTCTGTGACAGTGTGACATTTTCACCGACCAACTTAGTTTTTCTCCAGCTACCATGGATCCAGTAGCCGGTCTAGCTCGGCAGTTGCAGAGTTTGTCCATGGGGCTGGCGGACGTTAGGTCCAAGGTTTTGCATCCTCTGGAGCAAGCCGGACCAGAACCTAAAGTAGCTCTCCCTGACAGGTTCACTGGGGGGCGGGACAAGTTTTTTGTTTTCCGGGAGGCATGCAAATTGTACTTTCGGCTACGGCCTCGGTCATCGGGCAGTGAAGAACAAGGGTGGGAATTGTCATCTCGCTCCTACAAGGGGACCCACAATCTTGGGCGTTCTCTCTTCCCCCAAGCTCCCCGGTTCTCCAGTCAGTGGATAGGTTTTTCGCTGCTCTGGGACTCGTATATGATGACCCAGATCGGATCTCCCTTGCTGAGTCTAAGTTACGTAGGATTCAGCAGGGAGATCGTCCGGCGGAGGAATTCTGTTCGGAGTTCCGTAGGTGGGCCACGGACACCCAGTGGAATGACCCGGCTCTTAGGAGCCAGTTTTGTCATGGTTTATCCGACAAATTACAGGATGTGTTGGCACAGTATGACTCTCCCGCGTCACTGGAAGCCGCTATGGCCCTTGCTATTCGCGTTGACAGACGGCTTCGGGAGAGGTGCGGGATAACTCTACCCCCTGTAATGTCTCCACCTCCTACAAGGTCCCCTCATATGGTGGTTCCCCTGGTCAGTCCGGAGGAGCCTATACAATTAGGAGGGACATCATTTCGGGGAAGGGGACCGGTGGTGCGCCATAAGACAGGAAGGTGTTTCCTCTGCGGGAAAAAGGGACATTTTATTGGGGGGTGTCCATCCCGTCCCTTGCAGAGTAAAGAGTCGTCGAAAAAACTGTTGATCCCAGGTTGTGTGGTGGACGGCAATCTGGGAGTAGGTATTTCGTCCCTAGGTTCGTCTCAGTTTCTCGTACCGGCGGAGGTGGTGGTGGGTACGAGAACTGAGAGGATATCTGTTCTTCTGGATAGTGGGGCCGGGGCTAATCTGGTTGATGCTCGGTTTGCCCGGGTTCAAGGTATGCGATTGAGTGAGTTGGCTAAACCCATCCCCATATTCTCGATCGATGCCAGGCCTCTCGGTCAGGGAAGTTTTTTGCAAGCTGTGCATGGCGTAAAACTTCAAGTGGGGGCAATACATAAAGAACTGTTGTCTTGCTACGTGTTGGAGGGTCTTCCCACTCCTATAGTGTTGGGCCTTCCTTGGTTAGCTAAGCATAACCCGGTTATTAATTGGCAAACCAGAGAGATAAGCCAATGGAGTAAATTCTGTAATAAAAACTGCATGAACACGGTCATCGGTGCGGTTACTCCTTGGGTCTTACCTCCATTTCTGGCGGACTTTGAGGATGTATTCTCGGAGAATGGGTGTCAGGAACTACCTCCTCATCGCGAGTATGACTGTTCTGTAAAACTGCTCCCTGAGGCCAAGTTACCTAAAGCTAGGTTGTATAACCTTTCTGGTCCTGAGAGGCAGGCCATGAAGGATTATATTTCTGAAAGTCTGGCTAAGGGGCATATTAGACCTTCATCTTCACCGGTGGCCGCGGGGTTCTTCTTTGTTAAGAAGAAAGATGGAGGCCTACGCCCTTGCCTGGATTTCCGTGAACTTAATCGGATTACGGTCCGAGATCCGTATCCGCTCCCACTTATTCCCGATCTCTTTAATCAGATCGTGGGCGCCAAATGGTTCTCTAAGTTGGATCTCAGGGGGGCGTACAATCTGATTAGGATGAAGGAGGGGGATGAGTGGAAGACGGCTTTTAACACTCCGGAGGGGCATTATGAGAACCTTGTCATGCCATTCGGTCTGACTAATGCCCCGGCGGTGTTTCAACACTTTGTTAATGATATTTTTCGCCACCTGGTGGGACAGTTTGTTGTCATATATCTGGAGTCCGCTAAACGTCTGAATCCCAGACAAGCTAGGTGGTCATTGTTTTTTACCAGGTTTAATTTCGTCGTTACATATCGTCCTGGGTCTAAAAATGTAAAGGCGGATGCCTTATCTCGTAGTTTCCCTGGGGCCGGGAATACGGACGACCCGATTCCTATTCTTCAGGAGGGGGTGGTGGTTTCGGCAGTATGCTCTGAGCTGGAGGAGGAGATATTGGAGGCTCAGGGGGACGCCCCTGTTGGACCTCCGGGGAGACTGTTCGTTCCAGATCAGTTGCGACAAAAGGTGATCGAGGCACACCATAACTCAGTTTTTGCAGGACACCCGGGGAGTAAAGCAACTGTGGATCTCCTCTCGCGTCGGTTTTGGTGGCCTAACTTACATAAAGAGGTGGTAACTTTTGTCGCGTCCTGTGGGGTTTGTGCGCGCTCTAAGACCTCACATACCCGTCCGTCTGGGGCCCTCTTACCTTTGAAGATCCCGGAGCGTCCTTGGACTCATCTGTCTATGGACTTTATTACGGACCTCCCTCCGTCTTCGGGTAAAACGGTCATACTCGTTGTAGTGGACAGGTTCAGCAAGATGGCACATTTTATCGCTCTTCCGGCTCTCCCTAATGCTAAAACTCTTGCGCAGGTGTTCATTGGGGAGATTGTGAGGCTTCACGGGGTACCCTCCGAGGTGGTGTCTGATCGGGGGTCTCAGTTTGTGTCCAAGTTCTGGAAGGCGTTTTGTGCACGGCGGGGGATGCATTTGTCATTCTCGTCGGCTTTTCATCCTCAGACCAATGGTCAGACGGAACGTATGAACCAGAGCTTGGAGACATATCTTCGGTGTTTTGTGTCAGAGAACCAGGAGGACTGGGCTTCTTTCCTACCTCTGGCAGAGTTTGCTCTCAATAATAGGCGGAGCGAGTCCACTGGTAAGTCCCCGTTTTTTGGGGCATATGGTTTTCACCCCCAGTTTTGTACTTTCAGTAGGGGGGGCTCTTCGGGGGTTCCGGAGGAGGAACGATTTTCCTCATCTCTCGCTTCAGTATGGAGAGGGGTGCTGAAGAATCTGAATACTATGGGGAACCGATACAAATGTATGGCTGATAGGAGGAGAGTGTCTGGTCCGGACCTAAGTGTGAACGATCTGGTATGGTTGTCTACCAGGAATATTAAACTTAAGGTTCCCTCCTGGAAACTGGGTCCCAGGTTCATCGGGCCGTACAGAATCAGTTCTGTTATTAATCCGGTGGCATTCCGTCTTGACCTCCCCCCTACGTTTAAAATTCACAACGTGTTTCACAGATCATTGCTTAAGAGGTATGTGGCGCCGGTGGTACCGTCACCTTTACCTCCCCCTCCTGTGGTTGTCAATGGTAACTTGGAGTTCCAGGTATCGAGGGTCATTGATTCACGCTTTAATCGCCGGTCCCTTCAGTACTTGGTTCATTGGAAGGGGTATGGTCCTGACGAGAGGATGTGGGTTCCTGCGTCGGATATTAACGCAGACCGATTAGTTCGGGCCTTTCACACGACTCACCCGGATAAACCTGGCCCTGAGGGTCCGGAGGCCCCTCGTAGAAGGGGGGGTACTGTCACGGGTGTGTTGCCACGAAGATCGTCACGAGTACACAGCCTGACTTCTCGCAGCTGACTTGTTGGTGCTTTGTGTTTTCTCGGCAGTGAAGGAGTTAATTCTCTCTCTCTCTGGGCTAGCTGAGGTCCAGCCTCGCCCAGCTGCAATCAATGCTTCGTTAGTTAGACTCCTTTATATTCCTGCAGGTCTGTTTGTGAGGTGTCGGTGAAAGCTTTTCATTCAGACTTACAGAGCGGATCGTGGTGTTTGGAGTTGCTGAGATAAGTGTATTTGGAAGTGTTTTTCCCTTTCCTCGCTTTATCATTTATCTCCTTTCCCGTTGGTGTTCCCTCTGTTGTAGTAGTGTAGAAGTTGTATGCAAGGTGGTTTTGGTTTTTCCCTTGTACTGTCTCGTTCGTCTAAATACTGTGTGTGGGCATATTTTATTTCTGGTTCCCAATTGTTGTGATCGGGGTCCTTCTCAGGACTAGATTACTGTGGTGCAGGGATCCTCAGGAGGTAGGGGTTACGCTGGCGGCCTGGACCTCTGTACCTTTAACAGTACCTCCAGGATGAGGGATTAGTCAGGGCCCCAGCTTAGGGTCAGCTTAGGCCCCCTACCTCCAGTATTCTGTGACAGTGTGACAGGTGGAGGTCGCAATGGAATAAAAAGACAATATTAATGCACCGTGGAAGGGACGTGGAGGTCACAGTAGCATAACAAGACTGTTTTAATGCCCATTGGAAGGGTGGTGGAGGTCGCAGTGGATAAAAAAGACAATATCAAAGCCCCTTAGAAGAGTGTTGGAGGTCGCAGTGGAATAAAAAGACAATATCAATGCCCCGTTGAAGGGATTTGGAGGTCACAGTAGCTTCACAAGACGGTTTTAATGCCCCTTGGAAGATAGCTGGAGGTCGCAGTTGATTAAAAAGACAATATCAATGCCCCTTGGAAGAGTGGTGGAGGTCGCAGTGGAATAAATAGACAATATCAATGCCGCTTGGAAGAGTGGTGGATGTTACAATCGAATAAAAAGGCAATATCAATGCCTCTTGTAAGAGTTGTGGAGTTCAGAGTGTTTAACCAGACGGTTTTAATGCCCCTTGGAAGAGACGAGGAGGTCACAGTAGCTTAACAAGACTGTTTTAATGCCCCTTGGAAGAGTGGTGGAGATCGTTGTGGATTTAAAAGACAATATCAATGCCCCTTAGAAGAGTGGTGGAGGTCGCAGTGGAATTTAAAGACAATATCAATGCCCCTTGGAAGTTTGGTGGAGGTTACAGTGGAATAAAAAGACAATATCAATGCCCCTTGGAAGAGTGATGGAGATTACAGTGGAATAAAAAGACAATATCAATGCCCTGTGTAAGAAACTTGGAGGTCACAGTAGCTTAACAAGACGGCTTTAATGCCCCTTGGAAAAGTCATGAACGTCGCAGAGGAATAAAAAGACAATATCAATGCACTTGGAAGAGTGCAGAAGGCTACAATGGAATAAAAAGACATTGTCAATGCCCCTTGGAAGAGCTGTGGAGCGCAGAGCGGTTTAACCAGACGGTTTTAATGCCCCTTGGAAGAGACTAGGAGGTCTCAGTAGCATAACAATACGGTTTTAATGCCCCTTGGAAGACTGGTGGAGATTGCAGTGGAAAAGAGAGACAATATCAATGCCCCTTGGAAGAGTGGTGGAGGTCGCAGTAAAATAAAAAGACAATATCAACGCCCCTTGGAAGAGTGGTGAAGGTTAGAGTGGAATAAAAAGACATTATCAATGCCCCTTGGAAGAGCTGTGGAGTTCACAATGGTTTAACCAGAAGGTTTTAAGGCACCGTGGAATAAAAAGACAATATTAATGCCCCTTGGAAGAGTGGTGGAGGTCGCAGAAAAATAGAAAGACAATATCAATGATTATTGGAAGAGTGATGGAGGTCGCAGAGGATTAAAAAGACAAAATCAATGCCCCTTGGAAGAGTGGTGGAGGTTACAGTGGAATAAAAGGACAATATCAATGCCTCTTGCAAGAGCTGTGGAGTTCAGAGTGGTTTAAATTGACGGTTTTAATGCCCCATGGAAGAGACGTGGAGGTCACAGTGGCTTAACAAGACGGATTTAATGCCCCTTGGAAGAGAGGTGGAGGTTACAGTCGAGTAAAAATACAATATCAATGCCTCTTGGAAGAGCTGTGGAGTTCAGAGTGGTTTAACCAGACGGTTTTAATGCCCCTTGGAAGAGATGTGGAGGTCACAGTAGCTTATCAAAACTGTTTTAATGCCCCTTGGTAGTGTGGTGGAAGTAGCAGTGGATTAAAAAGACAATATCAATGCCCCTTAGAAGAGTGGTGGAGGTCGTAGTGGAATAAAAAGACCGTATCAATTCCACTTGGAAGAGATGTGGAGGTCGCAGTGGAATAAAAAGACAATATCAATGCCTCGTGGAAGAGACTTGGAGGTCACAGTAGCTTAACAAGATGGTTTTAATGCCCCTTGGAAGAGAGTTGGAGGTCGCAGTGGAATAAAAAGACAAAATCAATGCCCCTTGGAAGAGTGGTGGAGGTTACAGTAGCTTAACAAGATGGTTTTAATGCCCCTTGGAAGAGAGGTGGAGGTCGCAGTGGAATAAAAAGACAATATCAATGCCCCTTGGAAGAGTGGTAGAGGTTACAGTGGAATAAAAAGACAATATCAATGCCCCTTGGAAGAGCTGTGGAGTTCACAGTGGTTTAACCAGAAGGTTTTAAGGCAGCGTGGAATAGACATGGAGGTCACAGTAGCTAAACAAGACGGTTTTAATGTCCCTTGGAAGAGTGGTGGAGTTTGCAGTGGATTAAAAAGACAATATGAATGCCCCTTGGAAGAGTGGTGGAGGTCGCAGTGGAATAAAAAGACAATATCAATGCCCCGTGGATGGGACGGGGAGGTCACATTAGCTTAACAAGACGGCTTTAATGCGCCTTGGTAGAGTGGTGGAGGTTGCAGGGGATTAAAAAGACAATAACAATGCCCATTGGAAGAGTGGTGGAGGTCGCGTCGCAGTGGAATAAAAAGACAAAATCAATGCCCCTTGGAAGAGTGGTGGAGGTTAGAGTGGAATAAAAAGACAATATCAATGCCCCTTGAAAAGCTGTTGAGTTCAGAGTGGTTTAACCAGATGGTTTTAATGCCCCTTGGAAGAGACGTGGAGGTCACAGTAGCTTAACAAGACTGTTTTAATGCCCCTTGGAAGAGAGATGGAAGTCGCAGTGGAATAAAAAGTCAATGTCAATGCCACTTGGAAGAGTGGTGGAGGATACAGTGGAATAAAAAGACAATATCAATGCCCTGTGGAATAAACATGGACGTGACAGTAGCTTAACAAGACGGCTTTAATGCCCCTTGGAAGAGTGATGGAGGTTGCAGTGGATTAAAAAGACAAAATCAATGCCCCTTGGAAGAGTGGTGGAGGTTACAGTGGAATAAAAAGTGAATATCAATGCCCCATGGAAGAGTTATGGAGGTCACTGTAGCTTAACAAGATGGTCTTAATGCCCCTTGGAAGAGTGATGGAGGTCGCAGTGGCATAAATAGACAATGTCAATGCCCCTTGGAAGAGTGGTGGAGGTTAGAGTGGAATAAAAAGACAATACCAGTGCTCCTTGGAAGAGCTATGGAGTTCAGAGTGGTTTAAATTGACGTTTCTAATGCCCCTTGGAAGAGACGTGGAGGTCACAGTGGATTAAAAAGACAATATCAATGCCCCTTGGAACAGTGGTGGAGGTCTCAGTGGATTAAAAAGACAATATCAATGCCCCTTGGAAGAGTGGTGGAGGTCGCAATGGAATAAAAAGACAATATCAATGCCCCGTGGAAGGGACGTGGAGGTCACAGTAGCTTCACAAGACGGTTTTAATGCCTCCTGGAAGAGAGGTGGAGGTCGCAGTTGATTAAAAAGACAATATCAATGCCCCTTGGAAGAGTGGTGGAGGTCGCAGTGGAATAAATAGACAATATCAATGCCGCTTGGAAGAGTGGTGGATGTTACAGTCGAATAAAAAGACAATATCAATGCCTCTTGTAAGAGCGGTGGAGTTCAGAGTGTTTAACCAGACGGTTTTACTGCCCCTTGGAACAGACGAGGAGGTCATAGTAGCTTAACAAGACTTTTTTAATGCCTCTTGGAAGAGTGGTGGAGATCGCTGTGGATTTAAAAGACAATATCAATGCCCCTTAGAAGAGTGATGGAGGTTACAGTGGAATAAAAAGACAATATCAATGCCCTGTGTAAGAAACTTGGGGCTCACAGGAGCTTAACAAGACGGTTTTAATGCCCCTTGGAAGAGTGGTGGAGCTAAGAGCAGTTTAACCAGACGATTTTAATGCCCCTTGGAAGAGACTTGAAGGTCACAGTAGCTTAACAATACGGTTTTAATGCCCCTTCTAAGAGAGGTGGAGGTCGCAATGGAATAAAAAGACAATATTAATGTACCGTGGAAGGGACGTGGAGGTCACAGTAGCATAACAAGACTGTTTTAATGCCCATTGGAAGAGTGGTGGAGGTCGCAGTGGATAAAAAAGACAATATCAAAGCCCCTTGGAAGAGTGTTGGAGGTCGCAGTAGAATAAAAAGACAATATCAATGCGCCGTTGAAGGGATTTGGAGGTCACAGTAGCTTCACAAGACGGTTTTAATGCCCCTTGGAAGATAGGTGGAGGTCGCAGTTGATTAAAAAGACAATATCAATGCCCCTTGGAAGAGTGGTGGAGGTCGCAGTGGAATAAATAGACAATATCAATGCCGCTTGGAAGAGTGGTGGATGTTACAGTCGAATAAAAAGACAATATCAATGCCTCTTGTAAGAGTTGTGGAGTTCAGAGTGTTTAACCAGACTGTTTTAATGCCCCTTGGAAGAGACGAGGAGGTCACAGTAGCTTAACAAGACTGTTTTAATGCCCCTTGGAAGAGTGGTGGAGATCGTTGTGGATTTAAAAGACAATATCAATGCCCCTTAGAAGAGTGGTGGAGGTCGCAGTGGAATTTAAAGACAATATCTATGCCTCTTGGACGATTGGTGGAGGTTACAGTGGAATAAAAAGACAATATCAATGCCCCTTGGAAGAGTGATGGAGGTTACAGTGGAATAAAAAGACAATATCAATGCCCTGTGTAAGAAACTTGGAGGTCACAGTAGCTTAACAAGACGGCTTTAATGCCCCTTGGAAAAGTCATGAACGTCGCAGAGGAATAAAAAGACAAAATCAATGCACTTGGAAGAGTGCAGAAGGCTACAATGGAATAAAAAGACATTGTCAATGCCCCTTGGAAGAGCTGTGGAGCGCAGAGCGGTTTAACCAGATGGTTTTAATGCCCCTTGGAAGAGACTAGGAGGTCTCAGTAGCTTAACAATACGGTTTTAATGCTCCTTGGAAGACTGGTGGAGATCGCAGTGGAAAAGAGAGACAATATCAATGCCCCTTGGAAGAGTGGTGGAGGTCGCAGTAAAATAAAAAGACAATATCAACGCCCCTTGGAAGAGTGGTGGAGGTTAGAGTGGAATAAAAAGACATTATCAATGCCCCTTGGAAGAGCTGTGGAGTTCACAATGGTTTAACCAGAAGGTTTTAAGGCACTGTGGAATAAAAAGACAATATTAATGCCCCTTGGAAGAGTGGTGGAGGTCGCAGAAAAATAAAAAGACAATATCAATGATTATTGGAAGAGTGATGGAGGTCGCAGTGGATTAAAAATACAAAATCAATGCCCCTTGGAAGAGTGTTGGAGGTTACAGTGGAATAAAAAGACAATATCAATGCCTCTTGCAAGAGCTGTGGAGTTCAGAGTGGTTTAAATTGACGGTTTTAATGCCCCATGGAAGAGACGTGGAGGTCACAGTGGCTTAACAAGACGGATTTAATGCCCCTTGGAAGAGAGGTGGAGGTTACAGTCGAGTAAAAATACAATATCAATGCCTCTTGGAAGAGCTGTGGAGTTCAGAGTGGTTTAACCAGATGGTTTTAATGCCCCTTGGAAGAGATGTGGAGGTCACAGTAGCTTATCAAAACTGTTTTAATGCCCCTTGGTAGTGTGGTGGAGGTAGCAGTGGATTAAAAAGACAATATCAATGCCCCTTAGAAGAGTGGTGGAGGTCGTAGTGGAATAAAAAGACCGTATCAATTCCACTTGGAAGAGATGTGGAGGTCGCAGTGGAATAAAAAGACAATATCAATGCCTCGTGGAAGAGACTTGGAGGTCACAGTAGCTTAACAAGATGGTTTTAATGCCCCTTGGAAGAGAGTTGGAGGTCGCAGTGGAATAAAAAGACAAAATCAATGCCCCTTGGAAGAGTGGTGGAGGTTACAGTGGAATAAAAAGACAATATCAATGACCCTTGGAAGAGTGGTGGAGGTCGGAGTGGAATAAAAAGACAATATTAATGCCCCTTGAAAGAGTGGTGGAGGTCGAAGTAAAATAAAAAAAAATATCAATGCCCCTTGGAAGAGTGGTGGAGGTTACAGTGGAATAAAAAGACAATATCAATGCCCCATGGAAGAGCTGTGGAGTTCACAGTGGTTTAACCAGAAGGTTTTAAGGCACCGTGGAATAGACGTGGAGGTCACAGTAGCTAAACAACACAGTTTTAATGCTTCTTGGAAGAGAGATGGAGGTCGCAGTGGATTAAAAAGACAATATCAATGCCCCATGGAAGAGCTGTGGAGTTCAGAGTGGTTTAAATTGACGGTTTTACTGCCCCTTGGAAGAGACGTGGAGGTCACAGTTGCTTAACAAGACGGTTTTAATGCCCCTTGGAAGAGTGGTGGAGGTCGCAGTGTATTAAAAAGACATTATCGATGCCCCTTGGAAGAATGGTGGAGGTCGCAGTGGAATAAGAAGAAAATATCAATGCCCCTTAGAAGAGTGGTGGTGGTTACAGTGGAAAAAAAAGACAATATCAATGTTCCTTGGAAGAGGGGTGAATGTCGCAGTGGAAAAAAAAGACAATATCAAAGTCCCTTGGAAGAGTGGTGGAGGTCGCAGTGGATTAAAAGACAATATCAATGCCCCTTGGAAGAGTGGTGGAGGTCGCAGTGTAATAAAAAGACAATATCAGTGCCCCGTGGTAGGGACGTGGAGGTCACAGTAGTTTAACAAGACGGTTTTAATGCCCCTTGGAAGAGTGGTGGAGGTCGCAGTGGATTAAAAAGACTATATCAATGCCCCTTGGAAGAGTGGTGGAGGTTACAGTTGAATAAAAAGACAATATCAATGCCTCTTGGAAAAGCTGTGGAGTTTACAGTGGCTTAACCATGCTGTTTTAATGAGCATTGGAAGAGACGTGGAGGTCACAAAAGCTTATCAAGACAGTTTTAAAGCCCCTTGGAGGAGTGGTAGAGGTCGCAGTGGATTAAAAAGACAATATCAATGCCCCTTGGAAGAGTGGTGGAGGTTACGGAGGAATAAAAAGACAATATCAATGCCCCTTGGAAGAGTGTTGGAGGTTACAGTGGAATAAATAGACAATATCAATGTCCCTTGGAAGAATGGTGGAGGTTACTGTGGAACAAAAAGACAATATTAAAGCCCCTTGGAAGAGTGGTGGAGGTTCCAATTAAATAAAAAGACAATATCAATGCCCCTTGGAAGAGACGTGGAGGTCACAGTGGAATAAAAAGACAATATTAATACCCCTTGGAAGAGTGGTGGAGGTCGCAGTAAAATAAAAAGACAATATCAATGCCCCTTGGAAGAGTGGTGGAGGTTAGAGTGGAATAAAAAGACAATATCAATGCCCCTTGGAAGAGCTGTGGAGTTCACAGTGGTTTAACCAGAAAGTTTTAATGCACCGTGGAAAAGACGTGGAGGTCACAGTAGCTGAACAAGACGGTTTCAATGCTTCTTGGAAGAGTGATGGAGGTCGCTGTGGATTAAAAAGACAATATCAAAGCCCCATGGAAGAGCTGTGAAGTTCGCAGTGGTTTAAACAAAAGGTTTTAAGGCACCGTGGAATAGACGTGGAGGTCACAGTAGCTAAACAACACAGCTTTAATGCTTCTTGGAAGAGAGATGGAGGTCGCAGTGGATTAAAAAGACAAAATCAATGCCCCTTGGAAGAGTGGTGGAGGTTACAGTAGAATAAAAAGACAATATCAATGCCACTTGCAAGATCAGTGAAGTTCAGAGTGGTTTAAATTGACGGTTTTAATGCCCCTTGGAAGAGATGTGGAGGTCACAGTAGCTTAACAAGATGGTTTTAATGCACCTTGGAAGAGTGGTGGAGGTCGCAGTGGATTAAAAAGACATTATCGATGCACCTTGGAAGAGTGGTGGAGGTCGTAGTGGAATAAAAAGAAAATATCAATGCCCCTTAGAAGAGTGGTGGAGGTTACAGTGGAAAAAAAAAGACAATATCAATGTTCCTTGGAAGAGGGGTGAAGGTCGCAGTGGAATAAAAAGACTATATCAATGTTCCTTGGAAGAGTCGTGGAGGTCGCAGTGGAATAAAAAGACAATATCAATGCCCCTTGGAAGAGTGGTGGAGGTCGCAGTGGAATAAAAAGACAATATCAATGGACAGTGGAAGGGACGTAGAGGTCACAGTAGCTTAACAAGACGGTTTTAATGCCCCTTGGAAGAGTGGTGGAGGTCGCAGTGGATTTAAAAGACTATAAAATCCCATTGGAAGAGTGGTGGAAGTTGCAGTGGAATAAAAAGACAATATCAATGCACCTTGGAAGAGTGCTGGAGGTTACATTGGAAAAAAAAGACAATATCAATGCCCCTTGCAAGAGCTGTGGAGTACAGAGTGGTTTAAATTGAGGGTTTTAATGCCCCTTGGAAGGGACGTGAAGGTGACAGTAGCTTAACAAGACGGTTTTAATGCCCCTTTGAAGAGTTGTGGAGGTCGCCGTGAGTTAAAAAGACAATATGAATGCCCCATGTAAGAATGGTGGAGGTCGAAGTGGAATAAAAAGACAATATCAATGCCCCTTGGAAGAGTGGTGGAGGTTACAGTTGAATAAAAAGACAATATCAATGCCCCGTTGTAGGGACGTGGAGGTCACAGTAGTTTAACAAGACGGATTTAATGCCCCTTGGAAGAGTGGTGGAGGTCGCAGTGGATTAAAAAGACAATCAAATCCCCTTGGAAGAGTGGTGGAGGTCGCAGTGGGAAAAAAAGACAATATCAATGCCCCTTGGAAGAGTGGTGGAGGTTACAGTTGAATAAAAAGACAATATCAATGCCTCTTGGAAAAGCTGTGGAGTTTACAGTGGTTTAACCATGCTGTTTTAATGCCCCTTGGAAGAGACGTGGAGGTCACAGAAGCTTATCAAGACAGTTTTAAAGCCCCTTGGAGGAGTGGTAGAGGTCGCAGTGGAAAAAAAAGACAATATCAATGCCCCTTGGAAGAGTGGTGGAGGTTACAGTTGAATAAAAAGACAATATCAATGCCTCTTGGAAAAGCTGTGGAGTTTACAGTGGTTTAACCATGCTGTTTTAATGCCCCTTGGAAGAGACGTGGAGGTCACAGAAGCTTATCAAGACAGTTTTAAAGCCCCTTGGAGGAGTGGTAGAGGTTGCAGTGGTTTAAAAAGACAATATCAATGCCCCTTGGAAGAGTGGTGGAGGTTACGGAGGAATAGAAAGACAATATCAATGCCCCTTGGAAGAGTGGTGGAGGTTACAGTGGAATAAAAAGACAATATCAATGTCCCTTGGAAGAATGGTGGAGGTTACAGTGGAACAAAAAGACAATATCAAAGCCCCTTGGAAGAGTGGTGGAGGTTCCAATTAAATAAAAAGACAATATCAATGCCCTTTGGAAGAGACGTGGAGGTCACAGTCAAATAAAAAGACAATATTAATACCCCTTGGAAGAGTGGTGGAGGTCGCAGTAAAATAAAAAGACAATATCAATGCCCCATGGAAGAGTGGTGGAGGTTAGAGTGGAATAAAAAGACAATATCAATGCCCCTTGGAAGAGCTGTGGAGTTCACAGTGGTTTAACCAGAAAGTTTTAATGCACCGTGGAAAAGACGTGGAGGTCACAGTAGCTTAACAAGACGGTTTCAATGCTTCTTGGAAGAGTGATGGAGGTCGCTGTGGATTAAAAAGACAATATCAAAGCCCCTTGGAAGAGCTGTGGACTTCACAGTGGTTTAACCAGAAGGTTTTAAGGCACCGTGGAATAGACGTGGAGGTCACAGTAGCTAAACAACACAGCTTTAATGCTTCTTGGAAGAGAGATGGAGGTGACATTGGATTAAAAAGACAAAATCAATGCCCCTTGGAAGAGTGGTGGAGGTTACAGTAGAATAAAAAGACAATATCAATGCCACTTGCAAGAGCTGTGAAGTTCAGAGTAGTTTAAATTGACGGTTTTAATGCCCCTTGGAAGAGATGTGGAGGTCACAGTAGCTTAACAAGATGGTTTTAATGCACCTTGGAAGAGTGGTGGAGGTCGCAGTGGATTAAAAAGACATTATCGATGCACCTTGGAAGAGTGGTGGAGGTCGTAGTGGAATAAAAAGAAAAAATCAATGCCCCTTAGAAGAGTGGTGGAGGTTACAGTGGAAAAAAAAAGACAATATCAATGTTCCTTGGAAGAGGGGTGAAGGTCGCAGTGGAATAAAAAGACTATATCAATGTCCCTTGGAAGAGTCGTGGAGGTCGCAGTGGAATAAAAAGACAATATCAATGCCCCTTGGAAGAGTGGTGGAGGTCGCAGTGGAATAAAAAGACAATATCAATGGACCGTGGAAAGGACGTAGAGGTCACAGTAGCTTAACAAGATGGTTTTAATGCCCCTTGGAAGAGTGGTGGAGGTCGCAGTGGATTTAAAAGACTATAAAATCCCATTGGAAGAGTGGTGGAAGTTGCAGCGGAATAAAAAGACAATATCAATGCCCCTTTGAAGAGTGCTGGAGGTTACATTGGAAAAAAAAGACAATATCAATGCCCCTTACAAGAGCTGTGGAGCACAGAGTGGTTTAAATTGAGGGTTTTAATGCCCCTTGGAAGGGACGTGAAGGTGACAGTAGCTTAACAAGACGGTTTTAATGTCCCTTGGAAGAGTTGTGGATGTCGCAGTGGATTAAAAAGACAATATGAATGCCCCTTGTAAGAGTGGTGGAGGTCGAAGTGGAATAAAAAGACAATATCAATGCCCCTTGGAAGAGTGGTGGAGGTTACAGTTGAATAAAAAGACAATATCAATGCGCCTTGGAAGAGTGATGGAGTTTACAGTGAACAAAAAGACAATATCAATGCCCCTTGTAACAGTGGTGGAGGTTACAGTGGAATAAAAAGACAATAATTATGCCCCTTGGAAGAGCTGTGGAGTTCTGAGTGGTATAACCAGACGGTTTTAACGCTCCTTGGAATTGACGTGGAGGTCAAAGTAACTTAACAAGACGGTTTTAATGCCCCTTGGAAGAGTGGTGGAGGTCGCACTGGAATAAAAAAACAATATCAATGCCCCCTGGAAGATTGGTGGAGGTTACAGTGGAATAAAAAGACAATATCAATGCCCCGTGGAAGAGATGTGGAGTTCACTGTAGCTTAACAATATGGTTTTAATGCCCCTTGGAAGAGTGTTGGAGTTCGCAGTGGAATAAAAAGACAATGTCAATGTCCCTTGGAAGAGTGGTGGAGGTTAGAGTGGAATAAAAAGACAATACAAATGCCCCTTGGAAGAGCTGTGGAGTTCAGAGTGGTTTAACCAGATGGTTTTACTGCCCCTTGGAAGAGAAGTCGACGTCACAGTAGCATAACAAGACGGTTTTAATTCCCCTTGGAAGAGTGGTGAAGTTCACAGTGGATTAAAAAGACAATATCAATGCCCCTTGGAAGAGTAGTGGAGGTCGCAGTGGAATAAAAAGACACTATCAATGCCACGTGGAAGGGACGTGGAGGTCACAGTAGCTTAACAAGACGGTTTTAATGCCACTTGGAAGAGTGGTGGAGGTTGCAGGGGACTAAAAAGACAATAACAATGCCCATTGGAAGAGGGGTGGAGGTCGCAGTGGAATAAAAAGACAAAATCAATGCCCCATGGAAGAGTGGCGGAGATTACAGTGGAATAAAAAGACAATATCAATGGCCCTTGGAAGAGCTGTGGAGTTCAGAGTGGTTTAACAAGATGGTTTTAATGCCCCTTGGAAGAGTGGTGGAGGTGGCAGTGGATTAAAAAGAC
This sequence comes from Phyllobates terribilis, assembly GCF_046119375.1. NCBI lineage: Eukaryota > Metazoa > Chordata > Amphibia > Anura > Dendrobatidae > Phyllobates > Phyllobates terribilis. The sequence continues at coordinate 2,783,064 of NW_027362985.1, read as the reverse complement.
AATATCTATGCCCCTTAGAAGAGAGGTGGAAGTCGCAGTGGAATAAAAAGACAATGTCAATGCCACTTGGAAGAGTGGTGGAGGTTACAGTGGAATAAAAAGACAATATCAATGCCCCATAGAATAGACATGTACGTGACAGTAGCTTAACAAGACAGCTTTAATGCCCCTTGGAAGAGTGGTGGAGGTTGAAGTGGATTAAAAAGACAATATAAATGCCCATTGGAAGAGTGGTGGAGGGCGCAGTTGAATAAATAGACAATGTCAATGCCCCTTGCAAGAGTGGTGGAGTTCACAGTGGAATAAAAGGACAATATCAGTGCCTCGTGGAAGAGACTTGGAGGTCACAGTAGCTTAACAAGATAGTTTTAATGCTCCTTGGAAGAGAGGTGGAGGTCGCAGTGGAATAACAAGACAATATCAATGCCCCTTGGAAGAGTGCTGGAGGTTACAGTGGAATAAAAAGACAATATCAATGACCCTTGGAAGAGTGGTGGAGGTCGCAGTGGAATAAAAAGACAATATTAATGCCGCTTGGAAGAGTTGTGGAGGTCGCAGTAAAATAAAAAGACAATATCAATGCCCCTTGGTAGAGCTGTGGAGTTCACAGTGGTTTAACCAGAAGGTTTTAAGGCACCGTGGAATAGACGTGGAGGTCACAGTAGCTAAACAAGACGGTTTCAATGCTTCTGGGAAGAGTGATGGAGGTCGCAGTGGATTAAAAAGACAAAATCAAGGCCCCTTGGAAGAGTGGTGGAGGTTACAGTGGAATAAAAAGACAATATCAATGCATCTTACTAGAGCTGTGGAGTTCAGAGTGGTTTAAATTGACGGTTTTAATGCCCCTTGGAAGAGTGGTGGAGGTTACAGTCGAATAAAAAGACAATATCAATGCCTCTTGGAAGAGCTGTGGCGTTCAGAGTGGTTTAACCAGACGGTTTTAATGCCCCTTGGAAGAATGGTGGAGGTGGCAGTAAAATAAAAAGACAATATCAATGCCCCTTGGAAGAGTGGTGGAGGTTACAGTGGAATAAAAAGACAATATCAATGCCCCTTGGAAGAGCTGTGGAGTTCACAGTGGTTTAACCGGAAGGTTTTAAGGCACCGTGGAATAGAAATGGAGGTCACAGTAGCTAAACAAGACGGTTTTAATGTCCCTTGGAAGAGTGGTGGAGTTTGCAGTGGATTAAAAAGACAATATGAATGTCCCTTGGAAGAGTGGTGGAGGTCGCAGTTGAATAAAAAGACAATATCAATGCCCTGTGGATGGGACGTGGAGGTCACAGTAGCTTAACAAGATGGTTTTAATGAGCCTTGGTAGAGTGGTGGAGGTTGCAGGGCATTAAAAAGGCAAAAACAATGCCCATTGGAAGAGTGGTGGAGGTCGCAGTGGAATAAAAAGACAAAATCAATGCCCCTTGGTAGAGTGGTGGAGGTTACAGTGGAATAAAAAGACAATAACAATGCCCCTTCGAAGAGCTGTGGAGTTCAGAGTGGTTTAACCAGATGGTTTTAATGCCCCTTGGAAGAGGTCACAGTAGCTTAACAAGACTGTTTTAATGCCCCTTGGAAGAGAGGTGGAAGTCGCAGTGAAATAAAAAGTCAATGTCAATGCCACTTGGAAGAGTGGTGGAGGTTACAGTGGAATAAAAGACAATATCAATGCCTCTTGGAATAGCTGTGGAGTTCACAGTGGTTTAACCAGAAGGTTTTAAGGCACCGTGGAATAGACGTGGAGGTCACAGTAGCTAAACAAGACGGTTTTAATGCTTCTTGAAAGAGTGATGGAGGTCGCAGTGGATTAAAAAGACAAAATCAATGCCCCTTGGAAGAGTGGTGGAGGTTACAGTGGAATAAAAAGACAATATCAATGCATCTTACAAGAGCTGTGGAGTTCAGAGTGGTTTAAATTGACGGTTTTAATGCCCCTTGGAAGAGACGTGGAGGTCACCGTAGCTTAACAAGACGGTTTTAATGCCCCTTGGAAGAGTGGTGGAGGTTACAGTTGAATAAAAAGACAATATCAATGCCTCTTGCAAGAGCTGTGGCGTTCAGTGTGGTTTAACCAGACGGTTTTAATGCCCCTTGGAAGAGACGTGGAGGTCACAGTAGCTTATCAAAACTGTTTTAATGCCCCTTGGAAGTGTGGTGGAGGTCGCAGTGGATTAAAAAGACAATATCAATGCCCCTTAGAAGAGTGGTGGAGGTCGCAGTGGAATAAAAAAACAATATCAATTCCACTTGGAAGAGATGTGGAGGTCGCAGTAGAATAAAAAGACAATATCAATGCCTCGTGGAAGAGACTTGGAGGTCACAGTAGCTTAACAAGATGGTTTTAATGCCCCTTGGAAGAGAGGTGGAGGTCGCAGTGGAATAAAAAGACAATATCAATGCCCCTTCGAAGAGTTGTGGAGGTAACAGTGGAATAAAAAGACAATATCAATGACCCTTGCAAGAGTGGTGGAGGACGCAGTGGAATTATAAGACAATATTAATGCCCCTTGGAAGAGTGGTGGAGGTGGCAGTAAAATAAAAAGACAATATCAATGCCCCTTGGAAGAGTGGTAGAGGTTACAGTGGAATAAAAACACAATATCAATGCCCCTTGGAAGAGCTGTGGAGTTCACAGTGGTTTAACCAGAAGGTTTTAAGGCACCGTGGAATAGACATGGAGGTCACAGTAGCTAAACAAGACGGTTTTAATGTCCCTTGGAAGAGTGGTGGAGTTTGCAGTGGATTAAAAAGACAATATGAATGCCCCTTGGAAGAGTGGTGGAGGTCGCAGTGGAATAAAAAGACAATATCAATGCCCCGTGGATGGGACGTGGAGGTCACAGTAGCTTAAAAAGACAGCTTTAATGCGCCTTGGTAGAGTGGTGGAGGTTGCAGGGGATTAAAAAGACAATAACAATGCCCATTGGAAGAGTGGTGGAGGTCGCAGTGGAATAAAAAGACAAAATCAATGCCCCTTGGAAGAGTGGTGGAGGTTAGAGTGGAATAAAAAGACAATATCAATGCCCCTTGAAAAGCTGTTGAGTTCAGAGTGGTTTAACCAGATGGTTTTAATGCCCCTTGGAAGAGACGTGGAGGTCATAGTAGCTTAATAAGACTGTTTTAATGCCCCTTGGAAGAGAGATGGAAGTCGCAGTGGAATAAAAAGTCAATGTCAATGCCACTTGGAAGAGTGGTGGAGGATACAGTGGAATAAAAAGACAATATCAATGCCCCGTGGAATAAACATGGACGTGACAGTAGCTTAACAAGACGGCTTTAATGCCCCTTGGAAGAGTGATGGAGGTTGCAGTGGATTAAAAAGACAATATCAATGCCCATTGGAAGAGTGGTAGAGGTCGCAGTGGAATAAAAAGACAAAATCAATGCCCCTTGGAAGAGTGGTGGAGGTTACAGTGGAATAAAAAGACAATATCAATGCCCCATGGAAGAGTTAAGGAGGTCACTGTAGCTTAACAAGATGGTCTTAATGCCCCTTGGAAGAGTGATGGAGGTCGCAGTGGCATAAATAGACAATGTCAATGCCCCTTGGAAGAGTGGTGGAGGTTAGAGTGGAATAAAAAGACAATACCAGTGCTCCTTGGAAAAGCTATGGAGTTCAGAGTGGTTTAAATTGACGTTTCTAATGCCCCTTGGAAGAGACGTGGAGGTCACAGTGGATTAAAAAGACAATATCAATGCCCCTTGGAACAGTGGTGGAGGTCTCAGTGGATTAAAAAGACAATGCCCCTTGGAAGAGTGGTGGAGGTCGCAATGGAATAAAAAGACAATATCAATGCCCCGTGGAAGGGACGTGGAGGTCACAGTAGCTTCACAAGACGGTTTTAATGCCTCCTGGAAGAGAGGTGGAGGTCGCAGTTGATTAAAAAGACAACATCAATGCCCCTTGGAAGAGCGGTGGAGGTCGCAGTGGAATAAATAGACAATATCAATGCCGCTTGGAAGAGTGGTGGATGTTACAGTCGAATAAAAAGACAATATCAATGCCTCTTGTAAGAGCTGTGAAGTTCAGAGTGTTTAACCAGACGGTTTTAATGCCCCTTGGAACAGACGAGGAGGTCATAGTAACTTAACAAGACTATTTTAATGCCTCTTGGAAGAGTGGTGGAGATCGCTGTGGATTTAAAAGACAATATCAATGCCCCTTAGAAGAGTGGTGGAGGTTACAGTGGAATAAAAAGACAATATCAATGCCCTGTGTAAGAAACTTGGGGGTCACAGTAGCTTAACAAGACGGTTTTAATGCCCCTTGGAAGAGTGGTGGAGGTCGCAGTGGATTAAAAAGACTATCAAATCCCCTTGGAAGAGTGGTGGAGGTCGCAGTGGAAAAAAAAGACAATATCAATGCCCCTTGGAAGAGACGTGGAGGTCACAGTGGAATAAAAAGACAATATTAATACCCCTTGGAAGAGTGGTGGAGGTCGCAGTAAAATAAAAAACAATATCAATGCCCCTTGGAAGAGTGGTGGAGGTTAGAGTGGAATAAAAAGACAATATCAATGCCCCTTGGAAGAGCTGTGGAGTTCACAGTTGTTTAACCAGAAAGTTTTAATGCACCGTGGAAAAGACGTGGAGGTCACAGTAGCTTAGCAAGACGGTTTCAATGCTTCTTGGAAGAGTGATGGAGGTCGCAGTGGATTAAAAAGACAATATCAAAGCCCCTTGGAAGAGCTGTGGAGTTCAGAGTGTTTAATCAGACGGTTTTAATGCCCCTTGGAACAGACGAGGAGGTCATAGTAACTTAACAAGACTATTTTAATGCCTCTTGGAAGAGAGATGGAGGTCGCAGTGGATTAAAAAGACAAAATCAATGCCCCTTGGAAGAGTGGTGGAGGTTACAGTAGAATAAAAAGACAATATCAATGCCACTTGCAAGAGCTGTGAAGTTCAGAGTGGTTTAAATTCACGGTTTTAATGCCCCTTGGAAGAGATGTGCAGGTCACAGTAGCTTAACAAGATGGTTTTAATGCACCTTGGAAGAGTGGTGGAGGTCGCAGTGGATTAAAAAGACATTATCGATGCACCTTGGAAGAGTGGTGGAGGTCGTAGTGGAATAGAAAGAAAATATCAATGCCCCTTAATAGAGTGGTGGAGGTTACAGTGGAAAAAAAAAGACAATATCAATGTTCCTTGGAAGAGGGGTGAAGGTCGCAGTGGAATAAAAAGACTGTATCAATGTCCCTTGGAAGAGTCGTGGAGGTCGCAGTGGAATAAAAAGACAATATTAATGCCCCTTGGAAGAGTGGTGGAGGTCGCAGTGGAATAAAAAGACAATGTCAATGTCCCTTGGAAGAGTGGTGGAGGTTAGAGTGGAATAAAAAGACAATACAAATGCCCCTTGGAAGAGCTGTGGAGTTCAGAGTGGTTTAACCAGATGGTTTTACTGCCCCTTGGAAGAGAAGTCGACGTCACAGTAGCATAACAAGACGGTTTTAATTCCCCTTGGAAGAGTGGTGAAGTTCACAGTGGATTAAAAAGACAATATCAATGCCCCTTGGAAGAGTAGTGGAGGTCGCAGTGGAATAAAAAGACACTATCAATGCCACGTGGAAGGGACGTGGAGGTCACAGTAGCTTAACAAGACGGTTTTAATGCCACTTGGAAGAGTGGTGGAGGTTGCAGGGGACTAAAAAGACAATAACAATGCCCATTGGAAGAGTGGTGGAGGTCGCAGTGGAATAAAAAGACAAAATCAATGCCCCATGGAAGAGTGGCGGAGATTACAGTGGAATAAAAAGACAATATCAATGGCCCTTGGAAGAGCTGTGGAGTTCAGAGTGGTTTAACAAGACGGTTTTAATGCCCCTTGGAAGAGTGGTGGAGGTGGCAGTGGATTAAAAAGACAATATCTATGCCCCTTAGAAGAGAGGTGGAAGTCGCAGTGGAATAAAAAGACAATGTCAATGCCACTTGGAAGAGTGGTGGAGGTTACAGTGGAATAAAAAGACAATATCAATGCCCCATGGAATAGACATGTACGTGACAGTAGCTTAACAAGACAGCTTTAATGCCCCTTGGAAGAGTGGTGGAGGTTGAGGTGGATTAAAAAGACAATATAAATGCCCATTGGAAGAGTGGTGGAGGTCGCAGTTGAATAAATAGACAATGTCAATGCCCCTTGCAAGAGTGGTGGAGTTCACAGTGGAATAAAAGGACAATATCAGTGCCTCGTGGAAGAGACTTGGAGGTCACAGTAGCTTAACAAGATAGTTTTAATGCTCCTTGGAAGAGAGGTGGAGGTCGCAGTGGAATAACAAGACAATATCAATGCCCCTTGGAAGAGTGCTGGAGGTTACAGTGGAATAAAAAGACAATATCAATGACCCTTGGAAGAGTGGTGGAGGTCGCAGTGGAATAAAAAGACAATATTAATGCCGCTTGGAAGAGTTGTGGAGGTCGCAGTAAAATAAAAAGACAATATCAATGCCCCTTGGTAGAGCTGTGGAGTTCACAGTGGTTTAACCAGAAGGTTTTAAGGCACCGTGGAATAGACGTGGAGGTCACAGTATCTAAACAAGACGGTTTCAATGCTTCTGGGAAGAGTGATGGAGGTCGCAGTGGATTAAAAAGACAAAATCAAGGCCCCTTGGAAGAGTGGTGGAGGTTACAGTGGAATAAAAAGACAATATCAATGCATCTTACTAGAGCTGTGGAGTTCAGAGTGGTTTAAATTGACGGTTTTAATGCCCCTTGGAAGAGTGGTGGAGGTTACAGTCGAATAAAAAGACAATATCAATGCCTCTTGGAAGAGCTGTGGCGTTCAGAGTGGTTTAACCAGACGGTTTTAATGCCCCTTGGAAGAATGGTGGAGGTGGCAGTAAAATAAAAAGACAATATCAATGCCCCTTGGAAGAGTGGTGGAGGTTACAGTGGAATAAAAAGACAATATCAATGCCCCTTGGAAGAGCTGTGGAGTTCACAGTGGTTTAACCGGAAGGTTTTAAGGCACCGTGGAATAGAAATGGAGGTCACAGTAGCTAAACAAGACGGTTTTAATGTCCCTTGGAAGAGTAGTGGAGTTTGCAGTGGATTAAAAAGACAATATGAATGTCCCTTGGAAGAGTGGTGGAGGTCGCAGTTGAATAAAAAGACAATATCAATGCCCTGTGGATGGGACGTGGAGGTCACAGTAGCTTAACAAGATGGTTTTAATGAGCCTTGGTAGAGTGGTGGAGGTTGCAGGGCATTAAAAAGGCAAAAACAATGCCCATTGGAAGAGTGGCGGAGGTCGCAGTGGAATAAAAAGACAAAATCAATGCCCCTTGGTAGAGTGGTGGAGGTTACAGTGGAATAAAAAGACAATAACAATGCCCCTTCGAAGAGCTGTGGAGTTCAGAGTGGTTTAACCAGATGGTTTTAATGCCCCTTGGAAGAGGTCACAGTAGCTTAACAAGACTGTTTTAATGCCCCTTGGAAGAGAGGTGGAAGTCGCAGTGGAATAAAAAGTCAATGTCAATGCCACTTGGAAGAGTGGTGGAGGTTACAGTGGAATAAAAGACAATATCAATGCCTCTTGGAATAGCTGTGGAGTTCACAGTGGTTTAACCAGAAGGTTTTAAGGCACCGTGGAATAGACGTGGAGGTCACAGTAGCTAAACAAGATGGTTTTAATGCTTCTTGAAAGAGTGATGGAGGTCGCAGTGGATTAAAAAGACAAAATCAATGCCCCTTGGAAGAGTGGTGGAGGTTACAGTGGAATAAAAAGACAATATCAATGCATCTTACAAGAGCTGTGGAGTTCAGAGTGGTTTAAATTGACGGTTTTAATGCCCCTTGGAATAGAAATGGAGGTCACAGTAGCTAAACAAGACGGTTTTAATGTCCCTTGGAAGAGTGGTGGAGTTTGCAGTGGATTAAAAAGACAATATGAATGTCCCTTGGAAGAGTGGTGGAGGTCGCAGTTGAATAAAAAGACAATATCAATGCCCTGTGGATGGGACGTGGAGGTCACAGTAGCTTAACAAGATGGTTTTAATGAGCCTTGGTAGAGTGGTGGAGGTTGCAGGGCATTAAAAAGGCAAAAACAATGCCCATTGGAAGAGTGGTGGAGGTCGCAGTGGAATAAAAAGACAAAATCAATGCCCCTTGGTAGAGTGGTGGAGGTTACAGTGGAATAAAAAGACAATAACAATGCCCCTTCGAAGAGCTGTGGAGTTCAGAGTGGTTTAACCAGATGGTTTTAATGCCCCTTGGAAGAGGTCACAGTAGCTTAACAAGACTGTTTTAATGCCCCTTGGAAGAGAGGTGGAAGTCGCAGTGGAATAAAAAGTCAATGTCAATGCCACTTGGAAGAGTGGTGGAGGTTACAGTGGAATAAAAGACAATATCAATGCCTCTTGGAATAGCTGTGGAGTTCACAGTGGTTTAACCAGAAGGTTTTAAGGCACCGTGGAATAGACGTGGAGGTCACAGTAGCTAAACAAGACGGTTTTAATGCTTCTTGAAAGAGTGATGGAGGTCGCAGTGGATTAAAAAGACAAAATCAATGCCCCTTGGAAGAGTGGTGGAGGTTACAGTGGAATAAAAAGACAATATCAATGCATCTTACAAGAGCTGTGGAGTTCAGAGTGGTTTAAATTGACGGTTTTCATGCCCCTTGGAAGAGACGTGGAGGTCACCGTAGCTTAACAAGACGGTTTTAATGCCCCTTGGAAGAGTGGTGGAGGTTACAGTTGAATAAAAAGACAATATCAATGCCTCTTGCAAGAGCTGTGGCGTTCAGTGTGGTTTAACCAGACGGTTTTAATGCCCCTTGGAAGAGACGTGTAGGTCACAGTAGCTTATCAAAACTGTTTTAATGCCCCTTGGAAGTGTGGTGGAGGTCGCAGTGGATTAAAAAGACAATATCAATGCCCCTTAGAAGAGTGGTGGAGGTCGCAGTGGAATAAAAAAACAATATCAATTCCACTTGGAAGAGATGTGGAGGTCGCAGTAGAATAAAAAGACAATATCAATGCCTCGTGGAAGAGACTTGGAGGTCACAGTAGCTTAACAAGATGGTTTTAATGCCGCTTGGAAGAGAGGTGGAGGTCGCAGTGGAATAAAAAGACAATATCAATGCCCCTTCGAAGAGTTGTGGAGGTAACAGTGGAATAAAAAGACAATATCAATGACCCTTGCAAGAGTGGTGGAGGACGCAGTGGAATTATAAGACAATATGAAGGCCCCTTGGAAGAGTGGTGGAGGTGGCAGTAAAATAAAAAGACAATATCAATGCCCCTTGGAAGAGTGGTAGAGGTTACAGTGGAATAAAAACACAATATCAATGCCCCTTGGAAGAGCTGTGGAGTTCACAGTGGTTTAACCAGAAGGTTTTAAGGCACCGTGGAATAGACATGGAGGTCACAGTAGCTAAACAAGACGGTTTTAATGTCCCTTGGAAGAGTGGTGGAGTTTGCAGTGGATTAAAAAGACAATATGAATGCCCCTTGGAAGAGTGGTGGAGGTCGCAGTGGAATAAAAAGACAATATCAATGCCCCGTGGATGGGACGTGGAGGTCACAGTAGCTTAAAAAGACAGCTTTAATGCGCCTTGGTAGAGTGGTGGAGGTTGCAGGGGATTAAAAAGACAATAACAATGCCCATTGGAAGAGTGGTGGAGGTCGCAGTGGAATAAAAAGACAAAATCAATGCCCCTTGGAAGAGTGGTGGAGGTTAGAGTGGAATAAAAAGACAATATCAATGCCCCTTGAAAAGCTGTTGAGTTCAGAGTGGTTTAACCAGATGGTTTTAATGCCCCTTGGAAGAGACGTGGAGGTCATAGTAGCTTAATAAGACTGTTTTAATGCCCCTTGGAAGAGAGATGGAAGTCGCAGTGGAATAAAAAGTCAATGTCAATGCCACTTGGAAGAGTGGTGGAGGATACAGTGGAATAAAAAGACAATATCAATGCCCCGTGGAATAAACATGGACGTGACAGTAGCTTAACAAGACGGCTTTAATGCCCCTTGGAAGAGTGATGGAGGTTGCAGTGGATTAAAAAGACAATATCAATGCCCATTGGAAGAGTGGTAGAGGTCGCAGTGGAATAAAAAGACAAAATCAATGCCCCTTGGAAGAGTGGTGGAGGTTACAGTGGAATAAAAAGACAATATCAATGCCCCATGGAAGAGTTATGGAGGTCACTGTAGCTTAACAAGATGGTCTTAATGCCCCTTGGAAGAGTGATGGAGGTCGCAGTGGCATAAATAGACAATGTCAATGCCCCTTGGAAGAGTGGTGGAGGTCTCAGTGGATTAAAAAGACAATATCAATGCCCCTTGGAAGAGTGGTGGAGGTCGCAATGGAATAAAAAGACAATATCAATGCCCCGTGGAAGGGACGTGGAGGTCACAGTGGATTAAAAAGACAATATCAATGCCCCTTGGAACAGTGGTGGAGGTCTCAGTGGATTAAAAAGACAATATCAATGCCCCTTGGAAGAGTGGTGGAGGTCGCAATGGAATAAAAAGACAATATCAATGCCCCGTGGAAGGGACGTGGAGGTCACAGTAGCTTCACAAGACGGTTTTAATGCCTCCTGGAAGAGAGGTGGAGGTCGCAGTTGATTAAAAAGACAACATCAATGCCCCTTGGAAGAGCGGTGGAGGTCGCAGTGGAATAAATAGACAATATCAATGCCGCTTGGAAGAGTGGTGGATGTTACAGTCGAATAAAAAGACAATATCAATGCCTCTTGTAAGAGCTGTGGAGTTCAGAGTGTTTAATCAGACGGTTTTAATGCCCCTTGGAACAGACGAGGAGGTCATAGTAACTTAACAAGACTATTTTAATGCCTCTTGGAAGAGTGGTGGAGATCGCTGTGGATTTAAAAGACAATATCAATGCCCCTTAGAAGAGTGGTGGATGTTACAGTGGAATAAAAAGACAATATCAATGCCCTGTGTAAGAAACTTGGGGGTCACAGTAGCTTAACAAGACGGTTTTAATGCCCCTTGGAAGAGTGGTGGAGGTCGCAGTGGATTAAAAAGACTATCAAATCCCCTTGGAAGAGTGGTGGAGGTCGCAGTGGAAAAAAAAGACAATATCAATGCCCCTTGGAAGAGACGTGGAGGTCACAGTGGAATAAAAAGACAATATTAATACCCCTTGGAAGAGTGGTGGAGGTCGCAGTAAAATAAAAAACAATATCAATGCCCCTTGGAAGAGTGGTGGAGGTTAGAGTGGAATAATAGACAATATCAATGCCCCTTGGAAGAGCTGTGGAGTTCACAGTTGTTTAACCAGAAAGTTTTAATGCACCGTGGAAAAGACGTGGAGGTCACAGTAGCTTAACAAGACGGTTTCAATGCTTCTTGGAAGAGTGATGGAGGTCGCAGTGGATTAAAAAGACAATATCAAAGCCCCTTGGAAGAGCTGTGGAGTTCAGAGTGTTTAATCAGACGGTTTTAATGCCCCTTGGAACAGACGAGGAGGTCATAGTAACTTAACAAGACTATTTTAATGCCTCTTGGAAGAGAGATGGAGGTCGCAGTGGATTAAAAAGACAAAATCAATGCCCCTTGGAAGAGTGGTGGAGGTTACAGTAGAATAAAAAGACAATATCAATGCCACTTGCAAGAGCTGTGAAGTTCAGAGTGGTTTAAATTCACGGTTTTAATGCCCCTTGGAAGAGATGTGCAGGTCACAGTAGCTTAACAAGATGGTTTTAATGCACCTTGGAAGAGTGGTGGAGGTCGCAGTGGATTAAAAAGACATTATCGATGCACCTTGGAAGAGTGGTGGAGGTCGTAGTGGAATAGAAAGAAAATATCAATGCCCCTTAAAAGAGTGGTGGAGGTTACAGTGGAAAAAAAAAGACAATATCAATGTTCCTTGGAAGAGGGGTGAAGGTCGCAGTGGAATAAAAAGACTGTATCAATGTCCCTTGGAAGAGTCGTGGAGGTCGCAGTGGAATAAAAAGACAATATCAATGCCCCTTGGAAGAGTGGTGGAGGTCGCAGTGGAATAAAAAGACAATATCAATGGACAGTGGAAGGGACGTAGAGGTCACAGTAGACGGTTTTAATGCCCCTTGGAAGAGTGGTGGAGGTCGCAGTGGATTTAAAAGACTATAAAATCCCATTGGAAGAGTGGTGGAAGTTGCAGTGGAATAAAAAGACAATATCAATGCCCCTTGGAAGAGTGCTGGAGGTTACATTGGAAAAAAAAGACAATATCAATGCCCCTTGCAGGAGCTGTGGAGTACATAGTGGTTTAAATTGAGGGTTTTAATGCCCCTTGGAAGGGACGTGAAGGTGTCAGTAGCTTAACAAGACGGTTTTAATGCCCCTTGGAAGAGTTGTGGAGGTCGCAGTGGATTAAAAAGACAATATGAATGCCCCTTGTAAGAGTGGTGGAGGTCGAAGTGGAATAAAAAGACAATATCAATGCCCCTTGGAAGAGTTGTGGAGGTTACAGTTGAATAAAAAGACAATATCAATGCCCTTTGGAAGAGTGATGGAGTTTACAGTGGAACAAAAGGACAATATCAATGCCCCTTGGAGCAGCGGTGGAGGTTACAATTAAATAAAAAGACAATATTATTGCCCCGTGGAAGAGATGTGGAGGTCACAATAGCTTAACAAGACGGTTTTAATGCCCCTTGGAAGAGTGGTGGAGGTCGCAGTGGAATAAAAAGACAATATCAATGCCCCTTGGACGAGTGGTGGAGGTTACAGTGGAATAAAAAGACAATAATAATGCCCCTTGGAAGAGCTGTGGAGTTCAGAGTGGTATAACCAGACGGTTTTAACGCTCCTTGGAATTGACGTGGAGGTCAAAGTAACTTAACAAGACGGTTTTAATGCCCCTTGGAAGAGTGGTGGAGGTCGCAATGGAATAAAAAGACAATATTAATGCACCGTGGAAGGGACGTGGAGGTCACAGTAGCATAACAAGACTGTTTTAATGCCCATTGGAAGAGTGGTGGAGGTCGCAGTGGAATAAAAAGACAATATCAAAGCACCTTGGAAGAGTGTTGGAGGTCGCAGTGGAATAAAAAGACAATATCAATGCCCCGTTGAAGGGATTTGGAGGTCACTGTAGCTTCACAAGACGGTTTTAATGCAACTTGGAAGATAGGTGGAGGTCGCAGTTGATTAAAAAGACAATATCAATGCCCCTTGGAAGAGTGGTGGAGGTCGCAGTGGAATAAATAGACAATATCAATGCAGCTTGGAAGAGTGGTGGATGTTACAGTCGAATAAAAAGACAATATCAATGCCTCTTGTAAGAGCTGTGGATTTCAGAGTGTTTAACCAGACGGTTTTAATGCCCCTTGGAAGAGACGAGGAAGTCACAGCAGCTTAACAAGACTGTTTTAATGCCCCTTGGAGGAGTGGTGGAGATCGTTGTGGATTTAAAAGACAATATCAATGCCCCTTAGAAGAGTGGTGGAGGTCGCAGTGGAATAAAAAGACAATATCAATGCCCCTTGGAAGATTGGTGGAGGTTACAGGGGAATAAAAAGACAATATCAATGCCCCTTGGAAGAGTGATGGAGGTTACAGTGGAATAAAAAGACAATATCAATGCCCTGTGTAAGAAACTTGAAGGTCACAGTAGCTTAACAAGACGGCTTTAATGCCCCTTGGAAGAGTCGTGAACGTCGCAGAGGAATAAAAAGACAATATCAATGCACTTGGAAGAGTGCAGAAGGTTACAATGGAATAAAAAGACATTGTCAATGCCCCTTGGAAGAGCTGTGGAGCGCAGAGCGGTTTAACCAGACGGTTTTAATGCCCCTTGGAAGAGACTAGGAGGTCTCAGTAGCTTAACAATACGGTTTTAATGCCCCTTGGAAGACTGGTGGAGATCGCAGTGGAAAAGAGAGACAATATCAATGCACCTTGGAAGAGTGGTGGAGGTCGCAGTAAAATAAAAAGACAATATCAACGCCCCTTGGAAGAGTGGTGGAGGTTAGAGTGGAATAAAAAGACATTATCAATGCCCCTTGGAAGAGCTGTGGAGTTCACAGTGGTTTAACCAGAAGGTTTTAAGGCACCGTGGAATAAAAAGACAATATTAATGCCCCTTGGAAGAGTGGTGGAGGTCGCAGAAAAATAAAAAGACAATATCAATGATTATTGGAAGAGTGATGGAGGTCGCAGTGGATTGAAAAGACAAAATCAATGCCCCTTGGAAGAGTGGTGGAGGTTACAGTGGAATAAAAAGACAATATCAATGCCTCTTGCAAGAGCTGTGGAGTTCAGAGTGGTTTAAATTGACGGTTTTAATGCCCCATGGAAGAGACGTGGACGTCACAGTAGCTTAGCAAGACGGATTTAATGCCCCTTGGAAGCGAGGTGGAGGTTACAGTCGAGTAAAAATACAATATCAATGCCTCTTGGAAGAGCTGTGGAGTTCAGAGTGGTTTAACCAGACGGTTTTAATGCCCCTTGGAAGAGATGTGGAGGTCACAGTAGCTTATCAAAACTGTTTTAATGCCCCTTGGTAGAGTGGTGGAGGTAGCAGTGGATTAAAAAGACAATATCAATGCCCCTTAGAAGAGTGGTGGAGGTCGTAGTGGAATAAAAAGACAGTATCAATTCCACTTGGAAGAGATGTGGAGGTCGCAGTGGAATAAAAAGACAATATCAATGCCTCGTGGAAGAGACTTGGAGGTCACAGTAGCTTAACAAGATGGTTTTAATGCCCCTTGGAAGAGAGTTGGAGGTCGCAGTGGAATAAAAAGACAATATCAATGCCCCTTGGAAGAGTGGTGGAGGTTACAGAGGAATAAAAAGACAATATCAATGACCCTTGGAAGAGTGGTGGAGGTCGGAGTGGAATAAAAAGACAATATTAATGCCTCTTGAAAGAGTGGTGGAGGTCGAAGTAAATTAAAAAAAAATCAATGCCCCTTGGAAGAGTGGTGGAGGTTACAGTGGAATAAAAAAGACAATATCAATGCCCCATGGAAGAGCTGTGAAGTTCACAGTGGTTTAACCAGAAGGTTTTCAGGCACCGTGGAATAGACGTGGAGGTCACAGTAGCTAAACAACACAGTTTTAATGATTCTTGGAAGAGAGATGGAGGTCACAGTGGATTAAAAAGACAAAATCAATGCCCCATGGAAGAGCTGTGGAGTTCAGAGTGGTTTAAATTGACGGTTTTAATGCCCCTTGGAAGAGACGTGGAGGTCACAGTTGCTTAACAAGACGGTTTTAATGCCCCTTGGAAGAGTGGTGGAGGTCGCAGTGGATTAAAAAGACATTATCGATGCCCATTGGAAGAATGGTGGAGGTCGCAGTGGAATAAGAAGAAAATATCAATGCCCCTTAGAAGAGTGGTGGAGGTTACAGTGGAATAAAAAGACAATATCAATGTCCCTTGGAAGAATGGTGGAGGTTACAGTGGAACAAAAAGACAATATCAAAGCCCCTTGGAAGAGTGGTGGAGGTTCCAATTAAATAAAAAGACAATATCAATGCCCCTTGGAAGAGATGTGGAGGTCACAGTGGAATAAAAAGACAATATTAATACCCCTTGGAAGAGTGGTGGAGGTCGCAGTAAAATAAAAAGACAACATCAATGCCCCTTGGAAGAGTGGTGGAGGTTAGAGTGGAATAGAAAGACAATATCAATGCCCCTTGGAAGAGCTGTGGAGTTCACAGTGGTTTAACCAGAAAGTTTTAATGCACCGTGGAAAAGACGTGGAGGTCACAGTAGCTTAACAAGACGGTTTCAATGCTTCTTGGAAGAGTGATGGAGGTCGCAGTGGATTAAAAAGACAAAATCAATGCCCCTTGGAAGAGTGGTGGAGGTTACAGTAGAATAAAAAGACAATATCAATGCCACTTGCAAGAGCTGTGAAGTTCAGAGTGGTTTAAATTGACGGTTTTAATGCCCCTTGGAAGAGATGTGCAGGTCACAGTAGCTTAACAAGATGGTTTTAATGCACCTTGGAAGAGTGGTGGAGGTCGCAGTGGATTAAAAAGACATTATCGATGCACCTTGGAAGAGTGGTGGAGGTCGTAGTGGAATAAAAAGAAAATATCAATGCCCCTTAGAAGAGTGGTGGAGGTTACAGTGGAAAAAAAAAGACAATATCAATGTTCCTTGGAAGAGGGGTGAAGGTCGCAGTGGAATAAAAAGACTATATCAATGTCCCCTGGAAGAGTCGTGGAGGTCGCAGTGGAATAAAAAGACAATATCAATGCCCCTTGGAAGAGTGGTGGAGGTCGCAGTGGAATAAAAAGACAATATCAATGGACCGTGGAAGGGACGAAGAGGTCACAGTAGCTTAACAAGACGGTTTTAATGCCCCTTGGAAGAGTGGTGGAGGTCGCAGTGGATTTAAAAGACTATAAAATCCCATTGGAAGAGTGGTGGAAGTTGCAGTGGAATAAAAAGACAATATCAATGCCCCTTGGAAGAGTGCTGGAGGTTACATTGGAAAAAAAAGACACTATCAATGCCCCTTGCAGGAGCTGTGGAGTACATAGTGGTTTAAATTGAGGGTTTTAATGCCCCTTGGAAGGGACGTGAAGGTGTCAGTAGCTTAACAAGACGGTTTTAATGCCCCTTGGAAGAGTTGTGGAGGTCGCAGTGGATTAAAAAGACAAAATCAATGCCCCTTGGAAGAGTGGTGGAGGTTACAGTAGAATAAAAAGACAATATCAATGCCACTTGCAAGAGCTGTGAAGTTCAGAGTGGTTTAAATTCACGGTTTTAATGCCCCTTGGAAGAGATGTGCAGGTCACAGTAGCTTAACAAGATGGTTTTAATGCACCTTGGAAGAGTGGTGGAGGTCGCAGTGGATTAAAAAGACATTATCGATGCACCTTGGAAGAGTGGTGGAGGTCGTAGTGGAATAGAAAGAAAATATCAATGCCCCTTAAAAGAGTGGTGGAGGTTACAGTGGAAAAAAAAAGACAATATCAATGTTCCTTGGAAGAGGGGTGAAGGTCGCAGTGGAATAAAAAGACTGTATCAATGTCCCTTGGAAGAGTCGTGGAGGTCGCAGTGGAATAAAAAGACAATATCAATGCCCCTTGGAAGAGTGGTGGAGGTCGCAGTGGAATAAAAAGACAATATCAATGGACAGTGGAAGGGACGTAGAGGTCACAGTAGACGGTTTTAATGCCCCTTGGAAGAGTGGTGGAGGTCGCAGTGGATTTAAAAGACTATAAAATCCCATTGGAAGAGTGGTGGAAGTTGCAGTGGAATAAAAAGACAATATCAATGCCCCTTGGAAGAGTGCTGGAGGTTACATTGGAAAAAAAAGACAATATCAATGCCCCTTGCAGGAGCTGTGGAGTACATAGTGGTTTAAATTGAGGGTTTTAATGCCCCTTGGAAGGGACGTGAAGGTGTCAGTAGCTTAACAAGACGGTTTTAATGCCCCTTGGAAGAGTTGTGGAGGTCGCAGTGGATTAAAAAGACAATATGAATGCCCCTTGTAAGAGTGGTGGAGGTCGAAGTGGAATAAAAAGACAATATCAATGCCCCTTGGAAGAGTGGTGGAGGTTACAGTTGAATAAAAAGACAATATCAATGCCCCTTGGAAGAGTGATGGAGTTTACAGTGGAACAAAAAGACAATATCAATGCCCCTTGGAGCAGCGGTGGAGGTTACAATTAAATAAAAAGACAATATTATTGCCCCGTGGAAGAGATGTGGAGGTCACAATAGCTTAACAAGACGGTTTTAATGCCCCTTGGAAGAGTGGTGGAGGTCGCAGTGGAATAAAAAGACAATATCAATGCCCCTTGGACGAGTGGTGGAGGTTACAGTGGAATAAAAAGACAATAATAATGCCCCTTGGAAGAGCTGTGGAGTTCAGAGTGGTATAACCAGACGGTTTTAACGCTCCTTGGAATTGACGTGGAGGTCAAAGTAACTTAACAAGACGGTTTTAATGCCCCTTGGAAGAGTGGTGGAGGTCGCAATGGAATAAAAAGACAATATTAATGCACCGTGGAAGGGACGTGGAGGTCACAGTAGCATAACAAGACTGTTTTAATGCCCATTGGAAGAGTGGTGGAGGTCGCAGTGGAATAAAAAGACAATATCAAAGCACCTTGGAAGAGTGTTGGAGGTCGCAGTGGAATAAAAAGACAATATCAATGCCCCGTTGAAGGGATTTGGAGGTCACTGTAGCTTCACAAGACGGTTTTAATGCAACTTGGAAGATAGGTGGAGGTCGCAGTTGATTAAAAAGACAATATCAATGCCCCTTGGAAGAGTGGTGGAGGTCGCAGTGGAATAAATAGACAATATCAATGCAGCTTGGAAGAGTGGTGGATGTTACAGTCGAATAAAAAGACAATATCAATGCCTCTTGTAAGAGCTGTGGATTTCAGAGTGTTTAACCAGACGGTTTTAATGCCCCTTGGAAGAGACGAGGAAGTCACAGCAGCTTAACAAGACTGTTTTAATGCCCCTTGGAGGAGTGGTGGAGATCGTTGTGGATTTAAAAGACAATATCAATGCCCCTTAGAAGAGTGGTGGAGGTCGCAGTGGAATAAAAAGACAATATCAATGCCCCTTGGAAGATTGGTGGAGGTTACAGGGGAATAAAAAGACAATATCAATGCCCCTTGGAAGAGTGATGGAGGTTACAGTGGAATAAAAAGACAATATCAATGCCCTGTGTAAGAAACTTGGAGGTCACAGTAGCTTAACAAGACGGCTTTAATGCCCCTTGGAAGAGTCGTGAACGTCGCAGAGGAATAAAAAGACAATATCAATGCACTTGGAAGAGTGCAGAAGGTTACAATGGAATAAAAAGACATTGTCAATGCCCCTTGGAAGAGCTGTGGAGCGCAGAGCGGTTTAACCAGACGGTTTTAATGCCCCTTGGAAGAGACTAGGAGGTCTCAGTAGCTTAACAATACGGTTTTAATGCCCCTTGGAAGACTGGTGGAGATCGCAGTGGAAAAGAGAGACAATATCAATGCCCCTTGGAAGAGTGGTGGAGGTCGCAGTAAAATAAAAAGACAATATCAACACCCCTTGGAAGAGTGGTGGAGGTTAGAGTGGAATAAAAAGACATTATCAATGCCCCTTGGAAGAGCTGTGGAGTTCACAGTGGTTTAACCAGAAGGTTTTAAGGCACCGTGGAATAAAAAGACAATATTAATGCCCCTTGGAAGGGTGGTGGAGGTCGCAGAAAAATAAAAAGACAATATCAATGATTATTGGAAGAGTGATGGAGGTCGCAGTGGATTGAAAAGACAAAATCAATGCCCCTTGGAAGAGTGGTGGAGGTTACAGTGGAATAAAAAGACAATATCAATGCCTCTTGCAAGAGCTGTGGAGTTCAGAGTAGTTTAAATTGACGGTTTTAATGCCCCATGGAAGAGACGTGGACGTCACAGTAGCTTAGCAAGACGGATTTAATGCCCCTTGGAAGCGAGGTGGAGGTTACAGTCGAGTAAAAATACAATATCAATGCCTCTTGGAAGAGCTGTGGAGTTCAGAGTGGTTTAACCAGACGGTTTTAATGCCCCTTGGAAGAGATGTGGAGGTCACAGTAGCTTATCAAAACTGTTTTAATGCCCCTTGGTAGAGTGGTGGAGGTAGCAGTGGATTAAAAAGACAATATCAATGACCCTTAGAAGAGTGGTGGAGGTCGTAGTGGAATAAAAAGACAGTATCAATTCCACTTGGAAGAGATGTGGAGGTCGCAGTGGAATAAAAAGACAATATCAATGCCTCGTGGAAGAGACTTGGAGGTCACAGTAGCTTAACAAGATGGTTTTAATGCCCCTTGGAAGAGAGTTGGAGGTCGCAGTGGAATAAAAAGACAATATCAATGCCCCTTGGAAGAGTGGTGGAGGTTACAGAGGAATAAAAAGACAATATCAATGACCCTTGGAAGAGTGGTGGAGGTCGGAGTGGAATAAAAAGACAATATTAATGCCTCTTGAAAGAGTGGTGGAGGTCGAAGTAAACTAAAAAAAAATCAATGCCCCTTGGAAGAGTGGTGGAGGTTACAGTGAAATAAAAAAGACAATATCAATGCCCCATGGAAGAGCTGTGAAGTTCACAGTGGTTTAACCAGAAGGTTTTAAGGCACCGTGGAATAGACGTGGAGGTCACAGTAGCTAAACAACACAGTTTTAATGCTTCTTGGAAGAGAGATGGAGGTCGCAGTGGATTAAAAAGACAAAATCAATGCCCAATGGAAGAGCTGTGGAGTTCAGAGTGGTTTAAATTGACGGTTTTAATGCCCCTTAGAAGAGACGTGGAGGTCACAGTTGCTTAACAAGACGGTTTTAATGCCCCTTGGAAGAGTGGTGGAGGTCGCAGTGGATTAAAAAGACATTATCGATGCCCCTTGGAAGAATGGTGGAGGTCGCAGTGGAATAAGAAGAAAATATCAATGCCCCTTAGAAGAGTGGTGGAGGTTACAGTGGAATAAAAAGACAATATCAATGTCCCTTGGAAGAATGGTGGAGGTTACAGTGGAACAAAAAGACAATATCAAAGCCCCTTGGAAGAGTGGTGGAGGTTCCAATTAAATAAAAAGACAATATCAATGCCCCTTGGAAGAGATGTGGAGGTCACAGTGGAATAAAAAGACAATATTAATACCCCTTGGAAGAGTGGTGGAGGTCGCAGTAAAATAAAAAGACAACATCAATGCCCCTTGGAAGAGTGGTGGAGGTTAGAGTGGAATAGAAAGACAATATCAATGCCCCTTGGAAGAGCTGTGGAGTTCACAGTGGTTTAACCAGAAAGTTTTAATGCACCGTGGAAAAGACGTGGAGGTCACAGTAGCTTAACAAGACGGTTTCAATGCTTCTTGGAAGAGTGATGGAGGTCGCAGTGGATTAAAAAGACAATATCAAAGCCCCTTGGAAGAGCTGTGGAGTTCACAGTGGTTTAACCAGAAGGTTTTAAGGCACCGTGGAATAGACATGGAGGTCACAGTAGCTAAACAACACAGCTTTAATTCTTCTTGGAAGAGAGATGGAGTTCGCAGTGGATTAAAAAGACAAAATCAATGCCCCTTGGAAGAGTGGTGGAGGTTACAGTAGAATAAAAAGGCAATATCAATGCCACTTGCAAGAGCTGTGAAGTTCAGAGTGGTTTAAATTGACGGTTTTAATGCCCCTTGGAAGAGATGTGCAGGTCACAGTAGCTTAACAAGATGGTTTTAATGCACCTTGGAAGAGTGGTGGAGGTCGCAGTGGATTAAAAAGACATTATCGATGCACCTTGGAAGAGTGGTGGAGGTCGTAGTGGAATAAAAAGAAAATATCAATGCCCCTTAGAAGAGTGGTGGAGGTTACAGTGGAAAAAAAAAGACAATATCAATGTTCCTTGGAAGATGGGTGAAGGTCGCAGTGGAATAAAAAGACTATATCAATGTCCCCTGGAAGAGTCGTGGAGGTCGCAGTGGAATAAAAAGACAATATCAATGCCCCTTGGAAGAGTGGTGGAGGTCGCAGTGGAATAAAAAGACAATATCAATGGACCGTGGAAGGGACGTAGAGGTCACAGTAGCTTAACAAGACGGTTTTAATGCCCCTTGGAAGAGTGGTGGAGGTCGCAATGGATTTAAAAGACTATAAAATCCCATTGGAAGAGTGGTGGAAGTTGCAGTGGAATAAAAAGACAATATCAATGCCCCTTGGAAGAGTGCTGGAGGTTACATTGAAAAAAAATGACAATATTAATGCCCCTTGCAAGAGCTGTGGAGCACAGAGTGGTTTAAATTGAGGGTTTTAATGCCCCTTGGAAGGGACGTGAAGGTGACAGTAGCTTAACAAGACGGTTTTAATGTCCCTTGGAAGAGTTGTGGAGGTCGCAGTGGATTAAAAAGACAATATGAATGCCCCTTGTAAGAGTGATGGAGGTCGAAGTGGAATAAAAAGACAATATCAATGCCCCTTGGAAGAGTGGTGGAGGTTACAGTTGAATAAAAAGACAATATCAATGCCCCTTGGAAGAGTGATGGAGTTTACAGTGAACAAAAAGACAATAGCAATGCCCCTTGGAACAGTGGTGGATTTTACAATTAAATAAAAAGACAATATTAATGCCCCGTGTAAGAGATGTGGAGGTCACAATATCTTAACAAGACGGTTTTAATGCCCCTTGGAAGAGTGGTGGAGGTCGCAGTGGAATAAAAAGACACTATCAATGCCCTGTGGAAGGGACGTGGAGGTCACAGTAGCTTAACAAGACGGTTTTAATGTCCCTTGGAAGAGTTGTGGAGGTCGCAGTGGATTAAAAAGACAATATGAATGCCCCTTGTAAGAGTGGTGGAGGTCGAAGTGGAATAAAAAGACAATATCAATGCCCCTTGGAAGAGTGGTGGAGGTTACAGTTGAATAAAAAGACAATATCAATGCCCCTTGGAAGAGTGATGGAGTTTACAGTGAACAAAAAGACAATAGCAATGCCCCTTGGAACAGTGGTGGATTTTACAATTAAATAAAAAGACAATATTAATGCCCCGTGTAAGAGATGTGGAGGTCACAATTGCTTAACAAGACGGTTTTAATGCCCCTTGGAAGAGTGGTGGAGGTGGCAGTGGAATAAAAAGACACTATCAATGCCCTGTGGAAGGGACGTGGAGGTCACAGTAGCTTAACAAGACGGTTTTAATGTCCCTTGGAAGAGTTGTGGAGGTCGCAGTGGATTAAAAAGACAATATGAATGCCCCTTGTAAGAGTGGTGGAGGTCGAAGTGGAATAAAAAGACAATATCAATGCCCCTTGGAAGAGTGGTGGAGGTTACAGTGGAATAAAAAGACAATATCAATGCCCCTTGGAAGAGTGATGGAGTTTACAGTGAACAAAAAGACAATATCAATGCCCCTTGGAACAGTGGTGGAGGTTACAATTAAATAAAAAGACAATATTAATGCCCCGTGGAAGAGATGTGGAGGTCACAATAGCTTAACAAGACGGTTTTAATGCCCCTTGGAAGAGTGGTGGAGGTCGCAGTGGAATAAAAAGACAATATCAATGCCCCTTGGACGAGTGGTGGAGGTTACAGTGGAATAAAAAGACAATAATAATGCCCCTTGGAAGAGCTGTGGAGTTCAGAGTGGTATAACCAGACGGTTTTAACGCTCCCTGGAATTGACGTGGAGGTCAAAGTAACTTAACAAGACGGTTTTAATGCCCCTTGGAAGAGTGGTGGAGGTCGCACTGGAATAATAAAACAATATCAATGCCCCTTGGAAGATTGGTGGAGGTTACAGTGGAATAAAAAGACAATATCAATGCCCCGTGGAAGAGATGTGGAGTTCACTGTAGCTTAACAATATGGTTTTAATGCCCCTTGGAAGAGTGTTGGAGGTCGCAGTGAAATAAAAAGACAATGTCAATGTGCCTTGGAGGAGTGGTGGAAGTTAGAGTGGAATAAAAAGACAATACAAATGCCCCTTGGAAGAGCTGTGGAGTTCAGAGTGGTTTAACCAGATGGTTTTAATGCCCCTTGGAAGAGAAGTCAACGTCACAGTAGCATAACAAGACGGTTTTATTTCCCCTTGGAAGAGTGGTGAAGTTCGCAGTGGATTAAAAAGACAAAATCAATGCCCCTTGGAAGAGTGGTGGAGGTCGCAGTGGAATAAAAATACACTATCAATGCCCTGTGGAAGGGACGTGGAGGTCACAGTAGCTTAACAAGACGGTTTTAATGCCCCTTGGAAGAGTGGTGGAGGTTGCAGGGGACTAAAAAGACAATAACAATGCCCATTGGAAGAGTGGTGGAGGTCGCAGTGGAATAAAAAGACAAAATCAATGCCCCATGGAAGAGTGGCGAAGATTACAGTGGAATAAAAAGACAATATCAATGGCCCTTGGAAGAGCTGTGGAGTTCAGAGTGGTTTAACATGACAGTTTTAATGCCCCTTGAAAGAGACGTGGAGGTCACAGTAGCTTAACAAGACTGTTTTAATGCCCCTTGGAAGAGTGGTGGAGGTGGCAGTGGATTAAAAAGACAATATCTATGCCCCTTAGAAGAGAGGTGGAAGTGGCAGTGGAATAAAAAGACAATGTCAATGCCACTTGGAAGAGTGGTGGAGGTTACAGTGGAATAAAAAGACAATATCAATGCCCCATGGAATAGACATGTACGTGACAGTAGCTTAACAAGACAGCTTTAATGCCCCTTGGAAGAGTGGTGGAGGTTGAGGTGGATTAAAAAGACAATATCAATGCCCATTGGAAGAGTGGTGGAGGTCGCAGTTGAATAAATAGACAATGTCAATGCCCCTTGCAAGAGTGGTGGAGTTCACAGTGGAATAAAAGGACAATATCAGTGCCTCGTGGAAGAGATTTGGAGGTCACAGTAGCTTAACAAGATAGTTTTAATGCCCCTTGGAAGAGAGGTGGAGGTCGCAGTGTAATAAAAAGACAATATCAATGCCCCTTGGAAGAGTGCTGGAGGTTACAGTGGAATAAAAAGACAATATCAATGACCCTTGAAGAGTGGTGGAGGTCGCAGTGGAATAAAAAGACATTATTAATGCCGCTTGTAAGAGTTGTGGAGGTCGCAGTAAAATAAAAAGACAATATTAATGCCCCTTGGAAGAGTGGTGGAGGTTACACTGGAATAAAAAGACAATATCAATGCCCCTTGGAAGAGCTGTGGAGTTCACAGTGGTTTAACCAGAAGGTTTTAAGGTACCGTGGAATAGGCGTGGAGGTCACAGTAGCTAAACAAGATGGTTTTAATGCTTCTTGGAAGAGTGATGGAGGTCGCAGTTGGATTAAAAAGACAAAATCAATGCCCCTTGGAAGAGTGGTGGAGGATACAGTGGAATAAAAAGACAATATCAATGCCTCTTGCAAGAGCTGTGGAGTTCAGAGTGGTTTAAATTGACCGTTTTAATGCCCCTTGGAAGAGCTGTGAAGTTCACAGTGGTTTAACCAGAAAGTTTTAATGCACCGTGGAATAGACTTGTAGGTCACAGTAGCTTAACAAGCCGGTTTCAATGCTTCTTGGAAGAGAGATGGAGGTCACAATGGATTAAAAAGACGATATCAATGAACCTTGGAAGAGTGGTGGAGGTCGCAGTGGAATAAAAAGAAAATATCAATGCCCCTTGGAAGAGTTGTGGAGGTTACAGTGGAATAAAAAGACAATATCAATGCCCTGTGGAAGAGACGTGGACATCACAGTAGCTTAGCAAGACGGTTTTAATGCCCCTTGGCAGAGTGGTGGAGGTCGGAGTGGAATAAAAAGACAAAAACAATGCCCTGTGGAAGAGACGTGGAGGTCACAGTAGCTTAACAAGACAGATTTAATGCCCTTAGAACAGTGGTGGAGGTTACAGTGGAATAAAAGACAATATTAATGCCCTTTGGAAGAGTGGCGGAGGTTGCAGTGGAATAAAAAGACAATATCAATGCCCCTTGGAAGAGTGGTGCAGGTCGCAGTGGAAAACAGAGACAATATCAATTCCCCTTGGAAGAGTGGTGGAGGTTACAGTCGAATAAAAAGACCATATCAATGCCTCTTGGAAGAGCTGTGGACTACAGACTGGTTTAACCAGACGGTTTAATGCCCCTTGGAAGAGACCTGGAGGTCTCAGTAGCTTATCAAGACTGTTTTAATTCCCCTTGGAAGAGTGGTGGAGGTCGCAGTGGACTAAAAAGACAATATCAATGTCCCTTAGAAGAGTGGTGGAGGTCGCAGTGGAATAAAAAGACAATATCAATTCCCCTTGGAAGAGATTTGGAGGTCGTAGTGGAATAAAAAGACAATATCAATGCCTCGTGGAAGAGACTTGGAGGTCACAGTAGCTTAACAAGATGGTTTTGATGCCACTTGGAACAGAGGTGGAGGTCGCAGTGGAATAAAAAGACAATATCAATGCCCCTTGGAAGAGTGGTGGAGGTTACAGTGGAATAAAAAGACAATATCAATGACCCTTGGAAGAGTGGTGGAGGTCGCAGTGGAATAAAAAGACAATGTTGTTGTCCCCTTGGAAGAGTGGTGGAGGTCGCAGTAACATAAAAAGACAATATCAATGCCCCTTGGAAGAGTGGTGGAGGTTACCGTGGAATAAAAAGACAATAAAATTGCCTCTTGGAAGAGCTGTGGAGTTCACAGTGGTATAACCAGAAGGCTTTAAGGCACAGTGGAATAGACGTGGAGGTCACAGTAGCTAAACAAGATGGTTTTAATGCTTCTTGGAAGAGTGATGGAGGTCGCAGTGGATTAAAAAGACAAAATCAATGCCTCTTGCAAGAGCTGTGGAGTTCAGAGTGGTTTAAATTGACGGTTTTAATGCCCCTTGGAAGAGTCGTGGAGATCACAGTAGCTTAACAAAACGGTTAGAATGAGCCTTGGAAGAGTGGTGGAGGTTACAGTCGAATAAAAAGACAATATCAATGCCCCTTGGAAGAGCTGTGGAGCTCAGAGCGGTTTAACCAGACGGTTTTAATGCCCCTTGGAAGAGACTTGGAGGTCACAGTAGCTTAACAAGACAGTTTTAATGCCCCTTGGAAGAGTGGTGGAGGTCACAGTGGAATAAAAATTCAATATCAATGCCCCTTGAAAGAGTGGTGGAAGTTACAGTGAAATAAAAAGACAATATCAATGCCCCTTGGAAGAGCTGTGGAGTACAGAGTGGTTTAACCAAACGGTTTTAGAGCCCCTTGGAAGAGACGAGGAGGTCACAGTAGCTTAACAAGACTGTTTTAATGCCCCTTGGAGGAGTGGTGGAGGTCGCAGTGGATTAAAAAGACAATATCAATGAACCTTGGAAGAGTGGTGGAGGTCGCAGTGGAATAAAAAGACAATATCAATGCCCCTTGGAAGAGTAGTGGAGGTTACAGTGAAAAAAAAGACAATATCAATGCCTCTTGGAAGAGTGGTGGAGGTTACAGTGGAATAAAAAGACAATATCAATGCCCCGTGGAATAGACGTGGACATCACAGTAGCTTAACAAGACGGTTTTAATGCCCCTTGGCAGAGTGGTGAAGGTCGCAGTGGAATAAAAAGACAATAACAATGCCCTGTGGAAGAGACGTGGAGGTCACAGTAGCTTAACAAGACGCTTTTAATGCCCCTTAGAACAGTGTTGGAGGTTACAGTGGAATAAAAGACAATATCAATGCCCCTTGGAAGAGTTGTGGAGGTCGCAGTGGAATAACCTCAGTGGTACATGCTCTGCATAACTTCTCTGCTTGCTGTGTCTGCTGTAATCTAATGCTCTGCTTTGCTGGTTCACCTCACTGGTACATGCTCTGCATAACTTCTCTGCTTGCTGTTTCTGCAGTAATCTAATGCTCTGCTTTGCTGATTCACCTCACTGGTACATGCTCTGCATAACTTCTCTGCTTTATCTGTCCCACTCCATTCAATACCCACATATGTCTGTCCCTTCCCCACTATAGATCTTATCTGATTTTTAGAGGTGCTAAACTGCAGAGACTAGAGTCCTAGCTCTGTGTTTGATCACCCTGCCATCTCCTGGTGAGACGACCAGCTGCTAATTTAGCCATATGCAGCTCCCACAATGCCCGTCACCTGATAGTTTAATGTGCCTTATATATTTAGAAGCTCTGTAAGTGGTGGACGCGTCTTCTTGTGCAAAGTGGCTTCGGAGATAAGTGGCAGTTATTTCAGAGGCAGTTAGTCAGGGCAGAAGTCAGGTAACCAACACTTTGACCACTTACTTTCTTTCAACTATGTTTCTGTTAGCTCTCACTTTTTCCTCTATAGTCCTCCACTTTCTTGTAACCCCTCAATTCCTTACACCTAGTAAGAAACTCTCTATCTCTCCCTCCATCCTCCCCATTCATCTCACCTCCTCCTCCAAATTATTCCTAAACATTCAATCCTGGAGCTCCAAACACAGACAGCCACCTCATGCTCTCTCTTGCTCCCACCTGCTAACACTTTCTCTGCTCCTCCTCACTGCTGGAGATATCTCTCCAAATCCTGGTCCTCCTCGCCATATCCCCACAGTTACTTCTTCCTCCTATCCACGTCCTTCCACACACTGTCGCAACCCTTCTAACCTCATACCCATCCAACCAATCCCCACTCCCTTAGTTGATCTAACAGGAGCTCTATGGAACGCTCGCTCTGTCTGCAACAAACTTTCCTTCATCCACGATCTTTTCATTACAAACAAACTTTCCTTCCTCGCCATCACTGAAACCTGGCTCACCCCCTCTGACACAGCCTCCCCAGCTGCACTTTCATATGGCGGATTCCACCTTTCCCACGCACCCCGCTCTAATGGCAAACATGGCGGAGGCGTAGGTTTTCTCCTATCAGAACACTGCGCTTTCACCCAAATCCCACTGCCACCCTCCGTTACACTCCCCTCTTTTGAGGTGCACTGTGTGCGCATCTATTCCCCCTCCAACCTCCAACTCGCCGTCGTTTACCGACCCCCAGGGCAAGCCACCACCTTCTTAAACCACTTCACCACCTGGCTGCTTCACTTCCTCTCCACTGACATCCCCACTATCATAATGGGTGACTTCAACATCCCCACTAACACTTCCCACTCGTCTGTCTCTAAGTTCATATCTCTCTCTTCCTCCTTCGGACTCACTCAATGGTCTTCCACACCCACCCACAAAGATGGCCACACACTGGACCTCATCTTCACCCGCCTCTGTTCCCTATCTAACCTCTCTAACTCACCTCTCCCTCTCTCTGATCACAGCCTACTTACATTCTCTTCTCTCTCCTCCCCGGGGCAACAATCCCCACTCCACAAATTTGCATACCCTCGCAGAAATCTCAAACACCTTGACTTACACTCACTCTCTGAATCCCTCCTCCCTCTTACAGACATAAATTCCTTACACGATGCAGACATTGCTGCTGCTTCATATAACACCACAATAGCTGCAGCTCTAGACTCGATCGCCCCTCTCACACACACCACATCTCGCACATTCAACAGGCAACCCTGGCACACTAAACTTACTAAAGATCTGCGCCGGGCCTCCAGGGTTGCGGAGCAGAGATGGAAAAGGTATCACTCCATCAAGCACTCCATCGCATTCAAGCAATCCCTCACTAATTTCAAGTTCGCACTCACTACAGCAAAACAAACCTACTTCTCATGTCTCATATCCTCCCTATCTCACAACCCTAAACAGCTATTTAACACTTTCAACTCTCTCCTTCGTCCCCCTGCACCTCCTCCCTCTTCTCTCATCTCAGCCGACGACTGTGCCTCATTCTTCAAACAGAAGATTGACACCATCAGACAAAACTTTTGCCTAAAGTCCACACAACCCCTCCTCATATCTATTCAACCCTCCTCCTCCAAACCCCACTTCTCCACCATTACAGAAGGTCAAGTCTCCTCTTTACTCTCCAAATCACACCTCACCACCTGCGAACTTGACCCAATCCCATCCCACCTCATCACTAACCTTACCACAGTCTTCATCCCAACCCGAACCCACCTCTTCAATCTGTCACTAACAACCGGTGTCTTCCCCTCATATTTCAAACATGCCGCAATCACACCCATCCTAAAAAAGCCCTCCCTTGACCCTTCCTCTCTGACTTGCCACTGCCCCATATCACTCCTCCCCTTTGCCTCAAAACCACTAGAACAACATGTCCACCTTGAACTGTCCTCCCATCTCTCCTCCTGCTCCCTCTTCGACCACCTGCAATCTGGCTTCCGACCGCATCACTCGACTGAAACTGCCCTGACCAAAGTCACCAACGACCTACTAAATGCCAAATCCAAGCGACACTACTCCATCCTCCTCCTTCTGGACCTGTCATCTGCCTTTGACACAGTGGACCATTCCCTCTTACTCCAGATTCTCTCATCTCTTGGCATCACGGACTTGGCTCTATCTTGTATCTCCTCATACTTAACAGACAGGACATTCAGCGTCTCCCACTCACGCACCACCTCCTCATCTCGCCTCCTAACTGTCGGTGTCCCCAAAGGTTCAATTCTAGGACCTCTGCTCTTCTCCATCTACACCTTTGGCCTGGGACAGCTCATAGAGTCTCACGGTTTTCAGTATCACCTCTATGCTGACGACACACAGATCTACCTCTCTGGACCCGATATCTCCTCCCTACTAACAAAAATCCTACAAAGTCTGTCCGCCATGTCATTCTTCTTCTCTGACAGATTTCTAAAACTCAACATGGATAAAACAGAGTTCATCATCTTTCCACCCTCTCATTCACATCCCCCATCTGACCTAGCCATCAACGTCAATGGCTGTTCACTCTCCCCAGTCCCACAAGCTCGCTGCCTTGGAGTAACCCTGGACTCTGATCTCTCCTTCAAGCCACATATCCAAGCCCTTTCCACTTCCTGCCAACTCCAACTCTAAAACATCTCCCGGATCCGTGCATTCCTCAGCAAAGACTCTGCCAAAACACTAGTGCATGCCCTCATCATATCCCGCCTCGACTACTGCAACCTCCTGCACCGTGGCCTCTCTTAGAACACTCTAGCGCCTCTCCAATCTATCCTAAACTCTGCTACTCGACTAATTCACCTGTTCCCCCGCTATTCCCCGTCCTCTCCTCTCTGTCAATCTCTTCACTGGCTCCCCATTGCCCAGAGAATCCAGTTCAAAACTCTAACCATGGCATACAAAGCCATCCACAACTTGTCTCCCCCATACATCTGTGACCTAGTCTCCCGGTAGTTACCTGCACGCAACCTCCGATCCTCACAAGATCTCCTTCTCTACTCCCCTCTTATCTCCTCCTCCCACAATCGTATACAAGATTTCTCCCGTGCATCCCCCCTACTCTGGAACTCTCTACCCCAACACATCAGACTCTCGCCGACCGTGGAAACCTTCAAAACAAACCTGAAGACCCACCTCTTCCGACAAGCCTACAACCTGCAGTAACCACCGCTGCATGACCCACTCTACCCTCACCTAATGTATCCTCACCCATCCCTTATAGAATGTGAGCCCTCGCGGGCAGGATCCTTGCTCCTCCTGTACTAGTCGCTGACTCGTTTTGTTAAGATTATGTAAATGCTTTTATTAGGTATATCCCTATCACATGTAAAGCGCCATAGAATAAATGGCGCTATAATAATAAATAATAATAATAAAAAGACAATATCAATTCCCATAGGAAAAGTGGTGGAGGTTACAGTGGATTAAAAAGACAATATCAATGCCCCTTAGAAGAGAGGTGGTAGTCGCAGTGGAATAAAAAGACAATGTCAATGCCACTTGGAAGAGTGGTGGAGGTGGCAGTGGAATAAAAAGACAATATCAATACCCCTTGGACGAATGATGGAGGTCGCAGTGGAATAAAAAGACAATGTCAATGCCCCTTGGAAGAGTGGTGGAGGTTAGAGTGGAATAAAAAGACAATACCAATGCCCCTTGGAAGAGCTGTGGAGTTCAGAGTGGTTTTACCAGATGGTTTTATTGCCCCTTGGAAGAGACGTGGAGATCACAGTAGATTAACAAGACGGTTTTAATGCCCCTTGGAAAAGTGGTGGAGGTCACAGTGGATTAAAAAGACAATATCATTGCCCCGAGTAAGACACGTGGAGGTCACAGTAGCTTAACAAGACAGTTTTAATGCCCCTTGGAAGAGTGGTGGAGGTCGCAGTGGAATAAAAAGACAATATCAATGCCCCTTGAAAGAGTGGTGGAGTTTACAGTGAAATAAAAAGACAATATCAATGCCTCTTGAAAGAGCTATGGAGTTAAGAGTGGTTTAACCAGATTGTTTTAATGCCCATTGGAAGAGTGGTGGAGGTCGAAGTGCATTAAAAAGACAATATCAATACCCCTTGGAAGAATGGTGGAGGTTATAGTGGAATAAAAATACAATATCAATGCCCCTTAGAAGAGAGGTGGAGGTAGCAGTGGAATAAAAAGACAATATCAATACCCCTTGGAAGAGTGGTGGAGGATACAGTGGAATAAAAAGACAATATCAATGCCCAGTGGAATAGACATGGACATTACAGTAGCTAAACAAGATGTTTTTAATGCACCTTGGGAGAGTGGTGGAAGTCATAGTGAAATAAAAATACAATATCAATGCCCCTTGAAAGAGTGCTGTAGGTTACAGTGGAATAAAAAGACAATATCAATGCCTCTTGCAAGAGCTGTGGAGTTCAGAGTGGCTTAAATTGACCATTTTAATGCACCTTGGAAGAGACGTGAAGGTCAAAGTAGCTTAACAACACGGTTTCAATGGCCCTTGGAAGAGTGGTGGAGGTCGCAGTTGATTAAAAAGACAATATAAATGCCCCTTAGAAGAGTGGTGGAGGTCGCAGTGGAATAAAAAGACAATATCAATGCCCCTTGAAAGAGTAGTGGAGGTCGCAGTGGAATAAAAAAAACAATATCAATGCCCCTTGGAAGAGTGGTGTAGTTAACAGTGAATAAAAAAGACAATATCAATGCCCCTTGGAAGAGTGGTGAAGGTCCCAGTGGAATAAAAAGACAATATAAATGCCCCTTGGAAGAGTGGTGGAGGTTCCAGTGGAATAAAAAGACAATATCAATGCCCCGTGAAAGAGACTTGGAGGTCACAGTAGCTTAACAAGACGTTTTTAATGCCCCTTGGAAGAGAGGAGGAAGTTGCAGTGGAATAAAAAGACAATATCAATGCCCCTTGGAAGAGTGCAGGTGCTTACATTGGAATAAAAAGACAATATCAATGCCCCTTACAAGAGCTGTGGAGTTCAGAGTGGTTTAAATTGACGGTTTTAATGCCCCGTGGAATTGACGTGGAGGTCAAAGTAGCTTAACAACACGGTTTCAATGGCCCTTGAAAGAGTAGTGGAGGTCGCAGTGGAATAAAAAGACAATATAAATGCCCCTTGGAAGAGCAATGGAGTTCAGAGTAGTCAAACCAGACGGTTTTAATGCCCATTGGAAGTGACGTGGAGGTCACAGTAGCTTAAAAAGACGTTTTTAATGCCCCTTAGAAAAGTGGTGGAGTTCGCAGTGGATTAAAAGGACAATATCAATGCCCCTTGGAAGAGTGGTGGAGTTCGCAGTGGATTAAAAAGACAATACCAATGCACCTTGGAAGAGTGTTGGAGGTTCCAGTGGAATAAAAAGACAATATCAATGCCATGTGGAAGAGACATGGAGGTCACAGTAGCCTAACAAGACGGTTTTAATGCCACTAGGAAGAGAGGTGGAATTAGCAGTGGAATAAAAAGACAATATCAATGCCCCTTGGAAGAGTACTGGAGGTTACATTGGAATAAATAGACAATATCAATGCCCCTTGCGAGAGCTGTGGAGTTCAGAGTGGTTTAAATTGACGGTTTTAATGCCCCGTGGAATTGACGTGGAGGTCAAAGTAGCTTAACAACACGGTTTCAATGGCCCTTGGACAAGTGGTGGAGGTCGCAGTTGATTAAAAAGACAATATAAATGCCCATTAAAAGAGTGGTGGAGGTCGCAGTGGAATAAAAAGACAATATCAATGCCCCATGGAAGAGTATTGGAGGTCGCAGTGGAATAAAAGAACAATATCAATGCCCCTTGGAAGAGCAGTGGAGTTCAGAGTAGTTAAACCAGATGGTTTTAATGCCAATTGGAAGTGACGTGGAGGTCACAGTAGCTTAAAAAGACGTTTTTAATGCCCCTTGGAAAAGTTGTGGAGGTCGCAGTGGATTAAAAAGGCAATATCAATGCTCCTTGGAAGAGCGGTGGAGGTGGCAGTGGAATAAAAAGACAATATCAATGCACATTGAAAGAGTGGTTGAGTTTACAGTGGAATAAAAAGACAATATCAATGCCCCGTGAAAGAGACGTGGATGTCACAGTAGCTTAACAATGCGGTGTTAATGTCCCATGGAAGAGAGGTGAAAGTCGCAGTGGAATAAAAAGACAATATCAATGCCCCTTGGAAGAGTGCTGGAGGTTACAGTGGAATAAAAAACAATATCAAAGCCCCTTGCAAGAGCTGTGGAGTTGAGAGTGGTTTAAATTGACGGTTTTAATGCCCCTTGGAAGAGACTTGGAGGTCACAGTAGATTAACAAGACTGTTTTAATGCCCATTGGAAGAGTGGTGGAGGTCGAAGTGGATTAAAAAGACAATGTCAATTCTTCTTGAAGGAGTGGTTGAAGTCTCAGTGGAATAAAAAGACAATATCAATGCACCTTGGAAGAGTGTTGGAGGTTCCAGTGGAATAAAAAGACAATACCAATGCCCTGTGGAAGAGACATGGAGGTCACAGTAGCTTAACAAGACGGTTTTAATGCCCCTTTGAAGAGTGGTGGAGGTCGCAGTGGAATAAAAAGACAATATCAAATCCCCTTGGAAGAGTGGTGGAGGATACAGTGGAATAAAAAGACAATATCAATGCCCCTTGGAAGATCTGTGGAGTTCAGATTGGTTTAACCATACGGTTTTAATGCCCCATGGAAGAGACGTGGATGTCACAGTAGCTTAACAAGATGGTTTTAATGACACATGGAAGAGTGGTGGAGGTCGCAGTGGATTAAAAAGACAATATCAATGCCCCGAGGAAGAGTGGTGGAGGTTACAGTGGAATTTAAAGACAATATCAATGCCCCGTGGAAGAGATGTGGAGGTCACTGTAGCTTAACAAGACAGTTTTAATGCCACTTGCAAGAGTGGTGGAGATTAGAGTGGAATAAAAAGACAATACCAATGCCCCTTGGAAGAGCTGTGGAGTTCAGAGTGGTTTAGCCAGACCGTTTTAATGCCCGTTGGAAGTGACGTGGAGGTCACAGTAGCTTAAAAAGACGTTTTTAATGCCCCTTGGAAAAGTGGTGGAGGTCGCAGTGGATTAAAAAGACAATATCAATGCCCCTTGAAAGAGTGGTGGAGATGGAAGTGGAATGAAAAGACAATATCAATGCCCCTTGGAAGACTGATGGAGGTTGCAGTGGAATAAAAAGACAATGTCAATGCCCCTTGGAAGAGTGGTGGAGGTTAGAGTGGAAAAAAAGACAATACCAATGCCCCTTGGAAGAGATGTGAAGTTCAGAGTGGATTAAACAGATGGTTTTATTGCCCCTTGGAAGACACGTGGAGGTCACAGTAGCTTAACAAGACAGTTTTAATGCACCTTGGAAGAGTGGTGGACATCGCAGTGGAATAAAAAGACAATATCAATGCCCCTTGGAAGAGTGGTGGAGGTCGCAGTACATTAAAAAGACAATATCAATACCCCTTGGAAGGATGGTGGAGGTTACAGCGGAATAAAAAGACAATATCAATGCCCCTTGGAGGAGCTGTGGAGTTCAGAGTGGTTTAACAAGACGGTTTTAATGCCCCTTGGAAGAGATGTGGAGGTCACAGTAGCTTAACAAGACTGTTTTAATGCCTCTTAGAAGAGTGGTGGAGGTCTCAGTGGATTAAATAGACAATATCAATGCCCCTTAGAAGAGAGGTGGAAGTCGCAGTGGAATAAAAAGCCAATATCAATATCCCTTGGAAGAGTGGTGGAGGTAACAGTGGAATAAAAAGACAAAATCAATGCCCCGTGGAATAGACATGGACGTCACAGTAGCTTAACAAGATGTTTTTAATGCACCTTGGGAGAGTGGTGGAAGTCGTAGTGGAATAAAAAAACAGTATCGATGCCCCTTGAAAGAGTGCTGTAGGTTACAGTGGAGTAAAAAGACAATATCAATGACTCTTGCAAGAGCTGTGGAGTTCAGAGTGGTTATATTGACGGTTTTAATGCACCTTGGAAGGGATGTGGAGGTCACAATAGCTTAACAAGACGGTTTTAATGCCCCTTGGAAGAGAGGTGGAAGTTGCAGTGGAATAAAAAGACAATATCAATGCCCCTTGGAAGAGTGCTTGAGGTTACATTGGAATAAAAAGACAATGTCAATGCCCCTTGCAAGAGCTGTGGAGTTCAGAGTGGTTGAAATTGAAGGATTTAATGCCCCTTGGAAGGGACGTGGAGGTGACAGTAGCTTAACAAGACGGTTTTAATGCCCCTTGGAAGAGTGGAGGAGGTCGCAGTGGATTAAAAAGATAATATGAATGCCCCTTGAAAGAGTGGTGGAGGTCGCAGTGGAATAAAAAGACATTATCAATGCCCCTTGGAAGAGTGTTGGAGGTTCCAGTGGAATAAAAAGACAATTTCAATGCCCTGTGGAAGAGACATGGAGATCACAGTAGCTTAAAAAGACTGTTTTAATGCCCCTTGGAAGAGTGGTGGAGGTCGCAGTGGAATAAAAAGACAATATCAATGCCCATTGGAAGAGTGGTGGAGGATACAGTGGAATAAAAAGACAATATCAATGCCCCTTGGAAGATCTGTGGAGTTCAGATTGGTTTAACCATACGGTTTTAATGCCCCTTGGAAGAGACGTGGATGTCACAGTAGCTTAACAAGACGGTTTTAATGCCACATGTGAGAGTTGTGGATGTTGAAGTGGAATAAAAAGACAACATCAATGCCCCGTGGAAGAGACGTGGAGGTCACAGTAACTTAACAATATGGTTTTAATGCCCCTTTGAAGAGAAGTGGAGGTCACAGTGGCTTAACAAGACTGTTTTTATGCCTATTGGAAGAGTGTTGGAGGTCGCAGTGGATTAAAAAGACAAAATCAATGCCCCTTAGAAGAGAGGTAGAAGTCGCAGTGGATTAAAAAGACAATATCAATACCCCTTGAAAGAGTGGTGGAGGATACAGTGGAATAAAAAGATAATATCAATGCAACGTGGAATAGACATGGACGTTACAGTTGCTAAACAAGATGTTTTTAATGCAACTTGTGAGAGTGGTGGAAGTCGTAGTGGAATAAAAAGACAATATCAATGCCCCTTGAAAGAGAGCTGTAGGTTACAGTGGAATAA
Source organism: Phyllobates terribilis (assembly GCF_046119375.1). Classification (NCBI taxonomy): domain Eukaryota; kingdom Metazoa; phylum Chordata; class Amphibia; order Anura; family Dendrobatidae; genus Phyllobates; species Phyllobates terribilis. Next base: position 2,746,357 of record NW_027362985.1, on the reverse strand, counting down.
GAAGACAATATCAATGCCTCTTGCAAGAGCTGTGGAGTTCAGAGTGGTTTAAATTGACGGTTTTAATGCACCTTGGAAGAGACATGGAGGTCATAGTAGCTTAACAATACGGTTTTAATGCCCCTTGGAAGAGTGGTGGAGGTCGCAGTGGATTAAAAAGACAAAATCAATGCCACTTGGAAGAGTGGTGAAGGTCCCAGTGGAATAAAAAGACAATATCAATGCCCCTTGGAAGAGTGGTGGAGGTCACAGTGGAAGAAAAAGACAATATCAATGCCCCGTGACAGAGATGTGGAGGTCACATTAGCTTAACAAGACGGTTTTAATGCCCCTAGGAAGAGAGGTGAAATTAGCAGTGGAATAAAAAGACAATATCAATGCCCCTTGGAAGAGTACTGGAGGTTACATTGGAATAAAAAGACAATATCAATGCCCCTTGCAAGAGCTGTGGAGTTCAGAGTGGTTTAAATTGACGGTTTTAATGCCCCGTGGAATTGACGTGGAGATCAAAGTAGTTTAACAACACGGTTTCAATGGCCCTTGGACAAGTGGTGGAGGTCGCAGTTGATTAAAAAGACATTATAAATGCCCATTAAAAGAGTGGTGAAAGTCGCAGTGGAATAAAAAGACAATATCAATGCCCCTTGGAAGAGTGCTGGAGGTTACAGTGGAATAAAAAACAATATCAAAGCCCCTTGCAAGAGCTGTGGAGTTGAGAGTGGTTTAAATTGACGGTTTTAATGCCCTTGGAAGAGACTTGGAGGTCACAGTAGATTAAGAAGACTGTTTTAATGCCCCTTGGAAGAGTGGTGGAGGTCGAAGTGGATTGACAATGTCAATTTTTCTTGAAGGAGTGGTTGAAGTCTCAGTGGAATAAAAAGACAATATCAATGCACCTTGGAAGAGTGTTGGAGGTTCCAGTGGAATAAAAAGACAATATCAATGCACTGTGGAAGAGACATGGAGGTCACAGTAGCTTAACAAGACGGTTTTAATGCCCCTTTGAAGAGTGGTGGAGGTCGCAGTGGAATAAAAAGACAATATCAATTCCCCTTGGAAGAGTGGTGGAGGATACAGTGGAATAAAAAGACAATATCAATGCCCCTTGGAAGATCTGTGGAGTTCAGATTGGTTTAACCATACGTTTTTAATGCCCCATGGAAGAGAACTGGAGGTCACAGTAGCTTAACAAGATGGTTTTAATGACACATGGAAGAGTGATGGAGGTTGCAGTGGAATAAAAAGACAAAATCAATGCCCCTTGAAAGAGTGGTGGAGGTTGCAGTTGAATAAAAAGACAATATCAATGCCCCATGGAAGAGTTGTGGAGGTACCTGTAGCTTAACAAGATGGTTTTAATGCCCCTTGGAAGAGTGGTGGAGGTCGCAGTGGAATAAATAGACAATGTCAATGCCCCTTGGAAGAGTGGTGGAGGTTAGAGTGGAATAAAGAGACATTACCAGTTCTCCTTGGAAGAGCTGTGGAGTTCAGAGTGGTTTAAATTGACGGTTTTAATGCCCCTTTGAAGAGACGTGGGCTTCACAGTGGATTAAAAAGACAATATCAATGCCCCTTCGAAGAGTGGTGGAGGTCACAGTGGATTAAAAAGACAATATCAATGCCCCTTTAGAAGAGTGGTGGAGGTCGCAGTGGAATAAAAAGACAATATCAATTACCCTTGGAAGAGTGGTGGAGGATACAGTGGAATAAAAAGACAATATCAATGCCCCTTGGAAGATCTGTGGAGTTCAGATTGGTTCAACCATACGGTTTTAATGCCCCATGGAAGAGAACTGGAGGTCACAGTAGCTTAACAAGATGGTTTTAATGACACATGGAAGAGTGTTGGAGGTTGCAGTGGATTAAAAAGACAATATCAATGCCCCGAGGAAGAGTGGTGGAGGTCGCAGTGGAATAAAAAGACAATATCAATGCCCCGTGGAAGAGACGTGGGGGTCACAGTAGCTTAACAAGATGGTTTTAATGCCCTTTGGAAGAGTGGTGGAGGTCACAGTGGATTAAAAAGACAATATCAATGCCCCGAGGAAGAGTGGTGGAGGTTACAGTGGAATTTAAAGACAATATCAATGCCACGTGAAAGAGATGTGGAGGTCACTGTAGCTTAACAAGACAGTTTTAATGCCCCTTGCAAGAGGGGTGGAGGATAGAGTGGAATAAAAAGACAATACCAATGCCCTTTGGAAGAGCTGTGGAGTTCAGAGTGGTTTAACCAGACGCTTTTAATGCCCATTGGAAGTGACGTGGAGGTCACAGTAGCTTAAAAAGACGTTTTTAATGCCCCTTGGAAAAGTGGTGGAGGTCGCAGTGGATTAAAAAGACAATATCAATGCCCCTTGGAAGAGTGGTGGAGATGGCAGTGGAATAAAAAGACAATATCAATGCCCCTTGGAATAATGATGGAGGTCGCAGTGGAATAAAAAGACAATGTCAATGCCCCTTGGAAGAGTTTGGGAGGTTAGAGTGGAATAAAAAGACAATACCAATGCCCCTTGGTAGAGATGTGAAGTTCAGAGTGGATTAAACAGATGGTTTTATTGCCCCTTGGAAGACACGTGGAGGTCACAGTAGCTTAACAAGACAGTTTTAATGCACCTTGGAAGAGTAGTGGACGTCGCAGTGGAATAAAAAGACAATATCACTGCCCATTGAAATAGTGATGGAGGTTACAGTGAAATAAAAAGACAATATCAATGCCTCTTGAAAGAGATATGGAGTTCAGAGTGGTTTAACCAGATTGTCCTAATGCCCCTTGGAAGAGTGGTGGAGGTCGCAGTACATTAAAAAGACAATATCAATACCCCTTGGAAGGATGGTGTAGGTTACAGAGGAATAAAAAGACCATATCAATGCCCCTTGGAAGAGTGCTTGAGGTTACATTGGAATAAAAAGACAATATCAATATCCCTTGGAAGAGTGGTGGAGGATATAGTGGAATAAAAAGACAATTTCAATGCCCTGTGGAAGAGACATGGAGGTCACAGTAGCTTAGCAAGACGGTTTTAATGCCTCTTGGAGGACTGGTGGAGGTCGCAGTGGAATAAAAAGACAATATCAAAGCCCCCTGGAAGAGTGTTGAAGGTTAAAGAGGAATAAAAAGACAATATCAATGCCCCTTGGAAGAGCTGTGGAGTTCAGAGCGGTATAACCAGAGTGTTTTAACGCTCCTTGGAAGAGACATGGAGGTAACAGTAACTTAACAAGACGGTTTTAATGCCCCTTGGAAGAGTGGTGGAGGTCGCAGTGGAATAAAAAAACAATATCAATGCCCCTTGGAAGATTGGTGGAGGTTACAGTGAAATAAAAAGACAATATCAATGCCCCGTGGAAGAGATGCGGAGGTCACTGTAGCTTAACAATATGGTTTTAATGCCCCTTGGAAGAGTGGCAGAGATTAGAGTGGAATAAAAAGACAATACATATGCCCTTTGGAAGAGCTGTGGAGTTCAGAGTGGTTTAACCAGAAGGTTTTAATGCCCGTTGGAAGAGAAGTCGACGTCACAGTAGCATAAGAAGACGGTTTTAATGCCCCTTGGAAGAGTGGTTGAGTTCGTAGTGGAATAAAAAAAAAATATCAATGCCCCTTGGAAGAGTGGTGCAGGTCGCAGTGGAATAAAAAGACAATATCAATGCCCCGTGGAAGGGACCTGGAGGTCACAGTAGCTTAACAAGACTGTTTAAATGCACCTTGGAAGAGTGGCAGAGGTTGCAGGGGATTAAACATACAATAACAATGCCCATTGGAAGAGTGGTGGAGGTCGCAGTGGAATAAAAAGACAAAATCAATGCCCCTTGGAAGAGTGGTGGAGGTTACAGTGGAATAAAAAGACAATATCAATGCCCCTTGGAAGAGCTGTGGAGTTCAGAGTGGTTTAACCAGAAGGTTTTAATGTCTCTTGGAAGAGACGTGGAGGTCACAGTAGCTTAACAAGACTGTTTTAATGCCCCTTGGAAGAGTGGTGGAGGTCGCAGTGGATTAAAAAGACAATATCAATGCCCCTTAGAAGAGAGATGGAAGTCGCAGTGGATAAAAAGACAATGTCAATGCCCCTTGGAAGAGTGGTGGATGTTACAGTCGAATAAAAAGACAATATCAATGCCTCTTGTAAGAGCTGTGGAGTTCAGAGTGTTTAACCAGACGGTTTTAATGCCCCTTGGAAGAGACGAGGAGGTCACAGTAGCTTAACAAGACTGTTTTAATGCCCCTTGCAAGAGTGGTGGAGATCGTTGTGGATTTAAAAGACAATATCAATGCCCCTTAGAAAAGTGGTGGAGGTCGCAGTGGAATAAAAAGACAATATCAATGCTCCTTGGAAGATTGGTGGAGGTTACAGTGTAATAAAAAGACAATATCAATGCCCCTTGGAAGAGTGGTGGAGGTTACAGTGGAATAAAAAGACAATATCAATGCCCTGTGTTAGAAACTTGGAGGTCACAATAGCTTAACAAGATGGTTTTAAAGCCCCTTGGAAGAGTCGTGTAATTGGCAGAGGAATAAAAAGACAATATCAATGCACTATGGAAGAGCTGTGGAGCTCAGAGCGGATTAACCAGACGTTTTTTTTGCCCCTTGGAAGAGGCTTGGAGGTCACAGTAGCTTAACAAGATGGTTTTAATGCCCCTTGGAAGAGTGGTGGAGGTCGCAATGGAATAAAAAGACAATAACAATGCACCGTGGAAGGAACGTGGAGGTCACAGTAGCATAACAAGACGGTTATAATGCCCCTTGGAAGATTTGTGTAGGTCGCAGTGTATAAAAACGACAATATCAAAGCCCCTTGGAAGAGTGGTGGAGGTTGCAGTGGAAAACACAGACAATATCAATGCCCCTTGGAAGAGTGGTGGAGGTCGCAGTGGAATAAAAAGACAATATCAATGCCCCTTAGAAGAGTGGTGGAGGTCGCAGTGGAATAAAAAGACAATATCAATTCCACTTGGAAAAGATATGGAGGTCGCAGTGGAATAAAAAGACAATATCAATGCATCGTGGAAGAGACTTGGAGGTCACAGTAGCTTAACAAGATAGTTTTAATGCCCCTTGGAAGAGAGGTGGAGGTTACAGTGGAATAAAAAGACAATATCAATGACCCTTGGAAGAGTGGTGGAGTTCGCAGTGGAATAAAAATACAATATTAATGCCCCTTGGAAGAGTGTTTGAGGTCGCAGAAAATAAAAAGACAATATCAATGCCCCTTGGAAGAGTGGTGGAGGTTACAGTGGAATAAAAAGACTATATCAATGCCCCTTGGAAGAGCTGTGGAGTTCACAATTGTTTAACCAGAAGGTTTTAAGGCACCGTGGAATAGACGTGGAGGTCACAGTAGCTAAACAAGACGGTTGTAATGCTTCTTGGAAGAGTGATTGAGGTCGCAGTGGATTAAAAAGACAAAATCAATGCCCCTTGGAAGAGTGGTGGAGGTTACTGTGCAATAAAAAGACAATATCAATGCCTCTTGCAAGAGCTGTGGAGTTCAGAGTGGTTTAAATTGAGGGTTTTAATGCCCATTGGAAAAGACGTGGAGGTCACAGTAGCTTAACAAGATGGTTTTAATGCCCCTTGGAAGAGTGGTGGAGGTTACAGTCGAATAAAAAGACAATATCAATGCCTCTTGGAAGAGCTGTGGAGTTCAGAGTGGTTTAACCAGACGGTTTTAATGCCCATTGGAAGAGACGTGGAGGTCACAGTAGCTTAGCAAAACTGTTTTAATGCCCCTTGGAAGAGTGGTGGAGGTCGGAGTGGATTAAAAAGACAATATCAATGCCCCGTAGAAGAGTGGTTGAGGTCGCAGTGGAATAAAAAGACAATATCAATTCCACTTGGAAGAGATGTGGAGGTCGCAGTGGAGTAAAAAGACAATATCAGTGTCTCGTGGAAGAGACTTGGAGATCACAGTAGCTTAACAAGATTGTTTTAATGCCCCTTGGAAGAGAGGTGGAGGTCGCAGTGGAATAAAAAGACAATATCAATGCCCCATGGAAGAGTGGTGGAGGTTACATTGGAATAAAAAGACAATATAAATGACCCTTGGAAGAGTGGTGGTGGTCGCAGTGGAGTAAAAAGACAATATTAATGACAATTGGAAGAGTGGTGGAGGTCGCAGTAAAATAAAAAGACAATATCAATGCCCCTTGGAAGAGTGGTGGAGGTTACAGTGGAATAAAAAGACAATATCAAAGCCCCCTGGAAGAGTGGTGGAGGTTAGAGAGGAATAAAAAGACAATAATAATGCCCCTTGGAAGAGCTGTGGAGTTCAGAGCGGTATAACCCAGACGGTTTTAACGCTCCTTGGAAGAGACATGGAGGTAACAGTAACTTAACAAGACGGTTTTAATGCCCCTTGGAAGAGATGCGGAGGTCACTGTAGCTTAACAATATGGTTTTAATGCCCCTTGGAAGAGTGGCAGAGGTTAGAGTGGAATAAAAAGACTATGTCAATGCCCCTTGGAAGAGCTGTGGAGTTCACAGTTGTTTAACCAGAAGGTTTTAAGGCACCGTGGAATAGACGTGGAGGTCACAGTAGCTAAACAAGACGGTTGTAATGCTTCTTGGAAGAATGATTGAGGTCGCAGTGGATTAAAAAGACAAAATCAATGCCCCTTGGAAGAGTGGTGGAGGTTACTGTGGAATAAAAAGACAATATCAATGCCTCTTGCAAGAGCAGTGGAGTTCAGATTGGTTTAAATTGACGGTTTTAATGCCCATTGGAAAAGACGTGGAGGTCACAGTAGCTTAACAAGATGGTTTTAATGCCCCTTGGAAGAGTGGTGGAGGTTACAGTCGAATAAAAAGACAATATCAATGCCTCTTGGAAGAGCTGTGGAGTTCAGAGTGGTTTAACCAGACGGTTTTAATGCCCATTGGAAGCGACGTGGAGGTCACAGTAGCTTAGCAAAACTGTTTTAATGCCCCTTGGAAGAGTGGTGGAGGTCGGAGTGGATTAAAAAGACAATATCAATGCCCCGTAGAAGAGTGGTGGAGGTCACAGTGGAATAAAAAGACAATATCAATTCCACTTGGAAGAGATGTGGAGGTCGCAGTGGAGTAAAAAGACAATATCAGTGTCTCGTGGAAGAGACTTGGAGATCACAGTAGCTTAACAAGATTGTTTTAATGCCCCTTGGAAGAGAGGTGGAGGTCGCAGTGGAATAAAAAGACAATATCAATGCCCCATGGAAGAGTGGTGGAGGTTACATTGGAATAAAAAGACAATATAAATGATCCTTGGAAGAGTGGTGGTGGTCGCAGTGGAGTAAAAAGACAATATTAATGACAATTGGAAGAGTGGTGGAGGTCGCAGTAAAATAAAAAGACAATATCAATGCCCCTTGGAAGAGTGGTGGAGGTTACAGTGGAATAAAAAGACAATATCAATGTCCCTTGGAAGAATGGTGGAGGTTACAGTGGAATAAATAGACAAAATCAATGCCCCTTGGAAAAGTGGTGGAGGTTTCAATTAAATAAAAAGACAATATCAATGCCCCTTGGAAGAGTGCTTGAGGTTACATTGGAATAAAAAGACAATATCAGTGCCCCTTGCAAGAGCTGTGGAGTTCAGAGTGGTTTAAATTGACGGATTTAATGCCCCTTGGAAGGGACGTGGAGGTGACAGTAGCTTAACAAGACGGTTTTAATGCCCCTTGGAAGAGTGGAGGAGGTCGCAGTGGATTAAAAAGACATTATGAATTCCCCTTGAAAGAGTGGTGGAGGTCGCACTGGAATAAAAAGACAATATCAATGCCCCTTGGAAGAGTGGTGGAGGTTACAGTTGAATAAAAAGACAATATCAATGACCCTTGGAAGAGTGATGGAGGTTACAGTGGAATAAAAAGACAATATCAATGCCCCTTGGAACAGTGGTGGAGGTTATAGTTAAATAAAAAGACAATATCAATGCCCCGTGGAAGAGATGTGGAGGTCACAATAGCTTAACAAGACGGTTTTAATGCCCCTTGGAAGAGTGGTAGAGGTCGGAGTGGATTAAAAAGACAATATCAATGAGCCTTGGAAGAGTGGTGGAGGTCGCAGTGGAATAAAAAGACATTATCAATGCCCCTTGGAAGAGTGGTGGAGGTCGCAGTGGAATAAAAAGACAATATCAATGCCCCTTGAACGAGTGGTGGAGGTTACAGTGGAATAAAAAGACAATTTCTATGCCCTGTGTTAGAGACGTGGAGGTCACAGTAGCTTAGCAAGACGATTTTAATGCCTCTTGGAGGACTGGTGGAGGTCGCAGTGGAATAAAAAGACAATATCAAAGCCCCCTGGAAGAGTGGTGGAGGTTAGAGAGGAATAAAAAGACAATAATAATGCCCCTTGGAAGAGCTGTGGAGTTCAGAGCGGTATAACCCAGACGGTTTTAACGCTCCTTGGAAGAGACATCGAGGTAACAGTAACTTAACAAGACGGTTTTAATGCCCCTTGGAAGAGATGCGGAGGTCACTGTAGCTTAACAATATGGTTTTAATGCCCCTTGGAAGAGTGGCAGAGGTTAGAGTGGAATAAAAAGACAATACAAATGCCCTTTGGAAGAGCTGTGGAGTTCAGAGTCGTTTAACCAGAAGGTTTTAATGCCCCTTGGAAGAGAAGTCGACGTCACAGTAGCATAACAAGACGGTTTTAATGCCCCTTGGAAGAGTGGTGGAGTTCGTAGTGGAATAAAAAGACAATATCAATGCCCCTTGGAAGAGTGGTGCAGGTCGCAGTGGAATAAAAAGACAATATCAATGCCCCGTGGAAGGGACCTGGAGGTCACAGTAGCTTAACAAGACTGTTTAAATGCACCTTGGAAGAGTGGCGGAGGTTGCAGGGGATTAAACATACAATAACAATGCCCATTGGAAGAGGTGTGGAGGTCGCAGTGGAATAAAAAGACAAAATCAATGCCCCTTGGAAGAGTGGTGGAGGTTACAGTGGAATAAAAAGACAATATCAATGCCCCTTGGAAGAGCTGTGGAGTTCAGAGTGGTTTAACCAGAAGGTTTTAATGTCTCTTGGAAGAGACGTGGAGGTCACAGTAGCTTAACAAGACTGTTTTAATGCCCCTTGGAAGAGTGGTGGAGGTCGCAGTGGATTAAAAAGAAAATATCAATGCCCCTTAGAAGAGAGATGGAAGTCGCAGTGGAATAAAAAGACAATGTCAATGCCGCTTGGAAGAGTGGTGGATGTTACAGTCGAATAAAAAGACAATATCAATGCCTCTTGTAAGAGCTGTGGAGTTCAGAGTGTTTAACCAGACGGTTTTAATGCCCCTTGGAAGAGACGAGGAGGTCACAGTAGCTTAACAAGACTGTTTTAATGCCCCCTGCAAGACTGGTGGAGATCGTTGTGGATTTAAAAGACAATATCAATGATCCTTAGAAAAGTGGTGGAGGTCGCAGTGGAATAAAAAGACAATAACAATGCCCCTTGGAAGATTGGTGGAGGTTACAGTGTAATAAAAAGACAATATCAATGCCCCTTGGAAGAGTGGTGGAGGTTACAGTGAAATAAAAAGACAATATCAATGCCCTGTGTTAGAAACTTGGAGGTCACAGTAGCTTAACAAGACGGTTTTAAAGCCCCTTGGAAGAGTCGTGTACGTCGCAGAGGAATAAAAAGACAATATCAATGCACTTGGAAGAGTGCAGAAGGATGCAAAGGAATAAAAAGACATTGTCAATGCCCCTTGGAAGAGCTGTGGAGCTCAGAGAGGTTTAACCAGACGTTTTTTTTGCCCCTTGGAAGAGGCTTGGAGGTCACAGTAGCTTAACAAGATGGTTTTAATGCCCCTTGGAAGAGTGGTGGAGGTCGCAATGGAATAAAAAGACAATAACAATACACCGTGGAAGGAACGTGGAGGTTACAGTAGCATAACAAGACGGTTTTAATGCCCCTTGGAAGATTGGTGTAGGTCGCAGTGGATAAAAACGACAATATCAAAGCCCCTTGGAAGAGTGGTGGAGGTCGCAGTGGAAAACACAGACAATATCAATGCCCCTTGGAAGAGTGGTGGAGGTCGCAGTGGAATAAAAAGACAATTTCAATGCCCCTTAGAAGAGTGGTGGAGGTCGCAGTGGAATAAAAAGACAATATCAATTCCCCTTGGAAAAGATGTGGAGGTCGCAGTGGAATAAAAAGACAATATCAATGCCTCGTGGAAGAGACTTGGAGGTCACAGTAGCTTAACAAGATAGTTTTAATGCCCCTTGGAAGAGAGGTGGAGGTCGCAGTGGAAGAAAAAGACAATATCAATGCCCCTTGGTAGAGTGGTGGAGGTTACAGTGGAATAAGAAGACAATATCAATGACCCTTGGAAGAGTGGTGGAGTTCGCAGTGGAATAAAAAGACAATATTAATGCCCCTTGGAAGAGTGTTAGAGGTCGCAGTAAAATAAAAAGACAATATCAATGCCCCTTGGAAGAGTGGTGGAGATTACAGTGGAATAAAAAGACTATATCAATGCCCCTTGGAAGAGCTGTGGAGTTCACAGTGGTTTAACCAGAAGGTTTTAAGGCACCGTGGAATAGACGTGGAGGTCACAGTAGCTAAACAAGCCGGTTTTAATGCTTCTTGGAAGAGTGATTGAGGTCGCAGTGGATTAAAAAGACAATATCAATGCCTCTTGCAAGAGCTGTGAAGTTCAGAGTGGTTTAAATTGACGGTTTTAACGCCCCTTGGAAAAGACGTGGAGGTCACAATAGCTTAACAAGACGGTTTTAATGCCCCTTGGAAGAATGGTGGAGGTTACAGTGGAATAAATAGACAAAATCAATGCCCCTTGGAAAAGTGGTGGAGGTTTCAATTAAATAAAAAGACAATATCAATGCCCCTTGGAAGAGACGTGGAGGTCACAGTGAAATAAAAAGACAATATTAATGCCCCTTGGAAGAGCTGTGGAGTTCAGATTCGTTTAACCAGAAGGTTTTAAATCCCCTTGGAAGAGAAGTCGACGTCACAGTAGCATAACAAGACGGTTTTAATGCCCCTTGGAAGAGTGGTGGAGTTCGTAGTGGAATAAAAAGACAATATCAATGCCCCTTGGAAGAGTGGTGCAGGTCGCAGTGGAATAAAAAGACAATATCAATGCCCCGTGGAAGGGACCTGGAGGTCACAGTAGCTTAACAAGACTGTTTAAATGCACCTTGGAAGAGTGGCGGAGGTTGCAGGGGATTAAACATACAATAACAATGCCCATTGGAAGAGTGCTGTAAGTTGCAGTGGAGTAAAAAGACAATATCAATGCCTCTTGCAAGAGCTGTGGAGTTCAGAGTGGTTATATTGACGGTTTTAATGCACCTTGGAAGGGATGTGTAGGTCACAATAGCTTAACAAGACGGTTTTAATGCCCCTTGGAAGAGAGGTGGAAGTTGCAGTGGAATAAAAAGACAATATCAATGCCCCTTAGAAGAGTGCTTGAGGTTACATTGGAATAAAAAGACAATATCAATGCCCCTTGCAAGAGCTGTGGAGTTCAGAGTGGTGTAAATTGATGGATTTAATGCCCCTTGGAAGGGACGTGGAGGTGACAGTAGCTTAACAAGACGGTTTTAATGCCCCTTGGAAGAGTGGAGGAGGTCGCAGTGGATTAAAAAGACAATATGAATGCCCCATGAAAGAGTGGTGGAGGTCGCAGTGGAATAAAAAGACAATATCAATGCCCCTTGGAAGAGAGGTGGAGGTTACAGTTGAATAAAATGACAATATCAATGACCCTTGGAAGAGTGATGGAGGTTACAGTGGAATAAAAAGACAATATCAATGCCCCTTGGAACAGTGGTGGAGGTTACAGTTAAATAAAAAGACAATATCAATGCCACGTGGAAGAGATGTGGAGGTCACAATAGCTTAACAAGACGGTTTTAATGCCCCTTGGAAGGGTGGTAGAGGTCGGAGTGGATTAAAAAGACATTATCAATGCCCCTTGGAAGAGTGGTGGAGGTCGCAGTGGAATAAAAAGACAATATCAATGCCCCTTGAACGAGTGGTGGAGGTTACAGTGGAATAAAAAGACAAGTTCAATACCCTGTGGAAGAGACGTGGAGGTCACAGTAGCTTAGCAAGACGGTTTTAATGCCTCTTGGAGGACTGGTGGAGGTCGCAGTGGAATAAAAAGACCATATCAAAGCCCCCTGGAAGAGTGTTGAAGGTTAGAGAGGAATAAAAAGACAATATCAATGCCCCTTGGAAGAGCTGTGGAGTTCAGAGCGGTATAACCAGAGTGTTTTAACGCTCCTTGGAAGAGACATGGAGGTAACAGTAACTTAACAAGACGGTTTTAATGCCCCTTGGAAGAGTGGTGGAGGTCGCAGTGGAATAAAAAAACAACATCAATGCCCCTTGGAAGATTGGTGGAGGTTACAGTGAAATAAAAAGACAATATCAATGCCCCGTGGAAGAGATGCGGAGGTCACTGTAGCTTAACAATATGGTTTTAATGCCCCTTGGAAGAGTGGCAGAGGTTAGAGTGGAAAAAAAAGACAATACATATGCCCTTTGGAAGAGCTGTGGAGTTCAGAGTGGTTTAACCAGAAGGTTTTAATGCCCGTTGGAAGAGAAGTCGACGTCACAGTAGCATAAGAAGACGGTTTTAATGCCCCTTGGAAGAGTGGTTGAGTTCGTAGTGGAATAAAAAGAAAATATCAATGCCCCTTGGAAGAGTGGTGCAGGTCGCAGTGGAATAAAAAGACAATATCAATGCCCCGTGGAAGGGACCTGGAGGTCACAGTAGCTTAACAAGACTGTTTAAATGCACCTTGGAAGAGTGGCGGAGGTTGCAGGGGATTAAACATACAATAACAATGCCCATTGGAAGAGTGGTGGAGGTCGCAGTGGAATAAAAAGACAAAATCAATGCCCCTTGGAAGAGTGGTGGAGGTTACAGTGGAATAAAAAGACAATATCAATGCCCCTTGGAAGAGCTGTGGAGTTCAGAGTGGTTTAACCAGAAGGTTTTAATGTCTCTTGGAAGAGACGTGGAGGTCACAGTAGCTTAACAAGACTATTTTAATGCCCCTTGGAAGAGTGGTGGAGGTCGCAGTGGATTAAAAAGACAATATCAATGCCCCTTAGAAGAGAGATGGAAGTCGCAGTGGATAAAAAGACAATGTCAATGCCCCTTGGAAGAGTGGTGGATGTTACAGTCGAATAAAAAGACAATATCAATGCCTCTTGTAAGAGCTGTGGAGTTCAGAGTGTTTAACAAGACTGTTTTAATGCCCCTTGCAAGAGTGGTGGAGATCGCTGTGGATTTAAAAGACAATATCAATGCCCCTTAGAAAAGTGGTGGAGGTCGCAGTGGAATAAAAAGACAATATCAATGCTCCTTGGAAGATTGGTGGAGGTTACAGTGTAATAAAAAGACAATATCAATGCCCCTTGGAAGAGTGGTGGAGGTTACAGTGGAATAAAAAGACAATATCAATGCCCTGTGTTAGAAACTTGGAGGTCACAGTAGCTTAACAAGATGGTTTTAAAGCCCCTTGGAAGAGTCGTGTAATTGGCAGAGGAATAAAAAGACAATATCAATGCACCTTGGAAGAGCTGTGGAGCTCAGAGCGGATTAACCAGACGTTTTTTTTGCCCCTTGGAAGAGGCTTGGAGGTCACAGTAGCTTAACAAGCTGGTTTTAATGCCCCTTGGAAGAGTGGTGGAGGTCGCAATGGAATAAAAAGACAATAACAATGCACCGTGGAAGGAACGTGGAGGTCACAGTAGAATAACAAGACGGTTTTAATGCCCCTTGGAAGATTTGTGTAGGTCGCAGGGTATAAAAACGACAATATCAAAGCCCCTTGGAAGAGTGGTGGAGGTCGCAGTGGAAAACACAGACAATATCAATGCCCCTTGGAAGAGTGGTGGAGGTCGCAGTGGAATAAAAAGACAATATCAATGCCCCTTAGAAGAGTGGTGGAGGTCGCAGTGGAATAAAAAGACAATATCAATTCCACTTGGAAAAGATATGGAGGTCGCAGTGGAATAAAAAGACAATATCAATGCATCGTGGAAGAGACTTGGAGGTCACAGTAGCTTAACAAGATAGTTTTAATGCCCCTTGGAAGAGAGGTGGAGGTTACAGTGGAATAAAAAGACAATATCAATGACCCTTGGAAGAGTGGTGGAGTTCGCAGTGGAATAAAAATACAATATTAATGCCCCTTGGAAGAGTGTTTGAGGTCGCAGAAAATAAAAAGACAATATCAATGCCCCTTGGAAGAGTGGTGGAGGTTACAGTGGAATAAAAAGACTATATCAATGCCCCTTGGAAGAGCTGTGGAGTTCACAGTTGTTTAACCAGAAGGTTTTAAGGCACCGTGGAATAGACGTGGAGGTCACAGTAGCTAAACAAGACGGTTGTAATGCTTCTTGGAAGAGTGATTGAGGTCGCAGTGGATTAAAAAGACAAAATCAATGCCCCTTGGAAGAGTGGTGGAGGTTACTGTGGAATAAAAAGACAATATCAATGCCTCTTGCAAGAGCTGTGGAGTTCAGAGTGGTTTAAATTGACGGTTTTAATGCCCATTGGAAAAGACGTGGAGGTCACAGTAGCTTAACAAGATGGTTTTAATGCCCCTTGGAAGAGTGGTGGAGGTTACAGTCGAATAAAAAGACAATATCAATGCCTCTTGGAAGAGCTGTGGAGTTCAGAGTGGTTTAACCAGATGGTTTTAATGCCCATTGGAAGAGACGTGGAGGTCACAGTAGCTTAGCAAAACTGTTTTAATGCCCCTTGGAAGAGTGGTGGAGGTCGGAGTGGATTAAAAAGACAATATCAATGCCCCGTAGAAGAGTGGTGGAGGTCACAGTGGAATAAAAAGACAATATCAATTCCACTTGGAAGAGATGTGGAGGTCGCAGTGGAGTAAAAAGACAATATCAGTGTCTCGTGGAAGAGACTTGGAGATCACAGTAGCTTAACAAGATTGTTTTAATGCCCCTTGGAAGAGAGGTGGAGGTCGCAGTGGAATAAAATGACAATATCAATGCCCCATGGAAGAGTGGTGGAGGTTACATTGGAATAAAAAGACAATATAAATGACCCTTGGAAGAGTGGTGGTGGTCGCAGTGGAGTAAAAAGACAATATTAATGACAATTGGAAGAGTGGTGGAGGTCGCAGTAAAATAAAAAGACAATATCAATGCCCCTTGGAAGAGTGGTGGAGGTTACAGTGGAATAAAAAGACAATATCAATGTCCCTTGGAAGAATGGTGGAGGTTACAGTGGAATAAATAGACAAAATCAATGCCCCTTGGAAAAGTGGTGGAGGTTTCAATTAAATAAAAAGACAATATCAATGCCCCTTGGAAGAGTGCTTGAGGTTACATTGGAATAAAAAGACAATATCAGTGCCCCTTGCAAGAGCTGTGGAGTTCAGAGTGGTTTAAATTGACGGATTTAATGCCCCTTGGAAGGGACGTGGAGGTGACAGTAGCTTAACAAGACGGTTTTAATGCCCCTTGGAAGAGTGGAGGAGGTCGCAGTGGATTAAAAAGACATTATGAATTCCCCTTGAAAGAGTGGTGGAGGTCGCACTGGAATAAAAAGACAATATCAATGCCCCTTGGAAGAGTGGTGGAGGTTACAGTTGAATAAAAAGACAATATCAATGACCCTTGGAAGAGTGATGGAGGTTACAGTGGAATAAAAAGACAATATCAATGCCCCTTGGAACAGTGGTGGAGGTTATAGTTAAATAAAAAGGCAATATCAATGTCCCGTGGAAGAGATGTGGAGGTCACAATAGCTTAACAAGACGGTTTTAATACCCCTTGGAAGAGTGGTAGAGGTCGGAGTGGATTAAAAAGACAATATCAATGAGCCTTGGAAGAGTGGTGGAGGTCGCAGTGGAATAAAAAGACATTATCAATGCCCCTTGGAAGAGTGGTGGAGGTCGCAGTGGAATAAAAAGACAATATCAATGCCCCTTGAACGAGTGGTGGAGGTTACAGTGGAATAAAAAGACAATTTCTATGCCCTGTGGAAGAGACGTGGAGGTCACAGTAGCTTAGCAAGACGATTTTAATGCCTCTTGGAGGACTGGTGGAGGTCGCAGTGGAATAAAAAGACAGTATCAAAGCCCCCTGGAAGAGTGGTGGAGGTTAGAGAGGAATAAAAAGACAATAATAATGCCCCTTGGAAGAGCTGTGGAGTTCAGAGCGGTATAACCCAGACGGTTTTAACGCTCCTTGGAAGAGACATGGAGGTAACAGTAACTTAACAAGACGGTTTTAATGCCCCTTGGAAGAGATGCAGAGGTCACTGTAGCTTAACAATATGGTTTTAATGCCCCTTGGAAGAGTGGCAGAGGTTAGAGTGGAATAAAAAGACAATGCAAATGCCCTTTGGAAGAGCTGTGGAGTTCAGAGTCGTTTAACCAGAAGGTTTTAATGCCCCTTGGAAGAGAAGTCGACGTCACAGTAGCATAACAAGACGGTTTTAATGCCCCTTGGAAGAGTGGTGGAGTTCGTAGTGGAATAAAAAGACAATATCAATGCCCCTTGGAAGAGTGGTGCAGGTCGCAGTGGAATAAAAAGACAATATCAATGCCCCGTGGAAGGGACCTGGAGGTCACAGTAGCTTAACAAGACTGTTTAAATGCACCTTGGAAGAGTGGCGGAGGTTGCAGGGGATTAAACATACAATAACAATGCCCATTGGAAGAGGTGTGGAGGTCGCAGTGGAATAAAAAGACAAAATCAATGCCCCTTGGAAGAGTGGTGGAGGTTACAGTGGAATAAAAAGACAATATCAATGCCCCTTGGAAGAGCTGTGGAGTTCAGAGTGGTTTAACCAGAAGGTTTTAATGTCTCTTGGAAGAGACGTGGAGGTCACAGTAGCTTAACAAGACTGTTTTAATGCCCCTTGGAAGAGTGGTGGAGGTCGCAGTGGATTAAAAAGAAAATATCAATGCCCCTTAGAAGAGAGATGGAAGTCGCAGTGGAATAAAAAGACAATGTCAATGCCGCTTGGAAGAGTGGTGGATGTTACAGTCGAATAAAAAGACAATATCAATGCCTCTTGTAAGAGCTGTGGAGTTCAGAGTGTTTAACCAGACGGTTTTAATGCCCCTTGGAAGAGACGAGGAGGTCACAGTAGCTTAACAAGACTGTTTTAATGCCCCCTGCAAGACTGGTGGAGATCGTTGTGGATTTAAAAGACAATATCAATGATCCTTAGAAAAGTGGTGGAGGTCGCAGTGGAATAAAAAGACAATAACAATGCCCCTTGGAAGATTGGTGGAGGTTACAGTGTAATAAAAAGACAATATCAATGCCCCTTGGAAGAGTGGTGGAGGTTACAGTGAAATAAAAAGACAATATCAATGCCCTGTGTTAGAAACTTGGAGGTCACAGTAGCTTAACAAGACGGTTTTAAAGCCCCTTGGAAGAGTCGTGTACGTCGCAGAGGAATAAAAAGACAATATCAATGCACTTGGAAGAGTGCAGAAGGATGCAAAGGAATAAAAAGACATTGTCAATGCCCCTTGGAAGAGCTGTGGAGCTCAGAGAGGTTTAACCAGACGTTTTTTTTGCCCCTTGGAAGAGGCTTGGAGGTCACAGTAGCTTAACAAGATGGTTTTAATGCCTCTTGGAAGAGTGGTGGAGGTTGCAATGGAATAAAAAGACAATAACAATACACCGTGGAAGGAACGTGGAGGTTACAGTAGCATAACAAGACGGTTTTAATGCCCCTTGGAAGATTGGTGTAGGTCGCAGTGGATAAAAACGACAATATCAAAGCCCCTTGGAAGAGTGGTGGAGGTCGCAGTGGAAAACACAGACAATATCAATGCCCCTTGGAAGAGTGGTGGAGGTCGCAGTGGAATTAAAAGACAATATCAATGCCCCTTAGAAGAGTGGTGGAGGTCGCAGTGGATTAAAAAGACAATATCAATTCCCCTTGGAAAAGATGTGGAGGTCGCAGTGGAATAAAAAGACAATATCAATGCCTCGTGGAAGAGACTTGGAGGTCACAGTAGCTTAACAAGATAGTTTTAATGCCCCTTGGAAGAGAGGTGGAGGTCGCAGTGGAAGAAAAAGACAATATCAATGACCCTTGGAAGAGTGGTGGAGTTCGCAGTGGAATAAAAAGACAATATTAATGCCCCTTGGAAGAGTGTTTGAGGTCGCAGTAAAATAAAAAGACAATATCAATGCCACTTGGAAGAGTGGTGGAGATTACAGTGGAATAAAAAGACTATATCAATGCCCCTTGGAAGAGCTGTGGAGTTCACAGTGGTTTAACCAGAAGTTTTTAAGGCACCGTGGAATAGACGTGGAGGTCACAGTAGCTAAACAAGACGGTTTTAATGCTTCTTGGAAGAGTGATTGAGGTCGCAGTGGATTAAAAAGACAATATCAATGCCTCTTGCAAGAGCTGTGGAGTTCAGAGTGGTTTAAATTGACGGTTTTCACGCCCCTTGGAAAAGACGTGGAGGTCACAATAGCTTAACAAGACGGTTTTAATGCCCCTTGGAAGAATGGTGGAGGTTACAGTGGAATAAATAGACAAAATCAATGCCCCTTGGAAAAGTGGTGGAGGTTTCAATTAAATAAAAAGACAATATCAATGCCCCTTGGAAGAGACGTGGAGGTCACAGTGAAATAAAAAGACAATATTAATGCCCCTTGGAAGAGCTGTGGAGTTCAGAGTGTTTAACCAGACGGTTTTAATGCCCCTTGGAAGAGACGAGGAGGTCACAGTAGCTTAGCAAGACTGTTTTAATGCCCCTTGCAAGAGGGGTGGAGATCGTTGTGGATTTAAAAGACAATATCAATGCCCCTTAGAAAAGTGGTGGATTTCGCAGTGAAATAAAAAGACAATATCAATGCCCCTTGGAAGATTGGTGGAGGTTACAGTGGAATAAAAAGACAATATCAATGCCCCTTGGAAGAGTGGTGGAGGTTACAGTGGAATTAAAAGACAATATCAATGGCCTGTGTAAGAAACTTGGAGGTCACAGTAGCTTAACAAGACGGTTTTAATACACCTTGGAAGAGTCGTGGACGTCGCAGAAAAATGAAAGGACAATATCAATGCACTTTTAAGAGTGCAGAAGGTTACAAAGGAATAAAAGGACATTGTCAATAACCCTTGGAAGAGCTGTGGAGCTCAGAGCGGTTTAACCAGACGTTTTTTTTGCCCCTTGGAAGAGACTTGGAGGTCACAGTAGCTTAACAAGATGGTTTTAAAGCCCCTTGGAAGAGTGGTGGAGGTCGCAATGGAATAAAAACACAATAACAATGCCCCGTGGAAGGGACGTGGAGGTCACAGTAGCATAACAAGACGGCTTTAATGCCCCTTGGAAAAGTGGTGGAGGTTGCAGTGGATAAAAAAGACAATATCAAAGCCCCTTGGAAGAGTGGTGGAGGTCGCAGTGGTAAACAGAGACAATATCAATGCCCCTTGGAAGAGTTGTGGAGGTGACAGTCGAATAAAAAGACAATATCAATGCCTCTTGGAAGAGCTGTGGAGTACAGAGTGGTTTAACCAGATGGTTTAATGCACTTGGAAGAGACGTGGAGGTCACAGTAGCTTATCAAGACTGTTTTAATGCCCCTTGGAAGAGTGGTGGAGGTCGCAGTGGATTAAAAAGACAATATCAATGCCCCTTAGAAGAGTGGTGGAGGTCGAAAAAGACAATATCAATTTCCCTTGGAAGAGATGTGGAGGTCGCAGTGGAATAAAAAGACAATATCAATGCCTCGTAGAAGAGACTTGGAGGTCACAGAAGCTTAACAAGATGGTTTTAATGCCCCTTGGAAGAGAGGTGGAGGTCGCAGTGGAATAAAAAGACAATATCAATGCCCCTTGGAAGAGTGGTGGAGGTTACAGTGGAATAAAAAGACAATATCAATGACCCTTGGAAGAGTGGTGGAGGTCGCAGTGGAGTAAAAAGACAATAATAATGCCCCTTGGAATTGTGTTGGAGGTCGCAGTAAAATAAAAAGACAATATCAATGCCCCTTGGAAGAGTGGTGGAGGTTACAGTGGAATAAAAAGACAATATCAATGCCCCTTGGAAGAGCTGTGGAGTTCAGAGTGGTTTAACCAGAAGGTTTTAATGTCTCTTGGAAGAGACGTGGAG
The DNA here is from genome assembly GCF_046119375.1 of Phyllobates terribilis. Taxonomy (NCBI): domain Eukaryota; kingdom Metazoa; phylum Chordata; class Amphibia; order Anura; family Dendrobatidae; genus Phyllobates; species Phyllobates terribilis. Next base: position 2,726,275 of record NW_027362985.1, on the reverse strand, counting down.
GTCACAGTAGCTTAACAAGACTGTTTTAATGCCCCTTGGAAGAGTGGTGCAGGTCGCAGTGGATTAAAAAGAAAATATCAATGCCCCTTAGAAGAGAGATGGAAGTCGCAGTGGAATAAAAAGACAATGTCAATGCCGCTTGGAAGAGTGGTGGATGTTACAGTCGAATAAAAAGACAATATCAATGCCTCTTGTAAGAGCTGTGGAGTTCAGAGTGTTTAACCAGATGGTTTTAATGCCCCTTGGAAGAGACGAGGAGGTCACAGTAGCTTAACAAGACTGTTTTAATGCCCCCTGCAAGAGTGGTGGAGATCGTTGTGGATTTAAAAGACAATATCAATGCCCCTTAGAAAAGTGGTGGAGGTCGCAGGGGAATAAAAAGACAATAACAATGCCCCTTGGAAGATTGGTGGAGGTTACAGTGTAATAAAAAGACAATATCAATGCCCCTTGGAAGAGTGGTGGAGGTTACAGTGGAATAAAAAGACAATATCAATGCCCTATGTTAGAAACTTGGAGGTCACAGTAGCTTAACAAGACGGTTTTAAAGCCCCTTGGAAGAGTCGTGTACGTCGCAGAGGAATAAAAAGACAATATCAATGCACTTGGAAGAGTGCAGGAGGATGCAAAGGAATAAAAAGACATTGTCAATGCCCCTTGGAAGAGCTGTGGAGTTCAGAGAGGTTTAACCAGACGTTTTTTTTGCCCCTTGGAAGAGGCTTGGAGGTCACAGTAGCTTAACAAGTTGGTTTTAATGCCCCTTGGAAGAGTGGTGGAGGTCGCAATGGAATAAAAAGACAATAACAATACACCGTGGAAGGAACGTGGAGGTCACAGTAGCATAACAAGACGGTTTTAATGCCCCTTGGAAGATTGGTGTAGGTCGCAGTGGATAAAAACGACAATATCAAAGCCCCTTGGAAGAGTGGTGGAGGTCGCAGTGGAAAACACAGACAATATCAATGCCCCTTGGAAGAGTGGTGGAGGTCGCAGTGGAATTAAAAGACAATATCAATGCCCCTTAGAAGAGTGGTGGAGGTCGCAGTGGATTAAAAAGACAATATCAATTCCCCTTGGAAAAGATGTGGAGGTCGCAGTGGAATAAAAAGACAATATCAATGCCTCGTGGAAGAGACTTGGAGGTCACAGTAGCTTAACAAGATAGTTTTAATGCCCCTTGGAAGAGAGGTGGAGGTCGCAGTGGAAGAAAAAGACAATATCAATGCCCCTTGGTAGAGTGGTGGAGGTTACAGTGGAATAAAAAGACAATATCAATGACCCTTGGAAGAGTGGTGGAGTTCGCAGTGGAATAAAAAGACAATATTAATGCCCCTTGGAAGAGTGTTTGAGGTCGCAGTAAAATAAAAAGACAATATCAATGCCACTTGGAAGAGTGGTGGAGATTACAGTGGAATAAAAAGACTATATCAATGCCCCTTGGAAGAGCTGTGGAGTTCACAGTGGTTTAACCAGAAGGTTTTAAGGCACCGTGGAATAGACGTGGAGGTCACAGTAGCTAAACAAGACGGTTTTAATGCTTCTTGGAAGAGTGATTGAGGTCGCAGTGGATTAAAAAGACAATATCAATGCCTCTTGCAAGAGCTGTGGAGTTCAGAGTGGTTTAAATTGACGGTTTTAACGCCCCTTGGAAAAGACGTGGAGGTCACAATAGCTTAACAAGACGGTTTTAATGCCTCTTGGAAGAATGGTGGAGGTTACAGTGGAATAAATAGACAAAATCAATGCCCCTTGGAAAAGTGGTGGAGGTTTCAATTAAATAAAAAGACAATATCAATGCCCCTTGGAAGAGACGTGGAGGTCACAGTGAAATAAAAAGACAATATTAATGCCCCTTGGAAGAGCTGTGGAGTTCAGAGTGTTTAACCAGACGGTTTTAATGCCCCTTGGAAGAGACGAGGAGGTCACAGTAGCTTAGCAAGACTGTTTTAATGCCCCTTGCAAGAGGGGTGGAGATCGTTGTGGATTTAAAAGACAATATCAATGCCCCTTAGAAAAGTGGTGGATTTCGCAGTGAAATAAAAAGACAATATCAATGCCCCTTGGAAGATTGGTGGAGGTTACAGTGGAATAAAAAGACAATATCAATGCCCCTTGGAAGAGTGGTGGAGGTTACAGTGGAATTAAAAGACAATATCAATGGCCTGTGTAAGAAACTTGGAGGTCACAGTAGCTTAACAAGACGGTTTTAATACACCTTGGAAGAGTCGTGGACGTCGCAGAAAAATGAAAGGACAATATCAATGCACTTTTAAGAGTGCAGAAGGTTACAAAGGAATAAAAGGACATTGTCAATAACCCTTGGAAGAGCTGTGGAGCTCAGAGCGGTTTAACCAGACGTTTTTTTTGCCCCTTGGAAGAGACTTGGAGGTCACAGTAGCTTAACAAGATGGTTTTAAAGCCCCTTGGAAGAGTGGTGGAGGTCGCAATGGAATAAAAACACAATAACAATGCCCCGTGGAAGGGACGTGGAGGTCACAGTAGCATAACAAGACGGTTTTAATGCCCCTTGGAAAAGTGGTGGAGGTCGCATTGGATAAAAAAGACAATATCAAAGCCCCTTGGAAGAGTGGTGGAGGTCGCAGTGGTAAACAGAGACAATATCAATGCCCCTTGGAAGAGTTGTGGAGGTGACAGTCGAATAAAAAGACAATATCAATGCCTCTTGGAAGAGCTGTGGAGTACAGAGTGGTTTAACCAGATGGTTTAATGCACTTGGAAGAGACGTGGAGGTCACAGTAGCTTATCAAGACTGTTTTAATGCCCCTTGGAAGAGTGGTGGAGGTCGCAGTGGATTAAAAAGACAATATCAATGCCCCTTAGAAGAGTGGTGGAGGTCGAAAAAGACAATATCAATTTCCCTTGGAAGAGATGTGGAGGTCGCAGTGGAATAAAAAGACAATATCAATGCCTCGTAGAAGAGACTTGGAGGTCACAGAAGCTTAACAAGATGGTTTTAATGCCCCTTGGAAGAGAGGTGGAGGTCGCAGTGGAATAAAAAGACAATATCAATGCCCCTTGGAAGAGTGGTGGAGGTTACAGTGGAATAAAAAGACAATATCAATGACCCTTGGAAGAGTGGTGGAGGTCGCAGTGGAGTAAAAAGACAATAATAATGCCCCTTGGAATTGTGTTGGAGGTCGCAGTAAAATAAAAAGACAATATCAATGCCCCTTGGAAGAGTGGTGGAGGTTACAGTGGAATAAAAAGACAATATCAATGCCCCTTGGAAGAGCTGTGGAGTTCGCAGTGGTTTATCCAGAAGGTTTTAAGGCACCGTGGAATAGACGTGGAGGTCACAGTAGCTAAATAAGACGGTTTTAATGCACCTTGGAAGAGTGCTGGAGGTTACAGTGGAATAAAAATACAATATCAATGCCTCTTGCAAGAGCTGTGGAGTTCAGAGTGGTTTAAATTGACGGTTTAAACGCCCCTTGGAAAAGACGTGGAGGTCACAATAGCTTAACAAGACGGTTTTAATGCCCCTTGGAAGAGTGGTGGCGGTTACAGTCGAATAAAAAGACAATATCAATGCCTCTTGGAAGAGCTGTGGAGTTCAGAGTGGTTTAAGCAGACGGTTTTAATGCCCATTGGAAGAGATGTGGAGGTCACAGTAGCTTAACAAAGCTGTTTTAATGCCCCTTGGAAGAGTGGTGGAGGTCGCAGTGGATTAAAAAGACAATATCAATGCCCCTTAGAAGAGTGGTGGAGGTCGCAGTGGAATAAAAACACAATATCAATTCCACTTGGAAGAGATATGGAGGTCGCAGTGGAATAAAAAGACAATATCAGGGCCTCGTGGAAGAGACTTGGAGGTCACAGTAGCTTAACAAGATTGTTTTAATGCCCCTTGGAAGAAAGGTGGAGGTCGCAGTAGCTTAACAGGATGGTTTTAATGCCCCTTGGAAGAGTGGTGGAGGTCGCAGTGGATTAAAAAGACATTATCGATGCCCCTTGGAAGTGTGGTGGAGGTCGCAGTGGATTAAAAAGAAAATATCAATGTCCCTTAGAAGAGTTGTGGAGGTTACAGTGCAAAAAAAAGACAATATCAATGTTCCTAGGAAGAGCGGTGAAGGTCGCAGTGGAATAAAAAGACAATATCAATGTCCCTTGGAAGCGTGGTGGAGGTCACAGTGGATTAAAAAGGCAATATCAATGCCCCTTGGAAGAGTGGTGGAGGTCGCAGTGGAATAAAAAGACAATATCAATGCCGCGTGGAAGGGACGTGGAGGTCACAGTAGCTTAACAAGATGGTTTTAATTGCCCTTGGAAGAGTGGTGGAGGTCGCAGTGGATTAAAAAGACTATCAAATCCACTTCGAAGAGTGGTGGAGGTCGCAGTGGAAAAAAAAACAATATCAATGCCCATTGGAAGATTGGTGGAGGTTACAGTTGAATAAAAAGACAATATAAATGCCTCTTGGAAAAGCTGTGGACTTCAGAGTGGTTTAACCATGCGGTTTTATTGCCCCTTGGAAGAGACGTGGAGGTCACAGAAGCTTATCAAGACTTATTTAAAGCCCCTTGGAGGAGTGGTAGAGGTCGCAGTGGATTAAAAAGACAATATCAATGCCCCTTGGAAGAGTGGTGGAGGTTACAGTGGAATAAAAAGACAATATCAATGCCCCTTGGAAGAGTGGTGGAGGTTACAGTGGAATAAAAATACAATATCAATGTCCCTTGGAAGAATGGTGGAGGTTACAGTGGATTAAAAAGACAAAATCAATGCCCCTTGGAAAAGTGTTGGAGGTTCCAGATAAATAAAAAGACAATATCAATGCCCCTTGGAAGAGACGTGGAGGTCACAGTGGAATTAAAAGACAATATTAATGCCCCTTGGAAGAGCTGTGGAGTTCAGAGTGTTTAACCAGACGGTTTTAATACCCCTTGGAAGAGACGAGGAGGTCACAGTAGCTTAACAAGACTGTTTTAATGCCCCTTGCAAGAGTGGTGGAGAACGTTGTTGATTTAAAAGACAATATCAATGCCCCTTAGAAAAATGGTGGAGGTCGCAGTGAAATATAAAGACAATATCAATGCCCCTTGGAAGATTGGTGGAGGTTACAGTGGAATCAAAAGACAATATCAATGCCCCTTGGAAGAGTGGTGGAGGTTAGAGGGGAATAAAAAGACAATATCTATGCCCCTTGGAAAAGCTGTGGAGTTCACAGTGGTTTAACCAGAAAGTTTTAATGCACCGTGGAATAGACGTGGAGGTCACAGTAGCTTAACAAGACGGTTTCAATGCTTCTTTGAAGAGTGATGGAGGTCACAGTGGATTAAAAAGACAATATCAATGCCCCTTGGAAGAGTGTTGGAGGTTACAGAGGAATAAAAAGACAATTACAATGCCCTGTGGAAGAGACGTGGAGGTCACAGTAGCTTAACAAGACGGTTTTAATGCCCCTTGGAAGAGTGGTGGAGGTCGCAGTGGATTAAAAAGACAATATCAATGAACATTGGAAGAGTGCGGGAGGATACATTGGAATAAAAAGACAATATCAATGCCCCTTCCAAGAGCTGTGGAGTTCAGAGTGGTTTAAATTGACGGTTTTAATGTCCCTTGGAAAGGACTTGGAGGTGACAGTAGCTTAACAAGACGGTTTTAATGCCCCATGGAAGAGTGGTGGAGGTCGCAGTGGATTAATAAGACAATATCAATGCCACTTGGAAGAGTGGTGGAGGTTACAGTGGAATAAAAAGACAATATCATTGCCCCGTGAAAGAGACGTGGAGGTCACAGTAGCTTATCAAGACGGTTTTAATGCCCCTTGGAAGAGAGGTGGAAGTTGCAGTGGAATAAAAAGAAAATATCAATGCCCCTTGGAAGAGTGCGGGAGGATACATTGGAATAAAAAGACAATATCAATGCCCCTTCCAAGAGCTGTGGAGTTCAGAGCCGTTTAAATTGACGGTTTTAATGTCCCTTGGAAGGGACTTGGAGGTGACAGTAGCTTAACAAGACGGTTTTAATGCCCCATGGAAGAGTGGTGGAGGTCGCAGTGGATTAAAAAGACAATATGAATGCCTCTTGGAAGAGTGGTGGAGGTCGCATTGGAATAAAAAGACAATATCAATGCCCCTTGGAAGATTGGTGGAGGTTAGAGTGGAATAAAAAGACAATATCAATGCCCCTTGGAAGAGTGATCGAGGTTACAGTTAAATAAAAAGACAATATCAATGCCCCGTGGAAGAGATGTGGAGGTCACAATAGCTTAACAAGACGGTTTTAATGCCCCTTGGAAGAGTGGTGTAGGTCGCAGTGGATTAAAAAGACAATACCAATGAGACTTTTAAGAGTGGTGGAGGTCGCAGTGGAATAAAAAGACATTATCAATGCCCCTTGGAAGAGTAGTGGAGGTCACAGTGGATTAAAAAGACAATATCAATATCCCTTGGATGAGTGGTGGAGGTTACAGTGGAATAAAAAGACAATTTCAATGCCCCGTGGAAGAGATGTGGAGGTCACTGTAGCTTAATAATATGGTTTTATTGCCCCTTGGAAGAGTGGTGGAGGTGGCAGTGGAATAAAAAGACAATGTCAATGCCCCTTGGAAGAGTGGTGGAGGTTAGAGTGGACTAAAAAGACAATACAAATGTCCTTTGGAAGAGCTGTGGATTTCAGAGTGCTTTAACCAGATGATTTTAATGCTCCTTGGAAGCGAAGTCGATGTCACAGTAGCATAACAAGATGGTTTTAATTCCCCTTGGAAGAGTGGTGGAGTTTGCAGTGGATTAAAAAGACAATATCAATGCCCCTTGGAAGAGTGGTGGAGGTCGCAGTGGAATAAAAAGACACTATCAATGCCCCGTCGAAGGGACGTGGAGGTCACAGTAGCTTAGCAAGATGGTTTTAATGCCCCTTGGAAGAGTGGTGGAGGTTGCAGGGGATTAAAAAGACAATAACATTGCCTATTGGAAGAGTGATGGAGGTCGCAGTGGAATAAAAAGACAAAATCAATGCCCCTTGGAAGAGTGGTGGAGGTTACAGTGGAATGAAAAGACAATATCAATCCTCCTTGGAAGAGCTGTGGAGTTCAGAGTGGTTTAACCAAACAGTTTTAATTCCCCTTGGATGAGACGTGGAGGTCACAGTAGCTTAACAAGACTGTTTTAATGCCACTTGGAAGAGTGATGGAGGTCGCAGTGGATTAAAAAGACAATATCAATTCCCCTTAGAAGAGAGGTGGAAGCAGCAGCGGAATAAAAAAACAATGTCAACGCCACTTGGAAGAGTGGTGGAGGTTACAGTGAAATAAAAAGACAATATCAATGCCCCGTGGAATAGACATGGACGTGACAGTAACTTAACAAGACCGCTTTAATGCCCCTTGGACGAGTGGTGGAGGTTACAGTGGAATAAAAAGACAATTTCAATGCCCCGTGGAAGAGATGTGGAGGTCACTGTAGCTTAACAATATGGTTTTAATGCCCTTTGGAAGAGTGGTGGAGGTCGCAGTGGAATAAAAAGACAATGTTAATGCCTCTTGGAAGAGTGGTGGAGGTTAGAGTGGACTAAAAAGACAATACAAATGTCCCTTGCAAGAGCTGTGGAGTTCAGAGTGGATTAACCAGATGGTTTTAATGCCCCTTGGTAGCTAAGTCGACGTCACAGTAGCATAACAAGATGGTTTTAATTCCCCTTGGAAGACTGTTGGAGTTCGCAGTGGATTAAAAAGACAATATCAATGCCCCTTGTAAGAGTGGTGGAGGTCGCAGTGGAATAAAAAGACACTATCAATGCCCCGTGGAAGGGACGTATAGGTCACAGTAGATTAACAAGACGGTTTTAATGCCCCTTAGAAGAGTGGTGGAGGTTGCAGGGGATTAAAAAGACAATAACAATGCCCATTGGAAGAGTGGTGGAGGTCGCAGTGGAATAAAAAGACAAAATCAATGCCCCTTGGAAGAGTGGTGGAGGTTACAGTGGAATGAAAAGACAATATCAATCCTCCTTGGAAGAGCTGTGGAGTTCAGAGTGGTTTAACCAGACGGTTTTAATTCCCCTTGGATGAGACGTGGAGGTCACAGTAGCTTAACAAGACTGTTTTAATGCCCCTTGGAAGAGTGGTGGAGGTCGCAGTGGATTAAAAAGACAATATCAATGCCCCTTAGAAGAGAGGTGGAAGTAGTAGCGGAATAAGAAAACAATGTCAATGCCACTTGGAAGAGTGGTGGAGGTTACAGTGGAATAAAAAGACAATATCAATGCCCCGTGGAATAGACATGGACGTGACAGTAGCTTAACAAGACGGCTTTAATGCCCCTTGGAAGAGTGGTGGAGGTTGCAGTGGATTAAAAAGACAATATCAATGACAATTGGAAGAGTGGTAGAGTTCGCAGTGGAATAAAAAGACAAAATCAATGCCCCTTGGAAGAGTGCTGGATGTTACAGTGGAATAAAAAGACAATATCAATGCCCCATGGAAGAGTTGTGGCGGTCACTGTAGTTTAACAAGATGGTCTTAATGCCCCTTGGAAGAGAGGTGGAGGTCGCAGTGGAATAAATAGACAATGTCAATGCCCCTTGGAAGAGTGTTGGAGGTTAGAGTGGAATAAAAAGACAATACCAGTGCTCCTTGGAAGAGCTGTGGAGTTCAGAGTGGTTTAAATTGACGGTTTTAATGCCCCTTGGAAGAGACGTGGAGGTCACAGTGGATTAAAGAGACAATATCTATGCCCCTTGGAAGAGTGGTGGAGGTCGCAGTGGATTAAAAAGACAATATCAATGCCCCTTGGACGAGTGGTGGAGGTCGCACTGGAATAAAAATACAATATCAATGCCGCTTGGAAGAGTGGTGGATGTTACAGTTGAATAAAAAGACAATATCAATGCCTCTTGTAAGAGCTGTGGAGTTCAGCGTGTTTAACCAGATGGTTTTAATTCTCGTTGGAAGAGACGAGAAGGTCACCGTAGCTTAACAAGACTGTTTTAATGCCCCTTGGAAGAGTGGTGGAGATCGTTGTGAATTTAAAAGACAATATCAATGCCCCTCATAAGAGTGGTGGAGGTCGCAGTGGAATAAAAAGACAATATCAATGCCCCTTGGAAGATATGTGGAGGTTACAGTGGAATAAAAATACAATATCAATTCCTTTTGGAAGAGTGGTGGAGGTTACAGTGGAATAAAAAGACAATATCAATGCCCTGTGTCAGAAACTTGGAGGTCACAGTAGCTTAACAAGACGGTTTTTAATGCCCCTTGGAAGAGTGTTGGAGGTCGCAATGGAATAAAAATACAATATCAATGCCCCGTGGAAGGGACGTGGAGGTCACAGTAGCATAACAAGATGGCCCATTGGAATAGTGGTGGAGGTCGCAGTGGATCAAAAAGACAATATCAAAGACCCCTTGGAAGAGTGGTGGAGGTCGCAGTGGAAAACAGAGACAATATCAATGCCCCTTGGAAGAGTGGTGGAGGTTACAGTGGAATAAAAAGACAATATCAATGACTCTTGCAAGAGCTGTGGAGTTCAGAGTGGTTTAAATTGACGGTTTTAATGCCCCTTGGAAGAGACGTGGAGGTCACAGTAGCTTAACAAGACGCTTTTAATGCCCCTTGGAAGATTGGTTGAGGTTACAGTCAAATAAAAAGACTATATCAATGCCTCTTGGAAGAGCTGTGGAGTTCAGAGTGGTTTAACCAGACAGTTTTAATTCCCCTTGGAAGAGTCTTGGAGGTCACAGTAGCTTATCAAAACTGTTTTAATGCCCCTTGGAAGAGTGGTGGAGGTCGCAGTGGATTAAAAAGACATTATCGATGCCCCTTGGAAGAGTGGTGGAGGTCGCAGTGGAATAAAAAGAAAATATCAATGCCCCTTAGAAGAGTGTTGGTGGTTACAGTGGAAAAAAAAGACAATATCAATGTTCCTTGGAAGAGGGGTGAAGGTCGCAGTGGAATAAAAAGACAATATCAATGTCCCTTGGAAGAATGGTGGAGGTCGCAGTGGATTAAAAAGACAATATCAATGCCCCTTGGAAGAGTGGTGGAGGTCGCAGTGGAATAAAAAGACGATATCAATGCCCCGTGGAAGGGACATGGAGGTCACAGTAACTTAACAACACGGTTTTAATGCCCCTTGGAAGAGTGGTGGAGGTAGCAGTGGATTAAAAAGACTATCAAATCCCCTTGGAAGAGTGGTGGAGGTCGCAGTGGAGAAAAAAGACAATATCAATGCCCCTTGGAAGAGTGGTGGAGGTTAGAGTTGAATAAAAAGACAATATCAATGCCTCTTGGTAGAGCTGTGGAGTACAGAGTGGTTTAACCATGCAGTTTTAATGCCCCTTCGAAGAGACGTGGAGGTCACAGAAGCTTATCAAGACTGTTTTAAAGCCCCTTGGAGGCGTGGTAGAGGTCGCAGTGGATTAAAAAGACAATATCAATGCCCCTTGGAAGAGTGGTGGAGGTTATTGTGGAATAAAAAGACAATATCAGTGTCCTTTGGAAGAATGGTGGAGGTTACAGTGGAATAAAAAGACAATATTAATGCCCCTTGGAAGAGTGGTGGAGTTTCCAATTAAATAAAAAGACAATATCAATGCCCCTTGGAAGAGAAGTGGAAGTCACAGTGGAATAAAAAGACAATATTCATGCCACTTGGAAGAGTGGTGGAGGTTAGAGTGGAATAAAAACACAATATCAATGCCCCTTGTAAGAGCTGTGGAGTTCACAGTGGTTTAACCAGAAAGTTTTAATGCACCGTGAAACAGACGTGGAGGTCACAGTAGCTTAACAAGACGGTTTCAATGCTTCTTGGAAGAGTGATGGAGGTCGCAGTGGATTAAAAAGACAATATCAATGCCCGTTGGAAGAGTGGTGGAGGTTACAGTGGAATAAAAAGACTATATCAATGCCCCGTGGAAGGGACGTGAAGGTCACAGTAGCTTAACAAGACGGTTTTAATGCCCCTTGGAAGAGTGTTGGAGGATGCAGGGGATTAAAAAGACAATAACAATGCCCATTGGAAGAGTGGTGGAGGTCGCAGTGGAATAAAAAGACAAAATCAATGCCCCTTGGAAGAGTTTTTGAGGTTACAGTGGAATAAAAAGACAATATCAATGCCCCTTGGAAGAGAATGTGGAGTTCAGAATGGTTTAACCAGACGGTTTTAATGCCCCTTGGAAGAGACGAGGAGGTCACAGTAGCTTAACAAGACTGTTTTAATGCCCTTTGGAAGAGTGGTGGAGGTCGCAGTGGATTAAAAAGACAATATCAATGCCCCTTAGTAGAGAGGTGGAAGTCGCAGTGGAATAAAAAGACAATGTCAATGCCATTTGGAAGAGTGGTGGAGGTTACAGTGGAATAAAAAGACAATATCAATGCCCCGTGGAATAGAAATGGAAGTGACAGTAGCTTAACAAGATGGCTTTAATGCCCCTTGGAAGAGTTGTGGAGGTCGCAGTGGAATAAATAGACAATGTCAATGGCCCTTGGAAGAGTGGTGGAGGTTAGAGTGGAAAAAAAAGACAATATCAATGCCCCTTGGAAGAGTGGTGGAGGTCGCAGTGGATTAAAAACACAATATCATTGCCCTTTGGAAAAGTGACGGAGGTCGCAATGGAATAAAAAGACAATATCAATGCCCCTTGGAAGAGTGGTGGAGGTTACAGTGGAATAAAAAGACAATATCAATGCCCTGTGTAAGAAACTTGGAGATCACAGTAGCTTAACAAGACGGTTTTAATGCCCCTTGGAAGAGTCGTGGTCGTCGCAGAGGAATAAAAATACAATATCAATGCACTTGGAAGAGTACAGAAGGTTACAATGGAATAAAAAGACATTGTCAATGCCCCTTGGAAGAGCTGTGGAGCTCAGAGCGGTTTAACCAGATGGTTTTAATGCCCCTTGGAAGAGACTTGGAGGTCACAGTAGCTTAACAAGACGGTTTTAATGCCCCTTGGAAGAGTGGTGGAGGTCACAGTGGAATAAAAATACAATATCAATGCCCCTTGAAAGAGTGGTGGAAGTTACAGTGAAATAAAAAGACAATATCAATGCCCCTTGGAAGAACTGTTGAGTACAGAGTGGTTTAACCAAACGGTTTTAGTGCCACTTTTAAGAGACGTGGAGGTCACAGTAGCTTAACAAGACGGTTTTAATGCTCCTTGGAAGAGTGGTGGAGGTCGCAGTGGATTAAAAAGACAATATCAATGACCCTAGGAGGAGTGGCGGAGGTCGCAGTGGAATAAAAAGACAATATTAATGCCCCTTGGAAGAGTTGTGGAGGTCGCAGTAAAATAAAAAGACAATATCAATGCCCCTTGGAAGAGTGGTGGATGTTACAGTGGAATAAAAATACAATATCAATGCCCCTTGGAAGAGCTGTGGAGTTCACAGTGGTTTAACCAGAAGGTTTTAAAGCACCGTGGAATAGAAGTGGAGGTCACAGTAGCTAAACAAGACGGTTTTAAAGCTTCTTGGAAGAGTGATGGAGGTTGCAGTGGATTAAAAAGACAAAATCAATGCCCCTTGGAAGATTGGAGGAGGTTACAGTGGAATAAAAAGACATTATCGATGCCCCTTGGAAGAGTGGTGGAGGTCGCAGTGGAATAAAAAGAAAATATCAATGCCCCTTAGAAGAGTGTTGGTGGTTACAGTGGAAAAAAAAGACAATATCAATGTTCCTTGGAAGAGGGGTGAAAGTCGCAGTGGAATAAAAAGACAATATCAATGTCCCTTGGAAGAGTGGTGGATGTCGCAGTGGATTAAAAAGACAATATCAATGCCCCTTGGAAGAGTGGTGGAGGTCGCAGTGGAATAAAAAGACAATATTAATGCCCCGTGGAAGGGACATGGAGGTCACAGTAGCTTAACAAGACCATTTTAATGCCCCTTGGAAGAGTGGTGGAGGTAGCAGTGGATTTAAAAGACTATCAAATTCCCTTGGAAGAGTGGTGGAGGTCGCAGTGGAGAAAAAAGACAATGTCAATGTCTCTTGGAAGAGTGGTGGAGGTTAGAGTTGAATAAAAAGACAATATCAATGCCTCTTGGTAGAGCTGTGGAGTTCAGAGTGGTTTAACCATGCGGTTTTAATGCCCCTTGGAAGAGACGTGGAGGTCACAGAAGCTTATCAATACTGTTTTAAAGCCCCTTGGAGGAGTAACATAGTAACATAGTAACATAGTTTGTAAAGCCGAATAAAGACTTGCGTCCATCAAGTTCGACCTGTTAGTTCTGTAATTGCTAAAGTTGATCCAGAGGAGGGCAAAAACCCCAAATGATTTGGCCAATCTTCACCTGAGGAAAAATTCCCTCCCGACTCTGAAACCAGCAGTCAGAATAAATCCCTGTATCAACCTACTATTTTATTTTATTTTTAAGTATATGCTGAAATCTGCCTGGTATCTAGAAATGCATCCAGTCCCCGCTTGAACTGGTGTAGTGAATCCGACATTACCGTCTCCTCACTCAGTGAATTCCATATTCTCACTGCTCTTACCGTAAAGAACCCCTTCCTATGCTGGTGCTGAAACCTTTTCTCTTCCAGTCTTAGTGAGTGCCCTCTTGTTACCGTAATATCCCTCCTTTTGAACAAATCCCGGGCAAGATCTCTATACTGTCCCCTAACATATTTGTACACATTTATTATGTCCCCCCTCAACCTTCTCTTTTCCAGGCTGAATAGTCCTAGTTTTGCCAACCTCTCTGGGTATTGCAGTCCCTCCATTCCCTTTATTAATTTTGTTGCCCTCCTTTGTACCTTTTCAAACTCATTTATATCCTTTCTATATATTGGGGCCCATAACTGAGCACAGTATTCCAAGTGTGGTCTGACCAGTGCTTTGTACAGTGGAAGAACAATGTTCTCATCCTTTGCAGCTATACCTCTTCTGATACATCCCATTACCCTGTTTGCCCTTACAGCAGCGGCCTGACTTTGGGCACTCCAATTTAGTTTGCTATCAATCAAGATGCCCAAGTCCTTCTCCATCTCTGAATTCCCCAATGATTTCCCATTCAGTGAGTACTGGTGACTTCCATTTTTCCTTCCCATATGTATGACCTTACATTTCTCCTCGTTAAACCTCACTTGCCATTTAATGCTCCACCTACCCAGCTTATCCAAATCCCTCTGTAGGTCTGCACTGTCCTCTTTTGTATTAATTGTTTTACATAACTTTGTGTCATCTGCAAATATTGATATTTTACTATTTATCCCGTTGACTATGTCGTTAATAAAGATATTAAATAACATTGGGCCTAGTACAGACCCCTGTGGTACCCTACTAGTGACGCTTACCCAATCTGAGTATATTCCATTTATAACCACCCTCTGCCTTCTATCCCTTAGCCAGTTAGCTACCCACTTGCAGACATTTTCCCCCAGCCCCATCATTCTCATTTTGTATACCAACCTATTATGTGGCACGCTATCGAACGCTTTTGAGAAGTCGAGATACACGACATCCACTGGTTCCCCCTGATCTACTCGAGAGCTAACCTCCTCGTAGAAGTCAATCAGGTTTGTTTGGCAGGAGCGATTCCTCATGAATCCATGTTGGTTCGGGATTAAAAGATTATTAGCATCAAGATGCTCCGTAATTGCCTCTTTAATGAAGCTTTCAAAAATTTTGCCCACAACGGACGTCAGACTCACTGGCCGATAGTTTCCGGCGTCACTTTTCGCTCCCTTTTTGAATATTGGCACTACATTCGCCTGTCGCCAATCAAGTGGCACAGACCCAGTCTCAACAGAGTCCTTAAATATTAGATATAACGGTCTGTCTATCACATTACTTAGTTCCCTTAGTACCCGTGGGTGTATGCCATCAGGTCCTGGTGATTTGTTTATTTTAATGTTACTGAGGCGTTTCTGTACCCCAGCTTGGGTTAGATTAGTCATACTTAGTGGAGGATTAAGTTTCTCACTTCTCATTTCTCCTGTTAGTTCTCTTTCCTTTGTGAAAGTTGTCGAAAAAAAATGATTTAATAGATTAGCTTTATCCTCATCTTTCTCTATGATTTTGCCTTCCTCACTTTTTATCGGTCCAATATTATCCGATTTAATCCTTTTACTATTTATATACGTAAAGAACAGTTTGGGATTTGATCTACTTTCCCTAGCAATACGTCTCTCTGTTTCCTCCTTCGCTATTTTTATTTGTTTTTTACAGGTTCTTGTTTTTTCCTTGTAACACATTAGTGCCTCCTTACTGTTTTCCTGTTTTAATCTCTTGAATGCCTCTTTTTTGCTATTTAACACCCCTTTTACGTTCTTGTTCAACCATATTGGTTTCCTCTTATTTCGGGCCCTTTTATTCCCATACGGTATATACCTCTCGCACTGAGTATTCAGAATTCTTTTGAAGGTTTCCCATTTACTATTCGTATTCCATTGATTAAGTACTTTGTCCCAGTCAATAAGTTGAAGGCTTTCTTTCAGCTGATCAAACTTCGCCCTCCTAAAGTTTAATGTTTTTGTTGTTCCCTTATTGATAACCCTACTGAAGGCCATTTTGAAGTCGATAATATTATGGTCGCTATTACCTAGGTGCCCCCCTATCTGTACCTCAGTTATTCTATCAGGCCTATTAGTCAATATTAAGTCCAACACGGCCTTCCCTCTCGTTGGTTCCTGCACTAGTTGGGAGAGATAATTATCCTTAATATTTGTCAAGAACCTTTTTCTTTTCTGAGATCTACAGGTTTCTGTTTCCCAGTCAATATCCGGGTAGTTGAAATCCCCCATTACAATCACTTCATTATGTTTTGCTACTTTGTCTATTTGTCCTAATAGTGGTAGAGGTCGCAGTGGATTAAAAAGGCAATAGCAATGCCCCTTGGAAGAGTGGTGGAGGTTCCAATTAAATAAAAAGACAATATCAATGCCCCTTGGAAGGGACGTGGAGGTCACAGTGGAATAAAAAGACAATATTAATGCCCCTTGGAAGAGTGGTGGAGGTCGCAGTAAAATAAAAAGACAATATCAATGCCCCTTGGAAGAGTGGTGGAGGTTAGAGTGGAATAAAAAGACAATATCAATGCTCCTTGGAAGAGCTGTGGAGTTCACAGTGGTTTAACCAGAAGGTTTTAAGGCACCGTGGAATAGAAGTGGAGGTCACAGTAGCTAAACAAGACGGTTTTAAAGCTTCTTGGTGATGGAGGTCGCAGTGGATTAAAAAGACAATATCAATGCCCCTTGGAAGAGTGGTGGAGGTTACAGTGGAATAAAAAGACAATATCAATGCCCCGTGGAAGGGACGTGGAGGTCACAGTAGCTTAACAAGATGGTTTTAATGCCCCTTGGAAGAGTGGTGGAGGTTGCAGGGGATTAAAAAGACAATATCAATGCCCCTTGGAAGAGTGGTGGAGGTTACAGTGGAATAAAAAGACAATATTAATGCCCGTTGGAAGAGTGGTGGAGGTCGCAGTGGATTAAAAAGACAATAACAATGCCCCTTGGAAGAGTGGTGGAGGTTACAGTGGAATAAAAAGGCAATATCAATGCCTCTTGCAAGAGCTGTGGAGTTCAGAGTGGTTTAAATTGTCGGTTTTAATACCCCTTGGAAGAAACGTGGAGGTCACAGTAGCTTAACAAGACGGTTTTAATGCCCCTTGGATGAGTGGTGGAGGTCGCAGTGGATTAAAAAGACATTATCGATGCCCCTTGCAAGAGTGGTGGAGGTCACAGTGGAATAAAAAGAAAATATTAATGCCCCTTAGAAGAGTGGTGGAGGTTACAGAGGAAAAAAAAGACAATATCAATGTTCCTTGGAAGAGGGTTGAAGGTCGCAATGGAATAAAAAGACAATATCAATGTCCCTTGGAAGAGTGGTGGAGGTCGCAGTGGATTAAAAAGACAATATCAATGCCCCTTGGAAGAGTGGAGGAGGTTACAGTGGAATAAAAAGACAATATCAATGCCCGTTGGAAGAGTGGTGGAGGTCGCAGTGGAGTAAGCTTACTGGTACATGCTCTGCATAACTTCTCTGCTTGCTGTGTTAGCTGTAATCTAATGCTCTGCTTTGCTGATTCACCTCACTGGTACATGCTCTGCATAACTTCTCTGCTTGCTGTGTCTGCTGTAATCTAATGCTCTGCTTTGCTGATTCACCTCACTTGAACATGCTCTTCCTAACTTCTCTGCTTGCTGTGTCTGCTGTGATCTAATGCTCTGCTTTGCTGATTCACCTCACTGGTACATGCTCTGCATAACTTCTCTGCTTGCTGTGTCTGCTGTAATCTAATGCTCTGCTTTGCTGATTCACCTCACTGGTACATGCTCTGCATAACTTCTCTGCTTTATCTGTCCCACTCCATTCAATACCCACATATTTCTGTCCCTTCCCCACTATAGATCTTATCTGATTTTTAGAGGTGCTAAACTGCACAGATTAGAGTCCTAGCTCTGTGTTTGATCACCCAGCCATCTCCTGGTGGATGACCAGCTGCTAATTTAGCCATATGCAGCTCCCACAATGCCCTTCAACTGATAGTTTAATGTGCCCTATATACTTAGAAGCTCTGTAAGGGGTGCACGCGTCTTCTTGTGCAAAGTGGCTTCGGAGATAAGTGGCAGTTATTTCAGAGGCAGTTAGTCAGGGCAGGAGTCAGGTGACCAACATTTTGACCACTTACTCTCTTTTAACTATGTTTCTGTTAGCTCTCACTTTTTCCTCTATAGTCCTCCACTTTCTAGTAACCCCTCATATCCCTACATTTAGTAAGAAAATCTTCATCTCTCCCTCCATCCTCCCCATTCATCTCACCTCCTCCTCCAAATTATTCCTAAACATTCAATCCTGGAACTCCAAACGCAGACAGCTATCTCATGCTCTCTCTTGCTCCCACCTGCTAACACTTTCTCTGCTCCTCCTCACTGCTGGAGATATCTCTCCAAATCCTGGTCCTCCTCGCCATATCCCCACAGTTACTTCTTCCTCCTATCCACGACTTTCACAAATGATCGCAACCCTTCTAACCTCATACCCTTCCAACCAATCCCAACTCCCTTAGTTTCTCTAACAGGAGCTCTATGGAACTGTCTGCAACAAACTTTCCTTCATCCACATCTTTTCATTACAAACTTTCCTTCCTCGTCATCACTGAAACCTGGCTCACCCCCTCTGACACAGCCTCTCCAGCTGCACTTTCATATGGCGGATTCCACCTTTCCCACCCCCCCCGCCCCAACGGCAAACATGGCAGAGGCGTAGGTTTTCTCCTATCAGAACACTGCGCTTTCACCCAAATCCCACTGCCACCCTCTGTTACACTCCCCTCTTTTGAGGTGCACTGTGTGCTCATCTATTCCCCCTCCAACCTCCAACTGGCCATCGTTTACCGACCCACAGGGCAAGCCACCACCTTCTTAGACCACTTCACCACCTGGCTGCTTCACTTCCTCTCCACTGACATCCCCACTATCATCCCACTCGTCTGTCTCTAAGTTCCTATCTCTCACTTCCTCCTTCGCACTCACTCAATGGTCTTCCACACTCACCCACAAAGATGGCCACACACTGGACCTCATCTTCACCCGCATCTGTTCCCTATCTATCCTCTCTAACTCACCTCTCCCTCTCTCTGATCACAGCCTACTTAAATTCTCTTCTCTCTCCTCCCCGGGGCAACAATCCGCACTCCACAAACTTGCATACCCTCGCAGAAATCTCAAACACCTTGACTTACACTCGCTCTCTGAATCCCTCCTCCTTCTTACAGTCATAAATTCCTTACACGATGCAGACGTTGCTGCTGCTTCATATAACACCACAATAGCTGCAGCTCTAGACTCGATCGCCCCTCTCACACACACCACATCTCGCACATTCAACAGGCAACTGGCACACTAAACTTACTAAAGAACTGCGCCGGGCCTCCAGGGTTGCGGAGCGGAGATGGAAAAGGTCTCACTCCATCGAGCACTTCATTGCATTCAAGCAATCCCTCACTAATTTCAATTCCGCACTCACTACAGCAAAACAAACCTACTTCTCATCTCTCATATCCTCCCTATCTCACAACCCTAAACAGCTATTTAACACTTTCAACTCTCTCCTTCGTCCCCCAGCGCCTCCTCCCTCTTCTCTCATCTCAGCCGATGACTTTGCCTCATTCTTCAAACAGAAGATTGACACCATCAGACAAAACTTTTGCCTAAAGACCACACAACCCCTCCTCATATCTATTCAACCCTCCTCCTCCAAACCCCACTTCTCCACCATTACAGAAGGTCAAGTCTCCTCTTTACTCTCCAAATCACACCTCACCACCTGCGAACTTGACCCAATCCCATCCCACCTCATCACTAACCTTACCACAGTCTTCATCCCAACCCTAATCCACCTCTTCAATCTGTCACTAACAGCCGGTGTCTTCCCCTCATGTTTCAAACATGCCGCAATCACACCCATCCTCAAAAAGCCCTCCCTTGACCCTTCCTCTCTGACTAGCTACCGCCCCATATCACTTCTCGCCTTTGCCTCAAAACTACTAGAACAACATGTCCACCTTGAACTGTCCTCCCACCTCTCCTCCTGCTCCCTCTTCGACCACCAGCAATCTGGCTTCCGACCGCATCACTCGACTGAAACTGGCCTGACCAAAGTCACCAATGACCTACTAAATGCCAAATCCAAGCGACACTACTCCATCCTCCTCCTTTTGGACCTGTCATCTGGCTTTGACACAGTGGACCATTCCCTCTTACTCCAGATTCTCTCATCTCTTGGCATCACGGACTTGGCTCTATCTTGGATCTCCTCATACTTAACAGACAGGACATTCAGCGCCTCCCACTCACGCACCACCTCCTCATCTCACACCCTATCTGTCGGTGTCCCAAGGTTCAGTTCTTGGACCTCTGTTCTTCTCCATCTACACCTTTGGCCTGGGACAGCTTATAGAGTCTCACGGTTTTCAGTATCACCTCTATGCTGACGACACACAAATCTACCTCTCTGGACCCGATATCTCCTCCCTACTAACCAAAATCCCACAAAGTCTGTCCGCCATGTCATTCTTCTTCTTTGACAGATTTCTAAAACTCAACATGGATAAAACAGAGTTCATCATCTTTCCACCCTCTCATTCACATCCCCCATCTGACATAGCCATCAACGTCAATGGCAGTTCACTCTCCCCAGTCCCACAAGCTCGCTGCCTTGGAGTAACCCTGGATTCTGATCTCTTCTTCAAGCCACATATCCAAGCCCTTTCCACTTCCTGCCAACTCCAACTCAAAAACATCTCCAGGATCCGTGCATTCCTCAGCAAAGACTCTGCAAAAACACTAGTGCATGCCCTCATCATATCCCGCCTCGACTACTGCAACCTCCTGCTCCTTGGCCTCCCTTACAACACTCTTGCACCTCTCCAATCTATCCTAAACTCTGCTGCTCGACTAATTCACCTGTCCCCCCACTGTTCCCTGGCCTCTCCTCTCTGTCAATCTCTTCACTGGCTCCCCATTGCCCAGAGAATCCAGTTCAAAACTCTAACCATGGCATACAAAGCCATCCACAACCTATCTCCCCCATACATCTGTGACCTAGTCTCCCGGTACTTACCTGCACGCAACCTCCGATCCTCACAAGATCTCCTTCTCTACTCCCCTCTTATCTCCTCCTCCCACAATCGTATACAAGATTTCTCCCGTGCATCCCCCCTACTCTGGATCTCTCTACCCAAACACATCAGACTCTCGCCGACCGTGGAAACCTTCAAAAGAAACCTGAAGACCCACCTCTTCCGACAAGCCTACAACCTGCAGTAACCACCGCTGCACGACCAACTCTACCCTCACCTAATGTATCCTCACCCATCCCTTCTAGAATGTGAGCCCTCGCGGGCAGGGTCCTCGCTCCTCCTGTACCAGTCGCTGACTTGTTTTGTTAAGATTATGTAAATGCTTTTGTTATGCATATTCCTATCACATGTAAAGCGCCATGGAATAAATAGCGCTATAATAATAAATAATAATAATAATAATAATAAAAGACAATATCAATTCCCATAGGAAAAGTGGTGGAGGTTACAGTGGAATAAAAAGACAATATCAATGCCCCTTTGATGAGCTGTGGAATTCAGAGTGGTTTAACCAGACTATTTTAATGTCCCTTGGAAGAGACGTGGAGGTCATAGTAGCTTAATAAGATGTTTTTAATGGGTCTTGGAAGAGTGGTGGAGGTCGCAGTGGATTAAAAAGACAATATCACTGACCCTTAGAAGAGTGGTGGAGGTTACATTGGAATAAAAAGACAATATCAATGAACCGTGGAATAGACATGGAGGTTACAGCAGCTTAACAAGACAGTTTTAATGCCCCTTGGAAGAGTGGTGGAGGTCGCAGTTGATTAAAAAGACAAAATAAATGCCCCTTAGAAGAGTGGTGGAGGTCGCAGTGAATAAAAAGACAATATCAATGCCCCTTGGAAGATCTGTGGAGTTCAGATTGGTTTAACCATACGGTTTTAATGCCCCTTGGAAGAGACGTGGAGGTCACAGTAGCTAAACAAGACAATATCCATGTCCCTTGCAAGATCTATGGAGCTCAGAGTGGTTTAAATTAAAGTTTTAATGCACCTTGGAAGAGACGTGGAGGTCACAGGAGCTTAGCAATACGGTTTTAATGCCCCTTGGAAGAGTGGTGGAGGTCACAGTGGATTAAAAAGACAATATCAATGCCACTTGGAAGAGTGGTGAAGGTCCCAGTGGAATAAAAAGACAATATCAATGCCCCGTGAAAGAGACGTGGAGGTCAAAGTAGCTTAACAAGACTGTTTTAATGCCCCTTGGAAGAGAGGTGGAAGTTGCAGTGGAATAAAAAGACAATATCAATGCGCCTTGAAAGAGTGCTGGAGGTTACATTGGACTAAAAAGACAATATCCATGCCCCTTACAAGATCTGTGGAGCTCAGAGTGGTTTAAATTGACGGTTTTAATGCCCCGTGGAATTGATGTGGAGGTCAAAGTCGCTTAACAACACTGTTTCAATGGCCCTTGGAAGAGTGGTGGAGGTCGCAGTTTATTAAAAAGACAATATAAATGCCCCTTAGAAGAGTGGTGGAGGTCGCAGTGGAATAAAAAGACAATATCAATGCCCCTTGGAAGAGTAGTGGAGGTAGCAGGGGAATAAAAAAACAATATCAATGCCCCTTGGAAGAGTAGTGGAGGTCGCAGTGGAATAAAAAAACAATATCAAAGCCCCTTGGAAAAGTGGTGGAGGTAACAATGGATTTAAAAGACAATATCAATGCCCCTTGAAAGAGCAGTGGAGTTCAGAGTAGTTAAACCAGACGGTTTAATGCCCATTGGAAGTGAGGTGGAGGTCACAGAAGCTTAAAAAGACGTTTTTAATGTCCCTTGGAAAAGTGGTGGAGGTCGCAGTGGATTAAAAAGACAATATCAATGCCCCTTGGAAGAGTGGTGGAGGTGGTAGTGGAATAAAAAGACAATATCAATGCCCCTTGGAAGAGTGGTGGAGTTTACAGTAGAATAAAAAGACAATATCAATGCCCCGTGAAAGAGACGTGGATGTCACAGTAGCTTAAAAAGATGATTTTAATGTCCCTTGGAAGAGAGGTGAAAGTCGCAGTGGAATAAAAAGAAAATATCAATGACCCTTGGAAGAGTGCTGGAGGTTTCAGTGGAATAAAAAACAATATCAAAGCCCCTTGTAAGAGCTGTGGAGTTGAGAGTGGTTTATATTGATGGTTTTAATGCCCCTTGGAAGAGACGTGGAGGTCACAGCAGATTATCAAGACTGTTTTAATGCCCCTTGGATGAGTGGTGGAAGTCGAAGTGGATTAAAAAGACAATGTCAATGCTACTTGAAGGAGTGGCTGAAGTCTCAGTGGAATAAAAATACAATTTCAATGCACCTTGGAAGAGTGTTGGAGGTTCCTGTGAAATAAAAAGACAATATCAATGCCCTGTGGAAGAGACATGGAGCTCACAGTTGCTTAACAAGACGGTTTTAACGCCCCTTGGAAGAGTGGTGGAGGTCGCAGTGGAATAAAAAGACAATATCAATGCCCCTTGGAAGAGTGGTGGAGGATACAGTGGAATAAAAAGACAATATCTATGTCCCGTGGAATAGACATGGACGTTACAGTAGCTAAACAAGATGTTTTTAATGCACCTTGGGAGAGTGTTGGAAGTCGTAGTGAAATAAAAAGACAATATCAATGTCCCTTGGAAGATCTGTGGAGTTCAGATTGGTTTAACCATTCTGTTTTAATGCCCCTTGGAAGAGACATGGAGTTCACAGTAGCTTAACAAGACGGTTTTAATGCCACATGGAAGAGTGTTGGAGGTTGCAGTGGATTAAAAAGACAATATCAATGCCCCGAGGAAGAGTGGTGGAGGTCGCAGTGGAATAAAAAGACAAAATAAATGGCCCATGGAAGAGATGTGGAGGTCACAGTAGCTTAACAAGATGGTTTTAATGCCCTTTGGAAGAGTGGTGGAGGTCGCAGTGGATTAAAAAGACAATATCAATGCCCCTTGGTAGAGTGGTGGAGGTTAAAGTGGAATTTAAAGACAATATCAATGCCACATGGAAGAGATGTGGAGGTCACTGTAGCTTAACAAGACAGTTTACATGACCCTTGGAAGAATGGTGGAGGTCGCAGTGGAATAAAAAGACAATGTCAATGCCCCTTGGAAGAATGGTGGAGGTTAGAGTGGAATAAAAAGACAATACCAATGCCCCTTGGAAGAGCTGTGGAGTTCAGAGTGGTTTAACCAGATGGTTTTAATGCCCATTGGAAGTGACGTGGATGTCACAGTAGCTTAAAAAGATGTTTTTAATGCCCCTTGGAAAAGAAGTGGAGGTCGCAGTGGATTAATAAGACAATATCAATGCCCCTTGGAAGAGTGGTGGAGGTGGTAGTGGAATAAAAAGACAATATCAATGCCCCTTGGAAGAGTGGTGGAGTTTACAGTAGAATAAAAAGACAATATCAATGCCCCGTGAAAGAGACGTGGATGTCACAGTAGCTTAAAAAGATGATTTTAATGTCCCTTGGAAGAGAGGTGAAAGTCGCAGTGGAATAAAAAGAAAATATCAATGACCCTTGGAAGAGTGCTGGAGGTTTCAGTGGAATAAAAAACAATATCAAAGCCCCTTGTAAGAGCTGTGGAGTTGAGAGTGGTTTATATTGATGGTTTTAATGCCCCTTGGAAGAGACGTGGAGGTCACAGCAGATTATCAAGACTGTTTTAATGCCCCTTGGATGAGTGGTGGAAGTCGAAGTGGATTAAAAAGACAATGTCAATGCTACTTGAAGGAGTGGCTGAAGTCTCAGTGGAATAAAAATACAATTTCAATGCACCTTGGAAGAGTGTTGGAGGTTCCTGTGAAATAAAAAGACAATATCAATGCCCTGTGGAAGAGACATGGAGCTCACAGTTGCTTAACAAGACGGTTTTAACGCCCCTTGGAAGAGTGGTGGAGGTCGCAGTGGAATAAAAAGACAATATCAATGCCCCTTGGAAGAGTGGTGGAGGATACAGTGGAATAAAAAGACAATATCTATGTCCCGTGGAATAGACATGGACGTTACAGTAGCTAAACAAGATGTTTTTAATGCACCTTGGGAGAGTGTTGGAAGTCGTAGTGAAATAAAAAGACAATATCAATGTCCCTTGGAAGATCTGTGGAGTTCAGATTGGTTTAACCATTCTGTTTTAATGCCCCTTGGAAGAGACATGGAGTTCACAGTAGCTTAACAAGACGGTTTTAATGCCACATGGAAGAATGTTGGAGGTTGCAGTGGATTAAAAAGACAATATCAATGCCCCGAGGAAGAGTGGTGGAGGTCGCAGTGGAATAAAAAGACAAAATAAATGGCCCATGGAAGAGATGTGGAGGTCACAGTAGCTTAACAAGATGGTTTTAATGCCCTTTGGAAGAGTGGTGGAGGTCGCAGTGGATTAAAAAGACAATATCAATGCCCCTTGGTAGAGTGGTGGAGGTTAAAGTGGAATTTAAAGACAATATCAATGCCACATGGAAGAGATGTGGAGGTCACTGTAGCTTAACAAGACAGTTTACATGACCCTTGGAAGAATGGTGGAGGTCGCAGTGGAATAAAAAGACAATGTCAATGCCCCTTGGAAGAATGGTGGAGGTTAGAGTGGAATAAAAAGACAATACCAATGCCCCTTGAAAGAGCTGTGGAGTTCAGAGTGGTTTAACCAGATGGTTTTAATGCCCATTGGAAGTGACGTGGATGTCACAGTAGCTTAAAAAGATGTTTTTAATGCCCCTTGGAAAAGAAGTGGAGGTCGCAGTGGATTAATAAGACAATATCAATGCCCCTTGGAAGAGTGGTGGAGGTGGCAGTGGAATGAAAAAACAATATCAATGACCCTTGGAAGAATGATGGAGGTCGCAGTGGATTAAAATGACAATGTCAATGCACCTTGGAAGAGTGTTGGAGGTTAGATTGGAATAAAAAGACAATACCAATGCCACTTGGAAGAGCTGTGGAGTTCCGAGAGGTTTAACCAGATAGTTTTATTGCCCCTTGTAAGAGACGTAGAGGTCACAGTAGATTATGAAGACGGTTTTAATGCCCCTTGGAAGAGTGGTGCAGGTCGCAGTGGAAAAAAAAGACAATATCAATGCCCCTTGAAAGAGTGGTGGAGGTTGCAGTGAAATAAAAAGACAATATCAATGCCTCTTGAAAGAGCTATGGAGTTCAGAGTGGTTTAACCAGATGGTTTTAATGCCCCTTGAAAGAGTGGTGGAGGTAGCAGTGCATTAAAAAGACAATATCAATGCGCCTTGGAAGAATGGTGGAGGTTACAGTGGAATAAAAAGACAATATCAATGCCCCTTGGAAGAGCTGTGGAGTTCAGAGTCGTTTAACCAGACGGTTTTAATGCCACTTGGAAGAGATGTGGAGGTCACAGTAGCTTAACAAGATGGTTTTAATGCGCTTTGGAAGAGTGGTGGAGGTCACAGTGGATTAAAAAGACAATATCAATGCCCTTTGGAAGAGTGGTGGAGGTCACAGTGGAATAAAAATACAATATCAATGCCCCTTGGTAGAGTAGTGGAGGTTACAGTGGAATTTAAAGACAATATTAATGCCCCGGGGAAGAGATGTGGAGGTCACTGTAGCTTAACTAAACAGTTTTAATGCACCTTGGAAGAATGGTGGAGGTCGCAGTGGAATAAAAAGACAATGTCAATGCCCCTTGGAAGAGTGGTGGAGGTTTGAGTGGAATAAAACGAAAATACCAATGCCCCTTGGAAGAGCTGTGGAGTTCAGAATGGTTTAACCAGATGGTTATAATGCCCATTGGAAGTGATGTGGAAGTCACAGTAGCTTAAAATGACGTTTTTAATGCCCCTTGGAAAAGTGGTGGAGGTCGCAGTTGATTAAAAAGACAATATCAATGCCCCTTGGAAGAGTGGTGGAGGTGGCAGTGGAATAAAAAGACAATATCAATACCCCTTGGAAGAATGATGGAGGTCGCAGTGGAATAAAAAGACAATGTCAATGCCCCTTGGAAGAGTGGTGGAGGTTAGAGTGGAATAAATAGACAATACAAATGCCCCTTGGAAGAGCTGTGGAGTTTAGAGAGGTTTAACCAGATGGTTTTATTGCCCCTTGGACGAGACGTGAAGGTCACAGTAGATAAACAAGACGGTTTTAATGCCCCTTTGGAAAGTGGTGGAGGTCACAGTGGATTAAAAAGACAATATCAATGCCCGGTGGTAGACACGTGGAGGGCACAGTAGCTTAACAAGACAGTTTTGATCCCCTTGGAAGAGTGGTGGAGGTTGCAGTGGAGTAAAAAGACAATATCAATGCCCCTTGAAAGAGTGGTGGAGGTTACAGTGAAATAAAAAGACAATATTAATGCCTCTTGAAAGAGCTATGGAGTTCAGAGTGGATTAACCAGATGGTTTTAATGCCCCTTGGAAGAGTGGTGGAGGTCGCAGTGCATTAAAAAGACAATATCAATGCCCCTTGGAAGAATGGTGGAGGTTACAGTGGAATAAAAAGACAATATCAATGCTCCTTGGAAGAGCTGTGGAGTTCAGAGTGGTTTAACAAGACGGTTTTAATGCCCCTTGGAAAAGATGTGGAGGTCACAGTAGCTTAACAAGACTGTTTTAATGCCTCTTGGAAGAGTGGTGGAGGTCGCAGTGGATTAAAAAGACAATATCAATGCCCCTTGAAAGAGTGCTGTAGGTTACAGTGGACTAAAAAGACAATATCAATGCCCCTTGGAAGAGTGGTGGAGGTTACAGTGGAATAAAAAGACAAAATAAATGCCCCATGGAAGAGTTGTGGAGGTCACTGTAGCTTAACAAGATGGCCTTAATGCCCCTTGGAAGAGTGGTGAAGGTCGCAGTCTAATAAAAAGACAATATCAATGCCGCTTGGATGAGTGGTGGATGTTACAGTCGAATAAAAAGACAATATCAATGCCTCTTGTAAGAGCTGTGGAGTTCAGAGTGTTTAACCAGAAGGTTTTAATGCCCCTTGGAAGAGACGAAGAGGTCACAGTAGCTTAACAAGACTGTTTTAATGCCGCTTGGAAGAGTGGTGGAGATCGTAGTTGATTTAAAAGACAATATCAATGCCCCTTAAAAAAGTGGTGGAGGTCGCAGTGGAATAAAAAGACAATATCAATGCCCCTTTGAAGATTGGTGGAGGTTACAATGGAATAAAAAGACAATATCAATGCCCCTTGGAAGAGTGGTGGAGGTTACAGTGGAATAAAAAGACAATATCAATGCCCTGTCTAAGAAATTTGGAAGTCACAGTAGCTTAACAAGACGGTTATAATGCCCCTTGGTAGAGTCGTGGACGTCGCAGAGGAATAAAAAGACAATATCAATGCACTTGGAAGAGTGTAGAAGGTTACAATGGAATAAAAAGACATTGTCAATGCCCCTTGGAAAAGCTGTGGAGCTCAGATCGGTTTAACCAGATGGTTTTAATGCCCCTTGGAAGAGACCTGGAGGTCACAGTAGCTTCACAAGATGATTTTCATGCCCCTTGGAAGAGTGTTGGAGTTCGCAGTGGAATAAAAAGACAATGTCAATGTCCCTTGGAAGAGTGGTGGAGGTTAGAGTGGAATAAAAAGACAATACAAATGCCCCTTGGAAGAGCTGTGGAGTACAGAGTGGTTTAACCAGACGGTTTAATGCCCCTTGCAAGAGTGGTGGAGGTCGCAGTGGATTAAAAAGACAATATCAATGCCCCTTAGAAGAGTGGTGAAGGTTCCAGTGGAATAAAAAGACACTATCAATGCCCATTGGAAGAGATGTGGAGGTGGTAGTGGAATAAAAAGTCAATATCAATGCCTCGTGGAAAAGACTTGGAGGTTACAGTAGCTTAACAAGATGGTTTTAATGCTACTTTGAAGAGAGGTGGAGGTCGCAGTGGAATAAAAAGACAATATCAATGCCCCTTGGAAGAGTGTTGGAGGTTACAGTGGAATAAAAAGAAAATATAAATGACCCTTGGAAGAGTGGTGGAGGTCGCAGTGGAATAAAAAGACAATTTTAATGCCCCTTGGAAGAGCTGTGGAGTTCACAGTGGTTTAACCAGAAGGTTTTAAGGCACCGAGGAATAGACGTGGAGGTCACAGTAGCTAAACAAGATTGTTTTAATGCTACTTGGAAGAGTGATGGAGCTCGCAGTGGATTAAAAAGACAAAATCAATGCCCCTTGGAAGAGCGGTGGAGGTTACAGTGGAATAAAAAGACAAACTCAATGACTATTGCAAGAGCTGTGGAGTGCAGAGTGGTTTAAATTGACGGTTTTAATGCCCCTTGGAATAGACGTGGAGGTCACAGTAGCTTAACAAGATGGTTTTAATGCCCCTTGGAAGAGTGTTGGAGGTCGCAGGGGATTAAAAATACATTATCGATGCCCCTTGGAAGAGTGGTGGAGATCGCAGTGGAATAAAAAGAAAATATCAAAGCCCCTTAGAAGAGTGGTGGAGGTTACAGTGGAAAAAAAAGACAATATCAATGTTCCTTGGAAGAGGGGTGAAGGTCGCAGTGGAATAAAAAGACAATATCAATGTCCCTTGGAAGAGTGGTGGAGGTCGCAGTGGATTAAAAAGACAATATCAATGCCCCTTGGAAGAGTGGTGGAGGTCGCAGTCGAATAAAAAGACAATATCAATGCCCCGTGAAAGGGACGTTGAGGTCACAGTAGCTTAACAAGACGGTTTTAATGCCCCTTGGAAGAGTGGTGGAAGTCGCAGTGGATTAAAAATACAATATCAATGCCCCTTGGAAGAGTGGTGGAGGTTACAGTTGAATAAAAAGACAATATCAATGCCTCTTGGAAGAGCTGTGGAGTTCAGAGTGGTTTAACAATGCGGTTTTAATGCCCCTTGGAAGAGACGTGGAGGTGACAGAAGCTTATCAAGACTGTTTTAAAGCCCCTTGGAGGAGTTGTAGAGGTCGCAGTGGATTAAAAAGACAATATCAATGCCCCTTGGAAGAGTGGTGGAGGTTAGAGTGGAATAAAAAGACAATATCAATGCCCCTTGGAAGAGTGGTGGAGGTTACAGTGGAATAAATAGACAATATCAATGTCCCTTGGAAGAATGGTGGAGGTTACAGTGGAATAAAAAGACAATATCAATGCAACTTGGAAGAGTGGTGGAGGTTACAGTGGAATAAATAGACAATATCAATGTCCCTTGGAAGAAGGGTGGAGGTTACAGTGGAATAAAAAGACAATATTAATGCCCCTTGGAAGAGACGTAGAGGTCACAGTGGAATAAAAAGACATTATCAATGCCCCTTGGAAGAGTGTTGGAGGTTAGAGTGGAATACAAAGACAATATCTATGCCCATTGGAAGAGATGTGGAGTTCACAGAGGTTTAAGCAGAAAGTTTTAAAGCACCGTGGAATAGACGTGGAGGTCACAGTAGCTTATCAAGACGGTTTCAATGATTCTTGGAAGAGTGATGGAGGTCATAGTGGATTAAAAAGACAATATCAATGCCCCTTGGAAGAGTGGTGGAGGTTACAGTGGAATAAAAAGACAATATCAATGCCCTGTGTAAGAAACTTGAAAGTCACAAGACTGTTTTAATGCCCCTTGAAAGAGTCGTGGACGTCGCAGAGGAATAAAAAGACAATATCAATGCACTTGGAAGAGTGCAGAAGGTCACAATGGAATAAAAAGACATTGTCAATGCCCCTTGGAAGAGCTGTGGAGCTCAGAGCGGTTTAACCAGACGGTTTTAATGCCCCTTGGAAGAGACGTGGAGGTCACAGTAGCTTAACAAGACGGTTTTAATGCCCCTTGGAAGAGTGGTGGAGGTCACAGTGGAATAAAAATACAATATCATTGCCCCTTGAAATAGTGGTGGAAGTTACAGTGAAATAAAAAGACAATATCAATGCCCCTTGGAAGAGCTGTGGAGTACAGAGTGGTTTAACCAAACGGTTTTAGTGACCCTTGGAAGAGACGTGGAGGTCACAGTAGCTTAACAAGACGGTTTTAATGCCCCTTGGAAGAGTGGTGGAGGTCGCAGTGGAATAAAAAGACAATATCAATGCCCTTTGGAAGAGTGGTAGAGGTTACAGTGGAATAAAAGACAATATCAATGCCCTGTGGAAGAGTAGTGGAGATCACAGTAGCTTAACAAGATGGTTTTAATGCCCCTTAGAACTGTGTTGGAGGTTACAGTGGAATAAAAGACAATATCAATGCCCTTTGGAAGAGTGGCGGAGATCGCAGTGGAATAAAAAGACAATATCAATGTCCATTGGAAGAGTGGTGGAGGTCGCAGTGGATTAAAAAGACAATATCAATGCACCTTGGAAGAGTGGTTGAGGTCGCAGTGGAATAAAAAGACAATATCAATGCACCTTGGAAGAGTCGTGGACGTCGCAGAGGAATAAAAAGACAATATCAATGCACTTGGATGAGTGCAGAAGGTAACAATGGAATAAAAAGACATTGTCAATGACCCTTGGAAGAGCTGTGGAGCTCAGAGCTATTTAACCACATGGTTTTAATGCCCCTTGGAAGAGACTTGGAGGTCATAGTAGCTTAACAAGACAGTTTTAATGCCCCTTGGAAGAGTGGTGGAAGTCACAGTGGAATAAAAATACAATATAAATGCCCCTTGAAAGAGTGGTGGAAGTTACAGTGAAATAAAAAGACAATATCAATGCCCCTTGGAAGAGCTGTGGAGTACAGACTGGTTTAACCAAACAGTTTTAGTGCCCCTTGGAAGAGACGTGGAGGTCACAGTAGCTTAACAAGACGGTATTAATGCCCCTTGGAAGAGTAGTGGAGGTCGCAGTGGATTAAAAAGACAAAATCAAAGAACCTTTGAAGAGTGGTGGAGGTTACAGTGGAATAAAAAGACAATATCAATGCCTCTTGGAAGAGTGGTGGAGGTTACAGTGGAATAAAAAGACAAAATCAATGCCCCGTGGAAGAGACGTGGACATCACAGTAGCTTAACAAGACGGTATTAATGCCCCTTGGAAGAGTAGTGGAGGTCGCAGTGGATTAAAAAGACAATATCAATGAACCTTGGAAGAGTGGTGGAGGTTACAGTGGAATAAAAAGACAATATCAATGCCCCTTGGAAGAGTGGTGGAGGTTCCAATTAAATAAAAAGACAATATCAATGCCCCTTGGAAGAGATGTGGAGGTCACAGTGGAATAAAAAGACAATATTAATGCCCCTTGGAAGAGTGGTGGAGGTCGCAGTTAAATAAAAAGACAATATCAATGCCCGTTGGAAGAGTGGTTAAGGTTAGAGTGGAATAAAAAGACAATATCAATGCCCCATGGAAGAGCTGAGGAGTTCACAGTGGTTTAACCAGAAAGTTTTAATGCACCGTGGAATAGACGTGGAGGTCACAGTAGCTTAACAAGACGGTTTCAATGCTTCTTGGAAGAGCGATGGAGGTCGCAGTGGATTAAAAAGACAATATCAATGCCCCTTGGAAGAGTGGTGGAAGTTACAGTGGAATAAAAAGATAATATATATGCCCTGTGTAAGAAACTTGGAGGTCACAGTAGCTTAACAAGACGGTTTTAATGCCCCTTGGAAGAGTCGTGGACGTCGCAGAGGAATAAAAAGACAATATCAATGCACTTGAATGAGTGCAGAAGGTAACAATGGAATAAAAAGACATTGTCAATGCCCCTTGGAAGAGCTGTGGAGTACAGAGTGGTTTAACCAAACAGTTTTAGTGCCCCTTGGAAGAGACGTGGAGGTCACAGTAGCTTAACAAGACGGTATTAATGCCCCTTGGAAGAGTAGTGGAGGTCGCAGTGGATTAAAAAGACAATATCAATGAACCTTTGAAGAGTGGTGGAGGTTACAGTGGAATAAAAAGACAATATCAATGCCTCTTGGAAGAGTGGTGGAGGTTACAGTGGAATAAAAAGACAATATCAATGCCCCGTGGAAGAGACGTGGACATCACAGTAGCTTAACAAGACGGTATTAATGCCCCTTGGAAGAGTAGTGGAGGTCGCAGTGGATTAAAAAGACAATATCAATGAACCTTGGAAGAGTAGTGGAGGTCGCAGTGGAATAAAAAGACAATATCAATGCCCCTTGGAAGAGTGGTGGAGGTTACAGTGGAATAAAAAGACAATATCAATGCCCCGTGGAAGAGACGTGGAAGTCACAGTAGCTTAACAAGACGGTTTTAATGCCCCTTGGAAGAGTGGTGGAGGTCGCAGTGGATTAAAAATCGATGCACCTTGGAAGAGTGGTGGAGGTCGCAACGGAATAAAAAGAAAATATCAATGCCCCTTAGAAGAGTGGTGGAGGTTACAGTGGAAAAAAAAGACAATATCAATGTTCCCTGGAAGAGGGGTGAAGGTCGCAGTGGAATAAAAAGACAATATCAATGTCCCTTGGAACAGTGGTGGAGGTTGCAGTGGAATAAAAAGACAATATCAATGCCATGTGGAAGGGACGTGGAAGTCACAGAAGCTTAACAAGATTGTTTTAATGCCCCTTGGAAGAGTGGTGGAGGTCACAATGGAATAACCTCACTGGTACATGCTCTGCAAAACTTCTCTGCTTGCTGTGTCTGCTGTAAAATAATGCTCTGCTTTGCTGATTCACCTCACTGGTACATGCTCTGCATAACTTCTCTGCTTGCTGTGTCTGCTGTAAAATAATGCTCTGCTTTGCTGATTCACCTCACTGGTACATGCTCTGCAAAAATTCTCTGCTTGCTGTGTCTGCTGTAATCTGATGCTCTGCTTTGCTGATTCACCTCACTGGTACATGCTCTGCATAACTTCTCTGCTTGCTGTGTCTGCTGTAATTGAATGCTCTGCTTTGCTGATTCACCTCACTGGTACATGCTCTGCACAACTTCTCTGCTTTATCTGTCCCACTCCATTCAATACCCACATATGTCTGTCCCTTCCCCACTATAGATCTTATCTGATTTTTAGAGGTGCTAAACTGCAGAGACTAGAGTCCGAGCTCTGTGTTTGATCACCCAGCCATCTCCTGGTGAGACGACCAGCTGCTAATCTAGCCATATGCAGCTCCCACAATGCCCTTCACCTGATAGTTTAATGTGCACTATATATTTAGAAGCTCTGTAAGGGGTGCACTTGTGCTGGGGTGTGCACGCGTCTTCTTGTGCAATGTGGCTTTGGAGATAAGTGGCAGTTATTTCAGAGGCAGTTAGTCAGGGCTGGAGTCAGGTAACCAACACTTTGACCACTTACTCTCTTTTAACTATGCTTCTGTTAGCTCTCACTTTTTCCTCTATAGTCCTCCACTTTCTAGTAACCCCTCAAATCCCTACACCTAGTAAGAAACTCTTCATCTCTCCCTCCATCCTCCCCATTCATCTCACCTCCTCCTCCAAATTATTCCTAAACATTCAATCCTGGATCTCCAAACACAGACAGCCACCTCATGCTCTCTCTTGCTCCCACCTGCTAACACTTTCTCAGCTCCTCCTCACTGATGGAGATATCTCTCCAAATCCTGGTCCTCCTCGTCATATCCCCACAGTTACTTCTTCCTCCTATCCACGACCTTCCACAAACTGTGGCAACCTTTCTAACCTCATACCCATCCAACCAATCCCCACTCTCTTAGTTGGACTAACAGGAGCTCTATGGAACGCTCGCTCTGTCTGCAACAAACTTTCCTTCATCCACGATCTTTTCATTACAAACAAACTTTCCTTCCTCGCCATCACTGAAACCTGGCTCACCCCCTCTGACACAGCCTCCCCAGCTGCACTTTCATATGGCGGATTCCATCTTCTCCATACCCCCCGCTGCAACGGCAAACATCGCGGAGGCTTAGGTTTACTCCTATCAGAAGACTGCGCTTTCACCCAAATCCCACTGCCACCCTCCGTTACACTCCCCTCTTTTGAGGTGCACTGTGTGCGCATCCATTCCCCCTCCAACCTCCAACTGGCCATCGTTTTCCGACCCCCAGGGCAAGCCACCACCTTCTTAGACCACTTCACCACCTGGCTGCTTCACTTCCTCTCCACTGACATCCCCACTATCATAATGGGTGACTTCAACATCCCCATTAACACTTCCCACTCGTCTGTCTCTAAGTTCCTAACTCTCACTTCCTCCTTCGGACTCACTCAATGGTCTTCCACACCCACCCACAAAGATGGCCACACACTGGACCTCGTCTTCACCCGCCTTTGTTCCCCATGTAACCTCTCTAACTCACCTCTCCCTCTCTCTGATCACAGCCTACTTACATTCTCTTCTCTCTCCTGTCCGGGGCAACAATCCCCACTCCACAAACTTGCATACCCTCGGAGAAATCTCAAACACCTTGACTTACTCTCACTCTCTGAATCCCTCCTCCCTCTTACAGACATAAATTCCTTAAACGATGCAGACGTTGCTGCTGCTTCATATAACACCACAATAGCTGCAGCTCTAGACTCGATCGCCCCTCTCACACACATCACATCTCGCACATTCAACAGGCCACCCTGGCACACTAAACTTACTAAAGAACTGCGCCGGGCCTCCAGGGTTGCGGAGCGGAGATGGAAAAGGTCTCACTCCATCGAGCACTTCATCGCATTCAAGCAATCCCTCACTAATTTCAAGTCCGCACTCACTACAGCAAAACAAACCTACTTCTCATCTCTCATATCCTCCCTATCTCACAATCCTAAACAGCTATTTAACACTTTCAACTCTCTCTTTCGTCCCCCAGCACCTCCTCCCTCTTCTCTCATCTCAGCCGACGACTTTGCCTCATTCTTCAAACAGAAGATTGACACCATCAGACAAAACTTTTGCCTAAAGTCCACACAACCCCTCCTCATATCTATTCAACCCTCCTCCTCCAAACCCCACTTCTCCACCATTACAGAAGTTCAAGTCTCCTCTTTACTCTCCAAATCACACCTCAACACCTGCGAACTTGACCCAATCCCATCCCA
This sequence comes from Phyllobates terribilis, assembly GCF_046119375.1. Lineage (NCBI taxonomy): Eukaryota > Metazoa > Chordata > Amphibia > Anura > Dendrobatidae > Phyllobates > Phyllobates terribilis. The sequence goes on along the minus strand of NW_027362985.1, from coordinate 2,690,878 downwards.
CCTCATCACTAACCTTACCACAGTCTTCATTCCAACCCTAACCCACCTCTTAAATCTGTCACTAACAACCGGTGTCTTCCCCTCATGTTTCAAACATGCCGCAATCACACCCATCCTCAAAAAGCCCTCCCTTGACCCTTCCTCTCTGACTAGCTACTGACCCATATCACTCCTTCCCTTTGCCTCAAAACTACTAGAACAACATGTCCACCTTGAACTGTCCTCCCACCTATCCTCCTGCTCCCTCTTCGACTGCCTGCAATCTGGCTTCCGACCGCATCACTTGACTGAAACTGCCCTGACTAAAGTCACCAACGACCTACTAAATGCCAAATCCAAGCGACACTGCTCCATCCTCCTCCTTCTGGACCTGTCATCTACCTTTGACACAGTGGACCATTCCCTCTTACTCCAGATTCTCTCATCTCTTGGCTCTATCTTGGATCTCCTCATACTTAACAGACAGGACATTCAGCGTCTCCCACTCACGCACCACCTCCTCATCTCGCCCCCTATGTGTCGCTGTCTCCCAAGGTTCAGTTCTAGGACCTCTGCTCTTCTCCATCTACACCTTTGGCCTGGGCCAGCTCATAGAGTCTCACGGTTTTCAGTATCACCTCTATGCTGACGACACACAGATCTACCTCTCTGGACCCTATATCTCCTCCCTAGTAACCAAAATCCCACAATGTCTGTCCGCCATGTCATCCTTCTTCTCTGACAGATTTCTAAAACTCAACATGGATAAAACAGAGTTCATCATCTTTCCACCCTCTCAATCACATCCCCCACCTGACCTAGCCATCAACGCCAATGGCTGTTCACTCTCCCCAGTCCCACAAGCTCGCTGCCTTGGAGTAACCCTGGACTCTGATCTCTCCTTCAAGCCACATATCCAAGCCCTTTCCACTTCCTGCTGACTCCAACTCAAAAACATCTCCTGGATCCGTGCATTCCTCAGCGAAGACTCTGCAAAAACACTAGTGCATGCCCTCATCATATCCCGCCTCGACTACTGCAACCTCCTGCTCCGTGGCCTCCCTTACAACACTCTTGCGCCTATCCAATCTATCCTAAACTCTGCTGCTCGACTAATTCACCTGTCCCCCCGCTATTCCCCGGCCTCTCCTCTCTGTCAATCTCTTCACTGGCTCCCCATTGCCCAGAGAATCCAGTTCAAGACTCTAGCCATGGCATACGAAGCCATCCACAACCTGTCTCCCCCATACATCTGTGACCTAGTCTCCCGGTACTTACCTGCACGCAACCTCCGATCCTCACAGGATCTCCTACTCTACTCCCCTTTTATCTCCTCCTCCCACAATCGTATACAAGATTTCTCCCGTGCATCCCCCCTACTCTGGAACTCTCTACCCCAACACATCAGATTCTCGCTGACCGTGGAAACCTTCAAAAGAAACCTGAAGACCCACCTCTTCCGTCAAGCCTACAACCTGCAGTAACCACCGCAGCATGACCTAGCTCTACCCTCACCTAATGTATCCTCACCCATCCCTTCTAGAATGTGAGCCCTCGCGGGCAGGGTCCTCGCTCGTCCTGTACCAGACGCTGACTCGTTTTGTTAAGATTATGTAAATGCTTTTGTTATGTATATCCCTATCACATGTAAAGCGCCATGGAATAAATGGCGCTATAATAATAGATAATAATAATAATAATAATAATAATAATAATAATAATAATAATAATAATAAAAAGACAATATCAATTCCCATAGGAAAAGTGGTGGAGGTTACAGTGGAATAAAAAGACAATATCAATGCCCCTTTGATGAGCTTTTTAATTCAGAGTGGTTTAACCAGATGGTTTTAATGCCCCTTGGAAGAGACGTGGAGTTCATAATAGCTTAATAAGATGTTTTTAATGCCTCTTGGAAGAGTGGTGGAGGTCGCAGTGGTTTAAAAAGACAATATCACTGCCCCCTAGATGAGTGGTGGAGGTTACATTGGAATAAAAAGACAATATCAATGCCCCGTGGAAAAGACATGGAGGTTACAGCAGCTTAACAAGACAGTTTTAATGCCCCTTGGGAGAGTGGTGGAAGACGCAGTGGAATAAAAAGACAATATCAATGCCCCTTGGAAGAGTGCTGGAGGTTACAGTGGAATAAAAAACAATAACAAAGCCCCTTGCAAGAGCTGTGGAGTTGAGAGTGGTTTAAATTGACGGTTTTAATGCCCCTTGGAAGAGACGTGGAGGTCACAGTAGATTAACAAGACTGTTTTAATGCCCCTTGGAAGAGTGGTGGAGGTCGCAGTGGAATAAAAAAACAATATCAATGCCCCTTGGAAGATTGGTGGAGGTTACAGTGGAATAAAAAGACAATATGAATGCCCGTGTAAGAGATGTGGAGGTCACTGTAGCTTAACAATTTGGTCTTAATGCCCCTTTGAAGAGTGGTGGAGGTCGCAGTGGAATAAAAAGACAATGTCAATGCCCCTAGGAAGAGTGGTGGAGGTTAGAGTGGAATAAAAAGACAATATAAATTCCCATAGGAAGAGCTATGGAGTTTAGAGTGGTTTAAATGGATGGTTTTAATGCCCCTTGGAAGAGAAGTCGACGTCACAGTAGCATAACAAGACGGTTTTAATGCCCCTTGGAAGAGTGGTGGAGGTGGCAGTGGAATAAAAAGACAATATCAATGACCCGTGGAAGGGACGTGGAGGTCACAGTACCTTAACAAGACGGTTTTAATTCCCCTTGGAAGAGTGGTGGAGGTCGCAGTGGATTAAAAAGACAATATCAATGCCCCTTAGAAGAGAGGTGGAAGTCGCAGTGGAATAAAAAGACAGTGTCAATGCCACTGGGAAGAGTGGTGGAGATTACAGTGGAATGAAAAGACAATATCATTGCCCCGTGGAATAGACATGGACGTGACAGTAGCTTAACAAGACAGCTTTAATGCCCCTTGGAAGAGTGGTGGAGGTTGCAGTGGATTAAAAAGACAATAACAATGCCCATTGGAAGAGTGGTAGTGGTTGCAGTGGAATAAAAAGACAAAATCAATGCCCCTTGGAAGAGTGGTGGAGGTTGCAGTGGATTCAAAACACAATATCAAAGCCCATTGGAAGAGTGGTAGAGGTCGCAGTGGAATAAAAAGACAAAATCAATGACCCTTGGAAGAGTGGTGAAGGTTACAGTGGATTAAAAAGACAACATCAATGCCCCATGGAAGAGTTGTGGAGGTCACTGTAGCTTAACAATATGGTCTTAATGCCCCTCGGAAGAGTGGTGGAGGTCGCAGTGGAATAAATAGACAATGTCAATGCCCCTTGGAAGAGTGGTGGAGGTTAGAGTGGAATAAAAAGACAATACCAGTGCTCCCTGGAAGAGCTGTGGAGTTCAGAGTGGTTTAAATTGACGGTTTTAATGCCCCATGGAAGAGTTGTGGAGGTCACTGTAGCTTAACAATATGGTCTTAATGCCCCTCGGAAGAGTGGTGGAGGTCACAGTGGAATAAAAAGACAATATCAATGCCCCTTGGAAGAGTGGTGGAGGTTGCAGTGGATTAAAAAGACAATATCAATGCCCCTTGGAAGGGACGTTGAGGTCACAGTAGCTTCACAATACGGTTTTAAAGGCCCTTGGAAGAGAGGTGGAGGTCGCAGTTGATTAAAAAGACAATATCAATGCCCCTTGGAAGAGTGGTGGAGGTCGCAGTGGAATAAAAAGACAATATCAATGCCGCTTGGAAGAATGGAGGATGTTACAGTCGAATAAAAAGACAATATCAATGCCTCTTGTAAGAGCTGTGGAGTTCAGAGTGTTTAACCAGACGGTTTTAATGCCCCTTGGAAGATTGGTGGAGATCGTTGTCAATTTAAAAGACAATATCAATGCCCCTTAGAAGAGTGGTGGAGGTCGCAGTAGAATAAAAAGACAATATAAATGCCCCTTGGAAGATTGGTGGAGGTTACAGTGGAATAAAAAGACAATATCAATGCCCCTTGGAAGAGTGGTGGAGGTTACAGTGGAATAAAAAGACAATATCAATGCCCTGTGTAAGAAACTTGGAGGTCACAGTAGCTTAAAAAGACGGTTTTATTGCCCCTTGGAAGAGTCATGGACGTCGCAGAGGAATAAAAAGACAATATCAATGCACTTGGAAGAGTGCAAAAGGTTACAATGGAATAAAAAGACATTGTCAATGCCCTTGGAATAGCTGTGGAGCTTAGAGAGGTTTAACCAGAAGGTTTTAATGCCCCTTGGAAGAGACTTGGAGGTCGCAGTAGCTTAACAAGACGGTTTTATCCTAAACTCTGCTGCTCGACTAATTCACTTGTCCCCCCCCCTTATTCCCCGGCCTCTCCTCTCTGTCAATCTCTTCACTGGCTCCCCATTGCCCAGAGAATCCAGTTCAAAACTCTAACCATAGCATACAAAGCCATCCACAACCTGTCTCCCCCATACATCTGTGACCTAGTCTCCTGGTACTTACCTGCACGCAACCTCCGATCCTCACAAGATCTCCTTCTCTACTCCCCTTTTATCTCCTCCTCCCACAATCGTATACAAGATTTCTCCCGTGCATCCCCCCTACTCTGGAACTCTCTGCCCCAACACATCAGATTCTTGCCGACGGTGTAAATCTTCAAAAGAAACCTGAAGACCCACCTCTTCCGTCAAGCCTACAACCTGTAGTAACCACCGCAGCATGACCAGCTCTACCCTCACCTAATGTATCCTCACCCATCCCTTCTAGAATGTGAGCCCTCGCGGGCAGGGTCCTCGCTCGTCCTGTACCAGACGCTGACTCGTTTTGTTAAGATTATGTAAATGCTTTTGTTATGTATATCCCTATCACATGTAAAGCGCCATGGAATAAATGGCGCTATAATAATAGATAATAATAATAATAAAAAGACAATACCAATTCCCATAGGAAAAGTGGTGGAGGTTACAGTGGAATAAAAAGACAATATCAATGCCCCTTTGATGAGCTTTGGAATTCAGAGTGGTTTAACCAGATGGTTTTAATGCCCCTTGGAAGAGACGTGGAGTTCATAGTAGCTTAATAAGATGTTTTTAATGCCTCTTGGAAGAGTGGTGGAGGTCGCAGTGGTTTAAAAAGACAATATCACTGCCCCTTAGAAGAGTGGTGGAGGTTACATTGGAATAAAAAGACAATATCAATGCCAAGTGGAATAGACATGGAGGTTACAGCAGCTTAACAAGACAGTTTTAATGCCCCTTGGGAGAGTGGTGGAGGTGGTAGTGGAATAAAAAGACAATATCAATGCCCCTTGGAAGATTGGTGGAGGGTACAGTGGAATAAAAAGACAATTTGAATGCCCGTGGAAGAGATGTGGAGGTCAATGTAGCTTAACAATTTGGTCTTAATGCCCCTTGGAAGAGTGGTGGAGGTTGCAGTGGAATAAAAAGACAATGTCAATGCCCCTAGGAAGAGTGGTGGAGGTTAGAGTGGAATAAAAAGACAATACAAATTCCCCTAGGAAGAGCTGTGGAGTTCAGAGTGGTTTAACCAGATGGTTTTAATGCCCCTTGGAAGAGAAGTCGACGTCACAGTAGCATAACAAGACGGTTTTAATGCCCCTTGGAAGAGTGGTGGAGTTCGCAGTGGATTAAAAAGACAATATCAATGCCCCCTGGAAGAGTGGTGGAGGTCGCAGTGGAATAAAAAGACAATATCAATGACCCGTGGAAGGGACGTGGAGGTCACAGTAGCTTAACAAGACGGTTTTAATGCCCCTTGGAAGAGTGGTGGAGGTTGCAGGGGATTAAAAAGACAATAACAATGCCCATTGGAAGAGTGGTGGAGGTCTCAGTGGAATAAAAAGACAAAATCAATGCCCATTGGACGAGTGGTGGAGGTCTCAGTGGAATAAAAAGACAAAATCAATGCCCATTGGAAGAGTGGTGGAGGTTACAGTAGAATAAAAAGACAATATCAATGCCCCTTGGTAGAGCTGTGGAGTTCAGAGTGGTTTAACCAGACGGTTTTAATGCCCCTTGGAAGAGACGTGGAGGTCACAGTAGCTTAACAAGACTTTTTTAATGCCCCTTGGAAGAGTTGTGGAGGTCGCAGTGGATTAAAAAGACAATATCAATGCCCCTTAGAAGAGAGGTGGAAGTCGCAGTGGAATAAAAAGACAGTGTCAATGCCACTAGGAAGAGTGGTGGAGGTTACAGTGGAATAAAAAGACAATATCAATGCCTCGTGGAATAGACATGGACGTGAAAGTAGCTTAACACGACGGCTATAATGCCCCTTGGAAGAGTGGTGGAGTTTGCAGTGGATTAAAAAGACAATAACAATGCCCATTGGAAGAGTGGTAGTGGTCGCAGTGGAATAAAAAGACAAAATCAATGCCCCTTGGAAGAGTGGTGGAGGTTGCAGTGGATTCAAAACACAATATCAAAGCCCATTGGAAGAGTGGTAGAGGTTGCAGTGGAATAAAAAGACAAAATCAATGCCCCTTGGAAGAGTGGTGGAGGTTACAGTGGATTAAAAAGACAATATCAATGCCCCATGGAACAGTTGCGGAGGTCACTGTAGCTTAACAATATGCTCTTAATGCCCCTCGGAAGAGTGGTGGAGGTCGCAGTGGAATAAATAGACAATGTCAATGCCCCTTGGAAGAGTGGTGGAGGTTAGAGTGGAATAAAAAGACAATACCAGTGCTCCCTGGAAGAGCTGTGGAGTTCAGAGTGGTTTAAATTGACGGTTTTAATGCCCCTTGGAAGAGACGTGGAGGTCACAGTGGAATAAAAAGACAATATCAATGCCCCTTGGAAGAGTGGTGGAGGTTACAGTGGATTAAAAAGACAATATCAATGCCCCTTGGAAGGGACGTTGAGGTCACAGTAGCTTCACAATACGGTTTTAAAGGCCCTTGGAAGAGAGGTGGAGGTCGCAGTTGATAAAAAAGACAATATCAATGCCCCTTGGAAGAGTGGTGGAGGTCGCAGTGGAATAAAAAGACAATATCAATGCCGCTTGGAAGAGTGGAGGATGTTACAGTCGAATAAAAAGACAATATCAATGCCTCTTGTAAGAGCTGTGGAGTTCAGAGTGTTTAACCAGACGGTTTTAATGCCCCTTGGAAGATTGGTGGAGATCGTTGTCAATTTAAAAGACAATATCAATGCCCCTTGGAAGATTGGTGGAGGTTACAGTGGAATAAAAAGACAATATCAATGCCCCTTGGAAGAGTGGTGGAGGTCACAGTGGAATAAAAAGACAATATCAATGCCCTGTGTAAGAAACTTGGAGGTCACAGTAGCTTAAAAAGACGGTTTTAATGCCCCTTGGAAGAGTCATGTACGTCGCAGAGGAATAAAAAGACAATATCAATGCACTTGGAAGAGTGCAGAAGGTTACAATGGAATAAAAATACATTGTCAATGCCCCTTGGAATAGCTGTGGAGCTTAGAAAGGTTTAACCAGACGGTTTTAATGCCCCTTGGAAGAGACTTGGAGGTCGCAGTAGCTTAACAAGCCGGTTTTATCCTAAACTCTGCTGCTCAACTAATTCACCTGTCCCCCCCATTATTCCCCGGCCTCTCCTCTCTGTCAATCTCTTCACTGGCTCCCCATTACCCAGAGAATCCAGTTCAAAACTCTAACCATGGCATACAAAGCCATCCACAACCTGTCTCCCCCATACATCTGTGACCTAGTCTCCCGGTACTTACCTGCACGCAACCTCCGATCCTCACAAGATCTCCTTCTCTACTCCCCTTTTATCTCCTCCTCCCACAATCGTATACAAGATTTCTCCCGTGCATCCCTCCTACTCTGGAACTCTCTGCCCCAACACATCAGATTCTTGCCGACCGTGTAAATCTTCAAAAGAAACCTGAAGACCCACCTCTTCCGTCAAGCCTACAACCTGTAGTAACCACCGCAGCATGACCAGCTCTACCCTCACCTAATGTATCCTCACCCATCCCTTCTAGAATGTGAGCCCTCGCGGGCAGGGTCCTCGCTCGTCCTGTACCAGACGCTGACTCGTTTTGTTAAGATTATGTAAATGCTTTTGTTATGTATATCCCTATCACATGTAAAGCGCCATGGAATAAATGGCGCTATAATAATAGATAATAATAATAATAATAATAAAAAGACATTATCAATTCCCATAGGAAAAGTGGTGGAGGTTACAGTGGAATAAAAAGATAATATCAATGCCCCTTTGATGAGCTTTTGAATTCAGAGTGGTTTAACCAGATGGTTTTAATGCCCCTTGGAAGAGACGTGGAGTTCATAGTAGCTTAATAAGATGTTTTTAATGCCTCTTGGAAGAGTGGTGGAGTTGGCAGTGGTTTAAAAAGACAATATCACTGCCCCTTAGATGAGTGGGGAAGGTTACATTGGAATAAAAAGACAATATCAATGCCCCGTGGAATAGACATGGAGGTTACAGCAGCTTAACAAGACAGTTTTAATGCCCCTTGGGAGAGTGCTGGTAGACGCAGTGGAATAAAAAGACAATATCAATGCCCCCTGGAAGAGTGCTGGAGGTTACAGTGGAATAAAAAACAATATCAAAGCCCCTTGCAAGAGCTGTGGAGTTGAGAGTGGTTTAAATTGACGGTGTTAATGCCCCTTGGAAGAGAGGTGGAGGTCACAGTAGATTAACAAGACTGTTTTAATGCCCCTTGGAAGAGTGGCGGAGGTCGCAGTGGAATAAAAAAACAATATCAATGCCACTTGGAAGATTGGTGGAGGTTACAGTGGAATAAAAAGACAATATGAATGCCAGTGGAAGAGATGTGGAGGTCACTGTAGCTTAACAATTTGGTCTTAATGCCCCTTGGAAGAGTGGAGGAGGTTGCAGTGGAACAAAAAGACAATGTTAATGCCCCTAGGAAGAGTGGTGGAGGTTAGAGTGGAATAAAAAGACAATACAAATTCCCCTAGGAAGAGCTGTGGAGTTCAGAGTGGCTTAACCAGATGGTTTTAATGTCCCTTGGAAGAGAAGTCGACGTCACAGTAGCATAACAAGACGGTTTTAATGCCCCTTGGAAGAGTGGTGGAGTTCGCAGTGGATTAAAAAGACAATATCAATGCCCCTTGGAAGAGTGGTGGAGGTCGCAGTGGAATAAAAAGACAATATCAATGACCCGTGGAAGGGACGCGGAGGTCACAGTAGCTTAACAAGACGGTTTTAATGCCCCTTGGAAGAGTGGTGGAGGTTGCAGGGGATTAAAAAGACAATAACAATGCCCATTGGAAGAGTGGTGGAGGTCGCAGTGGAATAAAAATACAAAATCAATGCCCATTGGAAGAGTGGTGGAGGTTACAGTAGAATAAAAAGACAATATCAATGCCCCTTGGTAGAGCTGTGGAGTTCAGTGTGGTTTAACCAGACGGTTTTAATGCCCCTTGGAAGAGACGTGGAGGTCACAGTAGCTTAACAAGACTGTTTTAATGCCCCTTGGAAGAGTGGTGGAGGTCGCAGTGGATTAAAAAGACAATATCAATGCCCCTTAGAAGAGAGGTGGAAGTCGCAGTGGAATAAAAAGACAGTGTCAATGCCACTGGGAAGAGTGGTGGAGGTTACAGTGGAAAAAAAAGACAATATCAATGCCCCATGGAATAGACATGGACGTGACAGTAGCTTAGCAAGACGGCTTTAATGCCTCTTGGAAGAGTGGTGGAGGTTGCAGTGGATTAAAAAGACAATATCAATGCCCATTGGAAGAGTGGTAGAGGTTGCAGTGGAATAAAAAGACAAAATCAATGCCCCTTGGAAGAGTGGTGGAGGTTGCAGTGGATTAAAAAGACAATATCAAAGCCCATTGGAAGAGTGGTAGAGGACGCAGTGGAATAAAAAGACAAAATCAATGCCCCTTGGAAGAGTGGTGGAGGTTACAGTGGAATAAAAAGACAATATCAATGCCCCATGGAAGAGTTGTGGAGGTCACTGTAGCTTAACAATATGGTCTTAATTCCCCTTGGAAGAGTGGTGGAGGTCGCAGTGGAATAAATAGACAATGTCAATGCCCCTTGGAAGAGTGGTGGAGGTTAGAGTGAAATAAAAAGACAATACCAGTGCTCCTTGGAAGAGCTGTGGTGTTCAGAGTGGTTTAAATTGACTGTTTTAATGCCCTTTGGAAGAGACTTGGAGGTCACAGTGGAATAAAAAGACAATATCAATGCCCCTTGGAAGAGTGGTGGAGGTTGCAGTGGATTAAAAAGGCAATATCAATGCCCCTTGGAAGGGACGTTGAGGTCACAGTAGCTTCACAATACGGTTTTAGAGGCCCTTGGAAGAGAGGTGGAGGTCGCAGTTGATTAAAAAGACAATATCAATGCCCCTTGGAAGAGTGGTGGAGGTCGCAGTGGAATAAAAAGACAATATCAATGCCGCTTGGAAGAGTGGAGGATGTTACAGTCGAATAAAAAGACAATATCAATGCCTCTTGTCTGAGCTGTGGTGTTCAGAGTGGTTTAACCAGACTGTTTTAATGCCCCTTGGAAGAGACGAGAAGGTCACAGTAGCTTAACAAGACTGTTTTAATGCCCCTTGGAAGAGTCGTGGACGTCGCAGAGGAATAAAAAGACAATATCAATGCACTTGGAAGAGTGCAGAAGGTTACTATGGAATAAAAAGACATTGTCAATGCCCCTTGAAATAGCTGTGGAGCTTAGAGAGGTTTAACCAGACGGTTTTAATGCCCCTTGGAAGAGAGTTGGAGGTCACAGTAGCTTAACAAGACGGTTTTATCCTATACTCTGCTGCTCGACTAATTCACCTGTCCCCCAATTATTCCCCGGCCTCTCCTCTCTGTCAATCTCTTCACTGGCTCCCCATTGCCCAGAGAATCCAGATCAAAACTCTAACCATGGCATACAAAGCCATCCACAACCTGTCTCCCCCATACATCTGTGACCTAGTCTCCCGGTACTTACCTGCACGCAACCTCCGATCCTCACAAGATCTCCTTCTCTACTCCCCTTTTATCTCCTCCTCCCACAATCGTATACAAGATTTCTCCCGTGCATCCCCCCTACTCTGGAACTCTCTACCCCAACACATCAGATTCTCGCCGACCGTGGAAACCTTCAAAAGAAACCTGAAGACCCACCTCTTCCGTCAAGCCTACAACCTGCAGTAACCATCGCAGCATGACCAGCTCTACCCTCACCTAATGTATCCTCACCCATCCCTTCTAGAATGTGAGCCCTCGCGGTCAGGGTCCTCTCTCGTCCTGTACCAGTCGCTGACTCGTTTTGTTAAGATTATGTAAATGCTTTTGTTATGTATATCCCTATCACATGTAAAGCGCCATGGAATAAATGGCGCCATAATAATAGATAATAATAATAATAATAGTAATAATGAAAAGACAATATCAATTCCCATAGGAAAAGTGGTGGAGGTTACAGTGGAATAAAAAGACAATATCAATGCCCCTTTGATGAGCTTTGGAATTCAGAGTGGTTTAACCAGATGGTTTTAATGCCCCTTGCAAGAGACGTGGAGGTCATAGTAGCTTAATAAGATGCTTTTAATGCCTCTTGGAATACTGGTGGAGGTGGTTTAAAAAGACAATATCACTGCCCCTTAGAAGAGTTGTGGAGGTTACATTGGAATAAAAAGACAATATCAATGCCCCGTGGAATAGACATGGAGATTACAGCAGCTTAACAAGACAGTTTTAATGCCCCTTGGGAGAGTCGTGGAAGACGCAGTAGAATAAGAAGACAATATCAATGCCCCTTGGAAGAGTGCTGGAGGTTACAGTGGAATAAACAACAATATCAAAGCCCCTTGCAAGAGCTGTGGAGTTGAGAGTGGTTTAAATTGAGGGTTTTAATGCCCCTTGGAAGAGACGTGGAGGTCACAGTAGATTAACAAGACTGTTTTAATGCCCCTTGGAAGAGTGGTGGAGGTTACAGTGGAATAAAAAGACAATATCAATGCCCCTTGGAAGAGCTGTGGAGTTCACAGTGGTTTAACCAGATGGTTTCATGCCCCTTGGAAGAGACGTGGAGGTCACAGTAGCTTATCAAGACTGTTTTAATGCCCCTTGGAAGAGTGGTAGAGGTCGCAGTGGAATAAAAAGACCATATCAATGTCCCTTGGAAGAGTGGTGGAGGTTACAGTGGAATAAAAAGACAATATCAATGCCCCTTGGAAGAGCTGTGGAGTTCACAGTGGTTTAATCAGAAGGTTTTAAGGCACCGTGGAATAGACGTGGAGGTCACAGTAGCTAAACAAGACGGTTTTAATGCTTTTTGGAAGAGTGATGGAGGTCGCAGTGGATTAAAAAGACAAAATCAATGCCCCTTGGAAGAGTGGTGGAGATTACAGTTGAATAAAAAGACAATATCAATGCCTCTTGCAAGAGCTTTGGAGTTCAGTGTGGTTTAAATTGACGGTTTTAATGCCCCTTGGAAGAGACGTGGAGGTCACAGTAGCTTATCAAGATGGTTTTAATGCCCTTTGGAAGAGTGTTAGAGGCTACAATCGAATAAAAAGACAATATCAATGCCTCTTGGAAGAGCTGTGGAGATCAGAGTGGTTCAACCAGACGGTTTTAAGGCCCTTTGGAAGAGACGTGGAGGTCACAGTAGCTTATCAATACTGTTTTAGTGCCCCTTTGAAGAGTAGTGGAGGTGCCAGTGGATTAAAAAGACAATATCAATGCCCCGTGGAAGGGACGTGGAGGTCACAGTAGCTTAACAAGATGGTTTTAATGCCCCTTGGAAGAGAGGTGGTGTTCGCAGTGGAATAAAAAGACAATATCAAAGCCCCTTGGAAGAGTGGTGGAGGTTACAGTGGAATAAAAAGACAATATCAATGACCCTTCGAAGAGTGGTGGAGGTCGCAGTGGAATAAAAAGACAATATTAATGCCCCTTAGAAGAGTGGTGGAGGTCGCAGTAAAATAAAAAGACAATATAAATGCCCCTTGGAAGACTGGTGGAGGTTACAGTGGAATAAAAACACAATATCAATGCCTTTTGCAAGAGCTGTGGAGTTCAGAGTGGTTTAAATTGACGGATTTAATGCCCCTTGGAAGAGACGTGGAGGTCACAGTAGTTAAACAAGACGGTTTTAATGCCCCATGGAAGAGTGGTGGAGGTCGCAGTGGATTAAAAAGACATTATAGATGCCCCTTGGAAGAGTGGTGGAGGTCGCAGTGGAATAAAAAGAAAATATCAATGCCCCTTAGAAGAGTGGTGGAGGATACAGTGGAAAAATAAGAAAATATTAATGTTCCTTGGAAGAGGGGTGAAGGTCGCAGAGGAATAAAAAGACAATATCAATGTCCCTTGGAACAGTGGTGGAGGTCGCAGTGGATTAAAAAGACAATATCAATGCCCCTTGGAAGAGTGGTGAAGGTCGCAGTGGAATAAAAAGACAATATCAATGCCCCGTGGAAGGGACGTGGAAGTCACAGCAGCTTAACAAGACTGTTTTAATGCCCCTTGGAAGAGTGGTGGAGGTCGCAGTGGATTAAAAAGACAATATCAATGCCCCTTAGAAGAGAGGTGGAAGCCGCAGTGGAATAAAAAGACAATGTCATTGCCACTTGGAAGAGTGGTGGAGGTTACAGTGGAATAAAAAGACAATATCAATACCCCGTGGAATAGACAAGGACGTGACAGTAGCTTAACAAGACTGCTTTAATGCCCCTTGGAAGAGTGGTGCAGGTTGCAGTGGATTACAAAAGACAATATCAATGCCCATTGGAAGAGTGGTAGAGGTCGCAGTGGAATAAAAAGACAAAATCAATGCCCCTTGGAAGAGTGGTGGAGGTTACAGTAGATTAACAAGACTGTTTTAATGCCCCTTGGAAGAGTGGTGGAGGTTAGAGTGGAATAAAAAGACAATACAAAAATCCCCTAGGAAGAGCTGTGGAGTTCAGAGTGGTGGAGATCACAGCGGAAAACAGAGACAATATCAATGCCCCTTGGAAGAGTGGTGGAGGTTACAGTCGAATAAAAAGACAATATCAATGTCTCTTGGAAGAGCTGTGGAGTACAGAGTGGTTTAACCAGATGGTTTAATGTCCCTTGGAAGAGACGTGGAGTTCACAGTAGCTTATCAAGACTGTTTTAATGCCCCTTGGAAGAGTGGTAGAGGTCGCAGTGGAATAAAAAGACAATATCAATTCCCCTTGGAAGAGATGTGGAGGTCGAAGTGGAATAAAAAGACAATATCAATGCCTCGTGGAAGAGACTTGCAGGTCACAGTAGCTTAACAAGATGGTTTTAATGCCATTTGGAATAGAGGTGGAGGTCGCAGCTTAATAAAAAGACAATATTAATGCCCCTTGGAAGAGTGGTGGAGGTAACAGTGGAATAAAAAGACAATATCAATGACCCTTGAAAGAGTGGTGGAGGTCGCAGTGGAATAGAAAGACAATATTAATGCCCCTTGGAAGAGTGGTGGAGGTCGCAGTAAAATAAAAAGACCATATCAATGCCCCTTGGAAGAGTGGTGGAGGTTACAGTTAAATAAAAAGACAATATCAATGCCCCGTGGAAGGGACGTGGAAGTCACAGCAGCTTAACAAGACGGTTTTAATGCCCCTTGGAAGAGTGGTGGAGGTTGCAGGGGATTAAAAAGACAATAACAATGCCCATTGGAAGAGTGGTGGAGGTCGCAGTGGAATAAAAAGACAAAATCAATGCCCCTTGGGAGAGTGGCGGAGGTTACAGTGGAATAAAAAGACAATATCAATGCCCCTTGGAAGAGCTGTGGAGTTCAGAGTGGTTTAATACCACTTGTCAGAGACGTGGAGGTCACAGCAGCTTAACAAGACTGTTTTAATGCCCCTTGGAAGAGTGGTGGAGGTCGCAGTGGATTAAAAAGACAATATCAATGCCCCTTAGAAGAGAGGTGGAAGTCGCAGTGGAATAAAAAGACAAAGTCATTGCCACTTGGAAGAGTGGTGGAGGTTACAGTGGAATAAAAAGACAATATCAATGCCCCGTGGAATAGACATGGACGTGACAGTAGCTTAACAAGACGGCTTTAATGCCCCTTGGAAGAGTGGTGCAGGTTGCAGTGGATTACAAAGGACAATATCAATGCCCATTGGAAGAGTGGTAGAGGTCGCAGTGGAATAAAAAGACAAAATCAATGCCCCTTGGAAGAGTGGTGGAGGTTACAGTGGAATAAAAAGACAATATCAATGCCCCATGGAAGAGTTGTGGAGGTCACTGTAGCTTAACAAGATTGTCTTAATGCCCCTTGGAAGAGTGGTGGAGGTCGCAGTGGAATAAATAGACAATTTCAATGCCCATTGGAAGAGTGGTGGAGGTTAGAGTGGAATAAAAAGATAATACCAGTGCTCCTTGGAAGAGCTGTGGAGTTCAGAGGGGTTTAAATTGACGGTTTTAATGGCCCTTGGAAGAGACGTGGAGGTCACAGTAGCTTAACAAGACGGTTTTAATGCCCCATGGTAGAGTGGTGGAGGTCGCAGTGGATTAAAAAGACATTATCGATGCCCCTTGGAAGAGTGGTGGAGGTCGCAGTGGAATAAAAAGAAAATATCAATGCCCCTTAGAAGAGTGGTGGAGGTTACAGTGGAAAAATAAGACAATATCAAAGTTCCTTGGAAGAGGGGTGAAGGTCGCAGAGGAATAAAAAGAAAATATCAATGTCCCTTGGAATAGTGGTGGATGTCGCAGTGGATTAAAAAGACAATATCAATGCCCCTTGGAACAGTGGTGACGGTCGCAGTGGAATAAAAAGACAATATCAATGCCCCGTGGAAGGGACGTGGAAGTCACAGCAGCTTAACAAGACGGTTTTAATGCCCCTTGGAAGAGTGGAGGAGGTTGCAGGGGATTAAAAAGACAATAACAATGCCCATTGGAAGAGTGGTGGAGGTCGCAGTGGAATAAAAAGACAAAATCAATGCCCCTTGGGAGAGTGGTGGAGGTTACAGTGGAATAAAAAGACAATATCAATGCCCCTTGGAAGAGCTGTGGAGTTCAAAGTGGTTTAACCAGACGGTTTTAATGCCACTTGGAAGAGACGTGGAGGTCACAGTAGCTTAACAAGACTGTTTTAATGCCCCTTGGAAGAGTGGTGGAGGTCGCAGTGGATTAAAAAGACAATATCAATGCCCCTTAGAAGAGAGGTGGAAGTCGCAGTGGAATAAAAAGACAATGTCATTGCCACTTGGAAGAGTGGTGGAGGTTACAGTGGAATAAAAAGACAATATCAATTCCCCCGTGGAATAGACATGGACGTGACAGTAGCTTAACAAGACGGCTTTAATGCCCCTTGGAAGAGTGGTGCAGGTTGCAGTGGATTACAAAAGACAATATCAATGCCCATTGGAAGAGTGGTGGAGGTTACAGTGGAATAAAAAGACAATATCAATGCCCCTTGGAAGAGTTGTGGAGGTCACTGTAGCTTAACAAGATTGTCTTAATGCCCTTTAGAAGAGTGGTGGAGGTCGCAGTGGAATAAATAGACAATGTCAATGCCCATTGGAAGAGTGGTGGAGGTTAGAGTGGAATAAAAAGATAATACCAGTGCTCCTTGGAAGAGCTGTGGAGTTCAGAGGGGTTTAAATTGACGGTTTTAATGCCCCTTGGAATAGACTAGGAGGTCACAGTGGATTACAAAGACAATATCAATGCCCCTTGGAAGAGTGGTGGAGGTCGCATTGGATTAAAAAGACAATATCAATGCCCTTTGGAAGAGTGGTGGAGGTCGCAGTGGATTAAAAAGACAATATCAATGCCCCTTGGAAGAGTGGTGGAGGTCGCAGTGGAATAAAACGACAATATCAATGCCCCGTGGAAGGGACGTGGAGGTCACAGCAGCTTCACAAGACGGTTTTAATGCCCCTTGGAAAAGAGGTGGAGGTGGCAGTTGATTAAAAAGACAATATCAATGTCCCTTGGAAGAGTGGTGGAGGTCGCAATGGAATAAAAAGACAATATCAATGCCGCTTGGAAGAGTGGTGGATGTTACAGTCGAATATAAAGACAATATCAATGCCTCTTGTAAGAGCTGTGGAGTTCAGAGTCTTTAACCAGATGGTTTTAATGCCCCTTGGAAGAGACGAGGAGGTCACAGAAGCTTAACAAGACTGTTTTAATGCCCCTTGGAAGAGTGGTAGAGATCGTAGTGGATTTAAAAGACAATATCAATGCCACTTAGAAGAGTGGTGGAGGTCGTAGTGGAATAAAAAGACAATATCAATGCCCCTTGGAAGATTGGTGGAGGTTACAGTGGAATAAAAAAACAATATCAATGCCCCTTGGAAGAGTGGTGGAGGTTACAGTGGAATAAAAAGACAATATCAATGCCCTGTGTAAGAAACTTGGAGGTCACAGTAGCTTAACAATACGGTTTTAATGCCCCATGGAAGAGTGGTGGAGGTCGCAGTGGATTAAAAAGACATTATTGATGCCCCTTGGAAGAGTGGTGGAGGTCGCAGTGGAATAAAAAGAAAATATCGATGCCCCTTGTAAGAGTGGTGGAGGTCGCAGAGGAATAAAAAGACAATATCAATGCACTTGGAAGAATGCAGAAGGTAACAATGGAATAAAAAGACATTGTCAAAGACCCTTGGAAGAGATGTGGAGCTCAGAGCGGTTTAACCAGACGGTTTTAATTCCCCTTGGAAGAGACTTGGAGGTCACAGTAGCTTAACAAGTCGGTTTTAATGCCCCTTGGAAGAGTGGTGGAGGTCGCAATGGAATAAAAAGAAAATATCAATGCCCCATGTAAGGGACGTGGAGGTCACAGTAGCATAACAAGACGGTTTTAATGCCCATTGGAAGTGTGGTGGAGGTCGCAGTGGATAAAAAAGACAATATCAAAGCCCCTTGGAAGAGTGGTGGAGGTCGCACTGGAAAACAGAGACAATATCAATGCCCATTGGAAGAGTGGTGGAGGTTACAGTCGAATAAAAAGACAATATCAATGCCTCTTGGAAGAGCTGTGGAGTACAGAGTGGTTTAACCAGATGGTTTAATGCCCCTTGGAAGAGACGTGGAGGTCACAGTAGCTTATCAAGACTGTTTTAATGCCCCTTGGAAGAGTGGCAGAGGTCGCAGTGGAATAAAAAGACAATATCAATTCCCATTGGAAGACATGTGGAGGTCGCAGTGGAATAAAAAGACAATATCAATGCCTCGTGGAAGAGACTTGGAGGTTACAGTAGCTTAACAAGATGGTTTTAATGCCCCTTGGAAGAGAGGTGGAGGTCGCAGTTTAATAAAAAGACAATATTAATGCCCCTTGGAAGAGTGGTGGAGGTTACAGTGGAATAAAAAGACAATATCAATGACCCTTGGAAGAGTGGTGGAGGTCGCATTGGAATAGAAAGACAATATTAATGCCCCTTAGAAGAGTGGTGGAGGTCGCAGTAAAATAAAAAGACAACATCAATGCCCCTTGGAAGAATGGTGGAGGTTACAGTGGAATAAAAAGACAATATCAATGCCTCTTGGAAGAGCTGTGGAGTTCAGAGTGTTTTAACCAGACTGTTTTAATGCCCCTTGGAAGAGATGTGGAGGTCACAGTAGCTTATCAAAACTGTTTTAATGCCCCTTGGAAGAGTGATGGAGGTCGCAGTGGATTAAAAAGACAATATCAATGCCCCTTAGAAGAATGGTGGCGGTCGCAGTGGAATAATAAGACAATATCAATTCCACTTGGAAGAGTTGTGGAGGTCGCAGTGGAATAAAAAGACAATATCAATGCCTCGTGAAAGAGACTTGGAGGTCACAGTAGCTTAACAAGATGGTTTTAATGCCCCTTGGAAGAGAGGTGGAGGTCGCAGCGGAATTAAAAGACAATATCAGTGCCCCTTGGAAGAGTGGTGGAGGTTACATTGGAATAAAAAGACAATATCAATGACCCTTGGAAGAGTGGTGGAGGTCGCAGTGGAATAAAAAGACAATATTAATGCCCCTTGGAAGAGTGGTGGAGGTCGCAGTAAAATAAAAAGACAATATAAATGCCCCTTGGAAGAGTGGTGGAGGTTACAGTGGAATAAAAAGACAATATCAATGCCCCTTGTAAGAGCTGTGGAGTTCACAGTGGTTTAACCACAAGGTTTTAAGGCACCGTGGAATAGACGTGGAGGTCACAGTAGCTAAACAAGATGGTTTTAATGTTTCTTGGAAGAGAGATGGAGGTCGCAGTGGATTAAAAAGACAAAATCAATGCCCCTTGGAAGAGTGGTGGAGGTTAAAATAGAATAAAAAGACAATATCAATGCCTTTTGCAAGAGCTGTGGAGTTCAGAGTGGTTTAAATTGACGGTTTTAATGCCCCTTGGAAGAGACGTGGAGGTCACAGTAGCTTAACAAGACGGTTTTAATGCCCCTTGGAAGAGTGGTGGAGGTCGCAGTGGATTAAAAAGACATTATCAATGCCCCTTGGAAGAGTGGTGGAGGTCGCAGTGGAATAAAAAGAAAATATCAATGCCCCTTTGAATAGTGGTGGAGGTTACAGTGGAAAAAAAAGACAATATCAATGTTCCTTGGAAGAGGGGTGAAGGTCGCAGTGGAATAAAAAGACAATATCAATGCCCCGTGGAAGAGATGTGGACATCACAGTAGCTTAAGAAGACCGTTTTAATGCCCTCGGCAGAGTGGTGGAGGTCGCAGTGGAATAAAAAGACAATAACAATGCCCCTTAGAACAGTGGTGGAGGTTACAGTGGAATAAAGGACAATATCAATGCCCCTTGGAAGAGTGGTGGAGGTTACAGTGGAATAAAAAGACAATATCAATGCCCTGTGTAAGAAACTTGGAGGTCACGGTAGCTTAACAAGACGGTTTTAATGCCCCTTGGAAGAGTCGTGGACGTCGCAGAGGAATAAAAAGACAATATCAATGCACTTGGAAGAGTGCAGAAGGTTACAATGGAATAAAAAGACATTGTCAATGCCCCTTGGAAGAGCTGTGGAGCTCAGAGCGGTTTAACCAGACGGTTTTAATGCCCTTGGAAGAGATTTGGAGGTCACAGTAGCTTAACAAGACTGTTTTAATGCCCCATGGAAGAGTGGTGGAGGTCACAGTGGAATAAAAATACAATATTAATGCCTCTTGAAAGAGTGGTGGAAGTTACAGTGAAATAAAAAGAAAAAATCAATGCACCTTGGAATAACTGTGGAGTACAGAGTGGTTTAACCAAATGGTTTTAGTGCCCCTTGGAAGAGACGTGGAGGTCACAGTAGCTTAACAAGACAATTTTAATGCCCCTTGGAAGAGTGGTGGAGGTCGCTGGGGATTAAAAAGAAAATATCAATGAACCTTGGAAGGGTGGTGGAGGTCGCAGTGGAATAAAAAGACAATATCAATGCCCCTTGGAAGAGTGGTGGAGGTCGCAGTGGAATAAAAAGACAATAACAATGCCCTGTGAAAGAGACGTGGAGGTCACAGTAGGTTAACAAGACTGTTTTAATGCCCCTTGGCAGAGTGGTGGAGGTCGCAGTGGAATAAAAAGACAAAAACAATGCCCTGTGGAAAAGACGTGAAGGTCACAGTAGCTAAACAAGACGGTTTTAATGCCCCTTGGCAGAGTGGTGGAGGTCGCAGTGGAATAAAAAGACAATATCAGTGCCTCTTGGAAGAGCTGTGGAGTACAGAGTGGTTTAACCAGACGGTTTAATTCCCCTTGGAAGAGACGTGGAGGTCACAGTAGCTTATCAAGACTGTTTTAATGCCCCTTGGAAGAGTGGTGGAGATCGTTGTGGATTTAAAAGACAATATCAATGCCCCTTAGAAGAGTGGTGGAGGTTGCAGTGGAATAAAAAGACAATATCAATGCCCCTTGGAATATTGGTGGAGGTTACAGTGAAATAAAAAGACAATATCAATGCCCCTTGGAAGAGTGGTGGAGGTTACAGTGGATTAAAAAGACAATATCAATGCCCTGTGTAAGAAACTTGGAGGTCACAGTAGCTTAACAAGACGGTTTTAATGCCCCTTGGAAGAGTTGTGGACATCGCAGAGGAATAAAAAGACAATATCAATGCACTTGGAAGAGTGCAGAAGGTTACAATGGAATAAAAAGACATAGTCAATGCTCCTTGGAAGAGCTGTGGAGCTCAGAGCGGTTTAACCAGATGGTTTTAATGTCCCTTGGAAGAGACTTGGAGGTCACAGCAGCTTAAGAAGACAGTTGTAATGCCCCTTGGAAGAGTGGTGGAGGTCGCAATGGAATAAAAAGACAATATCAATGCCCAGTGGAAGGGAAGTGGAGGTCACAGTAGCATAACAAGACGGTTTTAATGCCCATTGGAAGAGTGGTGGAGTTCGCAGTGGAAAACAAAGACAATATCAATGCCCCTTGGAAGAGTGGTGGAGGTTACAGTCGAATAAAAAGACAATATCAATGCCTCTTGGAAGAGCTGTGGAGTACAGAGTGGTTTAACAAGACGGTTTAATGCCCCTTGGAAGAGACGTGGAGGTCACAGTGGATTAAAAAGACAATATCAATGCCCCTTAGTAGAGTGGTGGAGGTCGCAGTGGAATAAAAAGACAATATCAATTCCCCTTGGAAGAGATGTGGAGGTCGCAATGGAATAAAAAGACAATATCAATGCCTCGTGGAAGAGACTTGGAGGTCACATTACCTTAACAAGATGTTTTTAATGCCCCTTGGCAGAGAGGTGGAGGTCGCAGTGGAATAAAAAGACAATATCAATGCCCCTTGGAAGAGTAGTGGAGGTTACAGTGAAATAAAAAGACAATATCAATGACCCTTGGAAGAATGGTGGAGGTCGCAGTGGAATAAAAAGACAATCTTAATGCACCTTGGAAGAGTGCTGGAGGTCGCAGTAAAATGAAAAGACAATATCAATGCCCCTAGGATGAGTGGTGGAGGTTACAGTGGAATAAAAAGACAATATCCATGCCCATTGGAAGAGCTGAGGAGTTCACAGTGGTTTAACCAGAAGGTTTTAAGGCACCGTGGAATAGACGGGAAGGTCATAGCAGCTAAACAAGACGGTTTTAATGATTCTTGGAAGAGTGATGGAGGTCGCAGTGGATTAAAAAGACAAAATCAATGCCCCTTGGAAGAGTGGTGGAGGTTACAGTGGAATAAAAAGACAATATCCATGCCCCTTGGAAGAGTAGTGGAGGTTACAGTGGAATAAAAAGACAATATCAATGACCCTTGGAAGAGTGGTGGAGGTCGCAGCAAAATAAAATACAATATCAATGCCCCTAGGATGAGTGGTGGAGGTTACAGTGGAATAAAAAGACAATATCCATGCCCCTTGGAAGAGCTGAGGAGTTCACAGTGGTTTAACCAGAAGGTTTTAAGGCACCATGGAATAGACGTGGAGGTCACAGTAGCTAAACAAGACGGTTTTAATGATTCTTGGAATAGTGATGGAGGTCGCAGTGGATTAAAAAGACAAAATCAATGCCCCTTGGAAGAGTGGTGGAGGTTACAGTGGAATAAAAAGACAATATCAATGCCTCTTGGAAGAGCTGTGGCGTTCAGAGTGTTTTAACCAGACTGTTTTAATGCCCCTTGGAAGAGATGTGGAGGTCACAGTAGCTTATCAAAACTGTTTTAATGCCCCTTGGAAGAGTGATGGAGGTCGCAGTGGATTAAAAAGACAATATCAATGCCCCTTAGAAGAGTGGTGGAGGTCGCAGTGGAAAAATAAGACAATATCAATTCCACTTGGAAGAGTTGTGGAGGTCGCAGTGGAATAAAAAGACAATATCAATGCCTCGTGAAAGAGACTTGGAGATCACAGTAGCTTAACAAGATGGTTTTAATGCCCCTTGGAAGAGAGGTGGAGGTCGCAGCGGAATAAAAAGACAATATCAATGCCCCTTGGAAGAGTGGTGGAGGTTTCAGTGGAATAAAAAGACAATATCAATGACCCTTGGAAGAGTGGTGGAGGTCGCAGTGGAATAAAAAGACAATATTAATGCCCCTTGGAAGAGTGGTGGAGGTCGCAGTAAAATAAAAAGACAATATAAATGCCCCTTGGAAGAGCTGTGGAGTTCACAGTGGTTCAACCACAAGGTTTTAAGGCACCGTGGAATAGACGTGGAGGTCACAGTAGCTAAACAAGATGGTTTTAATGTTTCTTGGAAGAGAGATGGAGGTCGCAGTGGATTAAAAAGACAAAATCAATGCCCCTTGGAAGAGTGGTGGAGGTTACAATAGAATAAAAAGACAATATCAATGCCTTTTGCAAGAACTGTGGAGTTCAGAGTGGTTTAAATTGACGGTTTTAATGCCCCTTGGAAGAGACGTGGAGGTCACAGTAGCTTAACAAGACGGTTTTAATGCCCCTTGGAAGAGTGGTGGAGGTCAAAGTGGAATAAAAAGAAAATATCAATGCCCCTTAGATGAGTGGTGGAGGTTACAGTGGAAAAAAAAGACAATATCAATGTTCCTTGGAAGAGGGGTGAAGGTCGCAGTGGAATAAAAAGACAATATCTATGTCCCTTGGAACAGTGGTGGAGTTCACAGTGGATTAAAAAGACAATATCAATGCCCCTTGGAAGAGTGGTGGAGGTCGCAGTGGAATAAAAAGACAATATCAATGCCGAGTGGAAGGGACGTAGAGGTCACAGTAGCTTAACAAGACGGTTTTAATGAACCATGGAAGAGTGGTGGAGGTCGCAGTGGATTAAAAAGACTATCAAATCCCCTTGGAAGAGTGGTCTAGGTCGCAGTGGAAAAAAAAAGACTATATCAATGCCCCTTGGAAGAGTAGTGGATGTTACAGTTGAATAAAAAGACAATATCAATGCCTCTTGGAAGAGCTGTGGAGTACAGAGTGGTTTAACCATGCGGTTTTAATGCCCCTTGGAAGAGACGTGAAGGTCACAGAAGCTTATCAAGACTCTTTTAAAGCCCCTTGGAGGAGTGGTAGAGGTCACAGTGGATTAAAAAGACAATATCAATGCCCATTGGAAGAGTGGTGCAGGTTACAGTGGAATAAAAAGACAATATCAATGCCCCTTGGAAGAGTGGTGGAGGTTACAGTGGAATAAAAATATAATATCAATGTCCCTTGGAAGAATGGTGGAGGTTACAGTGGAATAAAAAAACAATATCAATGTCCCTTGGAAGAGTGGTGGAGGTTCCAATTAAATAAAAAGACAATATCAATGCCCCTTGGAAGAGACGTGGAGGTCACAGTGGAACAAAAAGACAATATTAATGCCCCTTGGAAGAGTGGTGGAGGACGCAGTAAACTAAAGAGACAATATCAATGCCCCTTGGAAGAGTGGTGGAGGTTAGAGTGGAATAAAAATACAATATCAGTGCTATTTGGAAGAGCTGAAGAGTTCACAGTGGTTTAACCAGAAAGTTTTAATGCACCGTGGAATATACGTGGAGGTCACAGTAGCTTAACAAGACGGTTTCAATGCTTCTTGGAAGAGTGATGGAGGTCGCAGTGGATTAAAAAGACAGTATCAATGCCCCTTGGAAGAGTGGTGGAGGTTACAGTGGAATAAAAACACAATATCAATGCCCTGTGTAAGAAACTTCGAGGTCACAGTAGCTTAACAAGATGGTTTTAATGCCCCTTGGAAGAGTCGTGGACGTCGCAGAGGAGTAAAAAGACAATATCAATGCACTTGGAAGAGTGCAGAAGGTTACAATGGAATAAAAAGACATTGTCAATGCCCCTTGGAAGAGCTGTGGAGCTCAGAGCGGTTTAACCAGACGGTTTTAATGCCCCTTGGAAGAGTGGTGGAGGTCACAGTGGAATAAAAATACAATATCAATGCCCCTTGAAGGAGTGGTGGAAGTTACAGTGAAATAAAAAGACAATATCAATGCCCCTTGGAAGAGCTGTGGAGCACAGAGTGGTTTAACCAAACGGTTTTAGTGCCCCTTGGAAGAGACCTGGAGGTCACAGTAGTTTAACAAGTCGGTTTTAATGCCCCTTGGAAGAGTGGTGGAGGTCGCAGTGGATTAAAAAGACAATATCAATGAACCTTGGAAGAGTGGTGGAGGTCGCAGTGGAATAAAAAGACAATATCAATGCCTCTTGGAAGAGTGGTGGAGGTTACAGTGGAATAAAAAGACAATATCAATGCCCCGTGGAAGAGACGTGGACATCACAGTAGCTTAACAAGACGGTTTTAATGCCGCTTGGCAGAGTGGTGGAGGTCGCAGTGGAATAAAAAGAGAATAACAATGCCCTGTGGAAGAGACGTGGAGGTCACAGTAGCTTAACAAGATGGTTTCAATTCTTTTTGGAAGAGTGAGGGAGGTCGCAGTGGATTAAAAAGACAATATCAATGCCCCTTGGAAGAGTGGTGGAGGTTACAGTGGAATAAAAAGACAATATCAATGCCCTGTGTAAGAAACTTGGAGGTCACAGTAGCTTAACAATATGGTTTTAATGCCCCTTGGAAGAGTAGTGGACGTTGCAGAGGAATAAAAGGACAATATCAATGCACTTGGAAGAGTGCAGAAGGTTACAATGGAATAAAAAGACATTGTCAATGCCCCTTGGAAGTGCTGTGCATCTCAGAGTGGTTTAACCAGACGGTTTTAATGTCCCTTGGAAGAGACTTGGAGGTCAAAGAAGCTTAACAAGACGGTTTTAATGCCCCTTGGAAGAGTGGTGGAGGTCACAGTGGAATAAAAATACAATATCAATGCCCCTTGAAAGAGTGGTGGAAGTTACAGTGAAGTAAAAAGACAATATCAATTCCCCTTGGAAGAGCTGTGGAGTACAGAGTGGTTTAACCAAACGGTTTTAGTGCACCTTGGAAAAGACGTGGAGGTCACAGTAGCTTAACAAGACGGTTTTAATGCCCCTTGGAAGAGTGGTGGAGGTCGCAGTGGATTAAAAAGACAATATGAATGAACCTTGGAAGAGTGGTGGAGGTCGCAGTGGAATAAAAAGACAATATCAATGCCCCTTGGAAGAGTGGTGGAGGTTACAGTGGAATAAAAAGACAATATCAATGCCCCTTGGAAGAGTGGTGGAGTTTACAGTGGAATAAAAAGACAATATCAATGCCCCGTGGAAGAGATGTGGACATCACAGTAGCTTAACAAGACGGTTTTAATGCCCCTCGGCATAGTGGTGGAGGTCGCAGTGGAATAAAAAGACAATAACAATGCCCTGTGGAAGAGACGTGGAGGTCACAGTAGCTTAACAAGTCGGTTTTAATGCCCCTTAGAACAGTGGTGGAGGTTACAGTGGGATAAAAGACAATATCAATGCTCCTTGGAAGAGTGGTGGAGGTTAGAGTGGAATAAAAAGACAATATCAATGCCCTGTGCAAGAAACTTGGAGGTCACAGTAGCTTAACAAGACGGTTCTAGTGCCACTTGGAAGAGTCGTGGACGTCGCAGAGGAATAAAAAGACAATATCAATGCACTTGGAAGAGTGCAGAAGGTTACAATGGAATAAAAAGACATTGTCAATGCCCCTTGGAAGAGCTGTGGAGCTCAGAGCGGTTTAACTAGACGGTTTTAATGCCCCTTGGAAGAGCTGTGGAGTACAGAGTGGTTTAACCAAATGGTTTTAGTGCCCCTTGGAAGAGACGTGGAGGTCACAGTAGCTTAACAAGACGGTTTTAATGCCCCTTGGAAGAGTTGTGGAGGTCGCAGTGGATTAAAAAGACAATATCAATGAACCTTGGAAGGGTGGTGGAGGTCGCAGTGGAATAAAAAGACAATATCAATGCCCCTTGGAAGAGTGGTGCAGGTCACAGTGGAATAAAAAGACAATAACAATACCCTGTGAAAGAGACGTGGAGGTCACAGTAGGTTAACAAGACTGTTTTAATGCCCCTTGGCAGAGTGGTGGAGGTCGCAGTGGAATAAAAAGACAATAACAATGCCCTGTGGAAAAGACGTGGAGGTCACAGCAGCTAAACAAGACGATTTTAATGCCCCTTGGCAGACTGGTGGAGGTCGCAGTGGAATAAGAAGACAATATCAATGCCCCTTGGAAGAGTGTTGGAGGTCGGAGTGAAAAACAGAGACAATATCAATGCCCCTTGGAAGAGTGGTGGAGGTTACAGTCGAATAAAAAGACAATATCAATGCCTCTTGGAAGAGCTGTGGAGTACAGAATGATTTAACCAGACGGTTTAATGCCCCTTGGAAGAGACGTGGAGGTCACAGTAGCTTATCAAGACTGTTTTAATGCCCCTTGGAAGAGTGGTGGAGGTCGCAGTTGATTAAAAAGACAATATCAATGCCCCTTAGAAGAGTGGTGGAGGTCACAGTGGAATAAAAAGACAATATCAATTCCCCTTGGAAGAGATGTGGAGGTTGCAGTGGAAAAAAAAGACAATATCAATGCCCCTTGGAAGAGTGGTGGAGGTTACAGTGGAATAAAAAGACAATATCAATGACGCTTGGAAGAGTGATGGAGGTCGCAGTGGTATAAAAAGACAATATTAATGCCCCTTGGAAGAGTGGTGGAGGTCGCAGTAAAATAAAAAGACAATATCAATGCCCCTTGGAAGAGTGGTGGAGTTTACAAAGGAATAAAAAGACAATATCAATGCGCCTTGGAAGAGCTGTGGAGTTCACAGTGGTTTAACCAGAAGGTTTTAACGCACCGTGGAATAAACGTGGAGGTCACAGTAGTAAACAAAACGGTTTTAATGCTTCTTGGAAGAGTGATGGAGGTCGCAGTGGATTAAAAAGACAAAATCAATGCCCCTTGGAAGAGTGGTGGAGGTTACAGTGGAATAAAAATACAATATCAATGCCCCGTGGAATAGACATGGAGGTTACAGCAGCATAACAAGACAGTTTTAATGCCCCTTGGAAGAGTGGTGGAGGTTAAAGTGGAATAAAAAGACAATACCAATGCCCCTTGATAGAGCTGTGGAGTTCAGAGTGGTTTAAATTGACTGTTTTAATGCCCCGTGGAATTGACGTGGAGGTCAAAGTAGCTTAACAACACGGTTTTAATGCCCCTTGGAAGATAGGTGCAAGTTGCAGTGGAATAAAAAGAAAATATCAATGCCCCTTGGAAGAGTGCTGGAGGTTACATTGGAATAAAAAGACAATGTCAATGCCCCTTGCAAGAGCTGTGGAGTTCACAGTGGTTTAAATTGACTGTTTTAATGCCCTTTGGATGGGACGTGGAGCTGACAGTAGCTTAGCAAGACGGTTTTAATGCCCCTTGGAAGAGTGGTGGAGGTCACAGTGGATTAAAAAGACAATATGAATGCCCCTTGGAAGAGTGGTGGAGGTCGCAGTGGAATAAAAAGCCAATATCAATGCCCCTTGGAAGAGTGGTGGAGGTCGCAGTGGAATAAAAAGACAATATCAATGCCCCTTGGAAGAGTGATGGAGGTTACAGTGGAATAAAAAGACAATATCAATGCCCCTTGGAAGAGTGATGGAGGTTACAGTGGAATAAAAAGACAATATCAATGCCCCTTTGAACAGTGGTGGAGGTTACAGTTAAATAAAAAGACAATATCAATGCCCCGTGGAAGAGATGTGGAGGTCACAATAGCTTAACAAGACGGTTTAAATGCCCCTTCGAAGAGTGGTGGAGGTCTCAGTGGATTAAATAGACAATATCAATGAGCCTTGAAAGAGTGGTGGAGGTCGCAGTGTCATAAAAAGACTAGAGATGAGCGTTGTTCGACTCGAACTGTTCGCCAATCTCAAATTCGAGCTGTTTTGGGCGGTGTTCGAGCCGTTCGGCGAACACGAACGATTTGAAAAAAATTCGGCTGTTCGAGGTTATGTTCGATAACTTTTCGTGCACCAAAATCATAACTGGATTTTTTCTCAGTAATGAGGAAAATTAATGTTAATACGCAGTTTGAGTGTACAGCGGGGCGGGGGGAGGGGCAGGGGATGGATCTCTGCAGGAATAATGAAGATCTCCATTTTTTTTTCTCTTTCCCGCATTTACAGTGGGGAGGTGCAATCTGTCAGCCTATCAGCAGCGCACACACGGAGCGAACTGCTTTTTTTCACACAAGCAAGGGCATGTGTCATTGGCAGTGTATGTCACATGTCCTTGCCCTATAAGACCCAGCCATTTTCCCCGTCGCCACCATTTTCTCACTGCTGCAGCTGCGTGTTAGACGGCACCGCTGTTGCTGTGTGCGCTATACCTTGTTAATTTCAAGCCAATTTTCGCACAAATCTACAGATAGCTTGGGAGTAGGGAATAGTTGTGATTGCAGTCCTTTTAAGGACTAGGTTACAGCATTTCCTATGACTTTTATCAGGCAGGTCTGAGCTCTTAAATAGATAGGTTGTGGGAGTAAAGACTAATTGTAATTGCAGTCATTTTCAGGACTAAGTTACATCAGTTCCTATCAGTTTTTGCCAGGCAGGTCTGTGCCAGTGCTGTGCAAGTTTTTTTCAATCCTTTTTGGCCTATTGCAGAGTGTGTTAGTCAGTGGAGTAGCCTATCTGTGTTGCAAGATACACCACCTGTGTATAGAATAAATTTTTTTTTACTGCACCTAGTGAAGTAAAACCTTTTGGGCATAGCATCATTCTATTAGTCCATCTATACTGACCTCAATAAGGTTGCAAATTGAATATAATTTTTTTCTGCATCTAGCTCTGGAAAAATATTTGGCCTTCTAGCAGTGTGTGGGGCTTGTTCTATTAGTCCATCTATACTGACCTCCACCAGGTTGCAAACTGAATATAATTTTTTTCTGCATCTAGCTCTGAAAAAATATTTGGCCTTCTAGCAGTGTGTGGGACTTGTTCTATTAGTCCATCTATACTGACCTCCATCAGGTTGCAAATTTAATATAATTTTTATCTGCATCTAGCTCTGAAAAAATATTTGGCCTTCTAGCAGTGTGTGGGACTTTCTCTATTAGTCCATCTATACTGACCTCCATAACGTTGCAAATTGAATATAATTTTTTTCTGCATCTAGCTCTGAAAAAATATTTGGCCTTGTAGCTGTGTGTGGGACTTGTTCTATTAGTCCATCTATACTGACCTCCATCAGGTTGCAAACTGAATATAATTTTTTCTGCATCTAGCTCTGAAAAAATATTTGGCCTTCTAGCAGTGTGTGGGACTTGTTCTATTAGTCCATCTATACTGACCTCCATCAGGTTGCAAACTGAATATAATTTTTTTCTGCATCTACCTCTGAAAAAATATTTGGGCTTCTAGCTGTGTGTGGGACTTGTTCTATTAGTCCATCTATACTGACCTCCATCAGGTTGCAAACTAAAAATAATTTTTATCTGCATCTAGCTCTGAAAAAATATTTGGCCTTCTAGCAGTGTGTGGGACTTGTTCTATTAGTCCAGCTATACTGACCTCCATCAGGTTGCAAACTGAATATAATTTTTTTCTGCATCTACCTCTGAAAAAATATTTGGGCTTCTAGCTGTGTGTGGGACTTGTTCTATTAGTCCATCTATACTGACCTCCATCAGGTTGCAAACTGAATATAATTTTTTTCTGCATCTACCTCTGAAAAAATATTTGGGCTTCTAGCTGTGTGTGGGACTTGTTCTATTAGTCCATCTATACTGACCTCCATCAGGTTGCAAATTGAATAGAATTTTTTTCGGCATCTAGCTCTGAAAAAATATTTGGCCTTCTAGCAGTGTGTGGGACTTGTTCTATTAGTCCATCTATACTGACCTCCATCAGGTTGCAAATTAAAAATTATTTTTATCTGCATCTAGCTCTGAAAAAATCTTTGGCCTTCTAGCAGTGTGTGGGACTTGTTCTATTAGTCCATCTATACTGACCTCCATCAGGTTGCAAACTGAATATAATTTTTTTCTGCATCTAGCTCTGAAAAAATATTTGGCCTTCTAGCAGTGTGTGGGACTCATTGTATTAGGCCATCTATACCAAGCTCCACCAACTTTTAAATTAATAATAATTTTTAGCTGCATCTAGCCCTGAAAATAATTTTTCTTCCCAATAGTGGTAGCAATAGAAATATGGGGCGCGCTCCTGGCTTACAAAAATATACGCTTCATACCAAAAAACACCAGCCTAGCGCACTGCAATAATAAGATGGCATCATCGTCTCTCCCAGTGCTAGGCCTACTACGCCGGCTAGCATTCCTGTGCCTAAAACACAATGTATGGGTCCGCGCTAGCCACTATGCTGAGGGGTCTAAAGCTGCTGCTAACGCTTTATAACAATTCAATTGGCAGATTTTCACAGAGCTCTTCCACAACGCCCACCCATCAGGTAACAGTTGCCCACCTTCCCTATGGGATCTAGTGGCGAATAGTTGATGCCATTAATCAGAGCGTCAGTTGCCCCGTCGATGTGGCAAGCATACGGTAAGGCATGGGAAGAGTGGACATGACTAGTAGCAGGCAGACGGGTTGACCAATGTGAACAAGCCAGATCACAAGTCACCATAGAATTTCTCCACCAGCTAATGATGAGTGGCCTATCAGGGGTATCAGCGCAGCGGTGTCTGACCGGAGTAGCATTTCACTTCCAACTACTGAATTGGGGAGATGTGACAAAGATTCATCATCAGACAATCCATAAAAGGGTGGAAAAGGGGTCAGCCAAGTCAGGAATGTAGACGTCCCGTCCCGTGTCACTAAAACTGATTTCTCACATCATATCCCTAACACCATTAACATGACACTCACAATTTGAAACAACACTACTGTCTACCGCATTTGTGATCACCTTCTTCGGGGCGCTATGCATAAGCGAATTAGTCCCTCAATCCAAAATTACCACCAGTGGAGGCTTATTACACCAGGACGTAGTCATAGCCAATAATGCAATACTTCTACGCATACACAAATCGAAAACGGTTCCAGCGGGCAGGGGCACTTGGGTACTTCTACAACCCACAAACGGTACACTGAGTCGGGTAACAATAGTAAAACCGTATCTAACCATCAGATCACACAGTAATTTCTTCCTATCACACATTGATGGAACGCCATTATCAAGATACCGGTTCCAAGCTATATTTAATAAATGCATAACATCGGCAGGGAACCACCCCAAAGATTACGGGACACACTCATTCCGCATAGGCGCGGCCACGGAAGCAGCAAGAGCAGGACTGTCAGAAACGGAAGTTCAGAGGATAGGGAGATGGCGATCCACGTGTTTGGCAAGATACATAAGACCGAACTTGTTATCCTAACGTGGTTTGTTTCTTTTACAGGTGACGCTAAGCCAACAGTGTGGGTGATAGGCCACTCGCATATATATTGGGCAGAAAAAAGGTCGAAAGTCCCCCCAGGCGGGAGGAAATTAGAGTTTCATAACACATATTTCAACTGGAGAGGTATTAGAGGCCTGCTATGGCCACAGGTACTAATGGAGGCAATCAAGGTAGGCAGAGAGGCAAGATGTCCTGTCATCTTAGTTATACAGGCCAGGGGAAACAACCTAGGTCATCACAAGAGCGCATAACTAATGGCAATAATAAAACTAGACACTGTGCGCTTCAGAGAATTTTTCACAAAACTAGCTATAGTATGATCAGAGATTGTGCCGATAGCGGTATGGCAAGGTGCGCGAGACATCACGGCCATCGAACGGACAAGGCGGGTAATAAATATTCGGATGGCAAAATTTAGAAGAGACAGAGGCGGTGTAGTGGTACGACACCGACAACTGGAAGGAGATAAAGCAGGCTTCATACGGCCCGACGGTGTTCACTTAATGGATATTGGACTGGACATATTCCTGTCAGGACTCCAGGACGGAGTGGAACAAGCATTAAGAGTGATGGGTGGGGGTCAGAGTCCTGCATACGAGTACGCAGGATCCTCCGTGGCCTGGAAATAGAAAGGACATGTTGGAGAGTTACACTTGTTGGCCAAGTTGCCGGAGTGGAGACCCAGGGCATGCTGCAACAAGCTGAATTATTTTAGAAATAAAATGCCTTTCTAATGGAATGAGTATAAAGAGTTAATAAAGCTGTGACCGATCCTCACCCATCCAGTTGTAAGAGTTACATTATTGTATTGTCAAGGAAAGGGGGGCGGTAGGGGGGCTGAGCGTCTTGGTTTGGTTGGGGGTCCCCACAGTCTGCCTAGGCTAGATGCATTTAAAAATTCTTATTAGATACACAGGCGGTGCAGCTTGCTTCGCAGCTGGGCTACTACGCCCAAAGTATTGCCTAGGCTAGATGCAGTTAAAAATTCTACGCTGACTAGCAGACACTGAAGATTTGGAGCAGACCTCTGAGTAAACAGCTCTTCAGACTCAACCATCTGTGTTACCCCAAGCCATAGTGTATGTAGTTTCTTACAGTTAAAAGGGGGGGGGAGCGACCCAACCCACCTGGAATTGACGATGCCAACGTCACGTAAGACACAGTAAGGGGACTCCAAAAAGAGTCTCCATTTTTTCCCGAAATTGTGGCACAGACACCACTTAACCCTAGAACGCATACCTGGGGCCTCGCAGTCCCGCCCTGTTAATTGTTTTCTATTTTCTGCAAGATTACTTTAGTTAGAATTTTGAAACTCTAGGTATTCTTCATGTATATAGTTGTTTGTCATTTGAGTTTGAGTTATTCCATGTTATTTGCACACGGGCCTAAAAGGCCCCAGGTATATGAAAGTGTGGATTTTTATGGTCATGCGTTCTAGGGTTAAGTGGCATCAATTGCCCCACAGTTGCTTAAAACGGTTGGTGAGGTAATATTACCAAATCCTCAAGCTTTTAGTCTCCCAAGGATAACACAGGGTTAGAAAAGTCCTTGCGAATCCATGATTTGTTCATCTTTATGAACGTGAGTCTGTCTACATTCTCAGTGGACAGCCGCATGCGCTTATCTGTCAGCACACCATCTGCAGCGCTGAACACACGTTCAGAGAGAACACTGGCTGCAGGGCATGACAAGATCTCCAAGGCGTGAGTGGCGAGCTCCGGCCATTTTTCCAGATTGGAATACCAAAATGAGCAAGGGTCCAGTGACACAGTCATGGCTTCGATGTTCACTTGGAGATACTCCTGCACCATCCTCTCAAGGCATTGACTATGTGTCAGACTTCTTGTCTCCTGTGGCCTTGCAAAGGATGGTGAAACGATTCCACAAAATTGCTGTTACCAGCAGATACTGTGTTACTGTTACGGTTTGAGTGATGAAGACTCGACAGTCCCACGGTTGGCAAGTTAGAACTGTGAGATTCACTTCGTGCACCACTGGTGTTTTGTGGAAAAGCACATGTAAGATTCTGCAACAGCGTCTGCAGATACTCCTGCATGCGTCAATCCCTTTTTAAGGCAGGAATTATTTCGGCAAATTTAATTTTGTACCGGGGATCTAAGAGTGTGGCAACCCAGTAGTCGGGATTACTTCAAATTCTGCAATCTGAGGGTCATGTTGCAGGTAGTGCAGCAAGAAGGCACTCATGTGTCTTGCGCATCCAGGAGGACCAAGTCCTTGTTGTGTTGGTAGCGAAGTAAGAAAAATGCTTCCTTCCTCTGCCCTCTCCCCCCAACCTCGCACAACAGAAATGTGATCAAGGTCTCCCTCATCTGATGAGTCTTCCATGCCCATCGCCAGTTCATCCTCCACTTCTTCCTCGGCTCCTGCACCTTCCTCAACAGTTTGGCTGCTACCATGCGCCCTGGTTAATCCCTCTCCCCCACCCTCCCATGCCTGCCGCCTTGGTGCTGCCAACCGTCTGGACCTTGGAGATGTTATCCCTTCCGCATACGACTCCTCCTCTACTTCCTCCACCTCCACTTGTCCCACCACCTGACTCTGAATTCTTTTTAATGTGTGCTCCAGCATGTAAATCACCGGAATAGTCATGCTGATAATGGCGTCGTTGTCAGCACTAAACATCTTCGTCGCCATTTCAAAACTGTGCAGAAGGGTGTGTGGCGCCCCTGAGGGTTAAGTCACCACAGAGTTACTGCATCTCACCCAGAGGTGTGGTATCTCACCCTCAGGTAAGGAAGGCGTATGGCTCGGGACCCTTACACCTGCATCCAACACATACCCGCAGTGGGGGTAGGGCGAGATTGCTCCTAAGGGAGAGCACAGTCCCAGGTCCTTAGCTGGTGGGAGGGTCCTATGTAGTGGGTGCTTAGGGGAGCAGCTTAGGGGAGCACATGACAGTGAGAGAATAAATAGGAAGCCATCTTAGAAAGAGCAAGCCAGTCAGAGAAGGAAAAGTGACAGGAGCAGAGGCTCGGCATGAGCTCTGCTCCGGAGGCGGGCCTAGCCTGGGAGGCCCAGGACTGAAGGATAGAAGAGAGGAGTGGGAGCAGGAAGGCTCCAGGAACCGAAGGGACCCTAGGGCTACGGGCCGTGCAGAAGGCCACCCGTACTCCCGCTGCTACCAGGAGGTAGAGGGGTCAGGCCAGATAAGGGGAACCGGTCCCTCAACTAGAGGAGAAACAGCAAGGCTCAACTAGAAACCGGAGGCTGCAGCATTTCATGTACTGCAGGCAAAAGTCCACACCAGTCTCACTAAGAAGGTAGCCACATAGGACCCAGGGGACGGAACACAAGTCGCCCACCAAGGCCCGAGGATACCGGATAGAAGTGTCACTGGGTGTGAGGTGCAGGGAGAAGGCCAGAGAAAGGACACACAGAAGGGGGTCCTGCTAAGTACTCCGGAGCTATCTGGGGGTGGACTGAGCCCCTCACTGAGTACGCACAGCACGACGGGTGAGATTGCTCTGGTACCTGTAATCTGGACTGCAACAACTGTGAGTAAAGATCTTGGGACTGCATCACACGGACTCTGTGTTCATTACTGACTCCCTGCACTGCAACCACCATCACCCACCCACACTGCCCTGAAGCTACACTCTTCCTGTGGTGAGTAATAATACCATTGCTGCAAAACCACCAGCTTCAGAGGACTGTTCCGCAGCGGTGGCCCCTTTGGCCGCACTCCACAGGTGGCGTAGTCGGACATTATAAAATCTATATATACAAATTCCCGTTGGATTGACCGCCCTGGGTCACGGACCGGGTCACCGCCACAGTGACTACAACCCCCAGCGTCTACCAGCCCGGCTCAGAGTACCCCACGGCCCAGGGGGCGCGTCAACTTCATAGATCCCTGATCTGAGACCACTCCTGCAGCGTGATTTGCCCCACCTCTGGATCTCGTTGGCCCAGGCTATACGTCAGAACGTATTGCACCAGGGCTTGTCGGTGCTGCCACAGTCGCTGCAACATGTGCAGAGCTGAATTCCACCGTGTCGGCACATCGCATTTCAGCCAGTGAACTGGCAGGCCCAAGGACTTCTGTAGAGATGTAAGTCGTTGAGCTGCGGGATGCGAACGGCGGAAGTGAGCACACAGCGACCGTGCCCTCTGCAGAAGGCCATCTAGTCCGGGATAGTGGGCTAATAATTTATGGACAACCAGGTTCAACACGTGAGCCATACAAGGCACGTGTGTGACATTGCCACGGCGAAGGGCCGCACCAAGGTTTGCAGCATTGTCGCACACGGCCTTCCCTGGTTGCAGGTCCAGTGGAGACAACCATTCATGAAACTGGGTCTCCAGAGCTGACCACAAGTCCTCAGCTGTGTGACTCACATTTCCCAGACATTTCAAAGTAAACACTGATGCCGTTGAGCCCTGCTGCCAGCATAGTAAGGAGGTGTGCAGGATTCCTTCTGCGCAGTTAGAAAGAAGGTGGCATTACCAGACAGGCTTTGGGTGCAGGTGGAGGACCGAGAGGAGGTTGAGGAGGCAGAAGCAGTGGAGTAACTTCGAGATAAAGAGGATTGACGTAAAACTCGTGGGGACGGTAAGACTTGGACAGCAGCCCCTTGTCCTGCTGTCACCATAGTTACCCAGTGCCCAGTCAGCAACATGTAACGCCCCTGTCCATGCCTACTCGTCCAAGTGTCTGTGGTGAAATGCACCCTGTCACACACAGAGTTTCTCAAAGAAGCGGTGATGTTGTGTGCGACATGCTGGTGGAGCGCAGGCACACCTTTCTTGGAGAAGTAGTGCCGACTGGGCATCTGGTACTGGGGCACTACGACAGACATAAGGTCTCAAAAATCCACTGTGTCCTCCAGGCGGAAAGGCAGTATTTCTGTAGCCAACAGCTTGCAGATGGTGAAATTCAACCTCTTAGCTTTCTCATGGCTAGGAGGAAATGGTATTTTACTTTTCCACATTTGAGGGACCGAGGGCTGGCTGTTGTGCTTTGACGGGGTTGAGTAGGGTGTCCCCGGCAAACTGCCGGTCTGTGAGGAAGATGCAGGCGGACATGTTAGGTTGCCTTGATCCAATGGTGGTGCTCTCGATGTCAGAGAGCGCTCAACACCAGCAGGTGTTTCCACTTACAAATGAACTGACGACCGGCCAATCACACTGGCTGTTGCAGGTAAAGAGGTGGCAGGTCTGCGTCCAAAACATGTGTGACTGCGGTCCCCCCAGTCACAGAGGATGAAGAGGCCGTGGATGCACAAGATGGGGCAGACGGTGGTTGGCCCAGCCTGCTAGGCCGCATTGTAGCACAGTGAGCTTCCCACTGCAACTTATGCTTCATATCCATGTGACGGTACATGCATGAAGTACTCAAACTATGGATCTTTTGGCCTCTACTTAGCTTTTGGTGACAAATATTACAGATAACACGAGTTGGGTCATCCTTATCAATCTGAATAAATGCCCAGGCTATGCAAGGCTGAAGAGCCACTACGACTTGTGGTCAGAGGCAGAGTTGTGGTTGAGGATGCAGTTGTTGATGTGCTTCCAATACTCCGTCTCTGTCCAGGAAGGCGCAACCTAACTTCGTCGTCAATAGCATCTGTGACGCCCCGCTGCGCTTGGTATCACAGATCCTAGAAGAGTGTATTGATGGAATCCTCCACAAGAGGCCCCCATAAACATTCACACATCTCCACCTTCCACCTCAGACCAGCAGAGGGAGCCCGTTAGGGATATAAATAGGGAAGGTGGAGCTAGGCAGTTCAGTTCCTCTGAAGAGTTCCTGCAGTAGAGAAGACTAAGAGAGCTCAGTCTGCAGTGGAGCTCAGTCTAGTCTAGAGAACTCAGTTAATAGTTCAGCAGTGGAGCACGAGGCTCCTGCTAGCTAGATTCAGGGAGCCCAGATAGAGCTGAAGGTGTGCCGGCGCCATAAGATCGGTGAAGCGCGGCAAGCTGCCGTTAGTGTGTATAGCCTAGTGAGGGCCCGAGTATGCCGAAGGCGAGTGGCGAGTTAGTACATAAGGGGCAGAGGAGCTTAACCAGCTCACCCCGAAGCATTTACCGGACACCGGATCCGAGCTTACCGGGATCTCTATGACCCAGTAAGGCATAACCAGAATCCCTGGAGAACTAAAAGTCCCAGGATCGCTAAGATGCTGATACGTAACAGAGCCAGGAGACGCTTAGGCCCCGCATACTGGGAGAATGAACTCTAAGAGAAGGCCCTACCACAAGGTCAGCCAGCGCAGGACAGAGACAAAGTTAGGCCTAGCTCCAGGCAGGTCAGAAACGTACTACGCAGAGGCAAGAAACAGGAGGCCCTACACCCGCTCATTGGGGAGGATCCTGATATGCACCCTTCACCCTACAGTGCTCCGGAATGTGTCTGAATTTCCTCCAGTAAAAGGTACTGAAGTGACTACTGTGTCCGTTCCCGTTCTTGCTCTGACCCTGCTGAGTCTCGCCTGTCCTGCATTACCCCTGCATACGCTGCCCTGAGACCTAGCTCCACCTGTGGGGAGCTATACCATCGAGCTGCCTTATCACGGGCCTCAGTGGACTGCTGCAGCGCTGGTGCTTCTCACCAGATACCACAGGTGGCGTCACGAACTCTTATAAAATTAACAATTATCCACCCTTTTAAAGAGTGACCCCAGGGTACGGGCCAGGGAGCCGACCACCGCGACATCCCCAAGGCCAGGCAAAGGCCCGGATGACCTCATCGACTGGATGACTGTGGGTTGACAGTAAGTGGGATCTCCAACCTTGTCATCATCACCCTGTGTGTTATCACACCTGTCGTCCTCAAAGCCAGCCTCTTCCTGCCCTGACCGAAAAGTCAAGTTGTCGCTCCAATCAGGTATTTGAGTCTCATCATCGTCTTCATCATTGTCTCCACCAACAGGAGCTACAGTTTGGGAACGAGGGTCTACATTATGCTCAGAACCTTCTTCATCTGGTCCTGGATCCGACTTATAAAGATTCTGGGCATCAGTGCAGATCATTTCCTCATCTGGATTAACAGAAGCTCTGGAGCAGACCTCCGTTTCCCAGGCTATAGTATGAGTAAACAGCTCTGCAGACTCAACCATCTGTGTTACCCCATACTCAGACGACCAGCTGGAGACTTGGGAGCTGTGAGGAAGCAAGTGCGATTGGGGTGACACCTCTGAGGACTGGAGTATTTGTGATGTTGTAATTGAGGTGGAGGAGAGCCCACTTGAAGGAGCACTTGATATCCGCTGATGCAACTGCTGTTTTTTGTGCCTCATCTGGAATTTGTAGCGATGGGCGTGTCCGTAACAAAGGGATCGTATCACATTGTCCACGAAAAGAAGTCGACATGTTAGTTTGGCTGGAAGATGGTCTTTCTTCTTCAGATGTTACTCCCCCCCACCGCGGGGGGGCTCGACCCACCAGCGGACAGGCACCCGTATTTGGAGAGGGGGGCTGGCTATCAAGGTCCACCGCGGCTCTGGCAAAAACCCGGCGGCACGGAGGTGGCACGGGCAGGAACGGACAGGCCGTGTTGGCTACTCACTTTTTGGATTTTAGAAGGGCATGACATGCCTATATCTGTGTCTCCCCCTCCTTTTTCTCCTCCACCTCTTTTCTTTTCGCATGACTATATGTACTTGTCACTTTTCCATGTGTTAGTTATGTCTTCTGAGCAGTTTGTCAGCTTTTGGACACCTTTGAAGGTGTTTTCTATGTGTTTCTATGTGTTTTTGTTTGCCTGCCATTGGTTTTAACGGTGTTCGAAGGTATTCGACGAACAGTTCGACGAACAGTTTGGCGAACACACGGGTGTTCAACGAACCGAACCGAACTCGAACACTACGGGGGTGGCTCAACACTAAAAAAGACATTATCAATGCCCCTTGGAAGAGTGGTGGAGGTCGCAGTGGAATAAAAAGACAATATCAATGCCCCTTGGACGAGTGGAGGAGGATACAGTGGAATAAAAAGACAATTTCAATGCCCCGTGGAAGAGACGTGGAGGTCACAGTATCTTAACAAGACGGTCTTAATGCCTCTTGGAGGACTGGTGGAGGTCGCAGTGGAATAAAAAGACAATATGAATGCCCCTTGGAAGAGTGGTGGAGGTTACAGTGGAATAAAAAGACAATAATAATGACCCTTGGAAGAGATGTGGAGGTCACTGTAGCTTAACAATATGGTTTTAATACCCCTTGGAAGAGTGGTGGAGGTCGCAGTGGAATAAAAAGACAATGTCAATGCCCCTTGGAAAAGTGGTGGAGGTTAGAGTGGAATAAAAAGACAATGCAAATGCCACTCGGAAAAGCTGTGGAGTTCAGAGTGGTTTAACCAGATTGTTTTAATGCCCCTTGGAAGAGAAGTCGACGTCACAGTAGCATAACAAGACAGTTTTAATGCCCCTTGGAAGAGTGGTGGAGTTCGCAGTGGATTAAAAAGACCATATCAGTGCCCCTTGGAATAGTGGTGGAGGACGCAGTGGAATAAAAAGACAATATCAATGCCCCGTGGAAGGGACGTGGTGGTCACAGTAGCTTAACAACATGGTTTTAATGCCCCTTGGATGAGTGGTGGAGGTTGCAGGGGATTCAAAAGACAATGACAATGCCCATTGGAAGAGTGGTGGAGGTCGCAGTGGAATAAAAAGACAAAATCAATGCCCCTTGGAAGAGTGGTGGAGGTTACAGTGGAATAAAAAGACAATATCAATGCCCCTTGGAAGAGCTGTGGAGTTCAGAGTGGTTTAACCAGACGGTTTTAATGCCCCTTGGAAGAGACGTGGTGGTCACAATAGCTTAACAAGACTGTTTTAATGCCCCTTGGAAGAGTGGTGGAGGTCGCAGTGGAATAAAAAGACAATGTCAATGGCACTTGGAAGAGTGGTGGAGGTTACAGTGGAATAAAAAGAAAATATCAATGCTCCGTGGAATAGACATGGACGTGACAGTAGCTTAACAAGACGGCTTTAATGCCCCTTGGAAGAGTGGTGGAGGTTGCAGTGGATTAAAAATACAATATCAATGCCCATTGGAAGAGTGGTAGAGGTCACAGTGGAATAAAAATACAAAATCAATGCCCCTTGGAAGAGTGGTGGAGGTTACAGTGGAATAAAAAGACAAAATCAATGCCCCATGGCAGAGTTGTGGAGGTCACTGGAGCTTTCAAGGTGGTCTTAATGCCCCTTGGAAGAGTGGTGGAGGTCGCAGTGGAATAGATAAACAATGTCAATGCCCCTTGGAAGAGTGGTGGAGGTTAGAGTGGAATAAAAAGAAAATACCAGTGCTCCTTGGAAGAGCTGTGGAGTTCAGAGTGGTTTAAATTGACGGTTTTAATGCCCCTTGGAAGAGACGTGGAGGTCACAGTGGATTAAAAAGACAATATCAATGCCCCTTGGAAGAGTGGTGGAGGTCACAGTGGATTAAAAAGACAATATCAATACCCCTTGGAAGAGTGGTGGAGGTCGCAGTGGAATAAAAAGACAATATCAATGCCCCGTGGAAGGGACGTGGAGGACACAGTAGCTTCACAAGACGGTTTTAATGCACCTTGGAAGAGAGGTGGAGGTCGCAGTTGATTAAAAAGACAATATCAATGCCCCTTGGAAGAGTGGTGGAGGTCGCAGTGGAATCAAAAGACAATATCAATGCCGCTTGCAAGAGTGGTGGATGTTACAGTCGAATAAAAAGACAATATCAATGCCTCTTGTAAGAGCTGTGGAGTTCAGAGTGTTTAACCAGACGGTTTTAATGCCCCTTGGAAGAGACGAGGAGGTCACAGTAGCTTAA
This sequence comes from Phyllobates terribilis, assembly GCF_046119375.1. Classification (NCBI taxonomy): domain Eukaryota; kingdom Metazoa; phylum Chordata; class Amphibia; order Anura; family Dendrobatidae; genus Phyllobates; species Phyllobates terribilis. Next base: position 2,649,050 of record NW_027362985.1, on the reverse strand, counting down.
CAAGACTGTTTTAATGCCACTTAGAAGAGTGGTGGAGATCGTTGTGGATTTAAAAGACAATTTCAATGCCCCTTAGAAGAGTGGTGGAGGTCGCAGTGGAATAAAAAGACAATATCAATGCCCCTTGGAAGATTGGTAGAGGTTACAGTGGAATAAAAAGACAATATCAATGCCCCTTGGAAGAGTGGTGGAGGTTACAGTGGAATAAAAAGACAATATCAATGCCTTGTGTAAGAAACTTGGAGGTCACAGTAGCTTAACAAGACGGTTTTAATGCCCCTTGGAAGAGTTGTGGACGTCGCAGAGAAATAAAAAGACAATATCAATGCACTTGGTAGAGTGCAGAAGGTTACAATGGAATAAAAAGACATTGTCAATGCCCCTTGGAAGAGCTGTGGAGCTCAGTACGGTTTAACCAGACGTTTTTAATGCCCCTTGGAAGACACTTGTAGGTCACAGTAGCTTAACAAGACGGTTTTAATGCCCCTTGGAAGAGTGGTGGAGGTCGCAATGGAATAAAAAGACAATATCAATGCCCCGTGGAAGGGACGTGGGGGTCACAGTAGCATAACAAGATCGTTTAAATGCCCATTGGAAGAGTGGTGGAGGTCGCAGTGGATAAAAAAGACAATATCAAAGCCCCTTTGAAGAGTGGTGGAGGTCGCAGTGGAAAACAGAGACAATATCAATGCCCATTGAAAGAGTGGTGGAAGTTACAGTGAAATAAAAAGACAATATCAATGCCCCTTGGAAGAGCTGTGGAGTACAGAGTGGTTTAACCAAACGGTTTTAGTGCCCCTTGGAAGAGACGTGGAGGTCACAGTAGCTTAACAAGACGGTTTTAATGCCCCTTGGAAGAGTGGTGGAGGTCGCAGTGGAATAAAAAGACAATATCAATGCCCCTTGGAAGAGTGGTGGAGGTTGCAGTGGAATAAAAAGACAATATCAATGCCTCTTGGAAGAGTGGTGGAGGTTACAGTGGAATAAAAAGACAATATCAATGCCCCGTGGAAGAGACGTGGACATGACAGTAGCTTAACAAGACGCTTTTAATGCCCCTTAGAACAGTGGTGGAGGTTACAGTGGAATAAAAGACAATATCAATTCCCTTTGGAAGAGTGACGGAGGTCGCAGTGGAATAAAAAGACAATATCAATGCACCTTGGAAGAGTGGTGGAGGTCGCAGTGGAATAACCTCACTGGTACATGCTCTGCATAACTTCTCTGCTTGCTGTGTCTGCTGTAATCTAATGCTCTGCTTTGCTGATTCACCTCACTGGTACATGCTCTACATAACTTCTCTGCTTGCTGTGTCTGCTGTAATCTAATGCTCTGCTTTGCTGATTCACCTCACTGGTACATGCTCTGCATAACTTCTCTGCTTTATCTGTCCCACTCCATTCAATACCCACATATGTCTGTCCCTTCCCCACTATAGATCTTATCTGATTTTTAGAGGTGCTAAACTGCAGAGACTAGAGTCCTAGCTCTGTGTTTGATCTCCCAGCCATCTCCTGGTGAGACGACCCGCTGCTAATTTAGCCATATGCAGCTCCCACAATGCCCTTCACCTGATAGTTTAATGTGCCCTATATATTTAGAAGCTCTGCAAGGGGTGCACGCGTGAAGGGGTGTGCACGCATCTTCTTGTGCAAAGTGGCTTCGGAGATAAGTGGCAATTATTTAAGAGGCAGTTAGTCAGGGCTGGAGTCAGGTAACCAACACTTTGACCACTTACTCTCTTTTAACTATGCTTCTGTTAGCTCTCACTTTTTCCTGTATAGTTCTCCACTTTCTAGTAACCCCTCAAATCCCTCCACCTAGTAAGAAACTCTTCATCTCTCCCTCCATCCTCCCCATTCATCTCACCTCCTCCTCCAAATTATTCCTAAACATTCAATCCTGGATCTCCAAACACAGACAGCCACCTCATGCTCTCTCTTGCTCCCACCTGCTAACACTTTCTCTGATCCTCCTCACTGCTGGAGATATCTCTCCAAATCCTGGTCCTCCTCGCCATATCTGCACAGTTGCTTCTTCCTACTATCCACGACCTTCCACAAACTATCGCAACCCTTCTAACCTCATACCCATCCACCAATCCCCACTCCCTTAGTTGCTCTAACAGGAACTCTATGTAACGCTCGCTCTGTCTGCAACAAACTTTCCTTCATCCACAATCTTTTCATTACAAACAAACTTTCCTTCCTCGCCATCACTGAAACCTGGCTCACCCCCTCTGACACAGCCTCCCCAGCTGCACTTTCATATGGCGGATTCCACCTTTCCCACACCCCCCGCCCCAATAGCAAACATGGCGGAGGCGTAGCTTTTCTCCTATCAGAACACTGCGCTTTCACCCAAATCCCACTGCCACCCTCCGTTACACTCCCCTCTTTTGAGGTGCACTGTGTGCGCATCTATTCCCCCTCCAACCTCCAACTGGCTGTCGTTTACCGACCCCCAGGGCAAGCCACCACCTTCTTAGACCACTTCACCACCTGGCTGCTTCACTTTCTCTCCACTGACATCCCCACTATCATAATGGGTGACTTCAACATCCCCATTAACACTTCCCACTCGTCTGTCTCTAAGTTCATATCACTCTCTTCCTCCTTCGGACTCACTCAATGGTCTTCCACACCCACCCACAAAGATGGCCACACACTGGATCTCATCTTCACCCGCCTCTGTTCCCTATCTAACCTCTCTAACTCACCTCTCCCTCTCTCTGATCACAGCCTACTTACATTCTCTTCTCTCTCCTCCCCGGGACAAAAATCCCCACTCCACAAATTTGCATACCCTTGCAGAAATCTCAAACACCTTGACTTACACTCACTCTCTGAATCCCTCCTCCCTCTTACAGACATAAATTCCTTACACGATGCAGACGTTGCTGCTGCTTCATATAACACCACAATAGCTGCAGCTCTAGACTCGATCGCCCCTCTCACACACACCACATCTCGCACATTCAACAGGCAACCCATGCACATTAAACTTACTAAAGAACTGCGCCGGGCCTCCAAGGTTGCGGAGAGGAGATGGAAAAGGTCTCACTCCATCGAGCACTTCATCGCATTCAAGCAATCCCTCACTAATTTCAAGTCCGCACTCACTACAGCAAAACAAACCTACTTCTCATCTCTCATATCCTCCCTATCTCACAACCCTAAACAGCTATTTAACACTTTAAACTCTCTCCTTCATCCCCCAGCACCTCCTCCCTCTTCTCTCATCTCAGCCGACGACTTTGCCTCATTCTTCAAACAGAAGATTGACACCATCAGACAAAACTTTTGCCTAAAGTCCACACATAAAGTCCTCATATCTATTCAACCCTCCTCCTACAAACCCCACTTCTCCACCATTACAGAAGGTCAAATCTCCTCTTTACTCTCCAAATCACACCTCACCACCTGCGAACTTGACCCAATCCCATCCCACTTCATCACTAACCTTACCACAGTCTTCATCCCAACCCTAACCCACCTCTTCAATCTGTCACTAACAACCGGTGTCTTCCCCTCATGTTTCAAACATGCCGCAATCACACCCATCCTCAAAAAGCCCTCCCTTGACCCTTCCTCTCTGACTAGCTACCACCCCATATCACTCTTCCCCTTTGCCCCAAAACTACTAGAACAACATGTCCACCTTGAACTGTCCTCCCACCTCTCCTCCTCCCTCTTCGACCGCCTACAATCTGGCTTCCGACCGCATCACTCGACTGAAACTGCCCTGACCAAAGTCACCAACGACCTACTAAATGCCAAATCCAAGCGACACTACTCCATCCTCCTCCTTCTGGACCTGTCATCTGCCTTTGACACAGTGGACCATTCCCTCTTACTCCAGATTCTTTCATCTCTTGACATCACGGACTTGGCTTTATCTTGGTTCTCCTCATACTTAACAGATAGGACATTCAGCGTCTCCCACTCACGCACCACCTCCTCATCTCGCCCCCTATCTGTCGGTGTCCCCCAAGGTTCAGTTCTAGGACCTCTGCTCTTCTCCATCTACACCTTTGGCCTGGGACAGCTCATAGAGTCTCACGGTTTTCAGTATCACCTCTATGCTGACGACACACAGATCTACCTCTCTGGACCCAAAATCTCCTCCATACTAACCAAAATCCCACAATATCTGTCCGCCATGTCATCCTTCTTCTCTGACAGATTTCTAAGACTCAACATGGATAAAACAGAGTTCATCATCTTTCCACCCTCTCATTCACACCCCTCATCTGACCTAGCCATCAACATCAATGGCTGTTCACTCTCCCCAGTCCCAAAAGCTCGCTGCCTTGGAGTAACCTTGGACTCTGATCTCTCCTTCAAGCCACATATCCAAGCCCTTTCCACTTCCTGCTGACTCCAACTCAAAAACATCTCCCAGATCCGTGCATTCCTCAGCAAAGACTCTGCAAAAACATTAGTGCATGCCCTTATCATATCCCGCCTCGACTACTGCAACCTCCTGCTCAGTGGCTTCCCTTACAACACTCTTGCGCCTCTCCAATCTATCCTAGACTCTGCTGCTCGACTAATTCACCTGTCCCCCCGCTATTCCCGGCCTCTCCTCTCTGTCAATCTCTTCACTGGCCCCCCATTGCCCAGAGAATCCAGTTCAAAACTCTAACAATGGCATACAAAGCCATCCACAACCTGTCTCCCCCATACATCTGTGACCTAGTCTCCCGGTACTTACCTGCATGCAACCTCCGATCCTCACAAGACCTCCTTCTCTACTTCCCTCTTATCTCCTCCTCCCACAATCGCATACAAGATTTCTCCCATGCATCCCCCATACACTGGAACTCTCTATCCCAACACATCAGACTCTCGCCGACCGCGGAAACCTTCAAAAGAAACCTGAAGACCCACCTCTTCCAACAAGCCTACAACCTGCAGTAACCACCGCTGCGCAACCAGCACTACCCTCACCTAATGCATCCTCACCCATCCCTTCTAGAATGTGAGCCCTCGCGGGCAGAGTCCTCGCTCCTCCTGTACCAGTCGCTGACTCGTTTTGTTAAGATTATGTAAATGCTTTTGTTATGTATATCCCTATCACATGTAAAGCGCCATGGAATAAATGGCGCTATAATAATAAATAATAATAATAATAAAAAGACAATATCAATTCCCATAGGAAAAGTAGTGGAGGTTATAGTGGAATAAAAAGACAATATCAATGCCCCTTTGATGAGCTGTGGTGTACAGAGTGGTTTAACCAGACGGTTTAATGCCCCTTGGAAGAGACTTGGAGGTCACAGTAGCTTATCAAGACTGTTTAAATGCCCCTTGGAAGAGTTGTGGAGGTCGCAGTGGATTAAAAAGACAATTTCAATGCCCCTTAGAAGAGTGGTGGAGGTCGCAGTGGAATAAAAAGACAATATCAATTCCCCTTGGAAGAGATGTGGAGGTCGCAGTGGAATACAAAGACAATATCAATGCCTCATGTTAGAGACTTGGAGGTCACAGTAGCTCAACAAGATGGTTTTAATGCCCCTTGGAAGAGAGGTGGAGGACGCAGTGGAATAAAAAGACAATATCAATGCCCCTTGGAAGAGTGGTGGAGGTTACAGTGGAATAAAAAGACAATATCAATGACCCTTGGAAGAGTGGTGGAGGTCGCAGTGGAATAAAAGACAATATTAATGCCCCTTGTAAGAGTGGTGGAGGTAGCAGTAAAATAAAAAGACAATATGAATGCCCCTTTGAAGAGTGGTGGAGGTTACAGTGGAATAAAAGACAATATCAATGCCTCTTGGAAGAGCTGTGGAGTTCACAGTGGTTTAACCAGAAGATTTTAAGGCACCGTGGAATAGACGTGGAGGTCACAGTAGCTAAACAAGACGGTTTCAATGCTTCTTGGAAGAGTGATGGAGGTCGCAGTGGATTAAAAAGACAAAATCAATGCCCCTTGGAAGAGTGGTGGAGGTTACAGTGGAATAAAAAGACAATATCAATGCATCTTACTAGAGCTGTGGAGTTCAGAGTGGTTTAAATTGACGGTTTTAATGCCCCTTGGAAGAGTGGTGGAGGTTACAGTCGAATAAAAAGACAATGTCAATGCCTCTTGGAAGAGCTGTGGCGTTCAGAGTGGTTTAACCAGACGGTTTTAATGCCCCTTGGAAGAGTGGTGGAGGAGGCAGTAAAATAAAAAGACAATATTAATGCCTCTTGGAAGAGTGGTGGAGGTTACAGTGGAATAAAAAGACAATATCAATGCCCCTTGGAAGAGCTGTGGAGTTCACAGTGGTTTAACCAGAAGGTTTTAAGGCAACGTGGAATAGAGATGGAGGTCACAGTAGCTAAACAAGACGGTTTTAATGTCCCTTGGAAGAGTGGTGGAGTTTGTAGTGGATTAAAAAGACAATATGAATGTCCCTTGGAAGAGTGCTGGAGGTCGCAGTGGAATAAAATGACAATATCAATGCCCCGTGGATGGGACGTGGAGGTCACAGTAGCTTAACAAGATGGTTTTAATGAGCCTTGGTAGAGTGGTGGAGGTTGCAGGGGATTAAAAAGGCAATAACAATGCCCCTTGGAAGAGTGGTGGAGGTTACACTGGAATAAAAAGACAATAACAATGCCCCTTCGAAGAGCTGTGGAGTTCAGAGTGGTTTAACCAGATGGTTTTAATGCCCCTTGGAAGAGGTCACAGTAGCTTAACAAGACTGTTTTAATGCCCCTTGGAAGAGAGGTGGAAGTCGCAGTGGAATAAAAAGTCAATGTCAATGCCACTTGGAAGAGTGGTGGAGGTTACAGTGGAATAAAAAGACAATATAAATGCATCTTACAAGAGCTGTGGAGTTCAGAGTGGTTTAAATTGACGGTTTTAATGCCCCTTGGAAGAGACGTGGAGGTCACCGTAGCTTAACAAGACGGTATTAATGCCCCTTGGAAGAGTGGTGGAGGTTATAGTTGAATAAAAAGACAATATCAATGCCTCTTGGAAGAGCTGTGGCGTTCAGAGTGGTTTAACCAGACCATTTTAATACCCCTTGGAAGAGACGTGGAGGTCACAGTAGCTTACCAAAACTGTTTTAATGCCCCTTGGAAGTGTGGTGGAGGTCGCAGTGGATTAAAAAGACAATATCAATGCCCCTTAGAAGAGTGGTGGAGGTCGCAGTGGAATAAAAAAACAATATCAATTCCACTTGGAAGAGATGTGGAGGTCGCAGTAGAATAAAAAGACAATATCAATGCCTCGTGGAAGAGACTTGGAGGTCACAGTAGCTTAACAAGATGGTTTTAATGCCCCTTGGAAGAGAGGTGGAGGTCGCAGTGGAATAAAAAGACAATATCAATGCCCCTTGGAAGAGTGGTAGAGGTTACAGTGTAATAAAAAGACAATATCAATGCCCCTTGGAAGAGCTGTGGAGTTCACAGTGGTTTAACCAGAAGGTTTTAAGGCACCGTGGAATAGACATTGAGGTCACAGTAGCTAAACAAGACGGTTTTAATGTCCCTTGGAAGAGTGGTGGAGTTTGCAGTGGATTAAAAAGACAATATGAATGCCCCTTGGAAGAGTGGTGGAGGTCGCAGTGGAATAAAAAGACAATATCAATGCCCTGTGGATGGGACGGGGAGGTCACATTAGCTTAACAAGACGGCTTTAATGCGCCTTGGTAGAGTGGTGGAGGTTGCAGGGGATTAAAAAGACAATAACAATGCCCATTGGAAGAGTGGTGGAGGTCGCGTCGCAGTGGAATAAAAAGACAAAATCAATGCCCCTTGGAAGAGTGGTGGAGGTTAGAGTGGAATAAAAAGACAATATCAATGCCCCTTGAAAAGCTGTTGAGTTCAGAGTGGTTTAACCAGATGGTTTTAATGCCCCTTGGAAGAGACGTGGAGGTCACAGTAGCTTAACAAGACTGTTTTAATGCCCCTTGGAAGAGAGATGGAAGTCGCAGTGGAATAAAAAGTCAATGTCAATGCCACTTGGAAGAGTGGTGGAGGATACAGTGGAATAAAAAGACAATATCAATGCCCCGTGGAATAAACATGGACGTGACAGTAGCTTAACAAGACGGCTTTATTGCCCCTTGGAAGAGTGATGGAGGTTGCAGTGGATTAAAAAGACAATATCAATGCCCATTGGAAGAGTGGTAGAGGTCGCAGTGGAATAAAAAGACAAAATCAATGCCCCTTGGAAGAGTGGTGGAGGTTACAGTGGAATAAAAAGTCAATATCAATGCCCCATGGAAGAGTTATGGAGGTCACTGTAGCTTAACAAGATGGTCTTAATGCCCCTTGGAAGAGTGATGGAGGTCGCAGCGGCATAAATAGACAATGTCAATGCCCCTTGGAAGAGTGGTGGAGGTTAGAGTGGAATAAAAAGACAATACCAGTGCTCCTTGGAAGAGCTATGGAGTTCAGAGTGGTTTAAATTGACGTTTCTAATGCCCCTTGGAAGAGACGTGGAGGTCACAGTGGATTAAAAAGACAATATCAATGCCCCTTGGAACAGTGGTGGAGGTCTCAGTGGATTAAAAAGACAATATCAATGCCCCTTGGAAGAGTGGTGGAGGTCGCAATGGAATAAAAAGACAATATCAATGCCCCGTGGAAGGGACGTGGAGGTCACAGTAGCTTCACAAGACGGTTTTAATGCCTCCTGGAAGAGAGGTGGAGGTCGCAGTTGATTAAAAAGACAATATCAATGCCCCTTGGAAGAGTGGTGGAGGTCGCAGTGGAATAAATAGACAATATCAATGCCGCTTGGAAGAGTGGTGGATGTTACAGTCGAATAAAAAGACAATATCAATGCCTCTTGTAAGAGCGGTGGAGTTCAGAGTGTTTAACCAGACGGTTTTAATGCCCCTTGGAACAGACGAGGAGGTCATAGTAGCTAAACAAGACTTTTTTAATGCCTCTTGGAAGAGTTGTGGAGATCGCTGAGGATTTAAAAGACAATATCAATGCCCCTTAGAAGAGTGATGGAGGTTACAGTGGAATAAAAAGACAATATCAATGCCCTGTGTAAGAAACTTGGGGGTCACAGTAGCTTAACAAGACGGTTTTAATGCCCCTTGTATGAGTGGTGGAGCTAAGAGCAGTTTAACCAGACGATTTTAATGCCCCTTGGAAGAGACTTGAAGGTCACAGTAGCTTAACAATACGGTTTTAATGCCCCTTCTAAGAGAGGTGGAGGTCGCAATGGAATAAAACGACAATATTAATGCACCGTGGAAGGGACGTGGAGGTCACAGTAGCATAACAAGACTGTTTTATTGCCCATTGGAAGGGTGGTGGAGGTCGCAGTGGATAAAAAAGACAATATCAAAGCCCCTTGGAAGAGTGTTGGAGGTCGCAGTGGAATAAAAAGACAATATCAATGCCCCGTTGAAGGGATTTGGAGGTCACAGTAGCTTCACAAGACGGTTTTAATGCCCCTTGGAAGATAGCTGGAGGTCGCAGTTGATTAAAAAGACAATATCAATGCCGCTTGGAAGAGTGGTGGATGTTACAATCGAATAAAAAGGCAATATCAATGCCTCTTGTAAGAGTTGTGGAGTTCAGAGTGTTTAACCAGACGGTTTTAATGCCCCTTGGAAGAGACGAGGAGGTCACAGTAGCTTAACAAGACTGTTTTAATGCCCCTTGGAAGAGTGGTGGAGATCGTTGTGGATTTAAAAGACAATATCAATGCCCCTTAGAAGAGTGGTGGAGGTCGCAGTGGAATTTAAAGACAATATCAATGCCCCTTGGAAGTTTGGTGGAGGTTACAGTGGAATAAAAAGACAATATCAATGCCCCTTGGAAGAGTGATGGAGATTACAGTGGAATAAAAAGACAATATCAATGCCCTGTGTAAGAAACTTGGAGGTCACAGTAGCTTAACAAGACGGCTTTAATGCCCCTTGGAAAAGTCATGAACATCGCAGAGGAATAAAAAGACAATATCAATGCACTTGGAAGAGTGCAGAAGGCTACAATGGAATAAAAAGACATTGTCAATGCCCCTTGGAAGAGCTGTGGAGCGCAGAGCGGTTTAACCAGACGGTTTTAATGCCCCTTGGAAGAGACTAGGAGGTCTCAGTAGCATAACAATACGGTTTTAATGCCCCTTGGAAGACTGGTGGAGATCGCAGTGGAAAAGAGAGACAATATCAATGCCCCTTGGAAGAGTGGTGGAGGTCGCAGTAAAATAAAAAGACAATATCAACGCCCCTTGGAAGAGTGGTGAAGGTTAGAGTGGAATAAAAAGACATTATCAATGCCCCTTGGAAGAGCTGTGGAGTTCACAATGGTTTAACCAGAAGGTTTTAAGGCACCGTGGAATAAAAAGACAATATTAATGCCCCTTGGAAGAGTGGTGGAGGTCGCAGAAAAATAGAAAGACAATATCAATGATTACTGGAAGAGTGATGGAGGTCGCAGAGGATTAAAAAGACAAAATCAATGCCCCTTGGAAGAGTGGTGGAGGTTACAGTGGAATAAAAGGACAATATCAATGCCTCTTGCAAGAGCTGTGGAGTTCAGAGTGGTTTAAATTGACGGTTTTAATGCCCCATGGAAGAGACGTGGAGGTCACAGTGGCTTAACAAGACAGATTTAATGCCCCTTGGAAGAGAGGTGGAGGTTACAGTCGAGTAAAAATACAATATCAATGCCTCTTGGAAGAGCTGTGGAGTTCAGAGTGGTTTAACCAGACGGTTTTAATGCCCCTTGGAAGAGATGTGGAGGTCACAGTAGCTTATCAAAACTGTTTTAATGCCCCTTGGTAGTGTGGTGGAGGTAGCAGTGGATTAAAAAGACAATATCAATGCCCCTTAGAAGAGTGGTGGAGGTCGTAGTGGAATAAAAAGACCGTATCAATTCCACTTGGAAGAGATGTGGAGGTCGCAGTGGAATAAAAAGACAATATCAATGCCTCGTGGAAGAGACTTGGAGGTCACAGTAGCTTAACAAGATGGTTTTAATGCCCCTTGGAAGAGAGTTGGAGGTCGCAGTGGAATAAAAAGACAAAATCAATGCCCCTTGGAAGAGTGGTGGAGGTTACAGTAGCTTAACAAGATGGTTTTAATGCCCCTTGGAAGAGAGGTGGAGGTCGCAGTGGAATAAAAAGACAATATCAATGCCCCTTGGAAGAGTGGTATAGGTTACAGTGGAATAAAAAGACAATATCAATTCCCCTTGGAAGAGCTGTGGAGTTCACAGTGGTTTAACCAGAAGGTTTTAAGGCAGCGTGGAATAGACATGGAGGTCACAGTAGCTAAACAAGACGGTTTTAATGTCCCTTGGAAGAGTGGTGGAGTTTGCAGTTGTTTAAAAAGACAATATGAATGCCCCTTGGAAGAGTGGTGGAGGTCGCAGTGGAATAAAAAGACAATATCAATGCCCCGTGGATGGGACGGGGAGGTCACATTAGCTTAACAAGACGGCTTTAATGTTCCTTGGTAGAGTGGTGGAGGTTGCAGGGGATTAAAAAGACAATAACAATGCCCATTGGAAGAGTGGTGGAGGTTAGAGTGGAATAAAAAGACAATATCAATGCCCCTTGAAAAGCTGTTGAGTTCAGAGTGGTTTAACCAGATGGTTTTAATGCCGCTTGGAAGAGACGTGGAGGTCACAGTAGCTTAACAAGACTGTTTTAATGCCCCTTGGAAGAGAGATGGAAGTCGCAGTGGAATAAAAAGTCAATGTCAATGCCACTTGGAAGAGTGGTGGAGGATACAGTGGAATAAAAAGACAATATCAATGCCCTGTGGAATAAACATGGACGTGACAGTAGCTTAACAAGACGGCTTTAATGCCCCTTGGAAGAGTGATGGAGGTTGCAGTGGATTAAAAAGACAAAATCAATGCCCCTTGGAAGAGTGGTGGAGGTTACAGTGGAATAAAAAGTGAATATCAATGCCCCATGGAAGAGTTATGGAGGTCACTGTAGCTTAACAAGATGGTCTTAATGCCCCTTGGAAGAGTGATGGAGGTGGCAGTGGCATAAATAGACAATGTCAATGCCCCTTGGAAGAGTGGTGGAGGTTAGAGTGGAATAAAAAGACAATACCAGTGCTCCTTGGAAGAGCTATGGAGTTCAGAGTGGTTTAAATTGACGTTTCTAATGCCCCTTGGAAGAGACGTGGAGGTCACAGTGGATTAAAAAGACAATATCAATGCCCTTTGGAACAGTGGTGGAGGTCTCAGTGGATTAAAAAGACAATATCAATGCCCCTTGGAAGAGTGGTGGAGGTCGCAATGGAATAAAAAGACAATATCAATGCCCCGTGGAAGGGACGTGGAGGTCACAGTAGCTTCACAAGACGGTTTTAATGCCTCCTGGAAGAGAGGTGGAGGTCGCAGTTGATTAAAAAGACAATATTAATGCCCTTTGGAAGAGTGGTGGAGGTCGCAGTGGAATAAATAGACAATATCAATGCCGCTTGGAAGAGTGGTGGATGTTACAGTCGAATAAAAAGACAATATCAATGCCTCTTGTAAGAGCGGTGGAGTTCAGAGTGTTTAACCAGACGGTTTTACTGCCCCTTGGAACAGACGAGGAGGTCATAGTAGCTTAACAAGACTTTTTTAATGCCTCTTGGAAGAGTGGTGGAGATCGCTGTGGATTTAAAAGACAATATCAATGCCCCTTAGAAGAGTGATGGAGGTTACAGTGGAATAAAAAGACAATATCAATGCCCTGTGTAAGAAACTTGGGGCTCACAGGAGCTTAACAAGACGATTTTAATGCCCCTTGGAAGAGTGGTGGAGCTAAGAGCAGTTTAACCAGACGATTTTAATGCCCCTTGGAAGAGACTTGAAGGTCACAGTAGCTTAACAATACGGTTTTAATGCCCCTTCTAAGAGAGGTGGAGGTCGCAATGGAATAAAAAGACAATATTAATGTACCGTGGAAGGGACGTGGAGGTCACAGTAGCATAACAAGACTGTTTTAATGCCCATTGGAAGAGTGGTGGAGGTCGCAGTGGATAAAAAAGACAATATCAAAGCCCCTTGGAAGAGTGTTGGAGGTCGCAGTAGAATAAAAAGACAATATCAATGCGCCGTTGAAGGGATTTGGAGGTCACAGTAGCTTCACAAGACGGTTTTAATGCCCCTTGGAAGATAGGTGGAGGTCGCAGTTGATTAAAAAGACAATATCAATGCCCCTTGGAAGAGTGGTGGAGGTCGCAGTGGAATAAATAGACAATATCAATGCCGCTTGGAAGAGTGGTGGATGTTACAGTCGAATAAAAAGACAATATCAATGCCTCTTGTAAGAGTTGTGGAGTTCAGAGTGTTTAACCAGACTGTTTTAATGCCCCTTGGAAGAGACGAGGAGGTCACAGTAGCTTAACAAGACTGTTTTAATGCCCCTTGGAAGAGTGGTGGAGATCGTTGTGGATTTAAAAGACAATATCAATGCCCCTTAGAAGAGTGGTGGAGGTCGCAGTGGAATTTAAAGACAATATCTATGCCTCTTGGACGATTGGTGGAGGTTACAGTGGAATAAAAAGACAATATCAATGCCCCTTGGAAGAGTGATGGAGGTTACAGTGGAATAAAAAGACAATATCAATGCCCTGTGTAAGAAACTTGGAGGTCACAGTAGCTTAACAAGACGGCTTTAATGCCCCTTGGAAAAGTCATGAACGTCGCAGAGGAATAAAAAGACAATATCAATGCACTTGGAAGAGTGCAGAAGGCTACAATGGAATAAAAAGACATTGTCAATGCCCCTTGGAAGAGCTGTGGAGCGCAGAGCGGTTTAACCAGACGGTTTTAATGCCCCTTGGAAGAGACTAGGAGGTCTCAGTAGCTTAACAATACGGTTTTAATGCTCCTTGGAAGACTGGTGGAGATCGCAGTGGAAAAGAGAGACAATATCAATGCCCCTTGGAAGAGTGGTGGAGGTCGCAGTAAAATAAAAAGACAATATCAACGCCCCTTGGAAGAGTGGTGGAGGTTAGAGTGGAATAAAAAGACTATCAAATCCCCTTGGAAGAGTGGTGGAGGTCGCAGTGCAAAAAAAAGACAATATCAATGCCCCTTGGAAGAGACGTGGAGGTCACAGTGGAATAAAAAGACAATATTAATACCCCTTGGAAGAGTGGTGGAGGTCACAGTAAAATAAAAAACAATATCAATGCCCCTTGGAAGAGTGGTGGAGGTTAGAGTGGAATAAAAAGACAATATCAATGCCCCTTGGAAGAGCTGTGGAGTTCACAGTTGTTTAACCAGAAAGTTTTAATGCACCGTGGAAAAGACGTGGAGGTCACAGTATCTTAACAAGACGGTTTCAATGCTTCTTGGAAGAGTGATGGAGGTCGCAGTGGATTAAAAAGACAATATCAAAGCCCCTTGGAAGAGCTGTGGAGTTCAGAGTGTTTAATCAGACGGTTTTAATGCCCCTTGGAACAAACGAGGAGGTCATAGTAACTTAACAAGACTATTTTAATGCCTCTTGGAAGAGAGATGGAGGTCGCAGTGGATTAAAAAGACAAAATCAATGCCCCTTGGAAGAGTGGTGGAGGTTACAGTAGAATAAAAAGACAATATCAATGCCACTTGCAAGAGCTGTGAAGTTCAGAGTGGTTTAAATTCACGGTTTTAATGCCCCTTGGAAGAGATGTGCAGGTCACAGTAGCTTAACAAGATGGTTTTAATGCACCTTGGAAGAGTGGTGGAGGTCGCAGTGGATTAAAAAACATTATCGATGCCCCTTGGAAGATTGGTGGAGGTTACAGGGGAATAAAAAGACAATATCAATGCCCCTTGGAAGAGTGATGGAGGTTACAGTGGAATAAAAAGACAATATCAATGCCCTGTGTAAGAAACTTGGAGGTCACAGTAGCTTAACAAGACGGCTTTAATGCCCCTTGGAAGAGTCGTGAACGTCGCAGAGGAATAAAAAGACAATATCAATGCACTTGGAAGAGTGCAGAAGGTTACAATGGAATAAAAAGACATTGTCAATGCCCCTTGGAAGAGCTGTGGAGCGCAGAGCGGTTTAACCAGACGGTTTTAATGCCCCTTGGAAGAGACTAGGAGGTCTCAGTAGCTTAACAATACGGTTTTAATGCCCCTTGGAAGACTGGTGGAGATCGCAGTGGAAAAGAGAGACAATATCAATGCCCCTTGGAAGAGTGGTGGAGGTCGCAGTAAAATAAAAAGACAATATCAACGCCCCTTGGAAGAGTGGTGGAGGTTAGAGTGGAATAAAAAGACATTATCAATGCCCCTTGGAAGAGCTGTGGAGTTCACAGTGGTTTAACCAGAAGGTTTTAAGGCACCGTGGAATAAAAAGACAATATTAATGCCCCTTGGAAGAGTGGTGGAGGTCGCAGAAAAATAAAAAGACAATATCAATGATTATTGGAAGAGTGATGGAGGTCGCAGTGGATTGAAAAGACAAAATCAATGCCCCTTGGAAGAGTGGTGGAGGTTACAGTGGAATAAAAAGACAATATCAATGCCTCTTGCAAGAGCTGTGGAGTTCAGAGTGGTTTAAATTGACGGTTTTAATGCCCCATGGAAGAGACGTGGACGTCACAGTAGCTTAGCAAGACGGATTTAATGCCCCTTGGAAGAGAGGTGGAGGTTACAGTCGAGTAAAAATACAATATCAATGCCTCTTGGAAGAGCTGTGGAGTTCAGAGTGGTTTAACCAGACGGTTTTAATGCCCCTTGGAAGAGATGTGGAGGTCACAGTAGCTTATCAAAACTGTTTTAATGCCCCTTGGTAGAGTGGTGGAGGTAGCAGTGGATTAAAAAGACAATATCAATGCCCCTTAGAAGAGTGGTGGAGGTCGTAGTGGAATAAAAAGACAGTATCAATTTCACTTGGAAGAGATGTGGAGGTCGCAGTGGAATAAAAAGACAATATCAATGCCTCGTGGAAGAGACTTGGAGGTCACAGTAGCTTAACAAGATGGTTTTAATGCCCCTTGGAAGAGAGTTGGAGGTCGCAGTGGAATAAAAAGACAATATCAATGCCCCTTGGAAGAGTGGTGGAGGTTACAGAGGAATAAAAAGACAATATCAATGACCCTTGGAAGAGTGGTGGAGGTCGGAGTGGAATAAAAAGACAATATTAATGCCTCTTGAAAGAGTGGTGGAGGTCGAAGTAAACTAAAAAAAAATCAATGCCCCTTGGAAGAGTGGTGGAGGTTACAGTGGAATAAAAAAGACAATATCAATGCCCCATGGAAGAGCTGTGAAGTTCACAGTGGTTTAACCAGAAGGTTTTAAGGCACCGTGGAATAGACGTGGAGGTCACAGTAGCTAAACAACGCAGTTTTAATGCTTCTTGGAAGAGAGATGGAGGTCACAGTGGATTAAAAAGACAAAATCAATGCCCCATGGAAGAGCTGTGGAGTTCAGAGTGGTTTAAATTGACGGTTTTAATGCCCCTTGGAAGAGACGTGGAGGTCACAGTTGCTTAACAAGACGGTTTTAATGCCCCTTGGAAGAGTGGTGGAGGTCGCAGTGGATTAAAAAGACATTATCGATGCCCCTTGGAAGAATGGTGGAGGTCGCAGTGGAATAAGAAGAAAATATCAATGCCCCTTAGAAGAGTGGTGGAGGTTACAGTGGAATAAAAAGACAATATCAATGTCCCTTGGAAGAATGGTGGAGGTTACAGTGGAACAAAAAGACAATATCAAAGCCCCTTGGAAGAGTGGTGGAGGTTCCAATTAAATAAAAAGACAATATCAATGCCCCTTGGAAGAGATGTGGAGGTCACAGTGGAATAAAAAGACAATATTAATACCCCTTGGAAGAGTGGTGGAGGTCGCAGTAAAATAAAAAGACAACATCAATGCCCCTTGGAAGAGTGGTGGAGGTTAGAGTGGAATAGAAAGACAATATCAATGCCCCTTGGAAGAGCTGTGGAGTTCACAGTGGTTTAACCAGAAAGTTTTAATGCACCGTGGAAAAGACGTGGAGGTCACAGTAGCTTAACAAGACGGTTTCAATGCTTCTTGGAAGAGTGATGGAGGTCGCAGTGGATTAAAAAGACAATATCAAAGCCCCTTGGAAGAGCTGTGGAGTTCACAGTGGTTTAACCAGAAGGTTTTAAGGCACCGTGGAATAGACATGGAGGTCACAGTAGCTAAACAACACAGCTTTAATTCTTCTTGGAAGAGAGATGGAGGTCACAGTGGATTAAAAAGACAAAATCAATGCCCCTTGGAAGAGTGGTGGAGGTTACAGTAGAATAAAAAGACAATATCAATGCCACTTGCAAGAGCTGTGAAGTTCAGAGTGGTTTAAATTGACGGTTTTAATGCCCCTTGGAAGAGATGTGCAGGTCACAGTAGCTTAACAAGATGGTTTTAATGCACCTTGGAAGAGTGGTGGAGGTCGCAGTGGATTAAAAAGACATTATCGATGCACCTTGGAAGAGTGGTGGAGGTCGTAGTGGAATAAAAAGAAAATATCAATGCCCCTTAGAAGAGTGGTGGAGGTTACAGTGGAAAAAAAAAGACAATATCAATGTTCCTTAGAAGAGGGGTGAAGGTCGCAGTGGAATAAAAAGACTATATCAATGTCCCCTGGAAGAGTCGTGGAGGTCGCAGTGGAATAAAAAGACAATATCAATGCCCCTTGGAAGAGTGGTGGAGGTCGCAGTGGAATAAAAATACATTATCAATGGACAGTGGAAGGGACGTAGAGGTCACAGTAGCTTAACAAGACGGTTTTAATGCCCCTTGGAAGAGTGGTGGAGGTCGCAGTGGATTTAAAAGACTATAAAATCCCATTGGAAGAGTGGTGGAAGTTGCAGTGGAATAAAAAGACAATATCAATGCCCCTTGGAAGAGTGCTGGAGGTTACATTGGAAAAAAAAGACAATATCAATGCCCCTTGCAGGAGCTGTGGAGTACATAGTGGTTTAAATTGAGGGTTTTAATGCCCCTTGGAAGGGACGTGAAGGTGTCAGTAGCTTAACAAGACGGTTTTAATGCCCCTTGGAAGAGTTGTGGAGGTCGCAGTGGATTAAAAAGACAAAATCAATGCCCCTTGGAAGAGTGGTGGAGGTTACAGTAGAATAAAAAGACAATATCAATGCCACTTGCAAGAGCTGTGAAGTTCAGAGTGGTTTAAATTCACGGTTTTAATGCCCCTTGGAAGAGATGTGCAGGTCACAGTAGCTTAACAAGATGGTTTTAATGCACCTTGGAAGAGTGGTGGAGGTCGCAGTGGATTAAAAAGACATTATCGATGCACCTTGGAAGAGTGGTGGAGGTCGTAGTGGAATAGAAAGAAAATATCAATGCCCCTTAAAAGAGTGGTGGAGGTTACAGTGGAAAAAAAAAGACAATATCAATGTTCCTTGGAAGAGGGGTGAAGGTCGCAGTGGAATAAAAAGACTGTATCAATGTCCCTTGGAAGAGTCGTGGAGGTCGCAGTGGAATAAAAAGACAATATCAATGCCCCTTGGAAGAGTGGTGGAGGTCGCAGTGGAATAAAAAGACAATATCAATGGACAGTGGAAGGGACGTAGAGGTCACAGTAGACGGTTTTAATGCCCCTTGGAAGAGTGGTGGAGGTCGCAGTGGATTTAAAAGACTATAAAATCCCATTGGAAGAGCGGTGGAAGTTGCAGTGAAATAAAAAGACAATATCAATGCCCCTTGGAAGAGTGCTGGAGGTTACATTGGAAAAAAAAGACAATATCAATGCCCCTTGCAGGAGCTGTGGAGTACATAGTGGTTTAAATTGAGGGTTTTAATGCCCCTTGGAAGGGACGTGAAGGTGTCAGTAGCTTAACAAGACGGTTTTAATGCCCCTTGGAAGAGTTGTGGAGGTCGCAGTGGATTAAAAAGACAATATGAATGCCCCTTGTAAGAGTGGTGGAGGTCGAAGTGGAATAAAAAGACAATATCAATGCCCCTTGGAAGAGTGGTGGAGGTTACAGTTGAATAAAAAGACAATATCAATGCCCCTTGGAAGAGTGATGGAGTTTACAGTGGAACAAAAAGACAATATCAATGCCCCTTGGAGCAGCGGTGGAGGTTACAATTAAATAAAAAGACAATATTATTGCCCCGTGGAAGAGATGTGGAGGTCACAATAGCTTAACAAGACGGTTTTAATGCCCCTTGGAAGAGTGGTGGAGGTCGCAGTGGAATAAAAAGACAATATCAATGCCCCTTGGACGAGTGGTGGAGGTTACAGTGGAATAAAAAGGCAATAATAATGCCCCTTGGAAGTGCTGTGGAGTTCAGAGTGGTATAACCAGACGGTTTTAACGCTCCTTGGAATTGACGTGGAGGTCAAAGTAACTTAACAAGACGGTTTTAATGCCCCTTGGAAGAGTGGTGGAGGTCGCAATGGAATAAAAAGACAATATTAATGCACCGTGGAAGGGACGTGGAGGTCACAGTAGCATAACAAGACTGTTTTAATGCCCATTGGAAGAGTGGTGGAGGTCGCAGTGGAATAAAAAGACAATATCAAAGCACCTTGGAAGAGTGTTGGAGGTCGCAGTGGAATAAAAAGACAATATCAATGCCCCGTTGAAGGGATTTGGAGGTCACTGTAGCTTCACAAGACGGTTTTAATGCAACTTGGAAGATAGGTGGAGGTCGCAGTTGATTAAAAAGACAATATCAATGCCCCTTGGAAGAGTGGTGGAGGTCGCAGTGGAATAAATAGACAATATCAATGCAGCTTGGAAGAGTGGTGGATGTTACAGTCGAATAAAAAGACAATATCAATGCCTCTTGTAAGAGCTGTGGATTTCAGAGTGTTTAACCAGACGGTTTTAATGCCCCTTGGAAGAGACGAGGAAGTCACAGCAGCTTAACAAGACTGTTTAAATGCCCCTTGGAGGAGTGGTGGAGATCGTTGTGGATTTAAAAGACAATATCAATGCCCCTTAGAAGAGTGGTGGAGGTCGCAGTGGAATAAAAAGACAATATCAATGCCCCTTGGAAGATTGGTGGAGGTTACAGGGGAATAAAAAGACAATATCAATGCCCCTTGGAAGAGTGATGGAGGTTACAGTGGAATAAAAAGACAATATCAATGCCCTGTGTAAGAAACTTGGAGGTCACAGTAGCTTAACAAGACGGCTTTAATGCCCCTTGGAAGAGTCGTGAACGTCGCAGAGGAATAAAAACACAATATCAATGCACTTGGAAGAGTGCAGAAGGTTACAATGGAATAAAAAGACATTGTCAATGCCCCTTGGAAGAGCTGTGGAGCGCAGAGCGGTTTAACCAGACGGTTTTAATGCCCCTTGGAAGAGACTAGGAGGTCTCAGTAGCTTAACAATACGGTTTTAATGCCCCTTGGAAGACTGGTGGAGATCGCAGTGGAAAAGAGAGACAATATCAATGCCCCTTGGAAGAGTGGAGGAGGTCGCAGTAAAATAAAAAGACAATATCAATGCCCCTTGGAAGAGTGGTGGAGGTTAGAGTGGAATAAAAAGACATTATCAATGCCCCTTGGAAGAGCTGTGGAGTTCACAGTGGTTTAACCAGAAGGTTTTAAGGCACCGTGGAATAAAAAGACAATATTAATGCCCCTTGGAAGAGTGGTGGAGGTCGCAGAAAAATAAAAAGACAATATCAATGATTATTGGAAGAGTGATGGAGGTCGCAGTGGATTGAAAAGACAAAATCAATGCCCCTTGGAAGAGTGGTGGAGGTCGAAGTGGAATAAAAAGACAATATCAATGCCCCTTGGAAGAGTGGTGGAGGTTACAGTTGAATAAAAAGACAATATCAATGCCCCTTGGAAGAGTGATGGAGTTTACAGTGGAACAAAAGGACAATATCAATGCCCATTGGAGCAGCGGTGGAGGTTACAATTAAATAAAAAGACAATATTATTGCCCCGTGGAAGAGATGTGGAGGTCACAATAGCTTAACAAGACGGTTTTAATGCCCCTTGGAAGAGTGGTGGAGGTCGCAGTGGAATAAAAAGACAATATCAATGCCCCTTGGACGAGTGGTGGAGGTTACAGTGGAATAAAAAGACAATAATAATGCCCCTTGGAAGAGCTGTGGAGTTCAGAGTGGTATAACCAGACGGTTTTAACGCTCCTTGGAATTGACGTGGGGGTCAAAGTAACTTAACAAGACGGTTTTAATGCCCCTTGGAAGAGTGGTGGAGGTCGCAATGGAATAAAAAGACAATATTAATGCACCGTGGAAGGGACGTGGAGGTCACAGTAGCATAACAAGACTGTTTTAATGCCCATTGGAAGAGTGGTGGAGGTCGCAGTGGAATAAAAAGACAATATCAAAGCACCTTGGAAGAGTGTTGGAGGTCGCAGTGGAATAAAAAGACAATATCAATGCCCCGTTGAAGGGATTTGGAGGTCACTGTAGCTTCACAAGACGGTTTTAATGCAACTTGGAAGATAGGTGGAGGTCGCAGTTGATTAAAAAGACAATATCAATGCCCCTTGGAAGAGTGGTGGAGGTCGCAGTGGAATAAATAGACAATATCAATGCAGCTTGGAAGAGTGGTGGATGTTACAGTCGAATAAAAAGACAATATCAATGCCTCTTGTAAGAGCTGTGGATTTCAGAGTGTTTAACCAGACGGTTTTAATGCCCCTTGGAAGAGACGAGGAAGTCACAGCAGCTTAACAAGACTGTTTTAATGCCCCTTGGAGGAGTGGTGGAGATCGTTGTGGATTTAAAAGACAATATCAATGCCCCTTAGAAGAGTGGTGGAGGTCGCAGTGGAATAAAAAGACAATATCAATGCCCCTTGGAAGATTGGTGGAGGTTACAGGGGAATAAAAAGACAATATCAATGCCCCTTGGAAGAGTGATGGAGGTTACAGTGGAATAAAAAGACAATATCAATGCCCTGTGTAAGAAACTTGGAGGTCACAGTAGCTTAACAAGACGGCTTTAATGCCCCTTGGAAGAGTCGCGAACGTCGCAGAGGAATAAAAAGACAATATCAATGCACTTGGAAGAGTGCAGAAGGTTACAATGGAATAAAAAGACATTGTCAATGCCCCTTGGAAGAGCTGTGGAGCGCAGAGCGGTTTAACCAGACGGTTTTAATGCCCCTTGGAAGAGACTAGGAGGTCTCAGTAGCTTAACAATACGGTTTTAATGCCCCTTGGAAGACTGGTGGAGATCGCAGTGGAAAAGAGAGACAATATCAATGCCCCTTGGAAGAGTGGTGGAGGTCGCAGTAAAATAAAAAGACAATATCAACGCCCCTTGGAAGAGTGGTGGAGGTTAGAGTGGAATAAAAAGACATTATCAATGCCCCTTGGAAGAGCTGTGGAGTTCACAGTGGTTTAACCAGAAGGTTTTAAGGCACCGTGGAATAAAAAGACAATATTAATGCCCCTTGGAAGAGTGGTGGAGGTCGCAGAAAAATAAAAAGACAATATCAATGATTATTGGAAGAGTGATGGAGGTCGCAGTGGATTGAAAAGACAAAATCAATGCCCCTTGGAAGAGTGGTGGAGGTTACAGTGGAATAAAAAGACAATATCAATGCCTCTTGCAAGAGCTGTGGAGTTCAGAGTGGTTTAAATTGACGGTTTTAATGCCCCATGGAAGAGACGTGGACGTCACAGTAGCTTAGCAAGACGGATTTAATGCCCCTTGGAAGAGAGGTGGAGGTTACAGTCGAGTAAAAATACAATATCAATGCCTCTTGGAAGAGCTGTGGAGTTCAGAGTGGTTTAACCAGACGGTTTTAATGCCCCTTGGAAGAGATGTGGAGGTCACAGTAGCTTATCAAAACTGTTTTAATGCCCCTTGGTAGAGTGGTGGAGGTAGCAGTGGATTAAAAAGACAATATCAATGCCCCTTAGAAGAGTGGTGGAGGTCGTAGTGGAATAAAAAGACAGTATCAATTTCACTTGGAAGAGATGTGGAGGTCGCAGTGGAATAAAAAGACAATATCAATGCCTCGTGGAAGAGACTTGGAGGTCACAGTAGCTTAACAAGATGGTTTTAATGCCCCTTGGAAGAGAGTTGGAGGTCGCAGTGGAATAAAAAGACAATATCAATGCCCCTTGGAAGAGTGGTGGAGGTTACAGAGGAATAAAAAGACAATATCAATGACCCTTGGAAGAGTGGTGGAGGTCGTAGTGGAATAAAAAGACAATATTAATGCCTCTTGAAAGAGTGGTGGAGGTCGAAGTAAACTAAAAAAAAATCAATGCCCCTTGGAAGAGTGGTGGAGGTTACAGTGGAATAAAAAAGACAATATCAATGCCCCATGGAAGAGCTGTGAAGTTCACAGTGGTTTAACCAGAAGGTTTTAAGGCACCGTGGAATAGACGTGGAGTTCACAGTAGCTAAACAACACAGTTTTAATGCTTCTTGGAAGAGAGATGGAGGTCACAGTGGATTAAAAAGACAAAATCAATGCCCCATGGAAGAGCTGTGGAGTTCAGAGTGGTTTAAATTGACGGTTTTAATGCCCCTTGGAAGAGACGTGGAGGTCACAGTTGCTTAACAAGACGGTTTTAATGCCCCTTGGAAGAGTGGTGGAGGTCGCAGTGGATTAAAAAGACATTATCGATGCCCCTTGGAAGAATGGTGGAGGTCGCAGTGGAATAAGAAGAAAATATCAATGCCCCTTAGAAGAGTGGTGGAGGTTACAGTGGAATAAAAAGACAATATCAATGTCCCTTGGAAGAATGGTGGAGGTTACAGTGGAACAAAAAGACAATATCAAAGCCCCTTGGAAGAGTGGTGGAGGTTCCAATTAAATAAAAAGACAATATCAATGCCCCTTGGAAGAGATGTGGAGGTCACAGTGGAATAAAAAGACAATATTAATACCCCTTGGAAGAGTGGTGGAGGTCGCAGTAAAATAAAAAGACAACATCAATGCCCCTTGGAAGAGTGGTGGAGGTTAGAGTGGAATAGAAAGACAATATCAATGCCCCTTGGAAGAGCTGTGGAGTTCACAGTGGTTTAACCAGAAAGTTTTAATGCACCGTGGAAAAGACGTGGAGGTCACAGTAGCTTAACAAGACGGTTTCAATGCTTCTTGGAAGAGTGATGGAGGTCGCAGTGGATTAAAAAGACAATATCAAAGCCCCTAGGAAGAGCTGTGGAGTTCACAGTGGTTTAACCAGAAGGTTTTAAGGCACCGTGGAATAGACATGGAGGTCACAGTAGCTAAACAACACAGCTTTAATTCTTCTTGGAAGAGAGATGGAGGTCGCAGTGGATTAAAAAGACAAAATCAATGCCCCTTGGAAGAGTGGTGGAGGTTACAGTAGAATAAAAAAACAATATCAATGCCACTTGCAAGAGCTGTGAAGTTCAGAGTGGTTTAAATTGACGGTTTTAATGCCCCTTGGAAGAGATGTGCAGGTCACAGTAGCTTAACAAGATGGTTTTAATGCACCTTGGAAGAGTGGTGGAGGTCGCAGTGGATTAAAAAGACATTATCGATGCACCTTGGAAGAGTGGTGGAGGTCGTAGTGGAATAAAAAGAAAATATCAATGCCCCTTAGAAGAGTGGTGGAGGTTACAGTGGAAAAAAAAAGACAATATCAATGTTCCTTAGAAGAGGGGTGAAGGTCGCAGTGGAATAAAAAGACTATATCAATGTCCCCTGGAAGAGTCGTGGAGGTCGCAGTGGAATAAAAAGACAATATCAATGCCCCTTGGAAGAGTGGTGGAGGTCGCAGTGGAATAAAAAGACAATATCAATGGACCGTGGAAGGGACGTAGAGGTCACAGTAGCTTAACAAGACGGTTTTAATGCCCCTTGGAAGAGTGGTGGAGGTCGCAGTGGATTTAAAAGACTATAAAATCCCATTGGAAGAGTGGTGGAAGTTGCAGTGGAATAAAAAGACAATATCAATGCCCCTTGGAAGAGTGCTGGAGGTTACATTGGAAAAAAAAGACAATATCAATGCCCCTTGCAGGAGCTGTGGAGTACATAGTGGTTTAAATTGAGGGTTTTAATGCCCCTTGGAAGGGACGTGAAGGTGTCAGTAGCTTAACAAGACGGTTTTAATGCCCCTTGGAAGAGTTGTGGAGGTCGCAGTGGATTAAAAAGACAAAATCAATGCCCCTTGGAAGAGTGGTGGAGGTTACAGTAGAATAAAAAGACAATATCAATGCCACTTGCAAGAGCTGTGAAGTTCAGAGTGGTTTAAATTCACGGTTTTAATGCCCCTTGGAAGAGATGTGCAGGTCACAGTAGCTTAACAAGATGGTTTTAATGCACCTTGGAAGAGTGGTGGAGGTCGCAGTGGATTAAAAAGACATTATCGATGCACCTTGGAAGAGTGGTGGAGGTCGTAGTGGAATAGAAAGAAAATATCAATGCCCCTTAAAAGAGTGGTGGAGGTTACAGTGGAAAAAAAAAGACAATATCAATGTTCCTTGGAAGAGGGGTGAAGGTCGCAGTGGAATAAAAAGACTGTATCAATGTCCCTTGGAAGAGTCGTGGAGGTCGCAGTGGAATAAAAAGACAATATCAATGCCCCTTGGAAGAGTGGTGGAGGTCGCAGTGGAATAAAAAGACAATATCAATGGACAGTGGAAGGGACGTAGAGGTCACAGTAGACGGTTTTAATGCCCCTTGGAAGAGTGGTGGAGGTCGCAGTGGATTTAAAAGACTATAAAATCCCATTGGAAGAGTGGTGGAAGTTGCAGTGCAATAAAAAGACAATATCAATGCCCCTTGGAAGAGTGCTGGAGGTTACATTGGAAAAAAAAGACAATATCAATGCCCCTTGCAGGAGCTGTGGAGTACATAGTGGTTTAAATTGAGGGTTTTAATGCCCCTTGGAAGGGACGTGAAGGTGTCAGTAGCTTAACAAGACGGTTTTAATGCCCCTTGGAAGAGTTGTGGAGGTCGCAGTGGATTAAAAAGACAATATGAATGCCCCTTGTAAGAGTGGTGGAGGTCGAAGTGGAATAAAAAGACAATATCAATGCCCCTTGGAAGAGTGGTGGAGGTTACAGTTGAATAAAAAGACAATATCAATGCCCCTTGGAAGAGTGATGGAGTTTACAGTGGAACAAAAAGACAATATCAATGCCCCTTGGAGCAGCGGTGGAGGTTACAATTAAATAAAAAGACAATATTATTGCCCCGTGGAAGAGATGTGGAGGTCACAATAGCTTAACAAGACGGTTTTAATGCCCCTTGGAAGAGTGGTGGAGGTCGCAGTGGAATAAAAAGACAATATCAATGCCCCTTGGACGAGTGGTGGAGGTTACAGTGGAATAAAAAGACAATAATAATGCCCCTTGGAAGAGCTGTGGAGTTCAGAGTGGTATAACCAGACGGTTTTAACGCTCCTTGGAATTGACGTGGAGGTCAAAGTA
Organism: Phyllobates terribilis; assembly: GCF_046119375.1. Classification (NCBI taxonomy): domain Eukaryota; kingdom Metazoa; phylum Chordata; class Amphibia; order Anura; family Dendrobatidae; genus Phyllobates; species Phyllobates terribilis. Next base: position 2,622,793 of record NW_027362985.1, on the reverse strand, counting down.
ACTTAACAAGACGGTTTTAATGCCCCTTGGAAGAGTGGTGGAGGTCGCAATGGAATAAAAAGACAATATTAATGCACCGTGGAAGGGACGTGGAGGTCACAGTAGCATAACAAGACTGTTTTAATGCCCATTGGAAGAGTGGTGGAGGTCGCAGTGGAATAAAAAGACAATATCAAAGCACCTTGGAAGAGTGTTGGAGGTCGCAGTGGAATAAAAAGACAATATCAATGCCCCGTTGAAGGGATTTGGAGGTCACTGTAGCTTCACAAGACGGTTTTAATGCAACTTGGAAGATAGGTGGAGGTCGCAGTTGATTAAAAAGACAATATCAATGCCCCTTGGAAGAGTGGTGGAGGTCGCAGTGGAATAAATAGACAATATCAATGCAGCTTGGAAGAGTGGTGGATGTTACAGTCGAATAAAAAGACAATATCAATGCCTCTTGTAAGAGCTGTGGATTTCAGAGTGTTTAACCAGACGGTTTTAATGCCCCTTGGAAGAGACGAGGAAGTCACAGCAGCTTAACAAGACTGTTTTAATGCCCCTTGGAGGAGTGGTGGAGATCGTTGTGGATTTAAAAGACAATATCAATGCCCCTTAGAAGAGTGGTGGAGGTCGCAGTGGAATAAAAAGACAATATCAATGCCCCTTGGAAGATTGGTGGAGGTTACAGGGGAATAAAAAGACAATATCAAAGCCCCTAGGAAGAGCTGTGGAGTTCACAGTGGTTTAACCAGAAGGTTTTAAGGCACCGTGGAATAGACATGGAGGTCACAGTAGCTAAACAACACAGCTTTAATTCTTCTTGGAAGAGAGATGGAGGTCGCAGTGGATTAAAAAGACAAAATCAATGCCCCTTGGAAGAGTGGTGGAGGTTACAGTAGAATAAAAAGACAATATCAATGCCACTTGCAAGAGCTGTGAAGTTCAGAGTGGTTTAAATTGACGGTTTTAATGCCCCTTGGAAGAGATGTGCAGGTCACAGTAGCTTAACAAGATGGTTTTAATGCACCTTGGAAGAGTGGTGGAGGTCGCAGTGGATTAAAAAGACATTATCGATGCACCTTGGAAGAGTGGTGGAGGTCGTAGTGGAATAAAAAGAAAATATCAATGCCCCTTAGAAGAGTGGTGGAGGTTACAGTGGAAAAAAAAAGACAACATCAATGTTCCTTAGAAGAGGGGTGAAGGTCGCAGTGGAATAAAAAGACTATATCAATGTCCCCTGGAAGAGTCGTGGAGGTCGCAGTGGAATAAAAAGACAATATCAATGCCCCTTGGAAGAGTGGTGGAGGTCGCAGTGGAATAAAAAGACAATATCAATGGACCGTGGAAGGGACGTAGAGGTCACAGTAGCTTAACAAGACGGTTTTAATGCCCCTTGGAAGAGTGGTGGAGGTCGCAGTGGATTTAAAAGACTATAAAATCCCATTGGAAGAGTGGTGGAAGTTGCAGTGGAATAAAAAGACAATATCAATGCCCCTTGGAAGAGTGCTGGAGGTTACATTGGAAAAAAAAGACAATATCAATGCCCCTTGCAGGAGCTGTGGAGTACATAGTGGTTTAAATTGAGGGTTTTAATGCCCCTTGGAAGGGACGTGAAGGTGTCAGTAGCTTAACAAGACGGTTTTAATGCCCCTTGGAAGAGTTGTGGAGGTCGCAGTGGATTAAAAAGACAAAATCAATGCCCCTTGGAAGAGTGGTGGAGGTTACAGTAGAATAAAAAGACAATATCAATGCCACTTGCAAGAGCTGTGAAGTTCAGAGTGGTTTAAATTCACGGTTTTAATGCCCCTTGGAAGAGATGTGCAGGTCACAGTAGCTTAACAAGATGGTTTTAATGCACCTTGGAAGAGTGGTGGAGGTCGCAGTGGATTAAAAAGACATTATCGATGCACCTTGGAAGAGTGGTGGAGGTCGTAGTGGAATAGAAAGAAAATATCAATGCCCCTTAAAAGAGTGGTGGAGGTTACAGTGGAAAAAAAAAGACAATATCAATGTTCCTTGGAAGAGGGGTGAAGGTCGCAGTGGAATAAAAAGACTGTATCAATGTCCCTTGGAAGAGTCGTGGAGGTCGCAGTGGAATAAAACGACAATATCAATGCCCCTTGGAAGAGTGGTGGAGGTCGCAGTGGAATAAAAAGACAATATCAATGGACAGTGGAAGGGACGTAGAGGTCACAGTAGACGGTTTTAATGCCACTTGGAAGAGTGGTGGAGGTCGCAGTGGATTTAAAAGACTATAAAATCCCATTGGAAGAGTGGTGGAAGTTGCAGTGCAATAAAAAGACAATATCAATGCCCCTTGGAAGAGTGCTGGAGGTTACATTGGAAAAAAAAGACAATATCAATGCCCCTTGCAGGAGCTGTGGAGTACATAGTGGTTTAAATTGAGGGTTTTAATGCCCCTTGGAAGGGACGTGAAGGTGTCAGTAGCTTAACAAGACGGTTTTAATGCCCCTTGGAAGAGTTGTGGAGGTCGCAGTGGATTAAAAAGACAATATGAATGCCCCTTGTAAGAGTGGTGGAGGTCGAAGTGGAATAAAAAGACAATATCAATGCCCCTTGGAAGAGTGGTGGAGGTTACAGTTGAATAAAAAGACAATATCAATGCCCCTTGGAAGAGTGATGGAGTTTACAGTGGAACAAAAAGACAATATCAATGCCCCTTGGAGCAGCGGTGGAGGTTACAATTAAATAAAAAGACAATATTATTGCCCCGTGGAAGAGATGTGGAGGTCACAATAGCTTAACAAGACGGTTTTAATGCCCCTTGGAAGAGTGGTGGAGGTCGCAGTGGAATAAAAAGACAATATCAATGCCCCTTGGACGAGTGGTGGAGGTTACAGTGGAATAAAAAGACAATAATAATGCCCCTTGGAAGAGCTGTGGAGTTCAGAGTGGTATAACCAGACGGTTTTAACGCTCCTTGGAATTGACGTGGAGGTCAAAGTAACTTAACAAGACGGTTTTAATGCCCCTTGGAAGAGTGGTGGAGGTCGCAATGGAATAAAAAGACAATATTAATGCACCGTGGAAGGGACGTGGAGGTCACAGTAGCATAACAAGACTGTTTTAATGCCCATTGGAAGAGTGGTGGAGGTCGCAGTGGAATAAAAAGACAATATCAAAGCACCTTGGAAGAGTGTTGGAGGTCGCAGTGGAATAAAAAGACAATATCAATGCCCCGTTGAAGGGATTTGGAGGTCACTGTAGCTTCACAAGACGGTTTTAATGCAACTTGGAAGATAGGTGGAGGTCGCAGTTGATTAAAAAGACAATATCAATGCCCCTTGGAAGAGTGGTGGAGGTCGCAGTGGAATAAATAGACAATATCAATGCAGCTTGGAAGAGTGGTGGATGTTACAGTCGAATAAAAAGACAATATCAATGCCTCTTGTAAGAGCTGTGGATTTCAGAGTGTTTAACCAGACGGTTTTAATGCCCCTTGGAAGAGACGAGGAAGTCACAGCAGCTTAACAAGACTGTTTTAATGCCCCTTGGAGGAGTGGTGGAGATCGTTGTGGATTTAAAAGACAATATCAATGCCCCTTAGAAGAGTGGTGGAGGTCGCAGTGGAATAAAAAGACAATATCAATGCCCCTTGGAAGATTGGTGGAGGTTACAGGGGAATAAAAAGACAATATCAATGCCCCTTGGAAGAGTGATGGAGGTTACAGTGGAATAAAAAGACAATATCAATGCCCTGTGTAAGAAACTTGGAGGTCACAGTAGCTTAACAAGACGGCTTTACTGCCCCTTGGAAGAGTCGTGAACGTCGCAGAGGAATAAAAAGACAATATCAATGCACTTGGAAGAGTGCAGAAGGTTACAATGGAATAAAAAGACATTGTCAATGCCCCTTGGAAGAGCTGTGGAGCGCAGAGCGGTTTAACCAGACGGTTTTAATGCCCCTTGGAAGAGACTAGGAGGTCTCAGTAGCTTAACAATACGGTTTTAATGCCCCTTGGAAGACTGGTGGAGATCGCAGTGGAAAAGAGAGACAATATCAATGCCCCTTGGAAGAGTGGTGGAGGTCGCAGTAAAATAAAAAGACAATATCAACGCCCCTTGGAAGAGTGGTGGAGGTTAGAGTGGAATAAAAAGACATTATCAATGCCCCTTGGAAGAGCTGTGGAGTTCACAGTGGTTTAACCAGAAGGTTTTAAGGCACCGTGGAATAAAAAGACAATATTAATGCCCCTTGGAAGAGTGGTGGAGGTCGCAGAAAAATAAAAAGACAATATCAATGATTATTGGAAGAGTGATGGAGGTCGCAGTGGATTGAAAAGACAAAATCAATGCCCCTTGGAAGAGTGGTGGAGGTTACAGTGGAATAAAAAGACAATATCAATGCCTCTTGCAAGAGCTGTGGAGTTCAGAGTGGTTTAAATTGACGGTTTTAATGCCCCATGGAAGAGACGTGGACGTCACAGTAGCTTAGCAAGACGGATTTAATGCCCCTTGGAAGAGAGGTGGAGGTTACAGTCGAGTAAAAATACAATATCAATGCCTCTTGGAAGAGCTGTGGAGTTCAGAGTGGTTTAACCAGACGGTTTTAATGCCCCTTGGAAGAGATGTGGAGGTCACAGTAGCTTATCAAAACTGTTTTAATGCCCCTTGGTAGAGTGGTGGAGGTAGCAGTGGATTAAAAAGACAATATCAATGCCCCTTAGAAGAGTGGTGGAGGTCGTAGTGGAATAAAAAGACAGTATCAATTCCACTTGGAAGAGATGTGGAGGTCGCAGTGGAATAAAAAGACAATATCAATGCCTCGTGGAAGAGACTTGGAGGTCACAGTATCTTAACAAGATGGTTTTAATGCCCCTTGGAAGAGAGTTGGAGGTCGCAGTGGAATAAAAAGACAATATCAATGCCCCTTGGAAGAGTGGTGGAGGTTACAGAGGAATAAAAAGACAATATCAATGACCCTTGGAAGAGTGGTGGAGGTCGGAGTGGAATAAAAAGACAATATTAATGCCTCTTGAAAGAGTGGTGGAGGTCGAAGTAAACTAAAAAAAAATCAATGCCCCTTGGAAGAGTGGTGGAGGTTACAGTGGAATAAAAAAGACAATATCAATGCCCCATGGAAGAGCTGTGAAGTTCACAGTGGTTTAACCAGAAGGTTTTAAGGCACCGTGGAATAGACGTGGAGGTCACAGTAGCTAAACAACACAGTTTTAATGCTTCTTGGAAGAGAGATGGAGGTCGCAGTGGATTAAAAAGACAAAATCAATGCCCCATGGAAGAGCTGTGGAGTTCAGAGTGGTTTAAATTGACGGTTTAAATGCCCCTTGGAAGAGACGTGGAGGTCACAGTTGCTTAACAAGATGGTTTTAATGCCCCTTGGAAGAGTGGTGGAGGTCGCAGTGGATTAAAAAGACATTATCGATGCCCCTTGGAAGAATGGTGGAGGTCGCAGTGGAATAAGAAGAAAATATCAATGCCCCTTAGAAGAGTGGTGGAGGTTACAGTGGAATAAAAAGACAATATCAATGTCCCTTGGAAGAATGGTGGAGGTTACAGTGGAACAAAAAGACAATATCAAAGCCCCTTGGAAGAGTGGTGGACGTTCCAATTAAATAAAAAGACAATATCAATGCCCCTTGGAAGAGATGTGGAGGTCACAGTGGAATAAAAAGACAATATTAATACCCCTTGGAAGAGTGGTGGAGGTCGCAGTAAAATAAAAAGACAACATCAATGCCCCTTGGAAGAGTGGTGGAGGTTAGAGTGGAATAGAAAGACAATATCAATGCCCCTTGGAAGAGCTGTGGAGTTCACAGTGGTTTAACCAGAAAGTTTTAATGCACCGTGGAAAAGACGTGGAGGTCACAGTAGCTTAACAAGACGGTTTCAAGGCTTCTTGGAAGAGTGATGGAGGTCGCAGTGGATTAAAAAGACAATATCAAAGCCCCTTGGAAGAGCTGTGGAGTTCACAGTGGTTTAACCAGAAGGTTTTAAGGCACCGTGGAATAGACATGGAGGTCACAGTAGCTAAACAACACAGCTTTAATTCTTCTTGGAAGAGAGATGGAGGTCGCAGTGGATTAAAAAGACAAAATCAATGCCCCTTGGAAGAGTGGTGGAGGTTACAGTAGAATAAAAAGACAATATCAATGCCACTTGCAAGAGCTGTGAAGTTCAGAGTGGTTTAAATTGACGGTTTTAATGCCCCTTGGAAGAGATGTGCAGGTCACAGTAGCTTAACAAGATGGTTTTAATGCACCTTGGAAGAGTGGTGGAGGTCGCAGTGGATTAAAAAGACATTATCGATGCACCTTGGAAGAGTGGTGGAGGTCGTAGTGGAATAAAAAGAAAATATCAATGCCCCTTAGAAGAGTGGTGGAGGTTACAGTGGAAAAAAAAAGACAATATCAATGTTCCTTGGAAGAGGGGTGAAGGTCGCAGTGGAATAAAAAGACTATATCAATGTCCCCTGGAAGAGTCGTGGAGGTCGCAGTGGAATAAAAAGACAATATCAATGCCCCTTGGAAGAGTGGTGGAGGTCGCAGTGGAATAAAAAGACAATATCAATGGACCGTGGAAGGGACGTAGAGGTCACAGTAGCTTAACAAGACGGTTTTAATGCCCCTTGGAAGAGTGGTGGAGGTCGCAGTGGATTTAAAAGACTATAAAATCCCATTGGAAGAGTGGTGGAAGTTGCAGTGGAATAAAAAGACAATATCAATGCCCCTTGGAAGAGTGCTGGAGGTTACATTGGAAAAAAATGACAATATTAATGCCCCTTGCAAGAGCTGTGGAGCACAGAGTGGTTTAAATTGAGGGTTTTAATGCCCCTTGGAAGGGACGTGAAGGTGACAGTAGCTTAACAAGACGGTTTTAATGTCCCTTGGAAGAGTTGTGGAGGTCGCAGTGGATTAAAAAGACAATATGAATGCCCCTTGTAAGAGTGGTGGAGGTCGAAGTGGAATAAAAAGACAATATCAATGCCCCTTGGAAGAGTGGTGGAGGTTACAGTTGAATAAAAAGACAATATCAATGCCCCTTGGAAGAGTGATGGAGTTTACAGTGAACAAAAAGACAATAGCAATGCCCCTTGGAACAGTGGTGGATTTTACAATTAAATAAAAAGACAATATTAATGCCCCGTGTAAGAGATGTGGAGGTCACAATAGCTTAACAAGACGGTTTTAATGCCCCTTGGAAGAGTGGTGGAGGTCGCAGTGGAATAAAAAGACACTATCAATGCCCTGTGGAAGGGACGTGGAGGTCACAGTAGCTTAACAAGACGGTTTTAATGTCCCTTGGAAGAGTTGTGGAGGTCGCAGTGGATTAAAGAGACAATATGAATGCCCCTTGTAAGAGTGGTGGAGGTCGAAGTGGAATAAAAAGACAATATCAATGCCCCTTGGAAGAGTGGTGGAGGTTACAGTTGAATAAAAAGACAATATCAATGCCCCTTGGAAGAGTGATGGAGTTTACAGTGAACAAAAAGACAATAGCAAAGCCCCTTGGAGCAGTGGTGGATTTTACAATTAAATAAAAAGACAATATTAATGCCCCGTGTAAGAGATGTGGAGGTCACAATAGCTTAACAAGACGGTTTTAATGCCCCTTGGAAGAGTGGTGGAGGTTGCAGTGGAATAAAAAGACACTATCAATGCCCTGTGGAAGGGACGTGGAGGTCACAGTAGCTTAACAAGACGGTTTTAATGTCCCTTGGAAGAGTTGTGGAGGTCGCAGTGGATTAAAAAGACAAAATGAATGCCCCTTGTAAGAGTGGTGGAGGTCGAAGTGGAATAAAAAGACAATATCAATGCCCCTTGGAAGAGTGGTGGAGGTTACAGTGGAATAAAAAGACAATATCAATGCCCCTTGGAAGAGTGATGGAGTTTACAGTGAACAAAAAGACAATATCAATGCCCCTTGGAACAGTGGTGGAGGTTACAATTAAATGAAAAGACAATATTAATGCCCCGTGGAAGAGATGTGGAGGTCACAATAGCTTAACAAGATGGTTTTAATGCCCCTTGGAAGAGTGGTGGAGGTCGCAGTGGAATAAAAAGACAATATCAATGCCCCTTGGACGAGTGGTGGAGGTTACAGTGGAATAAAAAGACAATAATAATGCCCCTTGGAAGAGCTGTGGAGTTCAGAGTGGTATAACCAGACGGTTTTAGCGCTCCCTGGAATTGACGTGGAGGTCAAAGTAACTTAACAAGACGGTTTTAATGCCCCTTGGAAGAGTGGTGGAGGTCGCACTGGAATAAAAAAACAATATCAATGCCCCTTGGAAGATTGGTGGAGGTTACAGTGGAATAAAAAGACAATATCAATGCCCCGTGGAAGAGATGTGGAGTTCACTGTAGCTTAACAATATGGTTTTAATGCCCCTTGGAAGAGTGTTGGAGGTCGCAGTGAAATAAAAAGACAATGTCAATGTGCCTTGGAAGAGTGGTGGAAGTTAGAGTGGAATAAAAAGACAATACAAATGCCCCTTGGAAGAGCTGTGGAGTTCAGAGTGGTTTAACCAGATGGTTTTAATGCCCCTTGGAAGAGAAGTCAACGTCACAGTAGCATAACAAGACGGTTTTATTTCCCCTTGGAAGAGTGGTGAAGTTCGCAGTGGATTAAAAAGACAAAATCAATGCCCCTTGGAAGAGTGGTGGAGGTCGCAGTGGAATAAAAATACACTATCAATGCCCTGTGGAAGGGACGTGGAGGTCACAGTAGCTTAACAAGACGGTTTTAATGCCCCTTGGAAGAGTGGTGGAGGTTGCAGGGGACTAAAAAGACAATAACAATGCCCATTGGAAGAGTGGTGGAGGTCGCAGTGGAATAAAAAGACAAAATCAATGCCCCATGGAATAAAAAGACAATATCAATGGCCCTTGGAAGAGCTGTGGAGTTCAGAGTGGTTTAACATGACAGTTTTAATGCCCCTTGAAAGAGACGTGGAGGTCACAGTAGCTTAACAAGACTGTTTTAATGCCCCTTGGAAGAGTGGTGGAGGTGGCAGTGGATTAAAAAGACAATATCTATGCCCCTTAGAAGAGAGGTGGAAGTCGCAGTGGAATAAAAAGACAATGTCAATGCCACTTGGAAGAGTGGTGGAGGTTACAGTGGAATAAAAAGACAATATCAATGCCCCATGGAATAGACATGTACGTGACAGTAGCTTAACAAGACAGCTTTAATGCCCCTTGGAAGAGTGGTGGAGGTTGAGGTGGATTAAAAAGACAATATCAATGCCCATTGGAAGAGTGGTGGAGGTCGCAGTTGAATAAATAGACAATGTCAATGCCCCTTGCAAGAGTGGTGGAGTTCACAGTGGAATAAAAGGACAATATCAGTGCCTCGTGGAAGAGATTTGGAGGTCACAGTAGCTTAACAAGATAGTTTTAATGCCCCTTGGAAGAGAGGTGGAGGTCGCAGTGTAATAAAAAGACAATATCAATGCCCCTTGGAAGAGTGCTGGAGGTTACAGTGGAATAAAAAGACAATATCAATGACCCTTGAAGAGTGGTGGAGGTCGCAGCGGAATAAAAAGACATTATTAATGCCGCTTGTAAGAGTTGTGGAGGTCGCAGTAAAATAAAAAGACAATATTAATGCCCCTTGGAAGAGTGGTGGAGGTTACACTGGAATAAAAAGACAATATCAATGCCCCTTGGAAGAGCTGTGGAGTTCACAGTGGTTTAACCAGAAGGTTTTAAGGTACCGTGGAATACGCGTGGAGGTCACAGTAGCTAAACAAGATGGTTTTAATGCTTCTTGGAAGAGTGATGGAGGTCGCAGTTGGATTAAAAAGACAAAATCAATGCCCCTTGGAAGAGTGGTGGAGGATACAGTGGAATAAAAAGACAATATCAATGCCTCTTGCAAGAGCTGTGGAGTTCAGAGTGGTTTAAATTGACCGTTTTAATGCCCCTTGGAAGAGCTGTGAAGTTCACAGTGGTTTAACCAGAAAGTTTTAATGCACCGTGGAATAGACTTGTAGGTCACAGTAGCTTAACAAGCCGGTTTCAATGCTTCTTGGAAGAGAGATGGAGGTCACAATGGATTAAAAAGACGATATCAATGAACCTTGGAAGAGTGGTGGAGGTCGCAGTGGAATAAAAAGAAAATATCAATGCCCCTTGGAAGAGTTGTGGAGGTTACAGTGGAATAAAAAGACAATATCAATGCCCTGTGGAAGAGACGTGGACATCACAGTAGCTTAGCAAGACGGTTTTAATGCCCCTTGGCAGAGTGGTGGAGGTCGGAGTGGAATAAAAAGACAAAAACAATGCCCTGTGGAAGAGACGTGGAGGTCACAGTAGCTTAACAAGACAGATTTAATGCCCTTAGAACAGTGGTGGAGGTTACAGTGGAATAAAAGACAATATTAATGCCCTTTGGAAGAGTGGCGGAGGTTGCAGTGGAATAAAAAGACAATATCAATGCCCCTTGGAAGAGTGGTGCAGGTCGCAGTGGAAAACAGAGACAATATCAATTCCCCTTGGAAGAGTGGTGGAGGTTACAGTCGAATAAAAAGACAATATCAATGCCTCTTGGAAGAGCTGTGGACTACAGAGTGGTTTAACCAGACGGTTTAATGCCCCTTGGAAGAGACCTGGAGGTCTCAGTAGCTTATCAAGACTGTTTTAATTCCCCTTGGAAGAGTGGTGGAGGTCGCAGTGGACTAAAAAGACAATATCAATGTCCCTTAGAAGAGTGGTGGAGGTCGCAGTGGAATAAAAAGACAATATCAATTCCCCTTGGAAGAGATTTGGAGGTCGTAGTGGAATAAAAAGACAATATCAATGCCTCGTGGAAGAGACTTGGAGGTCACAGTAGCTTAACAAGATGGTTTTGATGCCACTTGGAAGAGAGGTGGAGGTCGCAGTGGAATAAAAAGACAATATCAATGCCCCTTGGAAGAGTTGTGGAGGTTACAGTGGAATAAAAAGACAATATCAATGACCCTTGGAAGAGTGGTGGAGGTCGCAGTGGAATAAAAAGACAATGTTGTTGTCCCCTTGGAAGAGTGGTGGAGGTCGCAGTAACATAAAAAGACAATATCAATGCCCCTTGGAAGAGTGGTGGAGGTTACCGTGGAATAAAAAGACAATAAAATTGCCTCTTGGAAGAGCTGTGGAGTTCACAGTGGTATAACCAGAAGGCTTTAAGGCACAGTGGAATAGACGTGGAGGTCACAGTAGCTAAACAAGATGGTTTTAATGCTTCTTGGAAGAGTGATGGAGGTCGCAGTGGATTAAAAAGACAAAATCAATGCCTCTTGCAAGAGCTGTGGAGTTCAGAGTGGTTTAAATTGACGGTTTTAATGCCCCTTGGAAGAGTCGTGGAGATCACAGTAGGTTAACAAGACGGTTAGAATGAGCCTTGGAAGAGTGGTGGAGGTTACAGTCGAATAAAAAGACAATATCAATGCCCCTTGGAAGAGCTGTGGAGCTCAGAGCGGTTTAACCAGACGGTTTTAATGCCCCTTGGAAGAGACTTGGAGGTCACAGTAGCTTAACAAGACAGTTTTAATGCCCCTTGGAAGAGTGGTGGAGGTCACAGTGGAATAAAAATTCAATATCAATGCCCCTTGAAAGAGTGGTGGAAGTTACAGTGAAATAAAAAGACAATATCAATGCCCCTTGGAAGAGCTGTGGAGTACAGAGTGGTTTAACCAAACGGTTTTAGAGCCCCTTGGAAGAGACGAGGAGGTCACAGTAGCTTAACAAGACTGTTTTAATGCCCCTTGGAGGAGTGGTGGAGGTCGCAGTGGATTAAAAAGACAATACCAATGAACCTTGGAAGAGTGGTGGAGGTCGCAGTGGAATAAAAAGACAATATCAATGCCCCTTGGAAGAGTAGTGGAGGTTACAGTGAAAAAAAAGACAATATCAATGCCTCTTGGAAGAGTGGTGGAGGTTACAGTGGAATAAAAAGACAATATCATTGCCCCGTGGAATAGACGTGGACATCACAGTAGCTTAACAAGACGGTTTTAATGCCCCTTGGCAGAGTGGTGAAGGTCGCAGTGGAATAAAAAGACAATAACAATGCCCTGTGGAAGAGACGTGGAGGTCACAGTAGCTTAACAAGACGCTTTTAATGCCCCTTAGAACAGTGTTGGAGGTTACAGTGGAATAAAAGACAATATCAATGCCCCTTGGAAGAGTTGTGGAGGTCGCAGTGGAATAACCTCAGTGGTACATGCTCTGCATAACTTCTCTGCTTGCTGTGTCTGCTGTAATCTAATGCTCTGCTTTGCTGGTTCACCTCACTGGTACATGCTCTGCATAACTTCTCTGCTTGCTGTTTCTGCAGTAATCTAATGCTCTGCTTTGCTGATTCACCTCACTGGTACATGCTCTGCATAACTTCTCTGCTTTATCTGTCCCACTCCATTCAATACCCACATATGTCTGTCCCTTCCCCACTATAGATCTTATCTGATTTTTAGAGGTGCTAAACTGCAGAGACTAGAGTCCTAGCTCTGTGTTTGATCACCCTGCCATCTCCTGGTGAGACGACCAGCTGCTAATTTAGCCATATGCAGCTCCCACAATGCCCGTCACCTGATAGTTTAATGTGCCTTATATATTTAGAAGCTCTGTAAGTGGTGGACGCGTCTTCTTGTGCAAAGTGGCTTCGGAGATAAGTGGCAGTTATTTCAGAGGCAGTTAGTCAGGGCAGAAGTCAGGTAACCAACACTTTGACCACTTACTTTCTTTCAACTATGTTTCTGTTAGCTCTCACTTTTTCCTCTATAGTCCTCCACTTTCTTGTAACCCCTCAATTCCTTACACCTAGTAAGAAACTCTTCATCTCTCCCTCCATCCTCCCCATTCATCTCACCTCCTCCTCCAAATTATTCCTAAACATTCAATCCTGGAGCTCCAAACACAGACAGCCACCTCATGCTCTCTCTTGCTCCCACCTGCTAACACTTTCTCTGCTCCTCCTCACTGCTGGAGATATCTCTCCAAATCCTGGTCCTCCTCGCCATATCCCCACAGTTACTTCTTCCTCCTATCCACGTCCTTCCACACACTGTCGCAACCCTTCTAACCTCATACCCATCCAACCAATCCCCACTCCCTTAGTTGATCTAACAGGAGCTCTATGGAACGCTCGCTCTGTCTGCAACAAACTTTCCTTCATCCACGATCTTTTCATTACAAACAAACTTTCCTTCCTCGCCATCACTGAAACCTGGCTCACCCCCTCTGACACAGCCTCCCCAGCTGCACTTTCATATGGCGGATACCACCTTTCCCACGCACCCCGCTCTAATGGCAAACATGGCGGAGGCGTAGGTTTTCTCCTATCAGAACACTGCGCTTTCACCCAAATCCCACTGCCACCCTCCGTTACACTCCCCTCTTTTGAGGTGCACTGTGTGCGCATCTATTCCCCCTCCAACCTCCAACTCGCCGTTGTTTACCGACCCCCAGGGCAAGCCACCACCTTCTTAAACCACTTCACCACCTGGCTGCTTCACTTCCTCTCCACTGACATCCCCACTATCATAATGGGTGACTTCAACATCCCCACTAACACTTCCCACTCGTCTGTCTCTAAGTTCATATCTCTCTCTTCCTCCTTCGGACTCACTCAATGGTCTTCCACACCCACCCACAAAGATGGCCACACACTGGACCTCATCTTCACCCGCCTCTGTTCCCTATCTAACCTCTCTAACTCACCTCTCCCTCTCTCTGATCACAGCCTACTTACATTCTCTTCTCTCTCCTCCCCGGGGCAACAATCCCCACTCCACAAATTTGCATACCCTCGCAGAAATCTCAAACACCTTGACTTACACTCACTCTCTGAATCCCTCCTCCCTCTTACAGACATAAATTCCTTACACGATGCAGACATTGCTGCTGCTTCATATAACACCACAATAGCTGCAGCTCTAGACTCGATCGCCCCTCTCACACACACCACATCTCGCACATTCAACAGGCAACCCTGGCACACTAAACTTACTAAAGAACTGCGCCGGGCCTCCAGGGTTGCGGAGCAGAGATGGAAAAGGTCTCACTCCATCAAGCACTCCATCGCATTCAAGCAATCCCTCACTAATTTCAAGTTCGCACTCACTACAGCAAAACAAACCTACTTCTCATGTCTCATATCCTCCCTATCTCACAACCCTAAACAGCTATTTAACACTTTCAACTCTCTCCTTCGTCCCCCTGCACCTCCTCCCTCTTCTCTCATCTCAGCCGACGACTGTGCCTCATTCTTCAAACAGAAGATTGACACCATCAGACAAAACTTTTGCCTAAAGTCCACACAACCCCTCCTCATATCTATTCAACCCTCCTCCTCCAAACCCCACTTCTCCACCATTACAGAAGGTCAAGTCTCCTCTTTACTCTCCAAATCACACCTCACCACCTGCAAACTTGACCCAATCCCATCCCACCTCATCAATAACCTTACCACAGTCTTCATCCGAACCCTAACCCACCTCTTCAATCTGTCACTAACAACCGGTGTCTTCCCCTCATATTTCAAACATGCCGCAATCACACCCATCCTAAAAAAGCCCTCCCTTGACCCTTCCTCTCTGACTTGCCACTGCCCCATATCACTCCTCCCCTTTGCCTCAAAACCACTAGAACAACATGTCCACCTTGAACTGTCCTCCCATCTCTCCTCCTGCTCCCTCTTCGACCACCTGCAATCTGGCTTCCAACCGCATCACTCGACTGAAACTGCCCTGACCAAAGTCACCAACGACCTACTAAATGCCAAATCCAAGCGACACTACTCCATCCTCCTCCTTCTGGACCTGTCATCTGCCTTTGACACAGTGGACCATTCCCTCTTACTCCAGATTCTCTCATCTCTTGGCATCACGGACTTGGCTCTATCTTGTATCTCCTCATACTTAACAGACAGGACATTCAGCGTCTCCCACTCACGCACCACCTCCTCATCTCGCCTCCTAACTGTCGGTGTCCCCAAAGGTTCAATTCTAGGACCTCTGCTCTTCTCCATCTACACCTTTGGCCTGGGACAGCTCATAGAGTCTCACGGTTTTCAGTATCACCTCTATGCTGACGACACACAGATCTACCTCTCTGGACCCGATATCTCCTCCCTACTAACAAAAATCCTACAAAGTCTGTCCGCCATGTCATTCTTCTTCTCTGACAGATTTCTAAAACTCAACATGGATAAAACAGAGTTCATCATCTTTCCACCCTCTCATTCACATCCCCCATCTGACCTAGCCATCAACGTCAATGGCTGTTCACTCTCCCCAGTCCCACAAGCTCGCTGCCTTGGAGTAACCCTGGACTCTGATCTCTCCTTCAAGCCACATATCTAAGCCCTTTCCACTTCCTGCCAACTCCAACTCTAAAACATCTCCCGGATCCGTGCATTCCTCAGCAAAGACTCTGCCAAA
The DNA here is from genome assembly GCF_046119375.1 of Phyllobates terribilis. NCBI lineage: Eukaryota > Metazoa > Chordata > Amphibia > Anura > Dendrobatidae > Phyllobates > Phyllobates terribilis. The sequence continues at coordinate 2,607,408 of NW_027362985.1, read as the reverse complement.
ACACTAGTGCATGCCCTCATCATATCCCGCCTCGACTACTGCAACCTCCTGCACCGTGGCCTCCCTTAGAACACTCTAGCGCCTCTCCAATCTATCCTAAACTCTGCTACTCGACTAATTCACCTGTTCCCCCGCTATTCCCCGTCCTCTCCTCTCTGTCAATCTCTTCACTGGCTCCCCATTGCCCAGAGAATCCAGTTCAAAACTCTAACCATGGCATACAAAGCCATCCACAACTTGTCTCCCCCATACATCTGTGACCTAGTCTCCCGGTAGTTACCTGCACGCAACCTCCGATCCTCACAAGATCTCCTTCTCTTCTCCCCTCTTATCTCCTCCTCCCACAATCGTATACAAGATTTCTCCCGTGCATCCCCCCTACTCTGGAACTCTCTACCCCAACACATCAGACTCTCGCCGACCGTGGAAACCTTCAAAACAAACCTGAAGACCCACCTCTTCCGACAAGCCTACAACCTGCAGTAACCACCGCTGCATGACCCACTCTACCCTCACCTAATGTATCCTCACCCATCCCTTATAGAATGTGAGCCCTCGCGGGCAGGATCCTTGCTCCTCCTGTACTAGTCGCTGACTCGTTTTGTTAAGATTATGTAAATGCTTTTATTAGGTATATCCCTATCACATGTAAAGCGCCATAGAATAAATGGCGCTATAATAATAAATAATAATAATAAAAAGACAATATCAATTCCCATAGGAAAAGTGGTGGAGGTTACAGTGGATTAAAAAGACAATATCAATGCCCCTTAGAAGAGAGGTGGTAGTCGCAGTGGAATAAAAAGACAATGTCAATGCCACTTGGAAGAGTGGTGGAGGTGGCAGTGGAATAAAAAGACAATATCAATACCCCTTGGACGAATGATGGAGGTCGCAGTGGAATAAAAAGACAATGTCAATGCCCCTTGGAAGAGTGGTGGAGGTTAGAGTGGAATAAAAAGACAATACCAATGCCCCTTGGAAGAGCTGTGGAGTTCAGAGTGGTTTTACCAGATGGTTTTATTGCCCCTTGGAAGAGAAGTGGAGATCACAGTAGATTAACAAGACGGTTTTAATGCCCCTTGGAAAAGTGGTGGAGGTCACAGTGGATTAAAAAGACAATATCATTGCCCCGAGTAAGACACGTGGAGGTCACAGTAGCTTAACAAGACAGTTTTAATGCCCCTTGGAAGAGTGGTGGAGGTCGCAGTGGAATAAAAAGAAAATATCAATGCCCCTTGAAAGAGTGGTGGAGTTTACAGTGAAATAAAAAGACAATATCAATGCCTCTTGAAAGAGCTATGGAGTTAAGAGTGGTTTAACCAGATTGTTTTAATGCCCATTGGAAGAGTGGTGGAGGTCGAAGTGCATTAAAAAGACAATATCAATACCCCTTGGAAGAATGGTGGAGGTTATAGTGGAATAAAAATACAATATCAATGCCCCTTAGAAGAGAGGTGGAGGTAGCAGTGGAATAAAAAGACAATATCAATACCCCTTGGAAGAGTGGTGGAGGATACAGTGGAATAAAAAGACAATATCAATGCCCAGTGGAATAGACATGGACATTACAGTAGCTAAACAAGATGTTTTTAATGCACCTTGGGAGAGTGGTGGAAGTCATAGTGAAATAAAAATACAATATCAATGCCCCTTGAAAGAGTGCTGTAGGTTACAGTGGAATAAAAAGACAATATCAATGCCTCTTGCAAGAGCTGTGGAGTTCAGAGTGACTTAAATTGACCATTTTAATGCACCTTGGAAGAGACGTGAAGGTCAAAGTAGCTTAACAACACGGTTTCAATGGCCCTTGGAAGAGTGGTGGAGGTCGCAGTTGATTAAAAAGACAATATAAATGCCCCTTAGAAGAGTGGTGGAGGTCGCAGTGGAATAAAAAGACAATATCAATGCCCCTTGAAAGAGTAGTGGAGGTCGCAGTGGAATAAAAAAAACAATATCAATGCCCCTTGGAAGAGTGGTGTAGTTAACAGTGAATAAAAAAGACAATATCAATGCCCCTTGGAAGAGTGGTGAAGGTCCCAGTGGAATAAAAAGACAATATAAATGCCCCTTGGAAGAGTGGTGGAGGTTACAGTGGAATAAAAAGACAATATCAATGCCCCGTGAAAGAGACTTGGAGGTCACAGTAGCTTAACAAGACGTTTTTAATGCCCCTTGGAAGAGAGGAGGAAGTTGCAGTGGAATAAAAAGACAATATCAATGCCCCTTGGAAGAGTGCTGGTGCTTACATTGGAATAAAAAGACAATATCAATGCCCCTTACAAGAGCTGTGGAGTTCAGAGTGGTTTAAATTGACGGTTTTAATGCCCCGTGGAATTGACGTGGAGGTCAAAGTAGCTTAACAACACGGTTTCAATGGCCCTTGGAAGAGTGGTGGAGGTCGCAGTTGATTAAAAAGACAATATAAATGACCCTTAGAAGAGTGTTGGAGGTCGCAGTGGAATAAAAAGACAATATCAATGCCCCTTGAAAGAGTAGTGGAGGTCGCAGTGGAGTAAAAAAAACAATATCAATGCCCCTTGGAAGAGTGGTGTAGGTAACAGTGGATTAAAAAGACAATATCAATGCCCCTTGGAAGAGCAATGGAGTTCAGAGTAGTCAAACCAGACGGTTTTAATGCCCATTGGAAGTGACGTGGAGGTCACAGTAGCTTAAAAAGACGTTTTTAATGCCCCTTAGAAAAGTGGTGGAGTTCGCAGTGGATTAAAAGGACAATATCAATGCCCCTTGGAAGAGTGGTGGAGTTCGCAGTGGATTAAAAAGACAATACCAATGCACCTTGGAAGAGTGTTGGAGGTTCCAGTGGAATAAAAAGACAATATCAATGCCATGTGGAAGAGACATGGAGGTCACAGTAGCTTAACAAGACGGTTTTAATGCCACTAGGAAGAGAGGTGGAATTAGCAGTGGAATAAAAAGACAATATCAATGCCCCTTGGAAGAGTACTGGAGACGTGGAGGTCAAAGTAGCTTAACAACACGGTTTCAATGGCCCTTGGACAAGTGGTGGAGGTCGCAGTTGATTAAAAAGACAATATAAATGCCCATTAAAAGAGTGGTGGAGGTCGCAGTGGAATAAAAAGACAATATCAATGCCCCATGGAAGAGTATTGGAGGTCGCAGTGGAATAAAAGAACAATATCAATGCCCCTTGGAAGAGCAGTGGAGTTCAGAGTAGTTAAACCAGATGGTTTTAATGCCAATTGGAAGTGACGTGGAGGTCACAGTAGCTTAAAAAGACGTTTTTAATGCCCCTTGGAAAAGTTGTGGAGGTCGCAGTGGATTAAAAAGGCAATATCAATGCTCCTTGGAAGAGCGGTGGAGGTGGCAGTGGAATAAAAAGACAATATCAATGCACATTGAAAGAGTGGTTGAGTTTACAGTGGAATAAAAAGACAATATCAATGCCCCGTGAAAGAGACGTGGATGTCACAGTAGCTTAACAATGCGGTGTTAATGTCCCATGGAAGAGAGGTGAAAGTCGCAGTGGAATAAAAAGACAATATCAATGCCCCTTGGAAGAGTGCTGGAGGTTACAGTGGAATAAAAAACAATATCAAAGCCCCTTGCAAGAGCTGTGGAGTTGAGAGTGGTTTAAATTGACGGTTTTAATGCCCCTTGGAAGAGACTTGGAGGTCACAGTAGATTAACAAGACTGTTTTAATGCCCATTGGAAGAGTGGTGGAGGTCGAAGTGGATTAAAAAGACAATGTCAATTCTTCTTGAAGGAGTGGTTGAAGTCTCAGTGGAATAAAAAGACAATATCAATGCACCTTGGAAGAGTGTTGGAGGTTCCAGTGGAATAAAAAGACAATACCAATGCCCTGTGGAAGAGACATGGAGGTCACAGTAGCTTAACAAGACGGTTTTAATGCCCCTTTGAAGAGTGGTGGAGGTCGCAGTGGAATAAAAAGACAATATCAATTCCCCTTGGAAGAGTGGTGGAGGATACAGTGGAATAAAAAGACAATATCAATGCCCCTTGGAAGATCTGTGGAGTTCAGATTGGTTTAACCATACGGTTTTAATGCCCCATGGAAGAGACGTGGATGTCATAGTAGCTTAACAAGATGGTTTTAATGACACATGGAAGAGTGGTGGAGGTCGCAGTGGATTAAAAAGACAATATCAATGCCCCGAGGAAGAGTGGTGGAGGTTACAGTGGAATTTAAAGACAATATCAATGCCCCGTGGAAAAGATGTGGAGGTCACTGTAGCTTAACAAGACAGTTTTAATGCCACTTGCAAGAGTGGTGGAGATTAGAGTGGAATAAAAAGACAATACCAATGCCCCTTGGAAGAGCTGTGGAGTTCAGAGTGGTTTAACCAGACCGTTTTAAAGCCCGTTGGAAGTGACGTGGAGGTCACAGTAGCTTAAAAAGACGTTTTTAATGCCCCTTGGAAAAGTGGTGGAGGTCGCAGTGGATTAAAAAGACAATATCAATGCCCCTTGGAAGAGTGGTGGAGATGGCAGTGGAATGAAAAGACAATATCAATGCCCCTTGGAAGACTGATGGAGGTTGCAGTGGAATAAAAAGACAATGTCAATGCCCCTTGGAAGAGTGGTGGAGGTTAGAGTGGAAAAAAAGACAATACCAATGCCCCTTGGAAGAGATGTGAAGTTCAGAGTGCATTAAACAGATGGTTTTATTGCCCCTTGGAAGACACGTGGAGGACACAGTAGCTTAACAAGACAGTTTTAATGCACCTTGGAAGAGTGGTGGACATCGCAGTGGAATAAAAAGACAATATCAATGCCCCTTGGAAGAGTGGTGGAGGTCGCAGTACATTAAAAAGACAATATCAATACCCCTTGGAAGGATGGTGGAGGTTACAGCGGAATAAAAAGACAATATCAATGCCCCTTGGAGGAGCTGTGGAGTTCAGAGTGGTTTAACAAGACGGTTTTAATGCCCCTTGGAAGAGATGTGGAGGTCACAGTAGCTTAACAAGACTGTTTTAATGCCTCTTAGAAGAGTGGTGGAGGTCTCAGTGGATTAAATAGACAATATCAATGCCCCTTAGAAGAGAGGTGGAAGTCGCAGTGGAATAAAAAGACAATATCAATATCCCTTGGAAGAGTGGTGGAGGTAACAGTGGAATAAAAAGACAATATCAATGCCCCGTGGAATAGACATGGACGTCACAGTAGCTTAACAAGATGTTTTTAATGCACCTTGGGAGAGTGGTGGAAGTCGTAGTAGAATAAAAAAACAGTATCGATGCCCCTTGAAAGAGTGCTGTAGGTTACAGTGGAGTAAAAAGACAATATCAATGACTCTTGCAAGAGCTGTGGAGTTCAGAGTGGTTATATTGACGGTTTAAATGCACCTTGGAAGGGATGTGGAGGTCACAATAGCTTAACAAGACGGTTTTAATGCCCCTTGGAAGAGAGGTGGAAGTTGCAGTGGAATAAAAAGACAATATCAATGCCCCTTGGAAGAGTGCTTGAGGTTACATTGGAATAAAAAGACAATGTCAATGCCCCTTGCAAGAGCTGTGGAGTTCAGAGTGGTTGAAATTGAAGGATTTAATGCCCCTTGGAAGGGACGTGGAGGTGACAGTAGCTTAACAAGACGGTTTTAATGCCCCTTGGATGAGTGGAGGAGGTCGCAGTGGATTAAAAAGATAATATGAATGCCCCTTGAAAGAGTGGTGGAGGTCGCAGTGGAATAAAAAGACATTATCAATGCCCCTTGGAAGAGTGTTGGAGGTTCCAGTGGAATAAAAAGACAATTTCAATGCCCTGTGGAAGAGACATGGAGATCACAGTAGCTTAAAAAGACTGTTTTAATGCCCCTTGGAAGAGTGGTGGAGGTCGCAGTGGAATAAAAAGACAATATCAATGCCCATTGGAAGAGTGGTGGAGGATACAGTGGAATAAAAAGACAATATCAATGCCCCTTGGAAGATCTGTGGAGTTCAGATTGGTTTAACCATACGGTTTTAATGCCCCTTGGAAGAGACGTGGATGTCACAGTAGCTTAACAAGACGGTTTTAATGCCACATGTGAGAGTTGTGGATGTTGAAGTGGAATAAAAAGACAACATCAATGCCCCGTGGAAGAGACGTGGAGGTCACAGTAACTTAACAATATGGTTTTAATGCCCCTTTGAAGAGAAGTGGAGGTCACAGTGGCTTAACAAGACTGTTTTTATGCCTATTGGAAGAGTGTTGGAGGTCGCAGTGGATTAAAAAGACAAAATCAATGCCCCTTAGAAGAGAGGTAGAAGTCGCAGTGGATTAAAAAGACAATATCAATACCCCTTGAAAGAGTGGTGGAGGATACAGTGGAATAAAAAGATAATATCAATGCAACGTGGAATAGACATGGACGTTACAGTTGCTAAACAAGATGTTTTTAATGCAACTTGTGAGAGTGGTGGAAGTCGTAGTGGAATAAAAAGACAATATCAATGCCCCTTGAAAGAGAGCTGTAGGTTACAGTGGAATAAAAAGACAATATCAATGCCTCTTGCAAGAGCTGTGGAGTTCAGAGTGGTTTAAATTGACGGTTTTAATGCACCTTGGAAGAGACATGGAGGTCATAGTAGCTTAACAATACGGTTTTAATGCCCCTTGGAAGAGTGGTGGAGGTCGCAGTGGATTAAAAAGACAAAATCAATGCCACTTGGAAGAGTGGTGAAGGTCCCAGTGGAATAAAAAGACAATATCAATGCCCCTTGGAAGAGTGGTGGAGGTCACAGTGGAAGAAAAAGACAATATCAATGCCCCGTGACAGAGATGTGGAGGTCACATTAGCTTAACAAGACGGTTTTAATGCCCCTAGGAAGAGAGGTGAAATTAGCAGTGGAATAAAAAGACAATATCAATGCCCCTTGGAAGAGTACTGGAGGTTACATTGGAATAAAAAGACAATATCAATGCCCCTTGCAAGAGCTGTGGAGTTCAGAGTGGTTTAAATTGACGGTTTTAATGCCCCGTGGAATTGACGTGGAGATCAAAGTAGTTTAACAACACGGTTTCAATGGCCCTTGGACAAGTGGTGGAGGTCGCAGTTGATTAAAAAGACATTATAAATGCCCATTAAAAGAGTGGTGAAAGTCGCAGTGGAATAAAAAGACAATATCAATGCCCCTTGGAAGAGTGCTGGAGGTTACAGTGGAATAAAAAACAATATCAAAGCCCCTTGCAAGAGCTGTGGAGTTGAGAGTGGTTTAAATTGACGGTTTTAATGCCCTTGGAAGAGACTTGGAGGTCACAGTAGATTAAGAAGACTGTTTTAATGCCCCTTGGAAGAGTGGTGGAGGTCGAAGTGGATTGACAATGTCAATTTTTCTTGAAGGAGTGGTTGAAGTCTCAGTGGAATAAAAAGACAATATCAATGCACCTTGGAAGAGTGTTGGAGGTTCCAGTGGAATAAAAAGACAATATCAATGCACTGTGGAAGAGACATGGAGGTCACAGTAGCTTAACAAGACGGTTTTAATGCACCTTTGAAGAGTGGTGGAGGTCGCAGTGGAATAAAAAGACAATATCAATTCCCCTTGGAAGAGTGGTGGAGGATACAGTGGAATAAAAAGACAATATCAATGCCTCTTGGAAGATCTGTGGAGTTCAGATTGGTTTAACCATACGTTTTTAATGCCCCATGGAAGAGAACTGGAGGTCACAGTAGCTTAACAAGATGGTTTTAATGACACATGGAAGAGTGATGGAGGTTGTAGTGGAATAAAAAGACAAAATCAATGCCCCTTGAAAGAGTGGTGGAGGTTGCAGTTGAATAAAAAGACAATATCAATGCCCCATGGAAGAGTTGTGGAGGTACCTGTAGCTTAACAAGATGGTTTTAATGCCCCTAGGAAGAGTGGTGGAGGTCGCAGTGGAATAAATAGACAATGTCAATGCCCCTTGGAAGAGTGGTGGAGGTTAGAGTGGAATAAAGAGACATTACCAGTTCTCCTTGGAAGAGCTGTGGAGTTCAGAGTGGTTTAAATTGACGGTTTTAATGCCCCTTTGAAGAGACCTGGGCTTCACAGTGGATTAAAAAGACAATATCAATGCCCCTTCGAAGAGTGGTGGAGGTCGCAGTGGATTAAAAAGACAATATAAATGCCCCTTAGAAGAGTGGTGGAGGTCGCAGTGGAATAAAAAGACAATATCAATTACCCTTGGAAGAGTGGTGGAGGATACAGTGGAATAAAAAGACAATATCAATGCCCCTTGGAAGATCTGTGGAGTTCAGATTGGTTTAACCATACGGTTTTAATGCCCCATGGAAGAGAACTGGAGGTCACAGTAGCTTAACAAGATGGTTTTAATGACACATGGAAGAGTGTTGGAGGTTGCAGTGGATTAAAAAGACAATATCAATGCCCCGAGGAAGAGTGGTGGAGGTCGCAGTGGAATAAAAAGACAATATCAATGCCCCGTGGAAGAGACGTGGGGGTCACAGTAGCTTAACAAGATGGTTTTAATGCCCTTTGGAAGAGTGGTGGAGGTCACAGTGGATTAAAAAGACAATATCAATGCCCCGAGGAAGAGTGGTGGAGGTTACAGTGGAATTTAAAGACAATATCAATGCCACATGGAAGAGATGTGGAGGTCACTGTAGCTTAACAAGACAGTTTTAATGCCCCTTGCAAGAGTGGTGGAGGTTAGAGTGGAATAAAAAGACAATACCAATGCCCTTTGGAAGAGCTGTGGAGTTCAGAGTGGTTTAACCAGACGCTTTTAATGCCCATTGGAAGTGACGTGGAGGTCACAGTAGCTTAAAAAGACGTTTTTAATGCCCCTTGGAAAAGTGGGGGAGGTCGCAGTGGATTAAAAAGACAATATCAATGCCCCTTGGAAGAGTGGTGGAGATGGCAGTGGAATAAAAAGACAATATCAATGCCCCTTGGAATAATGATGGAGGTCGCAGTGGAATAAAAAGACAATGTCAATGCCCCTTGGAAGAGTTTGGGAGGTTAGAGTGGAATAAAAAGACAATACCAATGCCCCTTGGTAGAGATGTGAAGTTCAGAGTGGATTAAACAGATGGTTTTATTGCCCCTTGGAAGACACGTGGAGGTCACAGTAGCTTAACAAGACAGTTTTAATGCACCTTGGAAGAGTAGTGGACGTCGCAGTGGAATAAAAAGACAATATCACTGCCCATTGAAAGAGTGATGGAGGTTACAGTGAAATAAAAAGACAATATCAATGCCTCGTGGAAGAGACTTGGAGGTCACAGTAGCTTAACAAGATAGTTTTAATGCCCCTTGGAAGAGAGGTGGAGGTCGCAGTGGAAGAAAAAGACAATATCAATGCCCCTTGGTAGAGTGGTGGAGGTTACAGTGGAATAAAAAGACAATATCAATGACCCTTGGAAGAGTGGTGGAGTTCGCAGTGGAATAAAAAGACAATATTAATGCCCCTTGGAAGAGTGTTTGAGGTCGCAGTAAAATAAAAAGACAATATCAATGCCCCTTGGAAGAGTGGTGGAGATTACAGTGGAATAAAAAGACTATATCAATGCCCCTTGGAAGAGCTGTGGAGTTCACAGTGGTTTCACCAGAAGGTTTTAAGTCACCGTGGAATAGACGTGGAGGTCACAGTAGCTAAACAAGACGGTTTTAATGCTTCTTGGAAGAGTGATTGAGGTCGCAGTGGATTAAAAAGACAATATCAATGCCTCTTGCAAGAGCTGTGGAGTTCAGAGTGGTTTAAATTGACGGTTTTAACGCCCCTTGGAAAAGACGTGGAGGTCACAATAGCTTAACAAGACGGTTTTAATGCCACTTGGAAGAATGGTGGAGGTTACAGTGGAATAAATAGACAAAATCAATGCCCCTTGGAAAAGTGGTGGAGGTTTCAATTAAATAAAAAGACAATATCAATGCCCCTTGGAAGAGACGTGGAGGTCACAGTGAAATAAAAAGACAATATTAATGCCCCTTGGAAGAGCTGTGGAGTTCAGAGTCGTTTAACCAGAAGGTTTTAAATCCCCTTGGAAGAGAAGTCGACGTCACAGTAGCATAACAAGACGGTTTTAATGCCCCTTGGAAGAGTGGTGGAGTTCGTAGTGGAATAAAAAGACAATATCAATGCCCCTTGGAAGAGTGGTGCAGGTCGCAGTGGAATAAAAAGACAATATCAATGCCCCGTGGAAGGGACCTGGAGGTCACAGTAGCTTAACAAGACTGTTTAAATGCACCTTGGAAGAGTGGCGGAGGTTGCAGGGGATTAAACATACAATAACAATGCCCATTGGAAGAGGTGTGGAGGTCGCAGTGGAATAAAAAGACAAAATCAGTGCCCCTTGGAAGAGTGGTGGAGGTTACAGTGGAATAAAAAGACAATATCAATGCCCCTTGGAAGAGCTGTGGAGTTCAGAGTGGTTTAACCAGAAGGTTTTAATGTCTCTTGGAAGAGACGTGGAGGTCACAGTAGCTTAACAAGACTGTTTTAATGCCCCTTGGAAGAGTGGTGGAGGTCGCAGTGGATTAAAAAGAAAATATCAATGCCCCTTAGAAGAGAGATGGAAGTCGCAGTGGAATAAAAAGACAATGTCAATGCCGCTTGGAAGAGTGGTGGATGTTACAGTCGAATAAAAAGACAATATCAATGCCTCTTGTAAGAGCTGTGGAGTTCAGAGTGTTTAACCAGACGGTTTTAATGCCCCTTGGAAGAGACGAGGAGGTCACAGTAGCTTAACAAGACTGTTTTAATGCCCCCTGCAAGAGTGGTGGAGATCGTTGTGGATTTAAAAGACAATATCAATGCCCCTTAGAAAAGTGGTGGAGGTCGCAGTGGAATAAAAAGACAATAACAATACACCGTGGAAGGAACGTGGAGGTTACAGTAGCATAACAAGACGGTTTTAATGCCCCTTGGAAGATTGGTGTAGGTCGCAGTGGATAAAAACGACAATATCAAAGCCCCTTGGAAGAGTGGTGGAGGTCGCAGTGGAAAACACAGACAATATCAATGCTCCTTGGAAGAGTGGTGGAGGTCGCAGTGGAATAAAAAGACAATATCAATGCCCCTTAGAAGAGTGGTGGAGGTCGCAGTGGAATAAAAAGACAATATCAATTCCCCTTGGAAAAGATGTGGAGGTCGCAGTGGAATAAAAAGACAATATCAATGCCTCGTGGAAGAGACTTGGAGGTCACAGTAGCTTAACAAGATAGTTTTAATGCCCCTTGGAAGAGAGGTGGAGGTCGCAGTGGAAGAAAAAGACAATATCAATGCCCCTTGGTAGAGTGGTGGAGGTTACAGTGGAATAAGAAGACAATATCAATGACCCTTGGAAGAGTGGTGGAGTTCGCAGTGGAATAAAAAGACAATATTAATGCCCCTTGGAAGAGTGTTTGAGGTCGCAGTAAAATAAAAAGACAATATCAATGCCCCTTGGAAGAGTGGTGGAGATTACAGTGGAATAAAAAGACTATATCAATGCCCCTTGGAAGAGCTGTGGAGTTCACAGTGGTTTAACCAGAAGGTTTTAAGGCACCGTGGAATAGACGTGGAGGTCACAGTAGCTAAACAAGACGGTTTTAATGCTTCTTGGAAGAGTGATTGAGGTCGCAGTGGATTAAAAAGACAATATCAATGCCTCTTGCAAGAGCTGTGAAGTTCAGAGTGGTTTAAATTGACGGTTTTAACGCCCCTTGGAAAAGACGTGGAGGTCACAATAGCTTAACAAGACGGTTTTAATGCCACTTGGAAGAATGGTGGAGGTTACAGTGGAATAAATAGACAAAATCAATGCCCCTTGGAAAAGTGGTGGAGGTTTCAATTAAATAAAAAGACAATATCAATGCCCCTTGGAAGAGACGTGGAGGTCACAGTGAAATAAAAAGACAATATTAATGCCCCTTGGAAGAGCTGTGGAGTTCAGATTCGTTTAACCAGAAGGTTTTAAATCCCCTTGGAAGAGAAGTCGACGTCACAGTAGCATAACAAGACGGTTTTAATGCCCCTTGGAAGAGTGGTGGAGTTCGTAGTGGAATAAAAAGACAATATCAATGCCCCTTGGAAGAGTGGTGCAGGTCGCAGTGGAATAAAAAGACAATATCAATGCCCTGTGGAAGGGACCTGGAGGTCACAGTAGCTTAATAAGACTGTTTAAATGCACCTTGGAAGAGTGGCGGAGGTTGCAGGGGATTAAACATACAATAACAATGCCCATTGGAAGAGTGCTGTAAGTTGCAGTGGAGTAAAAAGACAATATCAATGCCTCTTGCAAGAGCTGTGGAGTTCAGAGTGGTTATATTGACGGTTTTAATGCACCTTGGAAGGGATGTGGAGGTCACAATAGCTTAACAAGACGGTTTTAATGCCCCTTGGAAGAGAGGTGGAAGTTGCAGTGGAATAAAAAGACAATATCAATGCCCCTTAGAAGAGTGCTTGAGGTTACATTGGAATAAAAAGACAATATCAATGCCCCTTGCAAGAGCTGTGGAGTTCAGAGTGGTGTAAATTGATGGATTTAATGCCACTTGGAAGGGACGTGGAGGTGACAGTAGCTTAACAAGACGGTTTTAATGCCCCTTGGAAGAGTGGAGGAGGTCGCAGTGGATTAAAAAGACAATATGAATGCCCCATGAAAGAGTGGTGGAGGTCGCAGTGGAATAAAAAGACAATATCAATGCCCCTTGGAAGAGAGGTGGAGGTTACAGTTGAATAAAAAGACAATATCAATGACCCTTGGAAGAGTGATGGAGGTTACAGTGGAATAAAAAGACAATATCAATGCCCCTTGGAACAGTGGTGGAGGTTACAGTTAAATAAAAAGACAATATCAATGCCCCTTGGAAGAGATGTGGAGGTCACAATAGCTTAACAAGACGGTTTTAATGCCCCTTGGAAGGGTGGTAGAGGTCGGAGTGGATTAAAAAGACATTATCAATGCCCCTTGGAAGAGTGGTGGAGGTCGCAGTGGAATAAAAAGACAATATCAATGCCCCTTGAACGAGTGGTGGAGGTTACAGTGGAATAAAAAGACAAGTTCAATGCCCTGTGGAAGAGACGTGGAGGTCACAGTAGCTTAGCAAGACGGTTTTAATGCCTCTTGGAGGACTGGTGGAGGTCGCAGTGGAATAAAAAGACCATATCAAAGCCCCCTTGAAGAGTGTTGAAGGTTAGAGAGGAATAAAAAGACAATATCAATGCCCCTTGGAAGAGCTGTGGAGTTCAGAGCGGTATAACCAGAGTGTTTTAACGCTCCTTGGAAGAGACATGGAGGTAACAGTAACTTAACAAGACGGTTTTAATGCCCCTTGGAAGAGTGGTGGAGGTCGCAGTGGAATAAAAAAACAATATCAATGCCCCTTGGAAGATTGGTGGAGGTTACAGTGAAATAAAAAGACAATATCAATGCCCCGTGGAAGAGATGCGGAGGTCACTGTAGCTTAACAATATGGTTTTAATGCCCCTTGGAAGAGTGGCAGAGGTTAGAGTGGAATAAAAAGACAATACATATGCCCTTTGGAAGAGCTGTGGAGTTCAGAGTGGTTTAACCAGAAGGTTTTAATGCCCGTTGGAAGAGAAGTCGACGTCACAGTAGCATAAGAAGACGGTTTTAATGCCCCTTGGAAGAGTGGTTGAGTTCGTAGTGGAATAAAAAGAAAATATCAATGCCCCTTGGAAGAGTGGTGCAGGTCGCAGTGGAATAAAAAGACAATATCAATGCCCCGTGGAAGGGACCTGGAGGTCACAGTAGCTTAACAAGACTGTTTAAATGCACCTTGGAAGAGTGGCGGAGATTGCAGGGGATTAAACATACAATAACAATGCCCATTGGAAGAGTGGTGGAGGTCGCAGTGGAATAAAAAGACAAAATCAATGCCCCTTGGAAGAGTGGTGGAGGTTACAGTGGAATAAAAAGACAATATCAATGCCCCTTGGAAGAGCTGTGGAGTTCAGAGTGGTTTAACCAGAAGGTTTTAATATCTCTTGGAAGAGACGTGGAGGTCACAGTAGCTTAACAAGACTGTTTTAATGCCCCTTGGAAGAGTGGTGGAGGTCGCAGTGGATTAAAAAGACAATATCAATGCCCCTTAGAAGAGAGATGGAAGTCGCAGTGGATAAAAAGACAATGTCAATGCCCCTTGGAAGAGTGGTGGATGTTACAGTCGAATAAAAAGACAATATCAATGCCTCTTGTAAGAGCTGTGGAGTTCAGAGTGTTTAACCAGACGGTTTTAATGCCCCTTGGAAGAGACGAGGAGGTCACAGTAGCTTAACAAGACTGTTTTAATGCCCCTTGCAAGAGTGGTGGAGATCGTTGTGGATTTAAAAGACAATATCAATGCCCCTTAGAAAAGTGGTGGAGGTCGCAGTGGAATAAAAAGACAATATCAATGCTCCTTGGAAGATTGGTGGAGGTTACAATGTAATAAAAAGACAATATCAATGCCCCTTGGAAGAGTGGTGGAGGTTACAGTGGAATAAAAAGACAATATCAATGCCCTGTGTTAGAAACTTGGAGGTCACAGTAGCTTAACAAGATGGTTTTAAAGCCCCTTGGAAGAGTCGTGTAATTGGCAAAGGAATAAAAAGACAATATCAATGCACCTTGGAAGAGCTGTGGAGCTCAGAGCTGATTAACCAGACGTTTTTTTTGCCCCTTGGAAGAGGCTTGGAGGTCACAGTAGCTTAACAAGATGGTTTTAATGCCCCTTGGAAGAGTGGTGGAGGTCGCAATGGAATAAAAAGACAATAACAATGCACCGTGGAAGGAACGTGGAGGTCACAGTAGAATAACAAGACGGTTTTAATGCCCCTTGGAAGATTTGTGTAGGTCGCAGTGTATAAAAACGACAATATCAAAGCCCCTTGGAAGAGTGGTGGAGGTCGCAGTGGAAAACACAGACAATATCAATGCCCCTTGGAAGAGTGGTGGAGGTCGCAGTGGAATAAAAAGACAATATCAATGCCCCTTAGAAGAGTGGTGGAGGTCGCAGTGGAATAAAAAGACAATATCAATTTCACTTGGAAAAGATATGGAGGTCGCAGTGGAATAAAAAGACAATATCAATGCATTGTGGAAGAGACTTGGAGGTCACAGTAGCTTAACAAGATAGTTTTAATGCCCCTTGGAAGAGAGGTGGAGGTTACAGTGGAATAAAAAGACAATATCAATGACCCTTGGAAGAGTGGTGGAGTTCGCAGTGGAATAAAAATACAATATAAATGCCCCTTGGAAGAGTGGTGGAGGTTACAGTGGAATAAAAAGACTATGTCAATGCCCCTTGGAAGAGCTGTGGAGTTCACAGTTGTTTAACCAGAAGGTTTTAAGGCACCGTGGAATAGACGTGGAGGTCACAGTAGCTAAACAAGAGGGTTGTAATGCTTCTTGGAAGAGTGATTGAGGTCGCAGTGGATTAAAAAGACAAAATCAATGCCCCTTGGAAGAGTGGTGGAGGTTACTGTGGAATAAAAAGACAATATCAATGCCTCTTGCAAGAGCTGTGGAGTTCAGAGTGGTTTAAATTGACGGTTTTAATGCCCATTGGAAAAGACGTGGAGGTCACAGTAGCTTAACAAGATGGTTTTAATGCCCCTTGGAAGAGTGGTGGAGGTTACAGTCGAATAAAAAGACAATATCAATGCCTCTTGGAAGAGCTGTGGGTTCAGAGTGGTTTAACCAGACGGTTTTAATGCCCATTGGAAGAGACGTGGAGGTCACAGTATCTTAGCAAAACTGTTTTAATGCCCCTTGGAAGAGTGGTGGAGGTCGGAGTGGATTAAAAAGACAATATCAATGCCCCGTAGAAGAGTGGTGGAGGTCACAGTGGAATAAAAAGACAATATCAATTCCACTTGGAAGAGATGTGGAGGTCGCAGTGGAGTAAAAAGACAATATCAGTGTCTCGTGGAAGAGACTTGGAGATCACAGTAGCTTAACAAGATTGTTTTAATGCCCCTTGGAAGAGAGGTGGAGGTCGCAGTGGAATAAAAAGACAATATCAATGCCCCATGGAAGAGTGGTGGAGGTTACATTGGAATAAAAAGACAATATAAATGACCCTTGGAAGAGTGGTGGTGGTCGCAGTGGAGTAAAAAGACAATATTAATGACAATTGGAAGAGTGGTGGAGGTCGCAGTAAAATAAAAAGACAATATCAATGCCCCTTGGAAGAGTGGTGGAGGTTACAGTGGAATAAAAAGACAATATCAATGTCCCTTGGAAGAATGGTGGAGGTTACAGTGGAATAAATAGACAAAATCAATGCCCCTTGGAAAAGTGGTGGAGGTTTCAATTAAATAAAAAGACAATATCAATGCCCCTTGGAAGAGTGCTTGAGGTTACATTGGAATAAAAAGACAATATCAGTGCCCCTTGCAAGAGCTGTGGAGTTCAGAGTGGTTTAAATTGACGGATTTAATGCCCCTTGGAAGGGACGTGGAGGTGACAGTAGCTTAACAAGACGGTTTTAATGCCCCTTGGAAGAGTGGAGGAGGTCGCAGTGGATTAAAAAGACATTATGAATTCCCCTTGAAAGAGTGGTGGAGGTCGCACTGGAATAAAAAGACAATATCAATGCCCCTTGGAAGAGTGGTGGAGGTTACAGTTGAATAAAAAGACAATATCAATGACCCTTGGAAGAGTGATGGAGGTTACAGTGGAATAAAAAGACAATATCAATGCCCCTTGGAACAGTGGTGGAGGTTATAGTTAAATAAAAAGACAATATCAATGCCCCGTGGAAGAGATGTGGAGGTCACAATAGCTTAACAAGACAGTTTTAATGCCCCTTGGAAGAGTGGTAGAGGTCGGAGTGGATTAAAAAGACAATATCAATGAGCCTTGGAAGAGTGGTGGAGGTCGCAGTGGAATAAAAAGACATTATCAATGCCCCTTGGAAGAGTGGTGGAGGTCGCAGTGGAATAAAAAGACAATATCAATGCCCCTTGAACGAGTGGTGGAGGTTACAGTGGAATAAAAAGACAATTTCTATGCCCTGTGGAAGAGACGTGGAGGTCACAGTAGCTTAGCAAGACGATTTTAATGCCTCTTGGAGGACTGGTGGAGGTCGCAGTGGAATAAAAAGACAAGATCAAAGCCCCCTGGAAGAGTGGTGGAGGTTAGAGAGGAATAAAAAGACAATAATAATGCCCCTTGGAAGAGCTGTGGAGTTCAGAGCGGTATAACCCAGACGGTTTTAACGCTCCTTGGAAGAGACATGGAGGTAACAGTAACTTAACAAGACGGTTTTAATGCCCCTTGGAAGAGATGCGGAGGTCACTGTAGCTTAACAATATGGTTTTAATGCCCCTTGGAAGAGTGGCAGAGGTTAGAGTGGAATAAAAAGACAATACAAATGCCCTTTGGAAGAGCTGTGGAGTTCAGAGTGTTTAACCAGAAGGTTTTAATGCCCCTTGGAAGAGTGGTGGAGTTCGTAGTGGAATAAAAAGACAATATCAATGCCCCTTGGAAGAGTGGTGCAGGTCGCAGTGGAATAAAAAGACAATATCAATGCCCCGTGGAAGGGACCTGGAGGTCACAGTAGCTTAACAAGACTGTTTAAATGCACCTTGGAAGAGTGGCGGAGGTTGCAGGGGATTAAACATACAATAACAATGCCCATTGGAAGAGGTGTGGAGGTCGCAGTGGAATAAAAAGACAAAATCAATGCCCCTTGGAAGAGTGGTGGAGGTTACAGTGGAATAAAAAGACAATATCAATGCCCCTTGGAAGAGCTGTGGAGTTCAGAGTGGTTTAACCAGAAGGTTTTAATGTCTCTTGGAAGAGACGTGGAGGTCACAGTAGCTTAACAAGACTGTTTTAATGCCCCTTGGAAGAGTGGTGGAGGTCGCAGTGGATTAAAAAGAAAATATCAATGCCCCTTAGAAGAGAGATGGAAGTCGCAGTGGAATAAAAAGACAATGTCAATGCCGCTTGGAAGAGTGGTGGATGTTACAGTCGAATAAAAAGACAATATCAATGCCTCTTGTAAGAGCTGTGGAGTTCAGAGTGTTTAACCAGACGGTTTTAATGCCCCTTGGAAGAGACGAGGAGGTCACAGTAGCTTAACAAGACTGTTTTAATGCCCCCTGCAAGACTGGTGGAGATCGTTGTGGATTTAAAAGACAATATCAATGATCCTTAGAAAAGTGGTGGAGGTCGCAGTGGAATAAAAAGACAATAACAATGCCCCTTGGAAGATTGGTGGAGGTTACAGTGTAATAAAAAGACAATATCAATGCCCCTTG
Source organism: Phyllobates terribilis (assembly GCF_046119375.1). Taxonomy (NCBI): domain Eukaryota; kingdom Metazoa; phylum Chordata; class Amphibia; order Anura; family Dendrobatidae; genus Phyllobates; species Phyllobates terribilis. The sequence goes on along the minus strand of NW_027362985.1, from coordinate 2,589,221 downwards.
GAAGAGTGGTGGAGGTTACAGTGAAATAAAAAGACAATATCAATGCCCTGTGTTAGAAACTTGGAAGTCACAGTAGCTTAACAAGACGGTTTTAAAGCCCCTTGGAAGAGTCGTGTACGTCGCAGAGGAATAAAAAGACAATATCAATGCACTTGGAAGAGTGCAGAAGGATGCAAAGGAATAAAAAGACATTGTCAATGCCCCTTGGAAGAGCTGTGGAGCTCAGAGAGGTTTAACCAGACGTTTTTTTTGCCCCTTGGAAGAGGCTTGGAGGTCACAGTAGCTTAACAAGATGGTTTTAATGCCCCTTGGAAGAGTGGTGGAGGTCGCAATGGAATAAAAAGACAATAACAATACACCGTGGAAGGAACGTGGAGGTTACAGTAGCATAACAAGACGGTTTTAATGCCCCTTGGAAGATTGGTGTAGGTCGCAGTGGATAAAAACGACAATATCAAAGCCCCTTGGAAGAGTGGTGGAGGTCGCAGTGGAAAACACAGACAATATCAATGCCCCTTGGAAGAGTGGTGGAGGTCGCAGTGGAATAAAAAGACAATTTCAATGCCCCTTAGAAGAGTGGTGGAGGTCGCAGTGGAATAAAAAGACAATATCAATTCCCCTTGGAAAAGATGTGGAGGTCGCAGTGGAATAAAAAGACAATATCAATGCCTCGTGGAAGAGACTTGGAGGTCACAGTAGCTTAACAAGATAGTTTTAATGCCCCTTGGAAGAGAGGTGGAGGTCGCAGTGGAAGAAAAAGACAATATCAATGCCCCTTGGTAGAGTGGTGGAGGTTACAGTGGAATAAGAAGACAATATCAATGACCCTCGGAAGAGTGGTGGAGTTCGCAGTGGAATAAAAAGACAATATTAATGCCCCTTGGAAGAGTGTTTGAGGTCGCAGTAAAATAAAAAGACAATATCAATGCCCCTTGGAAGAGTGGTGGAGATTACAGTGGAATAAAAAGACTATATCAATGCCCCTTGGAAGAGCTGTGGAGTTCACAGTGGTTTAACCAGAAGGTTTTAAGGCACCGTGGAATAGACGTGGAGGTCACAGTAGCTAAACAAGACGGTTTTAATGCTTCTTGGAAGAGTGATTGAGGTCGCAGTGGATTAAAAAGACAATATCAATGCCTCTTGCAAGAGCTGTGAAGTTCAGAGTGGTTTAAATTGACGGTTTTAACGCCCCTTGGAAAAGACGTGGAGGTCACAATAGCTTAACAAGACGGTTTTAATGCCACTTGGAAGAATGGTGGAGGTTACAGTGGAATAAATAGACAAAATCAATGCCCCTTGGAAAAGTGGTGGAGGTTTCAATTAAATAAAATACAATATCAATGCCCCTTGGAAGAGACGTGGAGGTCACAGTGAAATAAAAAGACAATATTAATGCCGCTTGGAAGAGCTGTGGAGTTCAGATTCGTTTAACCAGAAGGTTTTAAATCCCCTTGGAAGAGAAGTCGACGTCACAGTTGCATAACAAGACGGTTTTAATGCCCCTTGGAAGAGTGGTGGAGTTCGTAGTGGAATAAAAAGACAATATCAATGCCCCTTGGAAGAGTGGTGCAGGTCGCAGTGGAATAAAAAGACAATATCAATGCCCCGTGGAAGGGACCTGGAGGTCACAGTAGCTTAACAAGACTGTTTAAATGCACCTTGGAAGAGTGGCGGAGGTTGCAGGGGATTAAACATACAATAACAATGCCCATTGGAAGAGTGCTGTAAGTTGCAGTGGAGTAAAAAGACAATATCAATGCCTCTTGCAAGAGCTGTGGAGTTCAGAGTGGTTATATTGACGGTTTTAATGCACCTTGGAAGGGATGTGGAGGTCACAATAGCTTAACAAGACGGTTTTAATGCCCCTTGGAAGAGAGGTGGAAGTTGCAGTGGAATAAAAAGACAATATCAATGCCCCTTAGAAGAGTGCTTGAGGTTACATTGGAATAAAAAGACAATATCAATGCCCCTTGCAAGAGCTGTGGAGTTCAGAGTGGTGTAAATTGATGGATTTAATGCCCCTTGGAAGGGACGTGGAGGTGACAGTAGCTTAACAAGACGGTTTTAATGCCCCTTGGAAGAGTGGAGGAGGTCGCAGTGGATTAAAAAGACAATATGAATGCCCCATGAAAGAGTGGTGGAGGTCGCAGTGGAATAAAAAGACAATATCAATGCCCCTTGGAAGAGAGGTGGAGGTTACAGTTGAATAAAATGACAATATCAATGACCCTTGGAAGAGTGATGGAGGTTACAGTGGAATAAAAAGACAATATCAATGCCCCTTGGAACAGTGGTGGAGGTTACAGTTAAATAAAAAGACAATATCAATGCCACGTGGAAGAGATGTGGAGGTCACAATAGCTTAACAAGACGGTTTTAATGCCCCTTGGAAGGGTGGTAGAGGTCGGAGTGGATTAAAAAGACATTATCAATGCCCCTTGGAAGAGTGGTGGAGGTCGCAGTGGAATAAAAAGACAATATCAATGCCCCTTGAACGAGTGGTGGAGGTTACAGTGGAATAAAAAGACAAGTTCAATACCCTGTGGAAGAGACGTGGAGGTCACAGTAGCTTAGCAAGACGGTTTTAATGCCTCTTGGAGGACTGGTGGAGGTCGCAGTGGAATAAAAAGACCATATCAAAGCCCCCTGGAAGAGTGTTGAAGGTTAGAGAGGAATAAAAAGACAATATCAATGCCCCTTGGAAGAGCTGTGGAGTTCAGAGCGGTATAACCAGAGTGTTTTAACGCTCCTTGGAAGAGACATGGAGGTAACAGTAACTTAACAAGACGGTTTTAATGCCCCTTGGAAGAGTGGTGGAGGTCGCAGTGGAATAAAAAAACAATATCAATGCCCCTTGGAAGATTGGTGGAGGTTACAGTGAAATAAAAAGACAATATCAATGCCCCGTGGAAGAGATGCGGAGGTCACTGTAGCTTAACAATATGGTTTTAATGCCCCTTGGAAGAGTGGCAGAGGTTAGAGTGGAATAAAAAGACAATACATATGCCCTTTGGAAGAGCTGTGGAGTTCAGAGTGGTTTAACCAGAAGGTTTTAATGCCCGTTGGAAGAGAAGTCGACGTCACAGTAGCATAAGAAGACGGTTTTAATGCCCCTTGGAAGAGTGGTTGAGTTCGTAGTGGAATAAAAAGAAAATATCAATGCCCCTTGGAAGAGTGGTGCAGGTCGCAGTGGAATAAAAAGACAATATCAATGCCCCGTGGAAGGGACCTGGAGGTCACAGTAGCTTAACAAGACTGTTTAAATGCACCTTGGAAGAGTGGCGGAGGTTGCAGGGGATTAAACATACAATAACAATGCCCATTGGAAGAGTGGTGGAGGTCGCAGTGGAATAAAAAGACAAAATCAATGCCCCTTGGAAGAGTGGTGGAGGTTACAGTGGAATAAAAAGACAATATCAATGCCCCTTGGAAGAGCTGTGGAGTTCAGAGTGGTTTAACCAGAAGGTTTTAATGTCTCTTGGAAGAGACGTGGAGGTCACAGTAGCTTAACAAGACTGTTTTAATGCCCCTTGGAAGAGTGGTGGAGGTCGCAGTGGATTAAAAAGACAATATCAATGCCCCTTAGAAGAGAGATGGAAGTCGCAGTGGATAAAAAGACAATGTCAATGCCCCTTGGAAGAGTGGTGGATGTTACAGTCGAATAAAAAGACAATATCAATGCCTCTTGTAAGAGCTGTGGAGTTCAGAGTGTTTAACAAGACTGTTTTAATGCCCCTTGCAAGAGTGGTGGAGATCGTTGTGGATTTAAAAGACAATATCAATGCCCCTTAGAAAAGTGGTGGAGGTCGAAGTGGAATAAAAAGACAATATCAATGCTCCTTGGAAGATTGGTGGAGGTTACAGTGTAATAAAAAGACAATATCAATGCCCCTTGGAAGAGTGGTGGAGGTTACAGTGGAATAAAAAGACAATATCAATGCCCTGTGTTAGAAACTTGGAGGTCACAGTAGCTTAACAAGATGGTTTTAAAGCCCCTTGGAAGAGTCGTGTAATTGGCAGAGGAATAAAAAGACAATATCAATGCACCTTGGAAGAGCTGTGGAGCTCAGAGCGGATTAACCAGACGTTTTTTTTGCCCCTTGGAAGAGGCTTGGAGGTCACAGTAGCTTAACAAGATGGTTTTAATGCCCCTTGGAAGAGTGGTGGAGGTCGCAATGGAATAAAAAGACAATAACAATGCACCGTGGAAGGAACGTGGAGGTCACAGTAGAATAACAAGACGGTTTTAATGCCCCTTGGAAGATTTGTGTAGGTCGCAGGGTATAAAAACGACAATATCAAAGCCCCTTGGAAGAGTGGTGGAGGTCGCAGTGGAAAACACAGACAATATCAATGCCCCTTGGAAGAGTGGTGGAGGTCGCAGTGGAATAAAAAGACAATATCAATGCCCCTTAGAAGAGTGGTGGAGGTCGCAGTGGAATAAAAAGACAATATCAATTCCACTTGGAAAAGATATGGAGGTCGTAGTGGAATAAAAAGACAATATCAATGCATCGTGGAAGAGACTTGGAGGTCACAGTAGCTTAACAAGATAGTTTTAATGCCCCTTGGAAGAGAGGTGGAGGTTACAGTGGAATAAAAAGACAATATCAATGACCCTTGGAAGAGTGGTGGAGTTCGCAGTGGAATAAAAATACAATATTAATGCCCCTTGGAAGAGTGTTTGAGGTCGCAGAAAATAAAAAGACAATATCAATGCCCCTTGGAAGAGTGGTGGAGGTTACAGTGGAATAAAAAGACTATATCAATGCCCCTTGGAAGAGCTGTGGAGTTCACAGTTGTTTAACCAGAAGGTTTTAAGGCACCGTGGAATAGACGTGGAGGTCACAGTAGCTAAACAAGACGGTTGTAATGCTTCTTGGAAGAGTGATTGAGGTCGCAGTGGATTAAAAAGACAAAATCAATGCCCCTTGGAAGAGTGGTGGAGGTTACTGTGGAATAAAAAGACAATATCAATGCCTCTTGCAAGAGCTGTGGAGTTCAGAGTGGTTTAAATTGACGGTTTTAATGCCCATTGGAAAAGACGTGGAGGTCACAGTAGCTTAACAAGATGGTTTTAATGCCCCTTGGAAGAGTGGTGGAGGTTACAGTCGAATAAAAAGACAATATCAATGCCTCTTGGAAGAGCTGTGGTGTTCAGAGTGGTTTAACCAGATGGTTTTAATGCCCATTGGAAGAGACGTGGAGGTCACAGTAGCTTAGCAAAACTGTTTTAATGCCACTTGGAAGAGTGGTGGAGGTCACAGTGGAATAAAAAGACAATATCAATTCCACTTGGAAGAGATGTGGAGGTCGCAGTGGAGTAAAAAGACAATATCAGTGTCTCGTGGAAGAGACTTGGAGATCACAGTAGCTTAACAAGATTGTTTTAATGCCCCTTGGAAGAGAGGTGGAGGTCGCAGTGGAATAAAAAGACAATATCAATGCCCCATGGAAGAGTGGTGGAGGTTACATTGGAATAAAAAGACAATATAAATGACCCTTGGAAGAGTGTTGGTGGTCGCAGTGGAGTAAAAAGACAATATTAATGACAATTGGAAGAGTGGTGGAGGTCGCAGTAAAATAAAAAGACAATATCAATGCCCCTTGGAAGAGTGGTGGAGGTTACAGTGGAATAAAAAGACAATATCAATGTCCCTTGGAAGAATGGTGGAGGTTACAGTGGAATAAATAGACAAAATCAATGCCCCTTGGAAAAGTGGGGAGGTTTCAATTAAATAAAAAGACAATATCAATGCCCCTTGGAAGAGTGCTTGAGGTTACATTGGAATAAAAAGACAATATCAGTGCCCCTTGCAAGAGCTGTGGAGTTCAGAGTGGTTTAAATTGACGGATTTAATGCCCCTTGGAAGGGACGTGGAGGTGACAGTAGCTTAACAAGACGGTTTTAATGCCCCTTGGAAGAGTGGAGGAGGTCGCAGTGGATTAAAAAGACATTATGAATTCCCCTTGAAAGAGTGGTGGAGGTCGCACTGGAATAAAAAGACAATATCAATGCCCCTTGGAAGAGTGGTGGAGGTTACAGTTGAATAAAAAGACAATATCAATGACCCTTGGAAGAGTGATGGAGGTTACAGTGGAATAAAAAGACAATATCAATGCCCCTTGGAACAGTGGTGGAGGTTATAGTTAAATAAAAAGACAATATCAATGCCCCGTGGAAGAGATGTGGAGGTCACAATAGCTTAACAAGACGGTTTTAATGCCCCTTGGAAGAGTGGTAGAGGTCGGAGTGGATTAAAAAGACAATATCAATGAGCCTTGGAAGAGTGGTGGAGGTCGCAGTGGAATAAAAAGACATTATCAATGCCCCTTGGAAGAGTGGTGGAGGTCGCAGTGGAATAAAAAGACAATATCAATGCCCCTTGAACGAGTGGTGGAGGTTACAGTGGAATAAAAAGACAATTTCTATGCCCTGTGGAAGAGACGTGGAGGTCACAGTAGCTTAGCAAGACGATTTTAATGCCTCTTGGAGGACTGGTGGAGGTCGCAGTGGAATAAAAAGACAGTATCAAATCCCCCTGGAAGAGTGGTGGAGGTTAGAGAGGAATAAAAAGACAATAATAATGCCCCTTGGAAGAGCTGTGGAGTTCAGAGCGGTATAACCCAGACGGTTTTAACGCTCCTTGGAAGAGACATGGAGGTAACAGTAACTTAACAAGACGGTTTTAATGCCCCTTGGAAGAGATGCAGAGGTCACTGTAGCTTAACAATATGGTTTTAATGCCCCTTGGAAGAGTGGCAGAGGTTAGAGTGGAATAAAAAGACAATACAAATGCCCTTTGGAAGAGCTGTGGAGTTCAGAGTCGTTTAACCAGAAGGTTTTAATGCCCCTTGGAAGAGAAGTCGACGTCACAGTAGCATAACAAGACGGTTTTAATGCCCCTTGGAAGAGTGGTGGAGTTTGTAGTGGAATAAAAAGACAATATCAATGCCCCTTGGAAGAGTGGTGCAGGTCGCAGTGGAATAAAAAGACAATATCAATGCCCCGTGGAAGGGACCTGGAGGTCACAGTAGCTTAACAAGACTGTTTAAATGCACCTTGGAAGAGTGGCGGAGGTTGCAGGGGATTAAACATACAATAACAATGCCCATTGGAAGAGGTGTGGAGGTCGCAGTGGAATAAAAAGACAAAATCAATGCCCCTTGGAAGAGTGGTGGAGGTTACAGTGGAATAAAAAGACAATATCAATGCCCCTTGGAAGAGCTGTGGAGTTCAGAGTGGTTTAACCAGAAGGTTTTAATGTCTCTTGGAAGAGACGTGGAGGTCACAGTAGCTTAACAAGACTGTTTTAATGCCCCTTGGAAGAGTGGTGGAGGTCGCAGTGGATTAAAAAGAAAATATCAATGCCCCTTAGAAGAGAGATGGAAGTCGCAGTGGAATAAAAAGACAATGTCAATGCCGCTTGGAAGAGTGGTGGATGTTACAGTCGAATAAAAAGACAATATCAATGCCTCTTGTAAGAGCTGTGGAGTTCAGAGTGTTTAACCAGACGGTTTTAATGCCCCTTGGAAGAGACGAGGAGGTCACAGTAGCTTAACGAGACTGTTTTAATGCCCCCTGCAAGACTGGTGGAGATCGTTGTGGATTTAAAAGACAATATCAATGATCCTTAGAAAAGTGGTGGAGGTCGCAGTGGAATAAAAAGACAATAACAATGCCCCTTGGAAGATTGGTGGAGGTTACAGTGTAATAAAAAGACAATATCAATGCCCCTTGGAAGAGTGGTGGAGGTTACAGTGAAATAAAAAGACAATATCAATGCCCTGTGTTAGAAACTTGGAGGTCACAGTAGCTTAACAAGACGGTTTTAAAGCCCCTTGGAAGAGTCGTGTACGTCGCAGAGGAATAAAAAGACAATATCAATGCACTTGGAAGAGTGCAGAAGGATGCAAAGGAATAAAAAGACATTGTCAATGCCCCTTGGAAGAGCTGTGGAGCTCAGAGAGGTTTAACCAGACGTTTTTTTTGCCCCTTGGAAGAGGCTTGGAGGTCACAGTAGCTTAACAAGATGGTTTTAATGCCCCTTGGAAGAGTGGTGGAGGTCGCAATGGAATAAAAAGACAATAACAATACACCGTGGAAGGAACGTGGAGGTTACAGTAGCATAACAAGACGGTTTTAATGCCCCTTGGAAGATTGGTGTAGGTCGCAGTGGATAAAAACGACAATATCAAAGCCCCTTGGAAGAGTGGTGGAGGTCGCAGTGGAAAACACAGACAATATCAATGCCCCTTGGAAGAGTGGTGGAGGTCGCAGTGGAATAAAAAGACAATATCAATGCCCCTTAGAAGAGTGGTGGAGGTCGCAGTGGAATAAAAAGACAATATCAATTCCCCTTGGAAAAGATGTGGAGGTCGCAGTGGAATAAAAAGACAATATCAATGCCTCGTGGAAGAGACTTGGAGGTCACAGTAGCTTAACAAGATAGTTTTAATGCCCCTTGGAAGAGAGGTGGAGGTCGCAGTGGAAGAAAAAGACAATATCAATGCCCCTTGGTAGAGTGGTGGAGGTTACAGTGGAATAAAAAGACAATATCAATGACCCTTGGAAGAGTGGTGGAGTTCGCAGTGGAATAAAAAGACAATATTAATGCCCCTTGGAAGAGTGTTTGAGGTCGCAGTAAAATAAAAAGACAATATCAATGCCCCTTGGAAGAGTGGTGGAGATTACAGTGGAATAAAAAGACTATATCAATGCCCCTTGGAAGAGCTGTGGAGTTCACAGTGGTTTAACCAGAAGGTTTTAAGGCACCGTGGAATAGACGTGGAGGTCACAGTAGCTAAACAAGACGGTTTTAATGCTTCTTGGAAGAGTGATTGAGGTCGCAGTGGATTAAAAAGACAATATCAATGCCTCTTGCAAGAGCTGTGGAGTTCAGAGTGGTTTAAATTGACGGTTTTAACGCCCCTTGGAAAAGACGTGGAGGTCACAATAGCTTAACAAGACGGTTTTAATGCCACTTGGAAGAATGGTGGAGGTTACAGTGGAATAAATAGACAAAATCAATGCCCCTTGGAAAAGTGGTGGAGGTTTCAATTAAATAAAAAGACAATATCAATGCCCCTTGGAAGAGAGGTGGAGGTCACAGTGAAATAAAAAGAAAATATTAATGCCCCTTGGAAGACCTGTGAAGTTCAGAGTCGTTTAACCAGAAGGTTTTAAATCCCCTTGGAAGAGAAGTCGACGTCACAGTAGCATAACAAGACGGTTTTAATGCCCCTTGGAAGAGTGGTGGAGTTTGTAGTGGAATAAAAAGACAATATCAATGCCCCTTGGAAGAGTGGTGCAGGTCGCAGTGGAATAAAAAGACAATATCAATGCCCCGTGGAAGGGACCTGGAGGTCACAGTAGCTTAACAAGACTGTTTAAATGCACCTTGGAAGAGTGGCGGAGGTTGCAGGGGATTAAACATACAATAACAATGCCCATTGGAAGAGGTGTGGAGGTCGCAGTGGAATAAAAAGACAAAATCAATGCCTCTTGGAAGAGTGGTGGAGGTTACAGTGGAATAAAAAGACAATATCAATGCCCCTTGGAAGAGCTGTGGAGTTCAGAGTGGTTTAACCAGAAGGTTTTAATGTCTCTTGGAAGAGACGTGGAGGTCACAGTAGCTTAACAAGACTGTTTTAATGCCCCTTGGAAGAGTGGTGGAGGTCGCAGTGGATTAAAAAGAAAATATCAATGCCCTTTAGAAGAGAGATGGAAGTTGCAGTGGAATAAAAAGACAATGTCAATGCCGCTTGGAAGAGTGGTGGATGTTACAGTCGAATAAAAAGACAATATCAATGCCTCTTGTAAGAGCTGTGGAGTTCAGAGTATTTAACCAGACGGTTTTAATGCCCCTTGGAAGAGACGAGGAGGTCACAGTAGCTTAACAAGACAGTTTTAATGCCCCCTGCAAGAGTGGTGGAGATCGTTGTGGATTTAAAAGACAATATCAATGCCCCTTAGAAAAGTGGTGGAGGTCGCAGTGGAATAAAAAGACAATAACAATACACCGTGGAAGGAACGTGGAGGTTACAGTAGCATAACAAGACGGTTTTAATGCCCCTTGGCAGATTGGTGTAGGTCGCAGTGGATAAAAACGACAATATCAAAGCCCCTTGGAAGAGTGGTGGAGGTCGCAGTGGAAAACACAGACAATATCAATGCCCCTTGGAAGAGTGGTGGAGGCCGCAGTGGAATAAAAAGACAATATCAATGCCCCTTAGAAGAGTGGTGGAGGTCGCAGTGGAATAAAAAGACAATATCAATTCCCCTTGGAAAAGATGTGGAGGTCGCAGTGGAATAAAAAGACAATATCAATGCCTCGTGGAAGAGACTTGGAGGTCACAGTAGCTTAACAAGATAGTTTTAATGCCCCTTGGAAGAGAGGTGGAGGTCGCAGTGGAAGAAAAAGACAATATCAATGCCCCTTGGTAGAGTGGTGGAAGTTACAGTGGAATAAGAAGACAATATCAATGACCCTTGGAAGAGTGGTGGAGTTCGCAGTGGAATAAAAAGACAATATTAATGCCCCTTGGAAGAGTGTTTGAGGTCGCAGTAAAATAAAAAGACAATATCAATGCCCCTTGGAAGAGTGGTGGAGATTACAGTGGAATAAAAAGACTATATCAATGCCCCTTGGAAGAGCTGTGGAGTTCATAGTGGTTTAACCAGAAGGTTTTAAGGCACCGTGGAATAGACGTGGAGGTCACAGTAGCTAAACAAGACGGTTTTAATGCTTCTTGGAAGAGTGATTGAGGTCGCAGTGGATTAAAAAGACAATATCAATGCCTCTTGCAAGAGCTGTGGAGTTCAGAGTGGTTTAAATTGACGGTTTTAACGCCAATTGGAAAAGACGTGGAGGTCACAATAGCTTAACAAGACGGTTTTAATGCCACTTGGAAGAATGGTGGAGGTTACAGTGGAATAAATAGACAAAATCAATGCCCCTTGGAAAAGTGGTGGAGGTTTCAATTAAATAAAAAGACAATATCAATGCCCCTTGGAAGAGACGTGGAGGTCACAGTGAAATAAAAAGACAATATTAATGCCCCTTGGAAGAGCTGTGGAGTTCAGATTCGTTTAACCAGAAGGTTTTAAATCCCCTTGGAAGAGAATTCGACGTCACAGTAGCATAACAAGACGGTTTTAATGCCCCTTGGAAGAGTGGTGGAGTTCGTAGTGGAATAAAAAGACAATATCAATGCCCCTTGGAAGAGTGGTGCAGGTCGCAGTGGAATAAAAAGACAATATCAATACCCCGTGGAAGGGACCTGGAGGTCACAGTAGCTTAACAAGACTGTTTAAATGCACCTTGGAAGAGTGGCGGAGGTTGCAGGGGATTAAACATACAATAACAATGCCCATTGGAAGAGTTGTGGAGGTCGCAGTGGAATAAAAAGACAAAATCAATGCCCCTTGGAAGAGTGGTGGAGGTTACAGTGGAATAAAAAGACAATATCAATGCCCCTTGGAAGAGCTGTGGAGTTCAGAGTGGTTTAACCAGAAGGTTTTAATGTCTCTTGGAAGAGACGTGGAGGTCACAGTAGCTTAACAAGACTGTTTTAATGCCCCTTGGAAGAGTGGTGCAGGTCGCAGTGGATTAAAAAGAAAATATCAATGCCCCTTAGAAGAGAGATGGAAGTCGCAGTGGAATAAAAAGACAATGTCAATGCCGCTTGGAAGAGTGGTGGATGTTACAGTCGAATAAAAAGACAATATCAATGCCTCTTGTAAGAGCTGTGGAGTTCAGAGTGTTTAACCAGATGGTTTTAATGCCCCTTGGAAGAGACGAGGAGGTCACAGTAGCTTAACAAGACTGTTTTAATGCCCCCTGCAAGAGTGGTGGAGATCGTTGTGGATTTAAAAGACAATATCAATGCCCCTTAGAAAAGTGGTGGAGGTCGCAGTGGAATAAAAAGACAATAACAATGCCCCTTGGAAGATTGGTGGAGGTTACAGTGTAATAAAAAGACAATATCAATGCCCCTTGGAAGAGTGGTGGAGGTTACAGTGGAATAAAAAGACAATATCAATGCCCTATGTTAGAAACTTGGAGGTCACAGTAGCTTAACAAGACGGTTTTAAAGCCCCTTGGAAGAGTCGTGTACGTCGCAGAGGAATAAAAAGACAATATTAATGCACTTGGAAGAGTGCAGAAGGATGCAAAGGAATAAAAAGACATTGTCAATGCCCCTTGGAAGAGCTGTGGAGTTCAGAGAGGTTTAACCAGACGTTTTTTTTGCCCCTTGGAAGAGGCTTGGAGGTCACAGTAGCTTAACAAGTTGGTTTTAATGCCCCTTGGAAGAGTGGTGGAGGTCGCAATGGAATAAAAAGACAATAACAATACACCGTGGAAGGAACGTGGAGGTCACAGTAGCATAACAAGACGGTTTTAATGCCCCTTGGAAGATTGGTGTAGGTCGCAGTGGATAAAAACGACAATATCAAAGCCCCTTGGAAGAGTGGTGGAGGTCGCAGTGGAAAACACAGACAATATCAATGCCCCTTGGAAGAGTGGTGGAGGTCGCAGTGGAATTAAAAGACAATATCAATGCCCCTTAGAAGAGTGGTGGAGGTCGCAGTGGATTAAAAAGACAATATCAATTCCCCTTGGAAAAGATGTGGAGGTCGCAGTGGAATAAAAAGACAATATCAATGCCTCGTGGAAGAGACTTGGAGGTCACAGTAGCTTAACAAGATAGTTTTAATGCCCCTTGGAAGAGAGGTGGAGGTCGCAGTGGAAGAAAAAGACAATATCAATGCCCCTTGGTAGAGTGGTGGAGGTTACAGTGGAATAAAAAGACAATATCAATGACCCTTGGAAGAGTGGTGGAGTTCGCAGTGGAATAAAAAGACAATATTAATGCCCCTTGGAAGAGTGTTTGAGGTCGCAGTAAAATAAAAAGACAATATCAATGCCACTTGGAAGAGTGGTGGAGATTACAGTGGAATAAAAAGACTATATCAATGCCCCTTGGGAGAGCTGTGTAGTTCACAGTGGTTTAACCAGAAGGTTTTAAGGCACCGTGGAATAGACGTGGAGGTCACAGTAGCTAAACAAGACGGTTTTAATGCTTCTTGGAAGAGTGATTGAGGTCGCAGTGGATTAAAAAGACAATATCAATGCCTCTTGCAAGAGCTGTGGAGTTCAGAGTGGTTTAAATTGACGGTTTTAACGTCCCTTGGAAAAGACGTGGAGGTCACAATAGCTTAACAAGACGGTTTTAATGCCCCTTGGAAGAATGGTGGAGGTTACAGTGGAATAAATAGACAAAATCAATGCCCCTTGGAAAAGTGGTGGAGGTTTCAATTAAATAAAAAGACAATATCAATGCCCCTTGGAAGAGACGTGGAGGTCACAGTGAAATAAAAAGACAATATTAATGCCCCTTGGAAGAGCTGTGGAGTTCAGAGTGTTAAACAAACGGTTTTAATGCCCCTTGGAAGAGACGAGGAGGTCACAGTAGCTTAGCAAGACTGTTTTAATGCCCCTTGCAAGAGGGGTGGAGATCGTTGTGGATTTAAAAGACAATATCAATGCCCCTTAGAAAAGTGGTGGATTTCGCAGTGAAATAAAAAGACAATATCAATGCCCCTTGGAAGATTGGTGGAGGTTACAGTGGAATAAAAAGACAATATCAATGCCCCTTGGAAGAGTGGTGGAGGTTACAGTGGAATTAAAAGACAATATCAATGGCCTGTGTAAGAAACTTGGAGGTCACAGTAGCTTAACAAGACGGTTTTAATACACCTTGGAAGAGTCGTGGACGTCGCAGAAAAATGAAAAGACAATATCAATGCACTTTTAAGAGTGCAGAAGGTTACAAAGGAATAAAAGGACATTGTCAATAACCCTTGAAAGAGCTGTGGAGCTCAGAGCGGTTTAACCAGACGTTTTTTTTGCCCCTTGGAAGAGACTTGGAGGTCACAGTAGCTTAACAAGATGGTTTTAAAGCCCCTTGGAAGAGTGGTGGAGGTCGCAATGGAATAAAAACACAATAACAATGCCCCGTGGAAGGGACGTGGAGGTCACAGTAGCATAACAAGACGGTTTTAATGCCCCTTGGAAAAGTGGTGGAGGTCGCAGTGGATAAAAAAGACAATATCAAAGCCCCTTGGAAGAGTGGTGGAGGTCGCAGTGGTAAACAGAGACAATATCAATGCCCCTTGGAAGAGTGGTGGAGGTGACAGTCGAATAAAAAGACAATATCAATGCCTCTTGGAAGAGCTGTGGAGTACAGAGTGGTTTAACCAGATGGTTTAATGCACTTGGAAGAGACGTGGAGGTCACAGTAGCTTATCAAGACTGTTTTAATGCCCCTTGGAAGAGAGGTGGAGGTCGCAGTGGATTAAAAAGACAATATCAATGCCCCTTAGAAGAGTGGTGGAGGTCGAAAAAGACAATATCAATTTCCCTTGGAAGAGATGTGGAGGTCGCAGTGGAATAAAAAGACAATATCAATGCCTCGTAGAAGAGACTTGGAGGTCACAGAAGCTTAACAAGATGGTCTTAATGCCCCTTGGAAGAGAGGTGGAGGTCGCAGTGGAATAAAAAGACAATATCAATGCCCCTTGGAAGAGTGGTGGAGGTTACAGTGGAATAAAAAGACAATATCAATGACCCTTGGAAGAGTGGTGGAGGTCGCAGTGGAGTAAAAAGACAATAATAATGCCCCTTGGAATTGTGTTGGAGGTCGCAGTAAAATAAAAAGACAATATCAAAGCCCCTTGGAAGAGTGGTGGAGGTTACAGTGGAATAAAAAGACAATATCAATGCCCCTTGGAAGAGCTGTGGAGTTCGCAGTGGTTTATCCAGAAGGTTTTAAGGCACCGTGGAATAGACGTGGAGGTCACAGTAGCTAAATAAGACGGTTTTAATGCACCTTGGAAGAGTGCTGGAGGTTACAGTGGAATAAAAATACAATATCAATGCCTCTTGCAAGAGCTGTGGAGTTCAGAGTGGTTTAAATTGACGGTTTAAACGCCCCTTGGAAAAGACGTGGAGGTCACAATAGCTTAACAAGACGGTTTTAATGCCCCTTGGAAGAGTGGTGGCGGTTACAGTCGAATAAAAAGACAATATCAATGCCTCTTGGAAGAGCTGTGGAGTTCAGAGTGGTTTAAGCAGACGGTTTTAATGCCCATTGGAAGAGATGTGGAGGTCACAGTAGCTTAACAACGCTGTTTTAATGCCCCTTGGAAGAGTGGTGGAGGTCGCAGTGGATTAAAAAGACAATATCAATGCCCCTTAGAAGAGTGGTGGAGGTCGCAGTGGAATAAAAACACAATATCAATTCCACTTGGAAGAGATGTGGAGGTCGCAGTGGAATAAAAAGACAATATCAGGGCCTCGTGGAAGAGACTTGGAGGTCACAGTAGCTTAACAAGATTGTTTTAATGCCCCTTGGAAGAAAGGTGGAGGTCGCAGTAGCTTAACAGGATGGTTTTAATGCCCCTTGGAAGAGTGGTGGAGGTCGCAGTGGATTAAAAAGACATTATCGATGCCCCTTGGAAGTGTGGTGGAGGTCGCAGTGGATTAAAAAGAAAATATCAATGTCCCTTAGAAGAGTTGTGGAGGTTACAGTGCAAAAAAAAGACAATATCAATGTTCCTTGGAAGAGCGGTGAAGGTCGCAGTGGAATAAAAAGACAATATCAATGTCCCTTGGAAGCGTGGTGGAGGTCACAGTGGATTAAAAAGGCAATATCAATGCCCCTTGGAAGAGTGGTGGAGGTCGCAGTGGAATAAAAAGACAATATCAATGCCGCGTGGAAGGGACGTGGAGGTCACAGTAGCTTAACAAGATGGTTTTAATTGCCCTTGGAAGAGTGGTGGAGGTCGCAGTGGATTAAAAAGACTATCAAATCCACTTCGAAGAGTGGTGGAGGTCGCAGTGGAAAAAGAAACAATATCAATGCCCATTGGAAGATTGGTGGAGGTTACAGTTGAATAAAAAGACAATATAAATGCCTCTTGGAAAAGCTGTGGACTTCAGAGTGGTTTAACCATGCGGTTTTATTGCCCCTTGGAAGAGACGTGGAGGTCACAGAAGCTTATCAAGACTTATTTAAAGCCCCTTGGAGGAGTGGTAGAGGTCGCAGTGGATTAAAAAGACAATATCAATGCCCCTTGGAAGAGTGGTGGAGGTTACAGTGGAATAAAAAGACAATATCAATGCCCCTTGGAAGAGTGGTGGAGGTTACAGTGGAATAAAAATACAATATCAATGTCCCTTGGAAGAATGGTGGAGTTTACAGTGGAATAAAAAGACAAAATCAATGCCCCTTGGAAAAGTGTTGGAGGTTCCAGATAAATAAAAAGACAATATCAATGCCCCTTGGAAGAGACGTGGAGGTCACAGTGGAATTAAAAGACAATATTAATGCCCCTTGGAAGAGCTGTGGAGTTCAGAGTGTTTAACCAGACGGTTTTAATACCCCTTGGAAGAGACGAGGAGGTCACAGTAGCTTAACAAGACTGTTTTAATGCCCCTTGCAAGAGTGGTGGAGAACGTTGTGGATTTAAAAGACAATATCAATGCCCCTTAGAAAAATGGTGGAGGTCGCAGTGAAATATAAAGACAATATCAATGCCCCTTGGAAGATTGGTGGAGGTTACAGTGGAATCAAAAGACAATATCAATGCCCCTTGGAAGAGTGGTGGAGGTTACAGTGGAATAAAAAGACAATATCAATGCCCTGTGTAAGAAACTTGGAGGTCACAGTAGCTTAATAAGACGGTTTTAATGCCCCTTGGAAGAGTGGTGGAGGTCGCAGTAAAATGAAAAGACAATATCAATGCCCCTTGGAAGAGTGGTGGAGGTTAGAGGGGAATAAAAAGACAATATCTATGCCCCTTGGAAAAGCTGTGGAGTTCACAGTGGTTTAACCAGAAAGTTTTAATGCACCGTGGAATAGACGTGGAGGTCACAGTAGCTTAACAAGACGGTTTCAATGCTTCTTTGAAGAGTGATGGAGGTCACAGTGGATTAAAAAGACAATATCAATGCCCCTTGGAAGAGTGTTGGAGGTTACAGAGGAATAAAAAGACAATTACAATGCCCTGTGGAAGAGACGTGGAGGTCACAGTAGCTTAACAAGACGGTTTTAATGCCCCTTGGAAGAGTGGTGGAGGTCGCAGTGGATTAAAAAGACAATATCAATGAACATTGGAAGAGTGCGGGAGGATACATTGGAATAAAAAGACAATATCAATGCCCCTTCCAAGAGCTGTGGAGTTCAGAGTGGTTTAAATTGACGGTTTTAATGTCCCTTGGAAAGGACTTGGAGGTGACAGTAGCTTAACAAGACGGTTTTAATGCCCCATGGAAGAGTGGTGGAGGTCGCAGTGGATTAATAAGACAATATCAATGCCACTTGGAAGAGTGGTGGAGGTTACAGTGGAATAAAAAGACAATATCATTGCCCCGTGAAAGAGACGTGGAGGTCACAGTAGCTTATCAAGACGGTTTTAATGCCCCTTGGAAGAGAGGTGGAAGTTGCAGTGGAATAAAAAGAAAATATCAATGCCCCTTGGAAGAGTGCGGGAGGATACATTGGAATAAAAAGACAATATCAATGCCCCTTCCAAGAGCTGTGGAGTTCAGAGTGGTTTAAATTGACGGTTTTAATGTCCCTTGGAAGGGACTTGGAGGTGAAAGTAGCTTAACAAGACGGTTTTAATGCCCCATGGAAGAGTGGTGGAGGTCGCAGTGGATTAAAAAGACAATATGAATGCCTCTTGGAAGAGTGGTGGAGGTCGCATTGGAATAAAAAGATAATATCAATGCCCCTTGGAAGATTGGTGGAGGTTACAGTGGAATAAAAAGACAATATCAATGCCCCTTGGAAGAGTGATCGAGGTTACAGTTAAATAAAAAGACAATATCAATGCCCCGTGGAAGAGATGTGGAGGTCACAATAGCTTAACAAGACGGTTTTAATGCCCCTTGGAAGAGTGGTGTAGGTCGCAGTGGATTAAAAAGACAATACCAATGAGACTTGGAAGAGTGGTGGAGGTCGCAGTGGAATAAAAAGACATTATCAATGCCCCTTGGAAGAGTAGTGGAGGTCACAGTGGATTAAAAAGACAATATCAATATCCCTTGGATGAGTGGTGGAGGTTACAGTGGAATAAAAAGACAATTTCAATGCCCCGTGGAAGAGATGTGGAGGTCACTGTAGCTTAATAATATGGTTTTATTGCCCCTTGGAAGAGTGGTGGAGGTGGCAGTGGAATAAAAAGACAATGTCAATGCCCCTTGGAAGAGTGGTGGAGGTTAGAGTGGACTAAAAAGACAATACAAATGTCCTTTGGAAGAGCTGTGGATTTCAGAGTGCTTTAACCAGATGATTTTAATGCTCCTTGGAAGCGAAGTCGATGTCACAGTAGCATAACAAGATGCTTTTATTCCCCTTGGAAGAGTGGTGGAGTTCGCAGTGGATTAAAAAGACAATATCAATGCCCCTTGGAAGAGTGGTGGAGGTCGCAGTGGAATAAAAAGACACTATCAATGCCCCGTCGAAGGGACGTGGAGGTCACAGTAGCTTAGCAAGATGGTTTTAATGCCCCTTGGAAGAGTGGTGGAGGTTGCAGGGGATTAAAAAGACAATAACATTGCCTATTGGAAGAGTGATGGAGGTCGCAGTGGAATAAAAAGACAAAATCAATGCCCCTTGGAAGAGTGGTGGAGGTTACAGTGGAATGAAAAGACAATATCAATCCTCCTTGGAAGAGCTGTGGAGTTCAGAGTGGTTTAACCAAACAGTTTTAATTCCCCTTGGATGAGACGTGGAGGTCACAGTAGCTTAACAAGACTGTTTTAATGCCACTTGGAAGAGTGATGGAGGTCGCAGTGGATTAAAAAGACAATATCAATTCCCCTTAGAAGAGAGGTGGAAGCAGCAGCGGAATAAAAAAACAATGTCAACGCCACTTGGAAGCGTGGTGGAGGTTACAGTGAAATAAAAAGACAATTTCAATGCCCCGTGGAAGAGATGTGGAGGTCACTGTAGCTTAACAATATGGTTTTAATGCCCTTTGGAAGAGTGGTGGAGGTCGCAGTGGAATAAAAAGACAATGTTAATGCCTCTTGGAAGAGTGGTGGAGGTTAGAGTGGACTAAAAAGACAATACAAATGTCCCTTGCAAGAGCTGTGGAGTTCAGAGTGGATTAACCAGATGGTTTTAATGCCCCTTGGAAGCTAAGTCGACGTCACAGTAGCATAACAAGATGGTTTTAATTCCCCTTGGAAGACTGTTGGAGTTCGCAGTGGATTAAAAAGACAATATCAATGCCCCTTGTAAGAGTGGTGGAGGTCGCAGTGGAATAAAAAGACAAAATCAATGCCCCTTGGAAGAGTGGTGGAGGTTACAGTGGAATGAAAAGACAATATCAATCCTCCTTGGAAGAGCTGTGGAGTTCAGAGTGGTTTAACCAGACGGTTTTAATTCCCCTTGGATGAGACGTGGAGGTCACAGTAGCTTAACAAGACTGTTTTAATGCCCCTTGGAAGAGTGGTGGAGGTCGCAGTGGATTAAAAAGACAATATCAATGCCCCTTAGAAGAGAGGTGGAAGTAGTAGCGGAATAAGAAAACAATGTCAATGCCACTTGGAAGAGTGGTGGAGGTTACAGTGGAATAAAAAGACAATATCAATGCCCCGTGGAATAGACATGGACGTGACAGTAGCTTAACAAGACGGCTTTAATGCCCCTTGGAAGAGTGGTGGAGGTTGCAGTGGATTAAAAAGACAATATCAATGACAATTGGAAGAGTGGTAGAGTTCGCAGTGGAATAAAAAGACAAAATCAATGCCCCTTGGAAGAGTGCTGGATGTTACAGTGGAATAAAAAGACAATATCAATGCCCCATGGAAGAGTTGTGGCAGTCACTGTAGTTTAACAAGATGGTCTTAATGCCCCTTGGAAGAGAGGTGGAGGTCGCAGTGGAATAAATAGACAATGTCAATGCCCCTTGGAAGAGTGTTGGAGGTTAGAGTGGAATAAAAAGACAATACCAGTGCTCCTTGGAAGAGCTGTGGAGTTCAGAGTGGTTTAAATTGACGGATTTAATGCCCCTTGGAAGAGACGTGGAGGTCACAGTGGATTAAAGAGACAATATCTATGCCCCTTGGAAGAGTGGTGGAGGTCGCAGTGGATTAAAAAGACAATATCAATGCCCCTTGGACGAGTGGTGGAGGTCGCACTGGAATAAAAATACAATATCAATGCCGCTTGGAAGAGTGGTGGATGTTACAGTTGAATAAAAAGAC
The DNA here is from genome assembly GCF_046119375.1 of Phyllobates terribilis. Lineage (NCBI taxonomy): Eukaryota > Metazoa > Chordata > Amphibia > Anura > Dendrobatidae > Phyllobates > Phyllobates terribilis. The sequence goes on along the minus strand of NW_027362985.1, from coordinate 2,568,936 downwards.
AATATCAATGCCTCTTGTAAGAGCTGTGGAGTTCAGCGTGTTTAACCAGATGGTTTTAATTCTCGTTGGAAGAGACGAGAAGGTCACCGTAGCTTAACAAGACTGTTTTAATGCCCCTTGGAAGAGTGGTGGAGATCGTTGTGAATTTAAAAGACAATATCAATGCCCCTCATAAGAGTGGTGGAGGTCGCAGTGGAATAAAAAGACAATATCAATGCCCCTTGGAAGATATGTGGAGGTTACAGTGGAATAAAAATACAATATCAATTCCTTTTGGAAGAGTGGTGGAGGTTACAGTGGAATAAAAAGACAATATCAATGCCCTGTGTCAGAAACTTGGAGGTCACAGTAGCTTAACAAGACGGTTTTTAATGCCCCTTGGAAGAGTGTTGGAGGTCGCAATGGAATAAAAATACAATATCAATGCCCTGTGGAAGGGACGTGGAGGTCACAGTAGCATAACAAGATGGCCCATTGGAATAGTGGTGGAGGTCGCAGTGGATCAAAAAGACAATATCAAAGACCCCTTGGAAGAGTGGTGGAGGTCGCAGTGGAAAACAGAGACAATATCAATGCCCCTTGGAAGAGTGGTGGAGGTTACAGTGGAATAAAAAGACAATATCAATGACTCTTGCAAGAGCTGTGGAGTTCAGAGTGGTTTAAATTGACGGTTTTAATGCCCCTTGGAAGAGACGTGGAGGTCACAGTAGCTTAACAAGACGCTTTTAATGCCCCTTGGAAGATTGGTTGAGGTTACAGTCAAATAAAAAGACTATATCAATGCCTCTTGGAAGAGCTGTGGAGTTCAGAGTGGTTTAACCAGACGGTTTTAATTCCCCTTGGAAGAGTCTTGGAGGTCACAGTAGCTTATCAAAACTGTTTTAATGCCCCTTGGAAGAGTGGTGGAGGTCGCAGTGGATTAAAAAGACATTATCGATGCCCCTTGGAAGAGTGGTGGAGGTCGCAGTGGAATAAAAAGAAAATATCAATGCCCCTTAGAAGAGTGTTGGTGGTTACAGTGGAAAAAAAAGACAATATCAATGTTCCTTGGAAGAGGGGTGAAGGTCGCAGTGGAATAAAAAGACAATATCAATGTCCCTTGGAAGAATGGTGGAGGTCGCAGTGGATTAAAAAGACAATATCAATGCCCCTTGGAAGAGTGGTGGAGGTCGCAGTGGAATAAAAAGACGATATCAATGCCCCGTGGAAGGGACATGGAGGTCACAGTAACTTAACAACACGGTTTTAATGCCCCTTGGAAGAGTGGTGGAGGTAGCAGTGGATTAAAAAGACTATCAAATCCCCTTGGAAGAGTGGTGGAGGTCGCAGTGGAGAAAAAAGACAATATCAATGCCCCTTGGAAGAGTGGTGGAGGTTAGAGTTGAATAAAAAGACAATATCAATGCCTCTTGGTAGAGCTGTGGAGTACAGAGTGGATTAACCATGCAGTTTTAATGCCCCTTCGAAGAGACGTGGAGGTCACAGAAGCTTATCAAGACTGTTTTAAAGCCCCTTGGAGGCGTGGTAGAGGTCGCAGTGGATTAAAAAGACAATATCAATGCCCCTTGGAAGAGTGGTGGAGGTTATTGTGGAATAAAAAGACAATATCAGTGTCCTTTGGAAGAATGGTGGAGGTTACAGTGGAATAAAAAGACAATATTAATGCCCCTTGGAAGAGTGGTGGAGTTTCCAATTAAATAAAAAGACAATATCAATGCCCCTTGGAAGAGAAGTGGAAGTCACAGTGGAATAAAAAGACAATATTCATGCCACTTGGAAGAGTGGTGGAGGTTAGAGTGGAATAAAAAGACAATATCAATGCCCCTTGTAAGAGCTGTGGAGTTCACAGTGGTTTAACCAGAAAGTTTTAATGCACCGTGAAACAGACGTGGAGGTCACAGTAGCTTAACAAGACGGTTTCAATGCTTCTTGGAAGAGTGATGGAGGTCGCAGTGGATTAAAAAGACAATATCAATGCCCGTTGGAAGAGTGGTGGAGGTTACAGTGGAATAAAAAGACTATATCAATGCCCCGTGGAAGGGACGTGAAGGTCACAGTAGCTTAACAAGACGGTTTTAATGCCCCTTGGAAGAGTGTTGGAGGATGCAGGGGATTAAAAAGACAATAACAATGCCCATTGGAAGAGTGGTGGAGGTCGCAGTGGAATAAAAAGACAAAATCAATGCCCCTTGGAAGAGTTTTTGAGGTTACAGTGGAATAAAAAGACAATATCAATGCCCCTTGGAAGAGAATGTGGAGTTCAGAATGGTTTAACCAGACGGTTTTAATGCCCCTTGGAAGAGACGAGGAGGTCACAGTAGCTTAACAAGACTGTTTTAATGCCCCTTGGAAGAGTGGTGGAGGTCGCAGTGGATTAAAAAGACAATATCAATGCCCCTTAGTAGAGAGGTGGAAGTCGCAGTGGAATAAAAAGACAATGTCAATGCCATTTGGAAGAGTGGTGGAAGTTACAGTGGAATAAAAAGACAATATCAATGCCCCGTGGAATAGACATGGAAGTGACAGTAGCTTAACAAGATGGCTTTAATGCCCCTTGGAAGAGTTGTGGAGGTCGCAGTGGAATAAATAGACAATGTCAATGCCCCTTGGAAGAGTGGTGGAGGTTAGAGTGGAAAAAAAAGACAATATCAATGCCCCTTGGAAGAGTGGTGGAGGTCGCAGTGGATTAAAAACACAATATCATTGCCCTTTGGAAAAGTGGCGGAGGTCGCAATGGAATAAAAAGACAATATCAATGCCCCTTGGAAGAGTGGTGGAGGTTACAGTGGAATAAAAAGACAATATCAATGCCCTGTGTAAGAAACTTGGAGATCACAGTAGCTTAACAAGACGGTTTTAATGCCCCTTGGAAGAGTCGTGGTCGTCGCAGAGGAATAAAAATACAATATCAATGCACTTGGAAGAGTACAGAAGGTTACAATGGAATAAAAAGACATTGTCAATGCCCCTTGGAAGAGCTGTGGAGCTCAGAGCGGTTTAACCAGATGGTTTTAATGCCCCTTGGAAGAGACTTGGAGGTCACAGTAGCTTAACAAGACGGTTTTAATGCCCCTTGGAAGAGTGGTGGAGGTCACAGTGGAATAAAAATACAATATCAATGCCCCTTGAAAGAGTGGTGGAAGTTACAGTGAAATAAAAAGACAATATCAATGCCCCTTGGAAGAACTGTTGAGTACAGAGTGGTTTAACCAAACGGTTTTAGTGCCACTTGTAAGAGACGTGGAGGTCACAGTAGCTTAACAAGACGGTTTTAATGCTCCTTGGAAGAGTGGTGGAGGTCGCAGTGGATTAAAAAGACAATATCAATGACCCTAGGAGGAGTGGCGGAGGTCGCAGTGGAATAAAAAGACAATATTAATGCCCCTTGGAAGAGTTGTGGAGGTCGCAGTAAAATAAAAAGACAATATCAATGCCCCTTGGAAGAGTGGTGGATGTTACAGTGGAATAAAAATACAATATCAATGCCCCTTGGAAGAGCTGTGGAGTTCACAGTGGTTTAACCAGAAGGTTTTAAAGCACCGTGGAATAGAAGTGGAGGTCACAGTAGCTAAACAAGACGGTTTTAAAGCTTCTTGGAAGAGTGATGGAGGTTGCAGTGGATTAAAAAGACAAAATCAATGCCCCTTGGAAGATTGGAGGAGGTTACAGTGGAATAAAAAGACATTATCGATGCCCCTTGGAAGAGTGGTGGAGGTCGCAGTGGAATAAAAAGAAAATATCAATGCCCCTTAGAAGAGTGTTGGTGGTTACAGTGGAAAAAAAAGACAATATCAATGTTCCTTGGAAGAGGGGTGAAGGTCGCAGTGGAATAAAAAGACAATATCAATGTCCCTTGGAAGAGTGGTGGATGTCGCAGTGGATTAAAAAGACAATATCAATGCCCCTTGGAAGAGTGGTGGAGGTCGCAGTGGAATAAAAAGACAATATTAATGCCCCGTGGAAGGGACATGGAGGTCACAGTAGCTTAACAAGACCATTTTAATGCCCCTTGGAAGAGTGGTGGAGGTAGCAGTGGATTTAAAAGACTATCAAATTCCCTTGGAAGAGTGGTGGAGGTCGCAGTGGAGAAAAAAGACAATGTCAATGTCTCTTGGAAGAGTGGTGGAGGTTAGAGTTGAATAAAAAGACAATATCAATGCCTCTTGGTAGAGCTGTGGAGTTCAGAGTGGTTTAACCATGCGGTTTTAATGCCCCTTGGAAGAGACGTGGAGGTCACAGAAGCTTATCAATACTGTTTTAAAGCCCCTTGGAGGAGTAACATAGTAACATAGTAACATAGTTTGTAAAGCCGAATAAAGACTTGCGTCCATCAAGTTCGACCTGTTAGTTCTGTAATTGCTAAAGTTGATCCAGAGGAGGGCAAAAACCCCAAATGATTTGGCCAATCTTCACCTGAGGAAAAATTCCCTCCCGACTCTGAAACCAGCAGTCAGAATAAATCCCTGTATCAACCTACTATTTTATTTTATTTTTAAGTATATGCTGAAATCTGCCTGGTATCTAGAAATGCATCCAGTCCCCGCTTGAACTGGTGTAGTGAATCCGACATTACCGTCTCCTCACTCAGTGAATTCCATATTCTCACTGCTCTTACCGTAAAGAACCCCTTCCTATGCTGGTGCTGAAACCTTTTCTCTTCCAGTCTTAGTGAATGCCCTCTTGTTACCGTAATATCCCTCCTTTTGAACAAATCCCGGGCAAGATCTCTATACTGTCCCCTAACATATTTGTACACATTTATTATGTCCCCCCTCAACCTTCTCTTTTCCAGGCTGAATAGTCCTAGTTTTGCCAACCTCTCTGGGTATTGCAGTCCCTCCATTCCCTTTATTAATTTTGTTGCCCTCCTTTGTACCTTTTCAAACTCATTTATATCCTTTCTATATATTGGGGCCCATAACTGAGCACAGTATTCCAAGTGTGGTCTGACCAGTGCTTTGTACAGTGGAAGAACAATGTTCTCATCCTTTGCAGCTATACCTCTTCTGATACATCCCATTACCCTGTTTGCCCTTACAGCAGCGGCCTGACTTTGGGCACTCCAATTTAGTTTGCTATCAATCAAGATGCCCAAGTCCTTCTCCATCTCTGAATTCCCCAATGATTTCCCATTCAGTGAGTACTGGTGACTTCCATTTTTCCTTCCCATATGTATGACCTTACATTTCTCCTCGTTAAACCTCACTTGCCATTTAATGCTCCACCTACCCAGCTTATCCAAATCCCTCTGTAGGTCTGCACTGTCCTCTTTTGTATTAATTGTTTTACATAACTTTGTGTCATCTGCAAATATTGATATTTTACTATTTATCCCGTTGACTATGTCGTTAATAAAGATATTAAATAACATTGGGCCTAGTACAGACCCCTGTGGTACCCTACTAGTGACGCTTACCCAATCTGAGTATATTCCATTTATAACCACCCTCTGCCTTCTATCCCTTAGCCAGTTAGCTACCCACTTGCAGACATTTTCCCCCAGCCCCATCATTCTCATTTTGTATACCAACCTATTATGTGGCACGCTATCGAACGCTTTTGAGAAGTCGAGATACACGACATCCACTGGTTCCCCCTGATCTACTCGAGAGCTAACCTCCTCGTAGAAGTCAATCAGGTTTGTTAGGCAGGAGCGATTCCTCATGAATCCATGTTGGTTCGGGATTAAAAGATTATTAGCATCAAGATGCTCCGTAATTGCCTCTTTAATGAAGCTTTCAAAAATTTTGCCCACAACGGACGTCAGACTCACTGGCCGATAGTTTCCGGCGTCACTTTTCGCTCCCTTTTTGAATATTGGCACTACATTCGCCTGTCGCCAATCAAGTGGCACAGACCCAGTCTCAACAGAGTCCTTAAATATTAGATATAACGGTCTGTCTATCACATTACTTAGTTCCCTTAGTACCCGTGGGTGTATGCCATCAGGTCCTGGTGATTTGTTTATTTTAATGTTACTGAGGCGTTTCTGTACCCCAGCTTGGGTTAGATTAGTCATACTTAGTGGAGGATTAAGTTTCTCACTTCTCATTTCTCCTGTTAGTTCTCTTTCCTTTGTGAAAGTTGTCGAAAAAAAATGATTTAATAGATTAGCTTTATCCTCATCTTTCTCTATGATTTTGCCTTCCTCACTTTTTATCGGTCCAATATTATCCGATTTAATCCTTTTACTATTTATATACGTAAAGAACAGTTTGGGATTTGATCTACTTTCCCTAGCAATACGTCTCTCTGTTTCCTCCTTCGCTATTTTTATTTGTTTTTTACAGGTTCTTGTTTTTTCCTTGTAACACATTAGTGCCTCCTTACTGTTTTCCTGTTTTAATCTCTTGAATGCCTCTTTTTTGCTATTTAACACCCCTTTTACGTTCTTGTTCAACCATATTGGTTTCCTCTTATTTCGGGCCCTTTTATTCCCATACGGTATATACCTCTCGCACTGAGTATTCAGAATTCTTTTGAAGGTTTCCCATTTACTATTCGTATTCCATTGATTAAGTACTTTGTCCCAGTCAATAAGTTGAAGGCTTTCTTTCAGCTGATCAAACTTCGCCCTCCTAAAGTTTAATGTTTTTGTTGTTCCCTTATTGATAACCCTACTGAAGGCCATTTTGAAGTCGATAATATTATGGTCGCTATTACCTAGGTGCCCCCCTATCTGTACCTCAGTTATTCTATCAGGCCTATTAGTCAATATTAAGTCCAACACGGCCTTCCCTCTCGTTGGTTCCTGCACTAGTTGGGAGAGATAATTATCCTTAATATTTGTCAAGAACCTTTTTCCTTTCTGAGATCTACAGGTTTCTGTTTCCCAGTCAATATCCGGGTAGTTGAAATCCCCCATTACAATCACTTCATTATGTTTTGCTACTTTGTCTATTTGTCCTAATAGTGGTAGAGGTCGCAGTGGATTAAAAAGGCAATAGCAATGCCCCTTGGAAGAGTGGTGGAGGTTCCAATTAAATAAAAAGACAATATCAATGCCCCTTGGAAGGGACGTGGAGGTCACAGTGGAATAAAAAGACAATATTAATGCCCCTTGGAAGAGTGGTGGAGGTCGCAGTAAAATAAAAAGACAATATCAATGCCCCTTGGAAGAGTGGTGGAGGTTAGAGTGGAATAAAAAGACAATATCAATGCTCCTTGGAAGAGCTGTGGAGTTCACAGTGGTTTAACCAGAAGGTTTTAAGGCACCGTGGAATAGAAGTGGAGGTCACAGTAGCTAAACAAGACGGTTTTAAAGCTTCTTGGTGATGGAGGTCGCAGTGGATTAAAAAGACAATATCAATGCCCCTTGGAAGAGTGGTGGAGGTTACAGTGGAATAAAAAGACAATATCAATGCCCCGTGGAAGGGACGTGGAGGTCACAGTAGCTTAACAAGATGGTTTTAATGCCCCTTGGAAGAGTGGTGGAGGTTGCAGGGGATTAAAAAGACAATATCAATGCCCCTTGGAAGAGTGGTGGAGGTTACAGTGGAATAAAAAGACAATATTAATGCCCGTTGGAAGAGTGGTGGAGGTCGCAGTGGATTAAAAAGACAATAACAATGCCCCTTGGAAGAGTGGTGGAGGTTACAGTGGAATAAAAAGGCAATATCAATGCCTCTTGCAAGAGCTGTGGAGTTCAGAGTGGTTTAAATTGTCGGTTTTAATACCCCTTGGAAGAAACGTGGAGGTCACAGTAGCTTAACAAGACGGTTTTAATGCCCCTTGGATGAGTGGTGGAGGTCGCAGTGGATTAAAAAGACATTATCGATGCCCCTTGCAAGAGTGGTGGAGGTCACAGTGGAATAAAAAGAAAATATTAATGCCCCTTAGAAGAGTGGTGGAGGTTACAGAGGAAAAAAAAGACAATATCAATGTTCCTTGGAAGAGGGTTGAAGGTCGCAATGGAATAAAAAGACAATATCAATGTCCCTTGGAAGAGTGGTGGAGGTCGCAGTGGATTAAAAAGACAATATCAATGCCCCTTGGAAGAGTGGAGGAGGTTACAGTGGAATAAAAAGACAATATCAATGCCCGTTGGAAGAGTGGTGGAGGTCGCAGTGGAGTAAGCTTACTGGTACATGCTCTGCATAACTTCTCTGCTTGCTGTGTTAGCTGTAATCTAATGCTCTGCTTTGCTGATTCACCTCACTGGTACATGCTCTGCATAACTTCTCTGCTTGCTGTGTCTGCTGTAATCTAATGCTCTGCTTTGCTGATTCACCTCACTTGAACATGCTCTTCCTAACTTCTCTGCTTGCTGTGTCTGCTGTGATCTAATGCTCTGCTTTGCTGATTCACCTCACTGGTACATGCTCTGCATAACTTCTCTGCTTGCTGTGTCTGCTGTAATCTAATGCTCTGCTTTGCTGATTCACCTCACTGGTACATGCTCTGCATAACTTCTCTGCTTTATCTGTCCCACTCCATTCAATACCCACATATTTCTGTCCCTTCCCCACTATAGATCTTATCTGATTTTTAGAGGTGCTAAACTGCACAGATTAGAGTCCTAGCTCTGTGTTTGATCACCCAGCCATCTCCTGGTGGATGACCAGCTGCTAATTTAGCCATATGCAGCTCCCACAATGCCCTTCAACTGATAGTTTAATGTGCCCTATATACTTAGAAGCTCTGTAAGGGGTGCACGCGTCTTCTTGTGCAAAGTGGCTTCGGAGATAAGTGGCAGTTATTTCAGAGGCAGTTAGTCAGGGCAGGAGTCAGGTGACCAACATTTTGACCACTTACTCTCTTTTAACTATGTTTCTGTTAGCTCTCACTTTTTCCTCTATAGTCCTCCACTTTCTAGTAACCCCTCATATCCCTACATTTAGTAAGAAAATCTTCATCTCTCCCTCCATCCTCCCCATTCATCTCACCTCCTCCTCCAAATTATTCCTAAACATTCAATCCTGGAACTCCAAACGCAGACAGCTATCTCATGCTCTCTCTTGCTCCCACCTGCTAACACTTTCTCTGCTCCTCCTCACTGCTGGAGATATCTCTCCAAATCCTGGTCCTCCTCGCCATATCCCCACAGTTACTTCTTCCTCCTATCCACGACTTCCACAAATGATCGCAACCCTTCTAACCTCATACCCTTCCAACCAATCCCAACTCCCTTAGTTTCTCTAACAGGAGCTCTATGGAACTGTCTGCAACAAACTTTCCTTCATCCACATCTTTTCATTACAAACTTTCCTTCCTCGCCATCACTGAAACCTGGCTCACCCCCTCTGACACAGCCTCTCCAGCTGCACTTTCATATGGCGGATTCCACCTTTCCCACCCCCCCCCCCCCGCCCCAACGGCAAACATGGCAGAGGCGTAGGTTTTCTCCTATCAGAACACTGCGCTTTCACCCAAATCCCACTGCCACCCTCTGTTACACTCCCCTCTTTTGAGGTGCACTGTGTGCTCATCTATTCCCCCTCCAACCTCCAACTGGCCATCGTTTACCGACCCACAGGGCAAGCCACCACCTTCTTAGACCACTTCACCACCTGGCTGCTTCACTTCCTCTCCACTGACATCCCCACTATCATCCCACTCGTCTGTCTCTAAGTTCCTATCTCTCACTTCCTCCTTCGCACTCACTCAATGGTCTTCCACACTCACCCACAAAGATGGCCACACACTGGACCTCATCTTCACCCGCATCTGTTCCCTATCTATCCTCTCTAACTCACCTCTCCCTCTCTCTGATCACAGCCTACTTAAATTCTCTTCTCTCTCCTCCCCGGGGCAACAATCCGCACTCCACAAACTTGCATACCCTCGCAGAAATCTCAAACACCTTGACTTACACTCGCTCTCTGAATCCCTCCTCCCTCTTACAGTCATAAATTCCTTACACGATGCAGACGTTGCTGCTGCTTCATATAACACCACAATAGCTGCAGCTCTAGACTCGATCGCCCCTCTCACACACACCACATCTCGCACATTCAACAGGCAACTGGCACACTAAACTTACTAAAGAACTGCGCCGGGCCTCCAGGGTTGCGGAGCGGAGATGGAAAAGGTCTCACTCCATCGAGCACTTCATTGCATTCAAGCAATCCCTCACTAATTTCAATTCCGCACTCACTACATCAAAACAAACCTACTTCTCATCTCTCATATCCTCCCTATCTCACAACCCTAAACAGCTATTTAACACTTTCAACTCTCTCCTTCGTCCCCCAGCGCCTCCTCCCTCTTCTCTCATCTCAGCCGATGACTTTGCCTCATTCTTCAAACAGAAGATTGACACCATCAGACAAAACTTTTGCCTAAAGACCACACAACCCCTCCTCATATCTATTCAACCCTCCTCCTCCAAACCCCACTTCTCCACCATTACAGAAGGTCAAGTCTCCTCTTTACTCTCCAAATCACACCTCACCACCTGCGAACTTGACCCAATCCCATCCCACCTCATCACTAACCTTACCACAGTCTTCATCCCAACCCTAATCCACCTCTTCAATCTGTCACTAACAGCCGGTGTCTTCCCCTCATGTTTCAAACATGCCGCAATCACACCCATCCTCAAAAAGCCCTCCCTTGACCCTTCCTCTCTGACTAGCTACCGCCCCATATCACTTCTCGCCTTTGCCTCAAAACTACTAGAACAACATGTCCACCTTGAACTGTCCTCCCACCTCTCCTCCTGCTCCCTCTTCGACCACCAGCAATCTGGCTTCCGACCGCATCACTCGACTGAAACTGGCCTGACCAAAGTCACCAATGACCTACTAAATGCCAAATCCAAGCGACACTACTCCATCCTCCTCCTTTTGGACCTGTCATCTGGCTTTGACACAGTGGACCATTCCCTCTTACTCCAGATTCTCTCATCTCTTGGCATCACGGACTTGGCTCTATCTTGGATCTCCTCATACTTAACAGACAGGACATTCAGCGCCTCCCACTCACGCACCACCTCCTCATCTCACCCCCTATCTGTCGGTGTCCCAAGGTTCAGTTCTTGGACCTCTGTTCTTCTCCATCTACACCTTTGGCCTGGGACAGCTTATAGAGTCTCACGGTTTTCAGTATCACCTCTATGCTGACGACACACAGATCTACCTCTCTGGACCCGATATCTCCTCCCTACTAACCAAAATCCCACAAAGTCTGTCCGCCATGTCATTCTTCTTCTTTGACAGATTTCTAAAACTCAACATGGATAAAACAGAGTTCATCATCTTTCCACCCTCTCATTCACATCCCCCATCTGACATAGCCATCAACGTCAATGGCAGTTCACTCTCCCCAGTCCCACAAGCTCGCTGCCTTGGAGTAACCATGGATTCTGATCTCTCCTTCAAGCCACATATCCAAGCCCTTTCCACTTCCTGCCAACTCCAACTCAAAAACATCTCCAGGATCCGTGCATTCCTCAGCAAAGACTCTGCAAAAACACTAGTGCATGCCCTCATCATATCCCGCCTCGACTACTGCAACCTCCTGCTCCTTGGCCTCCCTTACAACACTCTTGCACCTCTCCAATCTATCCTAAACTCTGCTGCTCGACTAATTCACCTGTCCCCCCACTGTTCCCTGGCCTCTCCTCTCTGTCAATCTCTTCACTGGCTCCCCATTGCCCAGAGAATCCAGTTCAAAACTCTAACCATGGCATACAAAGCCATCCACAACCTATCTCCCCCATACATCTGTGACCTAGTCTCCCGGTACTTACCTGCACGCAACCTCCGATCCTCACAAGATCTCCTTCTCTACTCCCCTCTTATCTCCTCCTCCCACAATCGTATACAAGATTTCTCCCGTGCATCCCCCCTACTCTGGATCTCTCTACCCAAACACATCAGACTCTCGCCGACCGTGGAAACCTTCAAAAGAAACCTGAAGACCCACCTCTTCCGACAAGCCTACAACCTGCAGTAACCACCGCTGCACGACCAACTCTACCCTCACCTAATGTATCCTCACCCATCCCTTCTAGAATGTGAGCCCTCGCGGGCAGGGTCCTCGCTCCTCCTGTACCAGTCGCTGACTTGTTTTGTTAAGATTATGTAAATGCTTTTGTTATGCATATTCCTATCACATGTAAAGCGCCATGGAATAAATAGCGCTATAATAATAAATAATAATAATAATAATAAAAGACAATATCAATTCCCATAGGAAAAGTGGTGGAGGTTACAGTGGAATAAAAAGACAATATCAATGCCCCTTTGATGAGCTGTGGAATTCAGAGTGGTTTAACCAGACTATTTTAATGTCCCTTGGAAGAGACGTGGAGGTCATAGTAGCTTAATAAGATGTTTTTAATGGGTCTTGGAAGAGTGGTGGAGGTCGCAGTGGATTAAAAAGACAATATCACTGACCCTTAGAAGAGTGGTGGAGGTTACATTGGAATAAAAAGACAATATCAATGCCCCGTGGAATAGACATGGAGGTTACAGCAGCTTAACAAGACAGTTTTAATGCCCCTTGGAAGAGTGGTGGAGGTCGCAGTTGATTAAAAAGACAAAATAAATGTGCCTTAGAAGAGTGGTGGAGGTCGCAGTGAATAAAAAGACAATATCAATGCCCCTTGGAAGATCTGTGGAGTTCAGATTGGTTTAACCATACGGTTTTAATGCCCCTTGGAAGAGACGTGGAGGTCACAGTAGCTAAACAAGACAATATCCATGCCCCTTGCAAGATCTATGGAGCTCAGAGTGGTTTAAATTAAAGTTTTAATGCACCTTGGAAGAGACGTGGAGGTCACAGGAGCTTAGCAATACGGTTTTAATGCCCCTTGGAAGAGTGGTGGAGGTCACAGTGGATTAAAAAGACAATATCAATGCCACTTGGAAGAGTGGTGAAGGTCCCAGTGGAATAAAAAGACAATATCAATGCCCCGTGAAAGAGACGTGGAGGTCAAAGTAGCTTAACAAGACTGTTTTAATGCCCCTTGGAAGAGAGGTGGAAGTTGCAGTGGAATAAAAAGACAATATCAATGCGCCTTGAAAGAGTGCTGGAGGTTACATTGGACTAAAAAGACAATATCCATGCCCCTTACAAGATCTGTGGAGCTCAGAGTGGTTTAAATTGACGGTTTTAATGCCCCGTGGAATTTATGTGGAGGTCAAAGTCGCTTAACAACACTGTTTCAATGGCCCTTGGAAGAGTGGTGGAGGACGCAGTTTATTAAAAAGACAATATAAATGCCCCTTAGAAGAGTGGTGGAGGTCGCAGTGGAATAAAAAGACAATATCAATGCCCCTTGGAAGAGTAGTGGAGGTAGCAGGGGAATAAAAAAACAATATCACTGCCCCTTGGAAGAGTAGTGGAGGTCGCAGTGGAATAAAAAAACAATATCAAAGCCCCTTGGAAAAGTGGTGGAGGTAACAATGGATTTAAAAGACAATATCAATGCCCCTTGAAAGAGCAGTGGAGTTCAGAGTAGTTAAACCAGACGGTTTAATGCCCATTGGAAGTGAGGTGGAGGTCACAGAAGCTTAAAAAGACGTTTTTAATGTCCCTTGGAAAAGTGGTGGAGGTCGCAGTGGATTAAAAAGACAATATCAATGCCCCTTGGAAGAGTGGTGGAGGTGGTAGTGGAATAAAAAGACAATATCAATGCCCCTTGGAAGAGTGGTGGAGTTTACAGTAGAATAAAAAGACAATATCAATGCCCCGTGAAAGAGACGTGGATGTCACAGTAGCTTAAAAAGATGATTTTAATGTCCCTTGGAAGAGAGGTGAAAGTCGCAGTGGAATAAAAAGAAAATATCAATGACCCTTGGAAGAGTGCTGGAGGTTTCAGTGGAATAAAAAACAATATCAAAGCCCCTTGTAAGAGCTGTGGAGTTGAGAGTGGTTTATATTGATGGTTTTAATGCCCCTTGGAAGAGACGTGGAGGTCACAGCAGATTATCAAGACTGTTTTAATGCCCCTTGGATGAGTGGTGGAAGTCGAAGTGGATTAAAAAGACAATGTCAATGCTACTTGAAGGAGTGGCTGAAGTCTCAGTGGAATAAAAATACAATTTCAATGCACCTTGGAAGAGTGTTGGAGGTTCCTGTGAAATAAAAAGACAATATCAATGCCCTGTGGAAGAGACATGGAGCTCACAGTTGCTTAACAAGACGGTTTTAACGCCCCTTGGAAGAGTGGTGGAGGTCGCAGTGGAATAAAAAGACAATATCTATGTCCCGTGGAATAGACATGGACGTTACAGTAGCTAAACAAGATGTTTTTAATGCACCTTGGGAGAGTGTTGGAAGTCGTAGTGAAATAAAAAGACAATATCAATGCCCCTTGGAAGATCTGTGGAGTTCAGATTGGTTTAACCATTCTGTTTTAATGCCCCTTGGAAGAGACATGGAGTTCACAGTAGCTTAACAAGACGGTTTTAATGCCACATGGAAGAGTGTTGGAGGTTGCAGTGGATTAAAAAGACAATATCAATGCCCCGAGGAAGAGTGGTGGAGATCGCAGTGGAATAAAAAGACAAAATAAATGGCCCATGGAAGAGATGTGGAGGTCACAGTAGCTTAACAAGATGGTTTTAATGCCCTTTGGAAGAGTGGTGGAGGTCGCAGTGGATTAAAAAGACAATATCAATGCCCCTTGGTAGAGTGGTGGAGGTTAAAGTGGAATTTAAAGACAATATCAATGCCACATGGAAGAGATGTGGAGGTCACTGTAGCTTAACAAGACAGTTTACATGACCCTTGGAAGAATGGTGGAGGTCGCAGTGGAATAAAAAGACAATGTCAATGCCCCTTGGAAGAATGGTGGAGGTTAGAGTGGAATAAAAAGACAATACCAATGCCCCTTGGAAGAGCTGTGGAGTTCAGAGTGGTTTAACCAGATGGTTTTAATGCCCATTGGAAGTGACGTGGATGTCACAGTAGCTTAAAAAGATGTTTTTAATGCCACTTGGAAAAGAAGTGGAGGTCGCAGTGGATTAATAAGACAATATCAATGCCCCTTGGAAGAGTGGTGGAGGTGGCAGTGGAATGAAAAAACAATATCAATGACCCTTGGAAGAATGATGGAGGTCGCAGTGGATTAAAATGACAATGTCAATGCACCTTGGAAGAGTGTTGGAGGTTAGATTGGAATAAAAAGACAATACCAATGCCACTTGAAAGAGCTGTGGAGTTCCGAGAGGTTTAACCAGATAGTTTTATTGCCCCTTGTAAGAGACGTAGAGGTCACAGTAGATTATGAAGACGGTTTTAATGCCCCTTGGAAGAGTGGTGCAGGTCGCAGTGGAAAAAAAAGACAATATCAATGCCCCTTGAAAGAGTGGTGGAGGTTGCAGTGAAATAAAAAGACAATATCAATGCCTCTTGAAAGAGCTATGGAGTTCAGAGTGGTTTAACCAGATGGTTTTAATGCCCCTTGAAAGAGTGGTGGAGGTAGCAGTGCATTAAAAAGACAATATCAATGCGCCTTGGAAGAATGGTGGAGGTTACAGTGGAATAAAAAGACAATATCAATGCCCCTTGGAAGAGCTGTGGAGTTCAGAGTCGTTTAACCAGACGGTTTTAATGCCACTTGGAAGAGATGTGGAGGTCACAGTAGCTTAACAAGACTGTTTTAATGCCTATTGGAAGAGTGGTGGAAGTTGCAGTGGATTAAATAGACAATATCAATGCCCCTTAGAAGAGAGGTGGAAGTCGCAGTGGAATAAAAAGACAATATAAATACCCCTTGAAAGAGTGGTGGAGGATACAGTGGAATAAAAAGACAATATCTATGTCCCGTGGAATAGACATGGACGTTACAGTAGCTAAACAAGATGTTTTTAATGCACCTTGGGAGAGTGGTGGAAGTCGTAGTGGAATAAAAAGAGAATATCAATGCCCCTTGAAAGAGTGCTGTAGGTCACAGTGGAGTAAAAAGACAATATCAATGCCTCTTGCAATAGCTGTGGAGTTCAGAGTGGTTTAAATTGACGGTTTTAATGCACCTTGGAAGAGACGTGGAGGTCAGAGTAGCTAACAATACGGTTTTAATGCCCCTTGGAAGAGTGGTGGAGGTCGCAGTGGATTAAAAAGACAATATCAATGCCACTTGGAAGAGTGGTGAAGGTCCCAGTGGAATAAAAAGACAATATAAATACCCCTTGGAAGAGTGGTGGAGCTAAAAGTGGAATAAAAAGACAATATCAATGCCCCGCGAAAGAGACGTGTAGGTCACAGTAGCTTAACAAGACGGTTTTAATGCCACTTGGAAGAGAGGTGGAAGTTGCTGTGGAATAAAAGACAATATCAATGCCCCTTGGAAGAGTGCTGGAGGTTACATTGGAATAAAAAGACAATATCAATGCCCCTTGCAAGAGCTGTGGAGTTCAGAGTGTTTTAAATTGACGGTTTTAGTGCCCTCTGGAAGGGACGTGGAGGTGACAGAAGCTTAACAAGACGGTTTTAATGCCCCTTGGAAGAGTGGTGGAGGTTGCAGTGGATTAAAAAGACAATATGAATGCCCCTTGGAAGAGTGGTGGAGGTCGCAGTGGAATAAAAAGACAATATCAATGCCCATTGAAAGAGTTGTGGAGGTTACAGTGGAATAAAAAGACAATATCAATGACCCTTGGAAGAGTGATGGAGGTTACAGTGGAATAAAAAGACAATATCAATGCCCCTTGGAACAGTGGTGGAGGTTACAGTTAAATAAAAAGACAATATCAATACCCCGTAGAAGAGATGTGGAGGTCACAATAGCTTAACAAGACGGTTTTAATGGCCCTTGGTAGAGTGGTGGAGGTAGCAGTGGATTAAAAAGACAATATCAGTGAGCCTTGAAAGAGTGGTGGAGGTCGCAGTGGAATAAAAAGACATTATCAATGCCCCTTGGAAGAGTGGTGGAGGTCGCATTGGAATAAAAAGACAATATCAATACCCCTTGGAAGAGTGGTGGAGGTTACAGTGGAATAAAAAGACAATATCACTGACCCTTGGAAGAGTGGTGGAGGTCGCAGTAGAATAAAAAGACAATATTAATGCCCCTTGGAAGAGTGGTGGTGGTCGCAGTGCATCAAAAAGACAATAACAATACCCCTTGGAAGAATGGTGGAGGTTACAGTAGAATAAAAAGACAATATCAATGCCCCTTGGAAGAGCTGTGGAGTTCAGAGTGGTTTAACCAGACGGTTTTAATCCCCTTTGGAAGAGATGTGGAGGTCACATTAGCTAAACAAGACTGTTTTAATGCCTCTTGGAAGAGTGGTGGAGGTCGCAGTGGATTAAAAAGACAATATCAATGCCCCTTGGAAGAGTGGTGGAGGATACAGTGGAATAAAAAGACAATATCAATGCCCCGTGGAAAAGACATGGACGTTACAGTAGCTAAACAAGGTGTTTTTAATGCACCTTGGGAGAGTGGTGGAAGTCGTAGTGGAATAAAAAGACAATATCAATGCCCCTTGAAAGAGTGCTGTAGGTTACAGTGGAGTAAAAAGACAATATCAATGCCTCTTGCAAGAGCTGTGGAGTTCAGAGTGGTTTAAATTGACGGTTTTAATGCCCCTTGGAAGAGTGGTGGAGGTCGCAGTGGATTAAAAAGACAATATCAATGCCCCTTGGAAGAGTGGTGGAGGTTACAGTTGAATAAAAAGACAATATCAATGCCCCTTGGAAGAGTGCTGGAGGTTATATTGGAATAAAAAGACAATATCAATGCCCCTTGCAAGAGCTGTGAAGTTCAAAGTGGTTTAAATTGACGGTTTTAATGCCCCTTGGATGGGACGTGGAGGTGACAGTAGCTTAACAAGAAGGTTTTAATGCCCCTTGGAAGAGTGGTGGAGGTCGCAGTGGATTAAAAAGATAATATGAATGCTCCTTGGAAGAGTGGTGGAGGTCGCAGTGGAATAAAAAGACAATATCAATGCCCCTTGGAAGAATGGTGGAGGTTACAGTTGAATAAAAAGACAATATCAATGCCCCTTGGCAGAGTGATGGAGGTTACAGTGGAATAAAAAGACAATATCAATGCCCCTTGGAACAGTGGTGGAGGAAACAGTTAAATAAAAAGACAATATCAATGCCCCGTGGAAGAGATGTGGAGGTCACAACAGCTTAACCAGACTGTTTTAATGCCGCTTGGAAGAGACGTGGAGGTCACAGTAGCTTATCAAAACTGTTTTAATTCCCCTTGGAAGAGTGGTGGTGGTCACAGTGGATTAAAAAGACAATATCAATGCCCCTTTGAAGAGTGGTGGAGGTCGCAGTGGAATAAAAAGACAATATCAATTTCACTTGGAAGAGATATGGAGGTCACAGTAGCTTAACAAGATGGTTTAAATGCCCCTTGGAAGAGAGGTTGAGGTCACAGTGGAATAAAGAGACAATATTAATGCCCCTTGGAAAAGTGGTGGAGGTCGCAGTAAAATAAAAAGACAATATCAATGCCCCTTGGAAGAGTGGTGGAGATTACAGTGGAATAAAAAGACAATATCAATGCCCCTTGGAAGAGTGATGGAGGTCGCAGTGGAATGAAAATACAATATTAATGCCCCTTGGAAAAGTGGTGGAGGTCGCAGTAAAATAAAAAGACAATATCAATGCCCCTTGGAAAAGTCGTGGAGGTTACAGTGGAATAAAAATACAATATCAATGCCCCTTGGAAGAGCTGTGGAGTTAACAGTGGTTTAATAAGAAGGTTTTAAGGCACCGTGGAATAGACGTGTAGCTAAACAAGATGGTTTTAATGCTTCTTGGAAGAGAGATGGAGGTCGCAGTGGATTAAAAAGACAAAATCAATGCCCCTTGGAAGAGTGGTGGAGGTTACAGTGGAATAAAAAGACAATCTCAATGCCTCTTGCAAGAGCTGTGGAGTTCAGAGTGGTTTAAATTGACGGTTTTAATGCCCCTTGGAAGAGACGTGGAGGTCACAGTAGCTTAACAAGACGGTTTTAATGCCCCTTGGAAGAGTGGTGGAGGTCGCAGTGGATTAAAAAAACATTATCGATGCCCCTTGGAAGAGTGGTGGAGGTCGCAGTGGAAAAAAAAGAAAATATCAATGCCCCTTAGAAGAGTGGTGGAGGTTACAGTGGAAAAAAAAGACAATATCAATTTTCCTTGGAAGAAGAGTGAAGGTCGCAGTGGAATAAAAATACAATATCAATGTCCCTTGGAAGAGTGGTGGAGCTCGCAGTGGAATAAAAAGACAATATCAATGCCCCGTGGAAGGGACGTGGATTTCAAAGTAGCTTCACAAGACGGTTTTAATGCCCCTTGGAAGAGAGGTGGAGGTCGCAGTTGATTAAAAAGACAATATCATTGCCGCTTGGAAGAGTGGTGAATGATACAGTCGAATAAAAAGACAATATCAATGCCTCTTGTAAGAGCTGTGGAGTTCAGAGTGGTTTAAATTGACGGTTTTAATGCCCTTTGGAAGAAACGAGGAGGACACAGTAGCTTAACAAGACTGTTTTAATGGCCCTTGGAAGAGTGGTGGAGATTGTTGTGGATTTAAAAGACAATATCAATGCCCCTTAGAAGAGTGGTGGAGGTCGCAGTGGAATAAAAAGACATTATCAATGCCCCTTGGAAGATTGGTGGAGGTTACAGTGGAATAAAAAGACAATATCAATGCCCCTTGGAAGAGCTGTGGAGTACAGAGTGGTTTAACCAGACGGTTTAATGCCCCTTGGAAGAGACGTGGTGGTCACAGTAGCTTATCAATACTGTTTTAATGCCCCTTGGAAGAGTGGTGGATGTCGCAGTGGTTTAAAAATACAATATCAATGCCCCTTAGAAGAGTGGTGTTGGTCACAGTGGAAAAAGACAATATCAATGCCCCTTGGAAGAGTGGTGGAGGTTACAGTGGAATAAAAAGACAATATCACTGACCCTTGGAAGAGTGGTGGAGGTCGCAGTAGAATAAAAAGACAATATTAATGCCCCTTGGAAGAGTGGTGGTGGTCGCAGTGCATCAAAAAGACAATAACAATACCCCTTGGAAGAATGGTGGAGGTTACAGTAGAATAAAAAGACAATATCAATGCCCCTTGGAAGAGCTGTGGAGATCAGAGTGGTTTAACCAGACGGTTTTAATGCCCCTTGGAAGAAATGTGGAGGTCACATTAGCTTAACAAGACTGTTTTAATGCCTCTTGGAAGAGTGGTGGAGGTCGCAGTGGATTAAAAAGACAATATCAATGCCCCTTGGAAGAGTGGTGGAGGATACAGTGGAATAAAAAGACAATATCAACGCCCCGTGGAAAAGACATGGACGTTACAGTAGCTAAACAAGGTGTTTTTAATGCACCTTGGAAGAGTGGTGGAAGTCGTAGTGGAATAAAAAGACAATATCAATGCCCCTTGAAAGAGTGCTGTAGGTTACAGTGGAGTAAAAAGACAATATCAATGCCTCTTGCAAGAGCTGTGGAGTTCAGAGTGGTTTAAATTGACGGTTTTAATGCCCCTTGGAAGAGTGGTGGAGGTCGCAGTGGATTAAAAAGACAATATCAATGCCCCTTGGAAGAGAGGTGGAGGTTACAGAGGAATAAAAAGACAATATCAATGCCCCGTGAAAGAGACGTGGATGTCACAGTAGCTTAACAAGACGGTTTTAATGCCCCTTGGAAGAGAGGTGGAAGTTGCAGTGGAATAAAAAGACAATATCAATGCCCCTTGGAAGAGTGCTGGAGGTTATATTGGAATAAAAAGACAATATCAATGCCCCTTGCAAGAGCTGTGAAGTTCAAAGTGGTTTAAATTGATGGTTTTAATGCCCCTT
Organism: Phyllobates terribilis; assembly: GCF_046119375.1. Classification (NCBI taxonomy): domain Eukaryota; kingdom Metazoa; phylum Chordata; class Amphibia; order Anura; family Dendrobatidae; genus Phyllobates; species Phyllobates terribilis. Next base: position 2,548,239 of record NW_027362985.1, on the reverse strand, counting down.
GGATGGGACGTGGAGGTGACAGTAGCTTAACAAGAAGGTTTTAATGCCCCTTGGAAGAGTGGTGGAGGTCGCAGTGGATTAAAAAGATAATATGAATGCTCCTTGGAAGAGAGGTGGAGGTCGCAGTGGAATAAAAAGACAATATCAATGCCCCTTGGAAGAATGGTGGAGGTTACAGTTGAATAAAAAGACAATATCAATGCCCCTTGGCAGAGTGATGGAGGTTACAGTGGAATAAAAAGACAATATCAATGCCCCTTGGAACAGTGGTGGAGGAAACAGTTAAATAAAAAGACAATATCAATGCCCCGTGGAAGAGATGTGGAGGTCACAACAGCTTAACCAGACTGTTTTAATGCCGCTTGGAAGAGACGTGGAGGTCACAGTAGCTTATCAAAACTGTTTTAATTCCCCTTGGAAGAGTGGTGGTGGTCACAGTGGATTAAAAAGACAATATCAATGCCCCTTAGAAGAGTGGTGGAGGTCGCAGTGGAATAAAAAGACAATATCAATTTCACTTGGAAGAGATATGGAGGTCACAGTAGCTTAACAAGATGGTTTAAATGCCCCTTGGAAGAGAGGTTGAGGTCACAGTGGAATAAAGAGACAATATTAATGCCCCTTGGAAAAGTGGTGGAGGTCGCAGTAAAATAAAAAGACAATATCAATGCCCCTTGGAAGAGTGGTGGAGATTACAGTGGAATAAAAAGACAATATCAATGCCCCTTGGAAGAGTGATGGAGGTCGCAGTGGAATGAAAATACAATATTAATGCCCCTTGGAAAAGTGGTGGAGGTCGCAGTAAAATAAAAAGACAATATCAATGCCCCTTGGAAAAGTCGTGGAGGTTACAGTGGAATAAAAATACAATATCAATGCCCCTTGGAAGAGCTGTGGAGTTAACAGTGGTTTAATAAGAAGGTTTTAAGGCACCGTGGAATAGACGTGTAGCTAAACAAGATGGTTTTAATGCTTCTTGGAAGAGAGATGGAGGTCGCAGTGGATTAAAAAGACAAAATCAATGCCCCTTGGAAGAGTGGTGGAGGTTACAGTGGAATAAAAAGACAATCTCAATGCCTCTTGCAAGAGCTGTGGAGTTCAGAGTGGTTTAAATTGACGGTTTTAATGCCCCTTGGAAGAGACGTGGAGGTCACAGTAGCTTAACAAGACGGTTTTAATGCCCCTTGGAAGAGTGGTGGAGGTCGCAGTGGATTAAAAAACATTATCGATGCCCCTTGGAAGAGTGGTGGAGGTCGCAGTGGAAAAAAAAGAAAATATCAATGCCCCTTAGAAGAGTGGTGGAGGTTACAGTGGAAAAAAAAGACAATATCAATTTTCCTTGGAAGAAGAGTGAAGGTCGCAGTGGAATAAAAATACAATATCAATGTCCCTTGGAAGAGTGGTGGAGCTCGCAGTGGAATAAAAAGACAATATCAATGCCCCGTGGAAGGGACGTGGATTTCAAAGTAGCTTCACAAGACGGTTTTAATGCCCCTTGGAAGAGAGGTGGAGGTCGCAGTTGATTAAAAAGACAATATCATTGCCGCTTGGAAGAGTGGTGAATGATACAGTCGAATAAAAAGACAATATCAATGCCTCTTGTAAGAGCTGTGGAGTTCAGAGTGGTTTAAATTGACGGTTTTAATGCCCTTTGGAAGAAACGAGGAGGACACAGTAGCTTAACAAGACTGTTTTAATGGCCCTTGGAAGAGTGGTGGAGATTGTTGTGGATTTAAAAGACAATATCAATGCCCCTTAGAAGAGTGGTGGAGGTCGCAGTGGAATAAAAAGACATTATCAATGCCCCTTGGAAGATTGGTGGAGGTTACAGTGGAATAAAAAGACAATATCAATGCCCCTTGGAAGAGCTGTGGAGTACAGAGTGGTTTAACCAGACGGTTTAATGCCCCTTGGAAGAGACGTGGTGGTCACAGTAGCTTATCAATACTGTTTTAATGCCCCTTGGAAGAGTGGTGGATGTCGCAGTGGTTTAAAAATACAATATCAATGCCCCTTAGAAGAGTGGTGTTGGTCACAGTGGAAAAAGACAATATCAATGCCCCTTGGAAGAGTGGTGTCGGTTACAGTGGAATAAAAAGACAATATCACTGACCCTTGGAAGAGTGGTGGAGGTCGCAGTAGAATAAAAAGACAATATTAATGCCCCTTGGAAGAGTGGTGGTGGTCGCAGTGCATCAAAAAGACAATAACAATACCCCTTGGAAGAATGGTGGAGGTTACAGTAGAATAAAAAGACAATATCAATGCCCCTTGGAAGAGCTGTGGAGATCAGAGTGGTTTAACCAGACGGTTTTAATGCCCCTTGGAAGAGATGTGGAGGTCACATTAGCTTAACAAGACTGTTTTAATGCCTCTTGGAAGAGTGGTGGAGGTCGCAGTGGATTAAAAAGACAATATCAATGCCCCTTGGAAGAGTGGTGGAGGATACAGTGGAATAAAAAGACAATATCAATGCCCCGTGGAAAAGACATGGACGTTACAGTAGCTAAACAAGGTGTTTTTAATGCACCTTGGAAGAGTGGTGGAAGTCGTAGTGGAATAAAAAGACAATATCAATGCCCCTTGAAAGAGTGCTGTAGGTTACAGTGGAGTAAAAAGACAATATCAATGCCTCTTGCAAGAGCTGTGGAGTTCAGAGTGGTTTAAATTGACGGTTTTAATGCCCCTTGGAAGAGTGGTGGAGGTCGCAGTGGATTAAAAAGACAATATCAATGCCCCTTGGAAGAGAGGTGGAGGTTACAGAGGAATAAAAAGACAATATCAATGCCCCGTGAAAGAGACGTGGATGTCACAGTAGCTTAACAAGACGGTTTTAATGCCCCTTGGAAGAGAGGTGGAAGTTGCAGTGGAATAAAAAGACAATATCAATGCCCCTTGGAAGAGTGCTGGAGGTTATATTGGAATAAAAAGACAATATCAATGCCCCTTGCAAGAGCTGTGAAGTTCAAAGTGGTTTAAATTGACGGTTTTAATGCCCCTTGGATGGGACGTGGAGGTGACAGTAGCTTAACAAGAAGGTTTTAATGCCCCTTGGAAGAGTGGTGGAGGTCGCAGTGGATTAAAAAGATAATATGAATGCTCCTTGGAAGAGAGGTGGAGGTCGCAGTGGAATAAAAAGACAATATCAATGCCCCTTGGAAGAATGGTGGAGGTTACAGTTGAATAAAAAGACAATATCAATGCCCCTTGGCAGAGTGATGGAGGTTACAGTGGAATAAAAAGACAATATCAATGCCCCTTGGAATAGTGGTGGAGGAAACAGTTAAATAAAAAGACAATATCAATGCCCCGTGGAAGAGATGTGGAGGTCACAACAGCTTAACCAGACGGTTTTAATGCCGCTTGGAAGAGACGTGGAGGTCACAGTAGCTTATCAAAACTGTTTTAATGCCCCTTGGAAGAGTGGTGGTGGTCACAGTGGATTAAAAAGACAATATCAATGCCCCTTAGAAGAGTGGTGGAGGTCGCAGTGGAATAAAAAGACAATATCAATTCCACTTGGAAGAGATATGGAGGTCGCAGTGGAATAAAAAGACAATATCAATGCCTTGTGGAAGAGACTTGGAGGTCACAGTAGCTTAACAAGATGGTTTAAATGCCCCTTGGAAGAGAGGTTGAGGTCACAGTGGAATAAAAAGACAATATCAATGCCCCTTGGAAGAGCTGTGGAGTACAGAGTGGTTTAACCAGACGGTTTAATGCCCCTTGGAAGAGACGTGGTGGTCACAGTAGCTTATCAATACTGTTTTAATGCCCCTTGGAAGAGTGGTGGATGTCGCAGTGGTTTAAAAATACAATATCAATGCCCCTTAGAAGAGTGGTGTTGGTCACAGTGGAATAAAAAGACAATATCAATGCCCCTTGGAAGAGTGGTGGAGGTTACAGTGGAATAAAAAGACAATATCACTGACCCTTGGAAGAGTGGTGGAGGTCGCAGTAGAATAAAAAGACAATATTAATGCCCCTTGGAAGAGTGGTGGTGGTCGCAGTGCATCAAAAAGACAATAACAATACCCCTTGGAAGAATGGTGGAGGTTACAGTAGAATAAAAAGACAATATCAATGCCCCTTGGAAGAGCTGTGGAGTTCAGAGTGGTTTAACCAGACGGTTTTAATGCCCCTTGGAAGAGATGTGGAGGTCACATTAGCTTAACAAGACTGTTTTAATGCCTCTTGGAAGAGTGGTGGAGGTCGCAGTGGATTAAAAAGACAATATCAATGCCCCTTGGAAGAGTGGTGGAGGATACAGTGGAATAAAAAGACAATATCAATGCCCCGTGGAAAAGACATGGACGTTACAGTAGCTAAACAAGGTGTTTTTAATGCACCTTGGAAGAGTGGTGGAAGTCGTAGTGGAATAAAAAGACAATATCAATGCCCCTTGAAAGAGTGCTGTAGGTTACAGTGGAGTAAAAAGACAATATCAATGCCTCTTGCAAGAGCTGTGGAGTTCAGAGTGGTTTAAATTGACGGTTTTAATGCCCCTTGGAAGAGTGGTGGAGGTCGCAGTGGATTAAAAAGACAATATCAATGCCCCTTGGAAGAGAGGTGGAGGTTACAGAGGAATAAAAAGACAATATCAATGCCCCGTGAAAGAGACGTGGATGTCACAGTAGCTTAACAAGACGGTTTTAATGCCCCTTGGAAGAGAGGTGGAAGTTGCAGTGGAATAAAAAGACAATATCAATGCCCCTTGGAAGAGTGCTGGAGGTTATATTGGAATAAAAAGACAATATCAATGCCCCTTGCAAGAGCTGTGAAGTTCAAAGTGGTTTAAATTGACGGTTTTAATGCCCCTTGGATGGGACGTGGAGGTGACAGTAGCTTAACAAGAAGGTTTTAATGCCCCTTGGAAGAGTGGTGGAGGTCGCAGTGGATTAAAAAGATAATATGAATGCTCCTTGGAAGAGTGGTGGAGGTCGCAGTGGAATAAAAAGACAATATCAATGCCCCTTGGAAGAATGGTGGAGGTTACAGTTGAATAAAAAGACAATATCAATGCCCCTTGGCAGAGTGATGGAGGTTACAGTGGAATAAAAAGACAATATCAATGCCCCTTGGAATAGTGGTGGAGGAAACAGTTAAATAAAAAGACAATATCAATGCCCCGTGGAAGAGATGTGGAGGTAACAACAGCTTAACCAGACGGTTTTAATGCCGCTTGGAAGAGACGTGGAGGTCACAGTAGCTTATCAAAACTGTTTTAATGCCCCTTGGAAGAGTGGTGGTGGTCACAGTGGATTAAAAAGACAATATCAATGCCCCTTAGAAGAGTGGTGGAGGTCGCAGTGGAATAAAAAGACAATATCAATTCCACTTGGAAGAGATATGGAGGTCGCAGTGGAATAAAAAGACAATATCAATGCCTTGTGGAAGAGACTTGGAGGTCACAGTAGCTTAACAAGATGGTTTAAATGCCCCTTGGAAGAGAGGTTGAGGTCACAGTGGAATAAAAAGACAATATCAATGCCCCTTGGAAGAGCTGTGGAGTACAGAGTGGTTTAACCAGACGGTTTAATGCCCCTTGGAAGAGACGTGGTGGTCACAGTAGCTTATCAATACTGTTTTAATGCCCCTTGGAAGAGTGGTGGATGTCGCAGTGGTTTAAAAATACAATATCAATGCCCCTTAGAAGAGTGGTGTTGGTCACAGTGGAATAAAAAGACAATATCAATGCCCCTTGGAAGAGTGGTGGAGGTTACAGTGGAATAAAAAGACAATATCACTGACCCTTGGAAGAGTGGTGGAGGTCGCAGTAGAATAAAAAGACAATATTAATGCCCCTTGGAAGAGTGGTGGTGGTCGCAGTGCATCAAAAAGACAATAACAATACCCCTTGGAAGAATGGTGGAGGTTACAGTAGAATAAAAAGACAATATCAATGCCCCTTGGAAGAGCTGTGGAGTTCAGAGTGGTTTAACCAGACGGTTTTAATGCCCCTTGGAAGAGATGTGGAGGTCACATTAGCTTAACAAGACTGTTTTAATGCCTCTTGGAAGAGTGGTGGAGGTCGCAGTGGATTAAAAAGACAATATCAATGCCCCTTGGAAGAGTGGTGGAGGATACAGTGGAATAAAAAGACAATATCAATGCCCCGTGGAAAAGACATGGACGTTACAGTAGCTAAACAAGGTGTTTTTAATGCACCTTGGAAGAGTGGTGGAAGTCGTAGTGGAATAAAAAGACAATATCAATGCCCCTTGAAAGAGTGCTGTAGGTTACAGTGGAGTAAAAAGATAATATCAATGCCTCTTGCAAGAGCTGTGGAGTTCAGAGTGGTTTAAATTGACGGTTTTAATGCCCCTTGGAAGAGTGGTGGAGGTCGCAGTGGATTAAAAAGACAATATCAATGCCCCTTGGAAGAGAGGTGGAGGTTACAGAGGAATAAAAAGACAATATCAATGCCCCGTGAAAGAGACGTGGATGTCACAGTAGTATAACAAGACGGTTTTAATGCCCCTTGGAAGAGAGGTGGAAGTTGCAGTGGAATAAAAAGACAATATCAATGCCCCTTGGAAGAGTGCTGGAGGTTATATTGGAATAAAAAGACAATATCAATGCCCCTTGCAAGAGCTGTGAAGTTCAAAGTGGTTTAAATTGACGGTTTTAATGCCCCTTGGATGGGACGTGGAGGTGACAGTAGCTTAACAAGAAGGTTTTAATGCCCCTTGGAAGAGTGGTGGAGGTCGCAGTGGATTAAAAAGATAATATGAATGCTCCTTGGAAGAGTGGTGGAGGTTGCAGTGGAATAAAAAGACAATATCAATGCCCCTTGGAAGAATGGTGGAGGTTACAGTTGAATAAAAAGACAATATCAATGCCCCTTGGCAGAGTGATGGAGGTTACAGTGGAATAAAAAAACAATATCAATGCCCCTTGGAATAGTGGTGGAGGAAACAGTTAAATAAAAAGACAATATCAATGCCCCGTGGAAGAGATGTGGAAGTCACAACAGCTTAACCAGACGGTTTTAATGCCGCTTGGAAGAGACGTGGAGGTCACAGTAGCTTATCAAAACTGTTTTAATGCCCCTTGGAAGAGTGGTGGTGGTCACAGTGGATTAAAAAGACAATATCAATGCCCCTTAGAAGAGTGGTGGAGATCGCAGTGGAATAAAAAGACAATATCAATTCCACTTGGAAGAGATATGGAGGTCGCAGTGGAATAAAAAGACAATATCAATGACTTGTGGAAGAGACTTGGAGGTCACAGTAGCTTAACAAGATGGTTTAAATGCCCCTTGGAAGAGAGGTTGAGGTCACAGTGGAATAAAGAGACAATATTAATGCCCCTTGGAAAAGTGGTGGAGGTCGCAGTAAAATAAAAAGACAATATCAATGCCCCTTGGAAGAGTGGTGGAGATTACAGTGGAATAAAAAGACAATATCAATGCCCCTTGGAAGAGTGATGGAGGTCGCAGTGGAATAAAAATACAATATTAATGCCCCTTGGAAAAGTGGTGGAGGTCGCAGAAAAATAAAAAGACAATATCAATGCCCCTTGGAAAAGTCGTGGAGGTTACAGTGGAATAAAAATACAATATCAATGCCCCTTGGAAGAGCTGTGGAGTTCACAGTGTTTTAACCAGTAGGTTTTAAGGCACCGTGGAATAGACGTGTAGCTAAACAAGATGGTTTTAATGCTTCTTGGAAGAGAGATGGAGGTCGCAGTGGATTAAAAAGACAAAATCAATGCCCCTTGGAAGAGTGGTGGAGGTTACAGTGGAATAAAAAGACAATCTCAATGCCTCTTGCAAGAGCTGTGGAGTTCAGAGTGGTTTAAATTGACGGTTTTAATGCCCCTTGGAAGAGACGTGGAGGTCACAGTAGCTTAACAAGACGGTTTTAATGCCCCTTGGAAGAGTGGTGGAGGTCGCAGTGGATTAAAAAGACATTATCGATGCCCTTTGGAAGAGTGGTGGAGGTCGCAGTGGAATAAAAAGAAAATATCAATGCCCCTTAGAAGAGTGGTGGAGGTTACAGTGGAAAAAAAAGACAATATCAATGTTCCTTGGAAGAAGAGTGAAGGTCGCAGTGGAATAAAAATTCATTATCAATGTCCCTTGGAAGCGTGGTGGAGGTCGCAGTGGATTAAAAAGACAATATCAATGCCCCTTGGAAGAGTGGTGGAGGTCGCAGTGGAATAAAAAGACAATTTCAATGCCCCGCGGAAGGGACGTGGAGGTCACAGTAGCTTAACAAGACAGTTTTAATGCCCCTCGGAAGAGTGGTGGAGGTCGCAGTGGGAAAAAAAGACAATATCAATGCCCCTTGGAAGAGTGGTGGAGGCTACAGTTGAATAAAAAGACAATATCAATGCCTCTTGGAAGAGCTGTGGAGTTCAGAGTGGTTTAACCATGGGGTTTTAATGCCCCTTGGAAGAGACGTGGAGGTCACAGAAGCTTATCAAGACTGTTTTAAAGCCCCTTGGAGGAGTGGTAGAGGTCGCAGTGGATTAAAAAGACAACATCAATGCCCCTTGGAAGAGTGGTGGAGGTTACAGTGAAATAAAAAGACAATATGAATGCCCCTTGGAAGAGTGGTGGAGGTTACAGTGGAATAAAAAGACAATATCAATGTGTAGCATAGTACGGGGCAGAGACGCCGTCCCTCTCACCTCCCCGCTCCTGGCGCGGCGTCCTCCAGCGCTTCTCTCCCCGCTGCTTCCGGCACGCGCTCCTTCCCCGGCAGTGTGCTTAGGGCGCGCGCGCGCTCCCCCTCTCTTAAAGGGACCGCGCGCGCCGTCCTAAGGAGTCCCCGGCCAATTGCCGGAGGACCTCCCATATTTAAGGCACCTCCTCCAAAATGGAGGTGCCCGAGCAATGTTGTTGCAAAGCCTTCACTCTGCTTCAGCCCTCAGGTCCCGTTACCAGTTACCAGCCAGTCACCTGCCAGATTCCTGCTTGTTACCTGCCAGTCACCTGCCGGATTCCTGCCTGTTACCTGCCAGTTACCTGCCTGATTCCTGCTTGATACCTGCCTGATATCCGTTTACCTGCTTGCAAGCCTGCGGTCCGACGGTCTGCTTTCCTACACCTGTCAGTCTGTCTATGGACCAGCCTGCTCGCTCACCTGGGAGCGCTCATCTGCTACCTGTCTGCTAGCCTACCTGGAGGCTCTGCCGTCACTTGCCGTGACCACCTGCCTGTCCAGAGACTCTTGCCTGCTCACCTGGGAGCGCTCACCTGCTACCTGTCTGCTAGCCTACCTGGAGGCTCTGCCGTCACTTGCCGTGACCACCTGCCCATCCAGAGACTCTCGCCCGCTCACCTGGGAGCGCTCACAAGCCACCTGCCTGCTGTCCTTCTACCCAGAGACTGTCCCTGTCACTTGCCGTGAGTACCCGTCCTTTTACCCAGAGACTGTCCCTGTCACTTGCCGTGACTACCTGCCCCTCTACCCAGAGACTGTCCCTGTCACTTGCCGTGACTACCTGCCCGTCTTCCCTGGGAGCCACCCGCTTCCTTACATGGACTGCCCCCTTGTATAGTTGCACAGAGGTTCCACCTCCCAGACCCGTTACAGTTTGCTCGGGCCATGGAACCCGGTGGCCCCCAGATCTCCGATCTGCACCAGGAAGTCTTACGTCAGAAAACTCAGCAGGAGGTGGTACTGTCCTATCTACGGTCCGTTAACTCTCGTCTAGGCGCATTGTGTGACTTGTCTATGTCTACCTCTGGTCCAGCCGTGCCCATTCCTGCGGTACCGCAATCCAGTCCCTTCATGGTACCCGACTATGGACCTCGGCTTCTGGCACCTCCACGCTTTGCCGGCGAACCTACTTTAGCTCGGGGTTTCATAAACCAGTGCACCCTGCACTTTGAGCTATTGGCATACCAGTTCATCTCCGACCGAGCCAAGGTGGCCTTCATCATGTCCCATCTTACTGGGGAGGCACTGGCATGGCTAAATCCCCTGTGGGAGAGAGGGGATCCCCTGGTGTCCGACCTGCCATCTTTCCTCGCTGCTTTCCGGAAAGTCTTCGATGAACCTGGACGGAAAACCTCTTCTGCCTCCTCACTGCTACGTCTCCGCCAAGGGAGTCTCACCGTGGGCCAATATGCCATACGGTTCCGCACCCTCGCTTCTGAGCTTGCCTGGGAAAATGAGGCTCTGGTGTCCGTCTTCTGGGAGGGTCTTTCCGGTCGGATTAAAGACGAGTTAGCTGGTCGGGACATTCCTACCACTCTGGATGACCTGGTGTCACTAGCTACCCGGATTGGCATCCGGTTCCAAGAACGTGCCAAAGAGACTACCTGGGAGAAAGACTTTTCTTGCTCTGCTCCTACTTCCCTGAGACCTGCCTCTCAATCAGTCACTCCGCGGGCGCCCTCGCCTGAACCTATGCAGATCGACCAGACCAAGATGGTCAAATCTTGCCAAGAATCTCGCCGAGCCGAGGGAAGCTGTTTCTATTGTGGCAGTATGGAGCACTTCATCCGTTCCTGCCCAGAGAAGCCGGGAAACGCCAGTGTCTAGGACCGCTCGGAGAGGTCGTCCTAGACAAAAGTAAGCCCTCTCCGTCTCTGACTTTACCGGTCTCTATTGCTTGAGGAGAAAACCGTCACTTTGAACTTGCCCACCTGGATTCTGGAGCTGCTGGAAACCTCATCTCCCAGTCTCTGGTAGAGAGATACCGTATTCCCACCAAGTCCCTGGCTGAACCATTATCAGTCGCCTCCGTGGATGGAAGACTTCTCTCGGAGACCATCCTTGCTCGTCACTGAACCCATAACCCTGCAGGTGGGAATGCTGCACTCTGAGGAAATTTCATTCCATGTGTTGTCCGGACTTTCTCACTCCCTGTTGCTAGGTCTACCTTGGCTCCAGACACACGAACCAGTATTGAACTGGCGATCCGGTGAAGTACTCCGATGGGGTCCAGACTGCCATAGGACCTGCCTGGTTCCGGTCCGCCCAGTTCGCCCTCCGCCTACTCCAGCTAATTTACCAGGTCTCCCGGCTCCTTACTGGCCCTATGCGGACGTCTTCGGTAAGAAGGAAGCAGAGACATTGCCACCCCATAGGCCATATGACTGCCCGATCGACCTGGTACCTGGCACCACTCCTCCCCGTGGGCATATCTACCCGTTGTCTGCAGCCGATACCCGGGCCATGTCTGAGTACATTGAAGAGAATCTGGCTAGGGGATTTATCCGAAAATCTACCTCCCCGGCTGAAGCCGGATTCTTCTTTGTCAAAAAGAAAGACGGCTCGCTACGCCCCTGTATTGACTATAGAGGACTCAATCAGATCACGGTTAAAAATAAATACCCCCTTCCGCTCATCTCTGAGTTATTTGATCATCTTAAAGGCGCCAGGATCTTCTCCAAGCTGGATCTACGTGGAGCTTATAACCTGGTCCGTATCCGTCAGGGAGACGAGTGGAAAACAGCATTTAATACCCGGGACGGACACTATGAGTACCGTGTGATGCCCTTCGGTCTCTGCAATGCTCCCGCCGTCTTCCAAGAACTGGTCAACGACATCTTCCGTGACCTTCTTTACTCCTGCGTGGTGGTATACCTGGACGACATCTTGGTCTTCTCTCCGGATCTTCCTACACACCGGAGGGATGTTCGTCAGGTCCTGCTTAGGCTCAGGCAGAACCATTTCTATGCTAAATACGAGAAGTGCCTTTTTGAGCAGACCTCTCTTCCTTTCTTGGGCTATGTTATCTCCCAGACAGGCTTGCGAATGGATCCCGAGAAGCTCTCTGCTGTCCTAAAGTGGCCCCGTCCGGAGGGCTTGAAGGCGATACAGCGATTCCTGGGCTTCGCTAATTACTATCGTCTCTTCATTCCTCAATTCTCGTCACGGACTGCGCCCATATCTGCGCTCACCCGTAAGGGAGCAAATCCCAAGGTATGGTCATCCGAAGCTGAGGAGGCCTTCCTTTCCCTGAAACAAGCCTTCTCCTCTGCCCCTGTGCTGCACCGTCCGGACTGCAACAAACAGTTCTACCTGGAGGTCGATGCCTCCTCCTCTGGAGCCGGAGCGGTGCTCACCCAGAAGTCTTCCTCAGGGAGAATGGTAACCTGCGGCTTTTTCTCTAAAATCTTCTCCTCCTCTGAGCGCAATTACTCCATAGGAGACCGAGAACTGCTTGCCGTTAAATTGGCGCTGGAGGAGTGGCGTTACCTGCTTGAAGGGGCTCTATACCCGGTGATCATCTATACGGATCACAAGAACCTGGCATATCTCCAAAATGCCCAGAGACTTAATCCACGTCAAGCCCGGTGGTCTTTGTTCTTTGCCCGCTTCGATTTCATCCTTCATTTCCGCCCGGCGGACAAAAATGTCAAAGCTGATGCCTTGTCCCGATCCTTCCTGTCCTCCGACCAAGAGGAGGAGCCTATGCACATTATCGACCCCTCCAAGGTGATGAATGTGGCCCACTTGGATTTGACTCGTCTTGCACCCGGCAAGACGTTCGTGGCGCCTCCAGACCGTGAGAGGGTTCTTCGCTGGGGTCATTCTTCTAAACTAGCTGGCCATGCCGGCCAAAAGAAGACCTTCCTACTCATTTCCCGGCATTACTGGTGGTCTACCCTGCGTAAGGATGTGGTAGACTTCGTCTCTGCCTGTTCATCTTGTGGCCGCAACAAAATTCCCAGACACTTACCAGCTGGTCATCTCCTGCCGCTTCCCATACCTGTTGCCCCGTGGCAACACATCGCTATGGACTTCATTACCGATCTTCCTGTCTCTGCCGGGTGTACTGTCATTTGGGTGGTTGCAGACCGCTTCTCTAAAATGGCCCACTTCATTCCCCTGCTTGGTCTTCCGTCTGCACCTGAGCTGGCTAAGGACTTTATTCGCCATATCTTCCGTCTCCATGGCCTACCCCTCCACATCGTGTCGGATCGAGGGGTTCATTTTACCTCACGCTTCTGGAGAGCCACATGTAAACTGCTGGACGTCACCCTGGACTTCTCCTCCGCTTACCACCCTCAGTCCAATGGTCAAGTGGAGCGGATCAATCAGATCCTTACCAGCTATCTCCGGCACTTTGTTAATGCCCACCATTCTGATTGGGTGGACATCCTTCCTTGGGCCGAGTTCTATTATAATAACCACGAGAGCGAATCCTCTTCCAAGTCCCCGTTCTTTATTGTCTATGGCCAGCACCTCCGGATTACGCTCCCTGTCTCCGTTTCTGTGGACAACCCTGCTGCGGAGTCTCTTGTCAGCGAATTTTCTACTTTTTGGGAGAGTACCAGGTCCGCTCTTCTTCTGTCCTCTGAGCGGATGAAGAGATATGCTGATAAGAGACGTCTGGATCCGCCTCAATTCCGTCCGGGAGACAAGGTTTGGCTCTCGTCCAAACATGTGCGGCTCAAAGTACCCTCCTTCAAGTTGGGCCCTCGATTCATCGGTCCCTTCGAAGTCCTCAGGCAAATTAACCCTGTGGCCTACAAATTAAAACTCCCGGCCACCCTTCGGATTCCCAACTCCTTCCACGTATCTCTCCTCAAACCCGTTGTCTTTAACTCTTTTTCCAATAATCCAGGTGCCCCTCCTGCTCCGGTTTCCGCTGATGACGTCTTTGAGGTAGAGAGTATTCTGGCCTCCAAGAGGGTAAGAGGAAAGACCTTTTTTCTGGTAGATTGGAAGGGGTTTGGTCCTGAGGAGAGAACTTGGGAACCCAGGGAGAACATCAACGCCCCGCTTCTCCTTGAAAAATTTCTTTCTGGCCAAAAAAAGAGGGGGCCTAAAGGGGGGGTACTGTAGCATCGGCGTCTCTGCCCCGTACTAGGCAGAGACGCCGTCCCTCTCACCTCCCCGCTCCTGGCGCGGCGTCCTCCAGCGCTTCTCTCCCCGCTGCTTCCGGCACGCGCTCCTTCCCCGGCAGTGTGCTTAGGGCGCGCGCGCGCGCGCTCCCCCTCTCTTAAAGGGACCGCGCGCGCCGTCCTAAGGAGTCCCCGGCCAATTGCCGGAGGACCTCCCATATTTAAGGCACCTCCTCCAAAATGGAGGTGCCCGAGCTATGTTGTTGCAAAGCCTTCACTCTGCTTCAGCCCTCAGGTCCCGTTACCAGTTACCAGCCAGTCACCTGCCAGATTCCTGCTGGTTACCTGCCAGTCACCTGCCGGATTCCTGCCTGTTACCTGCCTGATTCCTGCTTGATACCTGCCTGATATCCGTTTACCTGCTTGCAAGCCTGCGGTCCGACGGTCTGCTTTCCTACACCTGTCAGTCTGTCTATGGACCAGCCTGCTCGCTCACCTGGGAGCGCTCATCTGCTACCTGCCTGCTAGCCTACCTGGAGGCTCCGCCGTCACTTGCCGTGACCACCTGCCTGTCCAGAGACTCCCCCCTGCTCACCTGGGAGCGCTCATCTGCTACCTGTCTGCTAGCCTACCTGGAGGCTCTGCCGTCACTTGCCGTGACCACCTGCCTGTCCAGAGACTCTTGCCTGCTCACCTGGGAGCGCTCACCTGCTACCTGTCTGCTAGCCTACCTGGAGGCTCTGCCGTCACTTGCCGTGACCACCTGCCCGTCCAGAGACTCTCGCCCACTCACCTGGGAGCGCTCACCAGCCACCTGCCTGCTGTCCTTCTACCCAGAGACTGTCCCTGTCACTTGCCGTGAGTACCCGTCCTTTTACCCCGAGACTGTCCCTGTCACTTGCCGTGACTACCTGCCCCTCTACCCAGAGACTGTCCCTGTCACTTGCCGTGACTACCTGCCCGTCTTCCCTGGGAGCCACCCGCTTCCTTACATGGACTGCCTCCTTGTATAGCTGCACAGAGGTTCCACCTCCCAGACTCGTTACACAATGTCCCTTGGAAGAATGGTGGAGGTTCCAGTGGAATAAAAAGACAATATCAATGCCCCTTGGAAGAGTGGTGGAGGTTCCAATTAAATAAAAAGACAGTATCAATGCCCCTTGGAAGAGACGTGGAGGTCACAGTGGAATAAAAAGACAATATTAATGCCCCTTGGAAGAGTGGAGGAGGTCGCAGTAAAATAAAAAGACAATATCAATGCCCCTTGGAAGAGTGGTGGAGGTTAGAGTGGAATAAAAAGACAATATCAATGCCCCATGGAAGAGCTGTGGAGTACACAGTGGTTTAACCACTTCGCACCAGAGCCTGTTTTTGCCTTCGTGACCGGGACAATTTTTTCAATTCTGACCACTGTCAGTTTATGAAGTAATTACTCTGGAACGCTTCAACGGATCCCCCTGATACTGAGATTTTTTTTTCGTGATATATTGTACTTCATGATAGTCGTAAAATTTCTTCAATATCCCTTGCGTTTATTTGTGAAAAAATCGGAAATTTGGTGAAAATTTTGAAAATTTTGCAATTTTCAAACTTTGAATTTTCATGCCCTTAAATCAGAGAGATATCTCACACAATATAGTTAATAAATAACATTTCCCACATGTCTACTTTACATCAGCACAATTTTGGAACCAAAATTTTTTTTGTTAGGGAGCTATAAGGGTTAAAAGTTGACCAGCAAAATTTACAAAAACATTTTTTTAGGGACCACATCATATTTGAAGTCACTTTGAGGGGTCTTTATGACAGAAAATACCCAAAAGTGACACCATTCTAAAAACTGCACCCCTCAAGGTGCTCAAAACCACATTCAAGAACTTTATTAACCCTTCAGGTGCTTCACAGGAATTTTTGGAATGTGGAAGAAAAAAATTGACATTTAACTTTTTTCACAAAAATGTTACTTTAGACCCAATTTTTTTATTTTCACAGGTGTAACAGGAAAAATTGGAACCCAAAATTTTTTGTGCAATTTCTCTTGAGCGCGCTGATACCCCATATGTGAGGGAAAACCACTGTTTGGGCGCACTGCAGGGTTCGGAAGGGAAGGAGCGCCATTAGACTTTTTGAATGTAAAATTTGTCTGAATAATTAACAGACACCATGTTGCGTTTGGAGAGCTCCTGATGTACCTAAACAGTGTAAACCCCCCCCATAAGTGACACCATTTTGGAAACTAGACCCCTTAGGGAACTTATCCAGATGTGTGGTGAGCCCCTTGAACCCCCAGGTGCTTCACAGAAGTTTATAATATTGAGCTGTAAAAATAAAATTTTCACATTTTTCCCACAAAAACGTTTTTCATCCCTTAAGTTTGCATTATCATAAGGGTAATAGGAAAAATTGCACCATGAAATTTGTTGTGCAATTTCTCCTGAACACGCTGATACCCCATATGTGGAGGCAAACCACTGTTTCGGCGCACGGCAGGGTTTGGAAGGGAAGGAGCGCCATTTCACTTTTTGAATGTAAAATTTGTTTGGATAATTAGCGGATGCCATGTTGCATTTGGGGAGCCCCTGATGTGCCTAAACAGTGGAAACCCCCCACAAGTGACACCATTTTGGAAACTAGACCCCTTAGTGAACTTATCTAGATGCGTGGTGAGCACCTTGCACCCTCAGCCGCTTCACAGAAGTTTATAATATTGAGCCGTAAAAATAAAATTTTCACATTTTTCCCACAAAAAATGTTTTTCATTCCCTAATTTTGCATTATCATAAGGGTAACAGGATAAATTGCACCATGAAATTTGTTGTGCAATTTCTCCTGAGTACGCCGATACCCCATATGTGGGGGACAACCACTGCTTTGGTGTACGGCAGGGTTCGGAAGAGAAAGCAGCGCTATGTTGGCTGGGATAGGTTGCAGACACCATGTCACATTTGAAGAGTCGCTGACATGCCGAAACAGCAGAAACCCCCACAAGTGACCCCATTTTGTAAACTACACCTCTCAAGGAATTCATCTAGGGAAGTAGTGAGTATTTTTTAATTTTTAAATTTAAACCATTGGGCAGTGAAAAAAGCATAATTATATTTTTACCACAAAAAAATGTTTTACCCTCAGATTTTACATTTTCACACAGGGCAATGGGTAAAAATGGTGCCGAAATGTGTCACACAATTTCTTCTAAAAGTGTCAATACCACATATGTGGCTGTATCGTACTGCTCAGCCATACGGCGAGATCTGGGGGGGACGGAGTGCTATTTGACAATTGGAGAACAAATTATTGTAGAATAGGCATTTGGATTTGGGAGCACAAAATTTTCTGAATTTCTTTTGGGGGGCAAGGGCAATTTCGCTTTTCCAGAGCCTTTCTGCTACCAGTAACTTGGAAGTCCCTTATTTTTTTAACAGATGACGGACCTGAGTGGGGACTAGCTTTTTTTGAGGACTGAGTTGAAGCTTTTATTGGGAACATTTTACGTAACATTTATCCGGCGCTCTAGGCTGAGCACTTACATCGGGGTTTCCATCTGAATTTCCAAGTGATGTAATTCAGATGAAACCCCTGCGGGATCCATTCACTGTAATGAGGCAGCAGAGTTACTCTGGACTCCATCTGGCCTCTGTTTAGCGGTGTCCTTTTTTTCAGAAGTGCACAAAACTGTGGCCAACCGCACTTTTATGCACACCTAAAAAAACTGACACCGTGGGATCCCTGGCCAGACGGCATCCACAGTGCCTATATCTGCCTCATTACAGGACTGTTCCATCATGGGTTCCATCTGAATCACATATTTCAGAGATTTACACAGAAACTCTGGGGTAAGTGCTCAGTGCAGAGCGCAGGATAAATGTAAGGCTCTGCGCCTTACTGCGATCTTTGGGAGACATAATAAACTAATCAGTAGCAGGTGAAGAATTGGTTTTATTTATTTTTTACGCCATTCCTAGTGTGATATAACTGATTCGATTACTTTATTCTTCGGGTCGGTGCGATTACAGAGATACCAGATTTATATCGGGTTTTTATGACTGACAGCTGTCACACACTAAAAGACGCTTTTTTTTGCAAAATCTAGTTTTTGCATCGCCATATTTTGAGAGCTATAATTTTTCCAGATTTTGGCCGACAGAGTCATGTGATGGCTTGTTTTTTGCAGGACGAGTTGACATTTTTATTAGTACCATTTTTGGGTACGTGACATTTTTTGATCGCTTTCTATTCCGTTTTTTGGGAGGTAAAATTAACAAAAACCAACAATTCAGGAATTGTTTTTTGTGGGGTTTTTTTATGCCGTTCTGCGTGTGGTAAAAGTGATCAGGCAGCGTTATTCTTCGGGTTAGTACGTTTACAGCGATACTACACTTACTGTATATTTTTTAATGTTTTGGCGCTTTTACACAATAAAACCATTTTATAGAAAAAATATTTTTTTTGCATTGCTTTATTCTGAGAGGTATAACTTTTTTATTTTTCGGCTGATGGAGCTGCATGGTGGCTTGTTTTATGCGGAACAAGATGACATTTTCAGTGGTACCATTTTTATTTCCATTTTGCTTTATGATCGCATTTTTTTCCACTTTTTGTTTGGCGATATGAGGAAAAAGCATAGTTTTTTGCTCCGTTTTTTATTTATTTTTATTACGGTGTGCACAGAAGGAGTTAATTAGTGTGACAGTTTTATAGCTCGGGTTGTTTTGGACGTGGTGATACCAAATATGTGTACTTTTTTCATTTTTGCATGAATATACGGATTTATCGGTTTAATATTTTATTTATTTATTTTTATTTATTTTGTAATTTTTTTTTAACAGTTTAAAAACATTTTTTTTTACATTTTTACTTAGTCCCTGTATGGGACATTAATTTTTATTTTTCTGATCACTGATCTCATGTAATGTAATAGACATGTATTACATTACATGAGATCTTCCCAGACTGTTTCACAGTCAGTCTCCTGTCTGGCTTCAGCTGCAGGCTGAGCCAGGCAGGACACCATATATGGCAGATCTAGAGGCAGTCATGTGACCTCCAGCTGCCATAGCAACGTCAGGTCCTGGAAGGTATAAGGGGGCCGTCGGAGAGGTAAGTGGACGACCTCCTCTCCTCCTGTTGTCTTCTATATGACGCGATCACTATAGATCGCGGCATATAGAAGACAGCAAAGGGTTAACATCACTGGGACCTGATCCAATCAGGTCCCGATGATGTTCCCTGTCAGAGCTATCGCTCTGCACCGCTCCCGCAGCGCTTGCAAGACCCTGAGGGTCCTGAGCGGTGCGGGACCACCCACCGTTTTTAAACGTCCGCGCTGCACAGAGCCCAGGCAGCTCGGACGTTTATCTACAGTGGGCGGTCGGGAAGCGGATAACCAGAAAGTTTTAATGCACCGTGGAATAGATGTGGAGGTCACAGTAGCTTAACAAGATGGTTTCAATGCTTCTTGGAAGAGTGTTGGAGGTCACAGTGCATTAAAAAGACAATATCAATGCCCCTTGGAAGAGTGGTGGAGGTTACAGTGGAATAAAAAGACAATATCAATGCCCTGTGTAAGAAACTTGGAGGTCACAGTAGCTTAACAAGACGGTTTTAATGCCCCTTGGAAGAGTCGTGGACGTCGCAGAGGAATAAAAAGACAATATCAATGCACTTGGAAGAGTGCAGAAGGTTACAATGGAATAAAAAGACATTGTCAATGCTCCTTGGAAGAGCTCTGGAGCTTAGAGCGGTTTAACCAGACGGTTTTAATGCCCCTTGGAAGAGACTTGGAGGTCACAGTAGCTTAACAAGACGGTTTTAATGCCCCTTGGAAGAGTGGTGGAGGTCGCAGTGGAATAAAAAGACAATATCAATGTCCCTTGGAAGAGTGGTGGAGGTTACAGTGGAATAAAAACACAATATCAATGCCCCGTGGAAGAGACGTGGACATCACAGTAGCTTAACAAGATGATTTTAATGCACCTTGTCAGAGTGGTGGAGGTCGCAGTGGAATAAAAAGACAATAACAATGCCCTGTGGAAGAGACGTGGAGGTCACAGTAGCTGAACAAGACAGTTTTAATGCCCCTTAGAACAGTGGTGGAGGTTACAGTGGAATAAAAGATAATATCAATGCCCTTTGGAAGAGTGGCGGAGGTCGCAGTGGAATAAAAAGACAATATCAATGCCCCTTGGAAGAGTGGTGGAGGTCGCAGTGGAATAACCTCACTGGTACATGCTCTGCATAACTACTATGCTTGCTGTGTCTGCTGTAATCTAATGCTCTGCTTTGCTGATTCACCTCACTGGTACATGCTCTGCATAACTTCTCTGCTTTATCTGTCCCACTCCATTCAATACCCACATATGTCTGTCCCTTCCCCACTATAGATCTTATCTGATTTTTAGAGGTACTAAACTGCAGAGACTAGAGTCCTAGCTCTGTGTTTGATCACCCAGCCATCTCCTGGTGAGACGACCAGCTGCTAATTTAGCCATATGCAGCTCCCACAATGCCCTTCACCTGATAGTTTAATGTGCACTATATATTTAGAAGCTCTGTAAGGGGTGCACACGTCTTCTTGTGCAAAGTGGCTTCGGAGATATGTGGCAGTTATTTCAGAGACAGTTAGTCAGGGCAGGAGTCAGGTAACCAACACTTCGACCACTTACTCTCTTTTAACTATGTTTCTGTTAGCTCTCACTTTTTCCTCTATAGTCCTCCACTTTCTAGTAACCCCTCAAATCCCTACACCTAGTAAGAAACTCTTCATCTCTCCCTCCATTCTCCCCATTCATCTCACCTCCTCCTCCAAATTATTCCTAAACATTCAATCCTGGATCTCCAAACACAGAGAGCCACCTCATGCTCTCTCTTGCTCCCACCTGCTAACACTTTCTCTGCTCCTCCTCACTGCTGGAGATATCTCTCCAAATCCTGGTCCTCCTCGCCATATCCCCACAGTTACTTCTTCCTCCTATCCACGACCTTCCACAAACTGTCGCAACCCTTCTAAGCTCATACCCATCCAACCAATCCCCACTCCCTTAGTTGCTCTAACAGGAGCTCTATGGAACGCTCGCTCTGTCTGCAACAAACTTTCCTTCATCCACGATCTTTTCATTACAAACAAACTTTCCTTCCTCGCCATCACTGAAACCTGGCTCACCCCCTCTGACACAGCCTCCCCAGCTGCACTTTCATATGGCGGATTCCACCTTTCCCACACCCCCCGCCCCAACGGCAAACATGGCGGAGGCGTAGGTTTTCTCCTATCAGAACACTGCGCTTTCACCCAAATCCCACTGCCACCCTCCGTTACACTCCCCTCTTTTGAGGTGCACTCCAACCTCCAAATGGCCGTCGTTAACCGACCCCCAGGGCAAGCCACCACCTTCTTAGACCACTTCACCACCTGGCTGCTTCACTTCCTCTCCACTGACATCCCCACTATCATAATGGGTGACTTCAACATCCCCATTAACACTTCCCACTCGTCTGTCTCTAAGTTCCTATCTCTCACTTCCTCCTTCGGACTCACTCAATGGTCTTCAACACCCACCCACAAAGATGGCCACACACTGGACCTCATCTTCACCCACCTCTGTTCCCTATCTAACCTCTCTAACTCACCTCTCACTCTCTCTGATCACAGCCTACTTACATTCTCTTCTCTCTCCTCCCCGGGGCAACAATCCCCACTCCCCAAACTTGCATACCCTCGCAGAAATCTCAAACACCTTGACTTACACTCACTCTCTGAATCCCTCCTCCCTCTTACAGACATAAATTCCTTACACGATGCAGATGTTGCTGCTGCTTCATATAACACCACAACAGCTGCAGCTCTAGACTCGATCGCCCCTCTCACACACACCACATCTCGCACATTCAACAGGCAACCCTGGCACACTAAACTTACTAAAGAACTGCGCCGGGCCTCCAGGATTGCGGAGCGGAGATGGAAAAGGTCTCACTCCATCGAGCACTTCATCGCATTCAAGCAATCCCTCACTAATTTCAAGTCCGCACTCACTACAGCAAAACAAACCTACTTCTCATCTCTCATATCCTCCCTATCTCACAACCCTAAACAGCTATTTAACACTTTCAATTCTCTCCTTCGTCCCCCAGCACCTCCTCCCTCTTCTCTCATCTCAGCCGACGACTTTGCCTCATTCTTCAAACAGAAGATTGACACCATCAGACAAAACTTTTGCCTAAAGTCCACACAACCCCTCCTCATAATATACCACAAAAAGAACCAGACTTTGATATAAATCATGCTAACTCCTTATTAAGCATTTTACTTAGAAAGACAGAATAATTACCCATGCAGCAATTTTTGTGAAAAAGTATAAATCCATTTATTTTACATATATGCTGACAAACAATTAAAAACAGTTATTTAGCAGACAGTGAGCCATAGTAAATAATGAACCGATCAATTGGGGTGGTTTGCAGGTTTACAAGTATATATCCTGAGTGGCATTAACATCAATCAAATCACATTGCAGTAAACAGTTTAACACCAGTCTTTTTAGTAATCAGAAGGGCTTTATCTTCCCCTCTCCACGGGAGGTGGCAAACAGCAGGCAGAGAAAACACAAGTCACAGTTTAACAGCACGCCATTATATATATATATACCTCAGTCTATGCCTCAAGTGCAATCATAAATGCAGGCTGCAGACTATCAGTGCTCATGTGCCCAGTACACAGTTACCCTGTGCTGAAATCTCAGACCCCAGTTAGTGTCACCTCACTGAATCAAGCAAGAATATCTCATTTTGTGGTGTTAGCAGTGTCAAATCATGTGTTACATGCTATTACCAGTCAGGAAGGCTGTTAGGACCCACTTACCACGTGACCCCTGGCCCCAATGCGCATTTCGCACTAGCTTCCTCAAGGGGGCGTGGCTAAAGGCTCAGCCAATCACTCTTTTATGTCGGGCTAACAGATCACGTGCTTCAATCTGTCCAATGCCGATTAGAAGGCGGCGCATGCATTCAGCCCCTCCTACCGTCCCCCCACCGTCCCTTGCTCCTCAACCACGCATATCTGGACATCAGGATTAAGTCACCTGCGTCCAGCATGGATACTGACAGCGGTGGACTGTGGAGAGGGAGGGGGGCGCAAGGCACGCGCACCTAATCAGGAACAGGAGAGAGAGAGCACTGTAAACAAAGGTTAACCCTATAGAGTCTGTTTTGGAGCCGAGTGCCAGAAAATCAGATCTTAAAGGAGAACACACAGATAATCTCTACAGAACATTCCTCAATCTGCTTATTACATTTTCAAATGTCAATGTGCAGACCGGCATGACATGAATCTTGCAGAACCCAAAACCTTATAAATTAACCCCTTTTTTAGTAAACTTCATTGTTACATTACCTACTGGGCTTCTGCAAAACAATGTCTGCCAGTCTGCACTCACATAGTTCCTTCAAATAGGAGTCATGCAGACTTTATATGGGATGTCAGTTTCTTTAGTGTTCTGTCTTTCATATTCAACATGTGGAATCATCAGAATGAATCGACATTCGGCCTGAAAATAACAAGGGCAATTTGATTAGAGCCCGAATATACATAAAATGAGAGAATGTGCTCAGAAAAGACAAACAGGTTAAAAAATATTTTTTTTTAAATAAAATGGTTTTGTTAAAAACCAAGGCAATTTTCATAAGTTTCAATTGACCAAAGGGCGCTGCTGATGCGGAGCGTTCTAATAGAACATGGGCCCTCACCACCTGCGAACTTGACCCAATCCCATCCCACCTCATCACTAACCTTACCACAGTCTTCATCCCAACCCTAACTCACCTCTTCAATCTGTCACTAACAACCGGTGTCTTCCCCTCATGTTTCAAACATGCCGCAATCACACCCATCCTCAAAAAGCCCTCCCTTGACCCTTCCTCTCTGACTAGCTACCGCCCCATATCACTCCTCCCCTTTGCCTCAAAACTACTAGAACAACATGTCCACTTTGAAATGTCCTCCCACCTCTCCTCCTGCTCCCTCTTCGACCGCCTGCAATCTGGCTTCCGACCGCATCACTCGACTGAAACTGCCCTGACCAAAGTCACCAACGACCTATTAAGTGCCAAATCCAAGTGACACTACTCCATCCTCCTCCTTCTGGACCTGTCATCTGCCTTTGACACAGTGGACCATTCCCTCTTACTCCAGATTCTCTCATCTCTTGGCATCACGGACTTGGCTCTATCTTGGATCTCCTCATACTTAACAGACAGGACATTCAGCATCTCCCACTCACGCACCACCTCCTCATCTCGCCCCCTATCTGTCAGTGTCCCCCAAAGTTCAGTTCTAGGACCTCTGCTCTTCTCCATCTACACCTTTGGCCTGGGACAGCTCATAGAGTCTCACGGTTTTCAGTATCACCTCTATGCTGACGACACACAGATCTACCTCTCTGGACCCGATATCTCCTCCCTACTAACCAAAATCCCACAATGTCTGTCCGCCATGTCATCCTTCTTCTCTGACAGATTTCTAAAGCTCATCATGGATAAAACAGAGTTCATCAACTTTACACCCTCTCATTCACATCCCCAATCTGACCTAGCCATCAACGTCAATGGCTGTTCACTCTCCCCAGTCCCACAAGCTCGCTGCCTTGGAGTAACCCTGGACTCTGATCTCTCCTTCAAGCCACATATCCAAGCCCTTTCCACTTCCTGCCGACTTCAACTCAAAAACATCTCCCGGATCCGTGCATTCCTCAGCAAAGACTCTGCAAAAACACTAGTGCATGCCCTCATCATATCCCGTCTCGACTACTGCAACCTCTTGCTCCGTGGCCTCCCTTACAACACTCTTGCGCCTCTCCAATCTATCCTAAACTCTGCTGCTCGACTAATTCACCTGTGCCCCCGCTATTCCCCGGCCTCTACTCTCTGTCAATCTCTTCACTGGCTCCCCATTGCCCAGAGAATCCAGTTCAAAACTCTAACCATGGCATACAAAGCCATCCACAACCTGTCTTCCCCATACATCTGTGACCTAGTCTCCCGGTACTTACCTGCACGCAACCTCCGATCCTCACAAGATCTCCTTCTCTACTCCCCTCTTATCTCCTCCTCCCACAATCGTATACAAGATTTCTCCCGTGCATCCACCCTACTCTGGAACTCTCTACCCCAACACATCAGACTCTCGCCGTCCGTGGAAACCTTCAAAAGAAACCTGAAGACCCACCTCTTCCGACAAGCCTACAACCTGCAGTAACCACCACTGCATGACCAGCTCTACCCTCACCTAATGTAACCTCACCCATCCCTTCTAGAATGTGAGCCCTCGCGGGCAGGGTCCTCGCTCCTCCTGTACCAGTCACTGACTCGTTTTGTTAAGATTATGTAAATGCTTTTGTTATGTATATCCCTATCACATGTAAAGCGCCATGGAATAAATGGCGCTATAATAATAAATAATAATAATAATATTATTAAAAAGACAATATCAATTCCCATAGGAAAAGTGGTGGAGGTTACAGTGGAATAAAAAGACAATATCAATGCCCCTTTGATGAGCTGTGGAATGCAGAGTGGTTTAACCAGAAGGTTTTAATGCCCCTTGGAAGAGACTTGGAGGTCATAGTAGCTTAATAAGATGTTTATAATGCCTCTTGGAAGAGTGGTGGAGGTCGCAGTGGAATAAAAAGACAATATCAATGCCCCTTGAAAGAATGGTGGAGGTTACAGTGAAATAAAAAGACAATATCAATGCCTCTTGAAAGAGCTATGGAGTTCAGAGTGGTTTAACCAGATGGTTTTAATGCCCCTTGGAAGAGTGGTGGAGGTCGCAGTGCATTAAAAAGACAATATCAATACCCCTTGGAAGAATGGTGGAGGTTACAGTGGAATGAAAAGACAATATCAATGCCCCTTGGAAGAGCTTTGGAGTTCAGAGTGGTTTAACCAGATGGCTTTAATGCACCTTGGAAGAGATGTGGAGGTCACAGTAGCTTAACAAGACTGTTTTAATGCCTCTTGGAAGAGTGGTGGAGGTCGCAGTGGATTAAAAAGACAATATCAATGCCCCTTAGAAGAGAGGTGGAAGTCACAGTGGAATAAAAAGAAATTATCAATACCCCTTGGAAGAGTGGTGGAGGATTCAGTGGCATAAAAAGACAATATCAATGCACTGTGGAATAGACATGGACGTTACAGTAGCTAAACAAGATGTTTTTAATGCACCTTGGGAGAGTTGTGGAAGTCGTAGTGGAATAAAAAGACAATATCAATGCCCCTTGAAAGAGTGCTGTAGGTTACAGTGGAATAAAAAGACAAAATCAATGCCTCTTGCAAGAGCTGTGGAGTTCAAAGTGGTTTAAATTGACGATTTTAATGCGCCTTGGAAGAGACGTGGATGTCACAGTAGCTTAACAATACGGTTTTAATGCCTCTTGGAAGAGTGGTGGAGGTCGCACTGGAATAAAAAGACAACATCAATGCCACTTGGAAGAGTGGTGGATGTTCCAGTGGAATTAAAAGACAATACCAATGCCCCGTGGAAGAGACGTGGAGGTCACAGTAGCTTAACAAGATGGTTTTAATGCCCCTTGGAGGACTGGTGAAGGTCGCAGTGGAATAAAAAGACAATATCAATGCCCCTTGGAAGAGTGGTGGAGGTTACAGTGGAATAAAAAGACAATAATAATGCCCCTTAGAAGAGCTGTGGAGTTCAGAGTGGAATAACCAGACTGTTTTAACGCCCCTTAGAAGGGACGTGGTGGTCACAGTAACTTAACAAGACGGTTTTATTGCCCCCTGGTAGAGTGGTGGAGGTCGCAGTGGATTAAAAAGACAATATCAATGCCCCGTGGAAGATTGGTGGAGGTTACAGTTGAATAAAAAGACAATATCAATGCCCCTTCGAAGACACGTGGAGGTCACAGTAGCTTAACAAGACGGTTTTAATGCCCCTTGGAGTGGGGTGGAGTTCGCAGTGGACTAAAAAGACAATGTCAATGCCCCTTGTAAGAGTGGTGGAGGTCACAGTGGAATAAAAAGACAATGTCAATGCCCCTTGTGTTATGATCTGCTACAAGCACTAAGGAAAGAAAGGATATCTGTCCCTACAATAGAACTAAGCTAGATCCCTACGATGTAACGGGGAACCTGATCCTGCGATCAGACCCGCTAAAGTCCTCGGCTAGTCTGTACGAAGACCTATACATGCAAGGGAGGGATCCCTACAAGAACTAGGGACTGGGATAAAGTTGGGCTCCTCCTAGCAGAAATTGTAGCAGTAAAAGACAAACACACAACATAGAACATAAAGGTCCGAAGACCTAGCTAAACTGACTGAGAAAGGTAACTAAGCACCAGGCTAACTTAAGAGTAGAAATTCCAATGAAGTCCAGCAAGGCCAGGAGGGCGGAGCAGGATTAAATAGGCAAACAAGGTCATGTGACCAGCAAGATAGAAAAAACCTAACAAGAGAGTTCTAACACCTTGGAAGAGTGGTGGAGGTTAGAGTGGAATAAAAAGACAATACAAATGCCCCTTGGAAGAGCTGTGGAGTTCAGAGTGGTTTAACCAGATGGTTTTAATACCCCTTGGAAGAGACTTCGACATCACAGTAGCTTAACAAGACCGTTTTAATGCCCCTTGGAAGAGTGGTGGAGGTCGCAGTGGATTAAAAAGACAATATCAATGCCCCTTGGAAGAGTAGTGGAGGTCGCAGTGGAATAAAAAGACAAAATCAATGCCACTTGGAAGAGTGGTGGAGGTCACAGTGGAATAAAAAGACAATATTAATGCCCCTTGGAAGAGTGGTGGAGGTTACAGTGGAATAAAAGACAATATCAATGCCCCGTGGAAGAGTTGTGGAGGTCACTGTAGCTTAACAAGATGGTCTTTATGCCGCTTGGATGAGTGGTGGAGGTCAGAGTGGAAGACAATGTCAATGCCCCTTGGAAGAGTGGTGGAGGTTATAGTGGAATAAAAAGACAATACAAATGCCCTTTGGAAGAGCTGTGGAGTGGTTTAACCAGATGGTTTTAATGCCCCTTGGAAGAGACTTCGACATCACAGTCGCTTAACAAGACGGTTTTAATGCCCCTTGGAAGAGTGGTGGAGGTCGCAGTGGATTAAAAAGACAATATCAATGCCCCTTGGAAGAGTTGTGGAGGTCACTGTAGCTTAACAAGATGGTCTTTATGCCGCTTGGATGAGTGGTGGAGGTCGCAGTGGAATAAAAAGACAAAATCAATGCCCCTCGGAAGAGCTGTGGAGTTCAGAGTGGTTTAACCAGACGGTTTTAATGCCCCTTGGAAGAGACGTGGAGGTCACAGTAGCTTAACAAGACTGTTTTAATGCCCCTTGGAAGAGTGGTGGAGGTCGCAGTGGATTAAAAAGACAATATCAATGCACCTTAGAAGAGAAGTTGAAGTCGCAGAGGAATAAAAAGAAAATATCAATGCCCCTTGGAAGAGTGCTGGAGGTTACATTGCAAAAAAAAGACAACATCAATGCCCCTTGCAAGAGCTGTGGAGTTCAGAGTGGTTTAAATTGACGGTTTTAATGCCCCGTGGAATTGACATGGAGGTCAAAGTAGCTTAACAACACGGTTTTAATGGCCCTTGGAAGAGTGGTGGAGGTCGCAGTGGAATAAAAAGACAATATCATTGCCCTTTGGAAAAGTAGTGGAGGTCGCAGTGGAATAAAAAAACAATATCAATGCCCCTTGGAAGAGTGGTGGAGGTAACAGTGGATTAAAAAGACAATATCAATGCCCCTTGGAAAAGCAGTGGAGTTCAGAGTAGTTAAACCAGACTGTTTAATGCCCATTGGAAGTGACGTGGAGGTCACAGTAGCTTAAAAAGACGTTTTTAATGCAAAATGGTGGAGGTCGCAGTGGATTAAAAAGACAATATCAATGCCCCTTGGAAGTGTGGTGGAGGTGGAAGTGGAATAAAAAGACAATATCAATGCCCCTTGGAAGAGTGGTGGAGTTTACATTGGAATTAAAAGACAATATCAATGCCCCGTGAAAGAGACGTGGATGTCACAGTAGCTTAACAAGACGGATTAAATGTCCCTTGGAAGAGAGGTGAAAGTCGAAGTGTAATAAAAAGACAATATCAATGCCCCTTGGAAGAGTGCTGGAGGTTACAGTTGAATAAAAAACAATATCAAAGCACCTTGCAAGAGCTGTGGAGTTGAGAGTGGTTTAAATTGACGGTTTTAACGCCTATTGGAAGAGACGTGGAGGTCACAGTAGATTAACAAGACTGATTTAATGCCCCTTGGAAGAGTGGTGGAGGTCGAAGTGCATTCAAAAGACAATGTCAATGCTCCTTGAAGGAGTGGTTGAAGTCTCAGTGGAATAAAAAGACAATATCAATGCACATTGGAAGAGTGTTGGAGGTTCCAGTGGAATAAAAAGACAATATCAATGCCCTGTGGAAGAGACATGGAGGTCACAGTAGCTTAACATGACGGTTTTAATGCCCCTTGGAAGAGTGTTGGAGGTCGCAGTGGTATAAAAAGACAATATCAATGCCCTTTGGAAAAGTGGTGGAGGAAACAGTGGAATAAAAAGACAATATCAATGAGCCTTGGAAGATCTGTGGAGTTCAGATTGGTTTAACCATACAGTTTTAATGCCCCTTGGAAGAGACGTGGAGGTCACAGTAGCTTAACAAGATGGTGTTAATGCCCTTTGGAAGAGTGGTGGAGGTTGCAGTGGATTAAAAAGACAATATCAATGCCCAGAGGAAGAGTGGTGGAGGTCGCAGTGGAATAAAAGACAATATCAATGCCCCGTGGAAGAGAAGTGGAGGTCACAGTAGCTTAACAAGATGGTGTTAATGCCCTTTGGAAGAGTGGTGGAGGTCGCAGTGGATTAAAAAGTCAATATCAATGCCCTTTGAAGGAGTGGTGGAGGTCGCAGTGGAATAAAAATACAATATCAATGCCCCTTGGTAGAGTGGTGGAGGTTACAGTGGAATTTAAAGACAATATCAATGCCCCGTGGAAGAGATGTGGAGGTCACTGTAGCTTAACAAGACAGTTTTAATGCCCCTTGGAAGAATGGTTGAGGTCGCAGTGGAATAAAAAGACAATGTCAATGCCCATTGGAAGAGTGGTGGAGGATACAGTGGAATAAAAAGACAATATCAATGCCCAATGGAAGAGTGGTGGAGGTGGCAGTGTAATAAAAAGACAATATCAATGCCCCTTGGAAGAATGATGGAGGTCGAAGTGGAATAAAAAGGCAATGTCAATGCCCCTTGGAAGAGTGGTGGAGGTTAGAGGAGAATAAAAAGACAATACCAATGCCGCTTGGAAGAGCTGTGGAGTTCAGAGTGCTCTAACCAGATGGTTTTATTGCCCCTTGGAAGAGACGTGGAGGTCATAGTCGATTAAAAACACGGTTTTAATGCCCCTTGGAAAAGTGGTGAAGGTCACAGTGGATTAAAAAGACAATATTAATGCCCCGTGGAAGATACGTGGAGGTCACAGTAGCTTAACAAGACAATTTTAATGCCCTTGGAATAGTGGTGGAGGTCGCAGTGGAATAAAAAGACAATATCAATGCCCCTTGAAAGAGTGGTGGAGTTTACAGCAAAATAAAAAGACAATATCAATGCCTCTTGAAACAGCTATGGAGTTCAGAGTGCTTTAACGAAATGGTTTTATTGCCACTTGGAAGAGTGCTGGTGGTCGCAGTGCATTAAAAAGACAATATCAATACCCCTTGGAAGAATGTTGGAGGTTACAGTGGAATAAAAAGATAATATCAATGCCCCTTGGAAGAGCTGTGGACTTCAGAATGGTTTAACCAGACGGTTTTAATGCCCCTTGAAAGAGATGTGGAGGTCACAGTAGCTTAACAAGACTGTTTTAATGCCTCTTGGAAGAGTGGTGGAGGTCGCAGTGGATTAAAAAGTCAATATCAATGCCCTTTGAAGGAGTGGTGGAGGTCGCAGTGGAATAAAAATACAATATCAATGCCCCTTGGTAGCGTGGTGGAGGTTACAGTGGAATTTAAAGACAATATCAATGCCCCGTGGAAGAGATGTGGAGGTCACTGTAGCTTAACAAGACAGTTTTAATGCCCCTTGGAAGAATAGTTGAGGTCGCAGTGGAATAAAAAGACAATGTCAATGCCCCTTGGAAGAGTGGTGGAGGATACAGTGGAATAAAAAGACAATACCAATGCCCAATGGAAGAGTGGTGGAGGTGGCAGTGGAATAAAAAGACAATATCAATGCCCCTTGGAAGAATGATGGAGGTCGAAGTGGAATAAAAAGACAATGTCAATGCCCCTTGGAAGAGTGGTGGAGGTTAGAGGGGAATAAAAAGACAATACCAATGCCCCTTGGAAGAGCTGTGGAGTTCAGAGTGGTTTAACCAGATGGTTTTATTGCCCCTTGGAAGAGACTTGGAGGTCACAGTAGATTAACAAGACAGTTTTAATGCCCCTTGGAAAAGTGGTGAAGGTCACAGTGGATTAAAAAGACAATATCAATGCCCCGTGGAAGACACGTGGAGGTCACAGTAGCTTAACAAGACAGTTTTAATGCCCCTTGGAATAGTGGTGGAGGTCGCAGTGGAATAAAAAGACAATATCAATGCCCCTTGAAAGAGTGGTGGAGCTTACAGCGAAATAAAAAGACAATATCAATGCCTCTTGAAAGAGCTATGGAGTTCAGAGTGGTTTAACCAAATGGTTTTAATGCCCCTTGGAAGAGTGCTGGGGGTCGCAGTGCATTAAAAAGACAATATCAATACCCCTTGGAAGAATGGTGGAGGTTACAGTGGAATAAAAAGACAATATCAATGCCCCTTGGAAGAGCTGTGGAGTTCAGTATGGTTTAACCTGACGGTTTTAATGCCCCTTGGAAGAGATGTGGAGGTCACAATAGCTTAACAAGACTGTTTTAATGCCTCTTGGAAGAGTGGTGGAGGTCGCAGTGGATTAAAAAGACAATATCAGTGCCCCTTAGAAGAGAGGTGGAAGTCGCAGTGGAATAAAAAGACAATATCACTACCCCTTGGAAGAGTGGTGGAGGATACAGTGGAATCAAAAGACAATATCAATGCCCCGTGGAATAGACATGGACCTTACAGTAGCTAAACAAGATGTTTTTTATGCACCTTGGGAGAGTGGTGGAAGTCGTAGTGGAATAAAAAGACAATATCAATGCCCCTTGAAAGAGTGATGTAGGTTACAGTGGAGTAAAAAAACAATATCAATGCCTCTTGTAAGAGTTGTGGAGTTCAGAGTGGTTTAAATTGACGGTTTTAATGCACATTGGAAGAGACATGGAGGTCACAGTAGCTTAACAAGACAGTTTTAATGCCCCTTGGAAGAGAGGTGGAAGTTGCAGTGGAATAAAAAGACAATATCAATGCCCCTTGGAAGAGTGCTGGAGGTTACATTCGAATAAAAAGACAATATCAATACCCTTGAAAGAGAGGTTGAAGTCGCAGTGGAATAAAAAGACAATATCAATGCCTCTTGGAAGAATGGTGGAGGTTACAGTGGAATAAAAAGACAATATCAATGCCCAGTGGAATAGACATGGACGTGACAGTAGCTTAACAAGACGGTTTTAATGCCCCTTGGAAGAGTGGTGAAGGTCGCAGTGGATTAAAAAGACAATATCAATGCCCATTGGAAGAGTGGTTAAGGTCGCAGTGGAAAAAAAAGACAAATTCAATGCCCCTTGGAAGAGTTTTGGAGGTTACAGTGGAAAAAAAATATATATCAATGCCCCTTGGAAGAGCTGTGGAGTTCAGAGTGGTTTAACCAGACGGTTTTAATGCCCCTTGGAAGAGAAGTGGAGGTCACAGTAGCTTAACAAGACTGTTTTAATGCCCTTAGAAGAGTGGAGGAGGTCGCAGTGGATTAAAAAGACAATATCAATTCCCTTTGGAAAAGTGGTGGAGGTTACAGTGGAATAAAAGACAATATCAATGCCCCGTGGAAGAGTTGTGGAGGTCACTGTAGCTTAACAAGATGGTCTTAATGCCGCTTGGAAGAGTGGTGGAGGTCGGACTGGAATAAAAAGACAATGTCAATGCCCCTTGGAAGAGTGATGGTGGTTATAGTGGAATAAAAAGACAATACAAATGCCCCTTGGAAGAGCTGTGGAGTTCAGAGTGGTTTAACCAGATGGTTTTAATGCCCCTTGGAAGAGACTTCGACATCACAGTAGCTTAACAAGATCGTTTTAATACCCCTTGGAACAGTGGTGGAGGTCGCAGTCGATTAAAAAGACAATATCAATGCCCCTTGGAAGAGTGGTGGAGGTCGCAGTGGAATAAAAAGACAAAATTAATACCCATTGGATGTTACAGTGTAATCAAAAGACAATATCAATGCCCCTCGGAAGAGCTGTGGAGTTCAGAGTGGTTTGACCAGACGGTTTTAATGCCCCTTGGAAGAGACGTGGAGGTCACAGTAGCTTAACAAGACTGTTTTAATGCCCCTTGGAAGAGTGGTGGAGGTCGCAGTGGATTAAAAAGACAATAACAATGCACCTTAGAAGAGAAGTTGAAGTCGCAGAGGAACAAAAAGACAATATCAATGCCCCTTGGAAGAGTGCTGGAGGTTACATTGCAAAAAAAAGACAACATCAATGCCCCTTGCAAGAGCTGTGGAGTTCAGAGTGGTTTAAATTGACGGTTTTAATGCCCCGTGGAATTGACGTGGAGATCAAAGTAGCTTAACAACACTGTTTTAATGGCCCTTGGAAGAGTGGTGGAGGTCGCAGTGGAATAAAAAGACAATATCATTGCCCTTTGGAAAAGTAGTGGAGGTCGCAGTGGAATAAAAAAACAATATCAAAGCCCCTTGGAAGAGTGGTGGAGGTAACAGTGGATTAAAAAGACAATATCAATGCCCCTTGGAAAAGCAGTGGAGTTCAGAGTAGTTAAACCAGACGGTTTTAATGCCCATTGGAAGTGACGTGGAGGTCACAGTAGGTTAAAAAGACGTTTTTAATGCCCCTTGGAAAAGTGGTGGAGGTCTCAGTGGATTAAAAAGACAATATCAATGCCCCTTGGAAGAGTGGTGGAGGTGGCAGTGGAATAAAAAGACAATATCAATACCCCTTGGAAGAGTGGTGGAGTTTACATTGGAATAAAAAGACAATATCAATGCCCCGTGAAAAAGTCGTGGATGTCACAGTAGCTTAACAAGACGGATTTAATGTCCCTTGGAAGAGAGGTGAATGTCGCAGTGGAATAAAAAGACAATATCAATGCCCCTTGGAAGAGTGCTGGAGGTTACAGTGGAATAAAAAACAATATCAAAGCCCCTTGCAAGAGCTGTGGAGTTGAGAGATGTTAAAATTGACGGTTTTAATGCCCCTTGGAAGAGACGTGGAGGTGACAGTAGATTAAGAAGACTGCTTTAATGCCCCTTGGAAGAGTGTTGGACGTCGCAGTGGAATAAAAAGACAATATCAATGCCCCTTGGAAGAGTGGTGGAGGATACAGTGGAATAAAAAAACAATATCAATGCCCCTTGGAAGATCTGTGGAGTTCAGATTGGTTTAACCATACGGTTTTAATGCCCCTTGGAAGAGACGTGGAGGTCACAGTAGCTTAACAAGATGATTTTAATGCCACATGGAAGAGTGGCGGATGTTGCAGTGGATTAAAAAGACAATATCAATGCCACGAGGAAGAGTGGTGGAGGTCGCAGTGGAATAAAAGACAATATCAATGCCCAGTGGAAGAGACATGGAGGTCACAGTAGCTTAACAAGACGGTTTTAATGCCCCTTGGAAGAGTGTTGGAGGTCGCAGTGGAATAAAAAGACAATATCAATGCCACTTGGAAGAGTGGTGAAGGTTACAGTGGAATAAAAAGACAATATCAATGCCCAGTGAAAGAGACGTGGAGGTCACAGTAGCTTAACAAGACAGTTTTAATGCCCCTTGGGTGAGAGGTGGAAGTTGCAGTGGAATAAAAAGACAATATCAATGCCACTTGGAAGAGTGCTGGAGGTTACATTGGAATAAAAAGACAATATCAATGCCCCTTGAAAGAGAGGTTGAAGTCGCAGTGGAATAAAAAAACAATATCAATACCCCTTGGAAGAATGGTGGAGGTTACAGTGGAATAAAAAGACAATATCAATGCCCAGTGGAATAGACATGGACGGGACAGTAGCTTAACAAGACGGTTTTAATTCCCCTTGGAAGAGTGGTGGAGGTCGCAGTGGATTAAAAAGACAATATCAATGCCCAATGGAAGAGTGGTTAAGGTCGCAGTGGAAAAAAAAGACAAATTCAATGCCCCTTGGAAGAGTTTTGGAGGTTACAGTGGAAAAAATATATATATCAATGCCCCTTGGAAGAGCTGTGGAGTTCAGAGTGGTTTAACCAGACGGTTTTAATGCCCCTTGGAAGAGAAGTGGAGGTCACAGTAGCTTAACAAGACTGTTTTAATGCCCTTGGAAGAGTGGAGGAGGTCACAGTGGATTAAAAAGACAATATCAATTCCCTTTGGAAAAGTGGTGGAGGTCACAGTGGAATAAAAAAGACAATATCAATGTCCCTTGGAAGAGTGGTGGAGGTTACAGTGGAATAAAAGACAATATCAATGCCCCGTGGAAGAGTTGTGGAGGTCACTGTAGCTTAACAAGATGGTCTTAATGCCGCTTGGAAGAGTGTTGGAGGTCGCAGTGGAATAAAAAGACAATGTCAATGCCCCTTGGAAGAGTGGTGGAGGTTATAGTTGAATAAAAAAACAATACAAATGCCCCTTGGAAGAGCTGTGGAGTTCAGAGTGGTTTAACCAGATGATTTTAATGCCCTTTGGAAGAGACTTTGACATCACAGTCGCTTAACAAGACGGCTTTAATGCCCCTTGGAAGAGTGGTGGAGGTCGCAGTGGATTAAAAAGACAATATCAATGCCCCTTGGAAGAGTGGTGGAGGTCGCAGTGGAATAAAAAGACAAAATCAATGCCCCTTGGAAGAGTGGTGGATGTTACAGTGGAATTAAAAGACAATATCAATGCCCCTCGGAAGAGCTGTGAAGTTCAGAGCGGTTTAACCAGACGATTTTAATGCCCCTTGGAAGAGACGTGGAGGTCACAGTAGCTTAACAAGACTGTTTCAATGCCCCTTGGAAGAGTGGTGGAGGTCGCAGTGGATTAAAAAGACAATATCAATGCACCTTAGAAGAGAAGTTGAAGTCGCAGAGGAATAAAAAGACAATATCAATGCCCCTTGTAAGAGTGCTGGAGGTTACATTGCAAAAAAAAGACAACATCAATGCCCCTTGCAAGAGCTGTGGAGTTCAGAGTGGTTTAAATTGACGGTTTTAATGCCCCGTGGAATTGACGTGGAGGTCAAAGTAGCTTAACAAAACGGTTTTAATGGCCCTTGGAAGAGTGGTGGAGGTCGCAGTGGAATAAAAAGACAATATCATTGCCCTTTGGAAAAGTAGTGGAGGTCGCAGTGGAATAAAAAAACAATATCAATGCCCCTTGGAAGAGTGGTGGTGGTAACAGTGGATTAAAAAGACAATATCAATGCCCCTTGGAAAAGCAGTGGAGTTCAGAGTAGTTAAACCAGACGGTTTTAATGCCCATTGGAAGTGACGTGGAGGTCACAGTAGCTTAAAAAGACGTTTTTAATGCCCCTTGGAAAAGTGGTGGAGGTCACAGTGGATTAAAAAGACAATATCAATGCCCCTTGGAAGAGTGGTGGAGGTGGCAGTGGAATAAAAGACAATATCAATGCCCCGTGGAAGAGACATGGAGGTCACAGTAGCTTAACAAGATGATTTTAATGCCCTTTGAAAGAGTGGTGGAGGTCGCAGTGGATTAAAAAGACAATATCAATGCCCTTCGAAGGAGTGGTGGAGGTCGCAGTGGAATAAAAATACAATATCAATGCCCCTTTGTTGAGTGGTGGAGGTTACAGAGTAATTTTTAAGACAATATCAATGCCCCGTGGAAGAGATGTGGAGGTCACTGTAGCTTAACAAGACAGTTTTAATGCCCCTTCGAAGAATGGTGGAGGATACAGTGGAATAAAAAGACAATATCAATGCCCCATGGAAGAGTGGTGGAGGTGGCAGTGGAATAAAAAGACAATATCAATGCCCCTTGGAAGAATGATGGAGGTCGAAGTGGAATAAAAAGACAATGTCAATGCCGCTTGGAAGAATGATGGAGGTCGAAGTGGAATAAAAAGACAATGTCAATGGCCCTTGGAAGAGTGGTGGAGGTTAGAGGAGAATAAAAAGACAATACCAATGCCCCTTGGAAGAGCTGTGGAGTTCAGAGTGGTCTAACCAGATGGTTTTATTGCCCCTTGGAAGAGACTTGGAGGTCACAGTAGATTAACAAGACGGTTTTAATGCCCCTTGGAAAAGTGGTGAAGGTCACAGTGGATTAAAAAGACAATATCAATGCCCCGTGGAAGACACCTGGAGGTCACAGTAGCTTAACAAGACAGTTTTAATGCCCCTGGGAATAGTGGTGGAGGTCGCAGTGGAATAAAAAGACAATATCAATGCCCCTTGAAAGAGTGGTGGAGATTACAGCGAAATAAAAAGACAATATCAATGCCTCTTGAAAGAGCTATGGAGTTCAGAGTGTTATAACAAACTGGTTATAATGCCCCTTGGAAGAGTGCTGGGGGTCGCAATGCATTAAAAAGACAATAACAATACCCCTTGGAAGAATGGTGGAGGTTACAGTGGAATAAAAAGACAATATCAATGCCCCTTGGAAGAGCTGTGGAGTTCAGAATGGTTTAACCAGACGGTTTTAATGCCCCTTGGAAGAGCTGTGGAGTTCAGAATGGTTTAACCAGACGGTTTTAATGCCCCTTGGAAGAGATGTGGAGGTCACAGTAGCTTAACAAGACTGTTTTAATGCCTCTTGGAAGAGTGGTGGAGGTCGCAGTGGATTAAAAAGACAATATCAATGCCCCTTAGAAGAGAGGTGGAAGTCGCAGTGGAATAAAAAGACAATATCAATACCCCTTGGAAGAGTGGTGGAGGATACAGTGGAATCAAAAGACAATATCAATGCCCCGTGGAATAGACATGGACCTTACAGTAGCTAAACAAGATGTTTTTTATGCACCTTGGGAGAGTGGTGGAAGTCGTAGTGGAATAAAAAGACAATATCAATGCCCCTTAAAAGAGTGATGTAGGTTACAGTGGAGTAAAAAGACAATATCAATGCCTCTTGCAAGAGTTGTGGAGTTCAGAGTGGTTTAAATTGACGGTTTTAATGCACATTGGAAGAGACCTGGAGGTCACAGAAGCTTAACAATACGGTTTTAATGCCACTTGGAAGAGTGGAGGAGGTCGCAGTGGAATAAAAAGACAATATCAAAGCAACTTGGAAGAGTGGTGAAGGTTACAGTGGAATAAAAAGATAATATCAATGCCCCGTGAAAGAGACGTGCAGGTCACAGTAGCTTAACAAGACAGTTTTAATGCCCATTGGAAGAGAGGTGGAAGTTGGAGTGGAAAAAAAAGACAATATCAATGCCCCTTGGAAGAGTGCTGGAGGTTACATTGGAATAAAAAGACAATATCAATGCCCCTTGAAAGAGAGGTTGAAGTCGCAGTGGAATAAAATAACAATATCAATGCCCCTTGGAAGAATGGTGGAGGTTACAGGGGAATAAAAAGACAATATCAATGCCCAGTGGAATAGACATGGACGTGACAGTAGCTTAACAAGACGGTTTTAATGCCCCTTGGAAGAGTGCTGGAGGTCGCAGTGGATTAAAAAGACAATGTCAATGCCTCTTGGAAGAGTGGTGGAGGTTATAGTGGAATAAAAAGACAATACAAATACCCCTTGGAAGAGCTGTGGAGTTCAGATTGGTTTAACCAGATGGTTTTAATGCCCGTTGGAAGAGACTTCGACATCACAGTCGCTTAACAAGACGGTTTTAATGCCCCTTGGAAGAGTGGTGGAGGTCGCAGTGGATTAAAAAGACAATATCAATGCCCCTTGGAAGAGTGGTGGAGGTCGCAGTGGAATAAAAAGACAAAATCAATGCCCCTTGGAAGAGTGGTGGATGTTACAGTGGAATAAAAAGAAAATATCAATGCCCCTCGGAAGAGCTGTGGAGTTCAGAGTGGTTTAACCAGACGGTTTTAATGCCCCTTGGAAGAGACTTGGAGGTCACAGTAGCTTAACAAGACTGTTTTAATGCCCCTTGGAAGAGGGGTGGAGGTGGCAGTGGATTAAAAAGACAATATCAATGCCCCTTGGAAGAGTGGTGGAGTTTACTTTGGAATAAAAAGACAATATCAATGCCCCGTGAAAAAGTCGTGGATGTCACAGTAGCTTAACAAGACGGATTTAATGTCCCTTGGAAGAGAGGTGAAAGTCGCAGTGGAATAAAAAGACAATATCAGTGCCCCTTGGAAGAGTGCTGGAGGTTACATTGAAATAAAAAACAATATCAAAGCCCCTTGCAAGAGCTGTGGAGTTGAGAGTGGTTTAAATTGACGGTTTTAATGCCCCTTGGAAGGGACGTGGAGGTGACTGTAGCTTAAAAAGGCGGTTTTAATGTCCCTTGGAAGAGTGGTGGAGGTCGCAGTGGATTAAAAAGACAATATGAATGCCCCTTGTAAGAGTGGTGGAGGTCGCAGTGGAATAAAAAGACAACATCAATGCCCTTTGGAAGAGTGGTGGAGATTACAGTGGAATAAAAAGACAATATCAATGTTCCTTGGAACAGTGGTGTAGGTTACAGTTAAATAAAAAGACAATATAAATTCCCCGTGGAAGAGATGTGGAGGTCACTATAGCTTAACAAGACGGTTTTAATGCCCCTTGGAAGAGTGGTGGAGGTCGCAGTGGATTAAAAAGACAATATCAATGAGCCTTGGAAGAGTGGTGGAGGTCGCATTGGAATAAAAAAACATTATCAATGCCCCTTGGAAGAGTGGTGGAGGTCGCAGTGGAAAAAAAAGACAATATCAGTGCCCCTTGGATGAGTGATTGAGGTTACAGTGGAATAAAAAGACAATTTTAATGCCCCGTGGAAGAGACGTGGAGGTCACAGTAGCTTAACAAGACGGTTTTAATGCCTCTTGGAGGACTGGTGGAGGTCGCAGTGGAATAAAAAGACAATATCAATGCACCTTGGAAGAGTGGTTGAATTAACAGTGGAATAAAAAGACAATAATAATTCCCCTTGGAAGACCTGTGGAGTTCAGAGTGGTATAACCAGACGGTTTTAACGCTCCTTGGAAGAGACGTGGAGGTCACAGTAACTTAATTCGACGGTTTTAATGCCCCATGGAAGTGTGGTGGAGGTCGCAGTGGAATAAAAAGACAATATCAATGCCCCTTGGAAGATTTGTGGAGGTTACAGTGGAATAAAAAGACAATACAAATGCCCCTTGGAAGAGCTGTGGAGTTCAGAGTGGTTTAACCAGATGGTTTTAATGCCCCTTGGAAGAGAAGTCGTCGTCACAGTAGCATAACAAGACGGTTTTAATGCCCCTTGGAAGAGTGGTGGAGTTCGCAGTGGATTAAACAGACAATATCAATGCCCCTTGGAAGAGTGGTGGAGGTCGGAGTGGTATAAAAGACAATATCAATGCCCCGTGGAAGGGACGTGGAGGTCACAGTAGCTTTACAAGACGGTTTTAATGCCCCTTGGAAGAGAAGTCGACGTCACAGTAGCATAACAAGACAGTTTTAATGTCCTTTGGAAGAGTGGTGGAGGTTACAGTGGAATAAAAAGACAATATCAATGCCCCTTGGAAGAGCTGTGAAGTTCAGAGTGGTTTAAACAGACGGTTTTAATGCCCCTTGGAAGAGACGTGGAGGTCACAGTAGCTTAGCAAGACTGTTTTAATGCCCCTTGGAAGAGTGGTGGAGGTCACAGTGGATTAAAAAGACAATATCAATGCCCCTTAGAAGAGAGGTGCAAGTCACAGTGGAATAAAAAGATAATGTCAATGCCACTTGGAAAAATTGTGGAGGTTACAGTGGAATAAAAAGACAATATCAATGCCACATGGAATAGACATGGACGTGACAGTAGCTTAACAAGAAGGCTTTAAGGCCCCTTGGAAGAGAGTTTGAGGTTGTAGTGGATTAAAAAGACAATATCAATGCCCATTGGAAGAGTGGTAGAGGTCGCAGTGGAATAAAAAGACAAAATCAATGCCCCTTGGAAGAGTGGTGGAGGTTACAGTCGAATAAAAAGACAATATCAATGCCTCTTGGAAGAGCTGTGGAGTTCAGAGTGGTTTAACCAGACAGCTTTAATGCCCCTTGGCAGAGTGGTGGAGGTCGCAGTGGATTAAAAAGATAATATCAATGCCCCTTAGAAGACTCGTGGAGGTCGCAGTGGAATAACAAGACAATAGCAATTCCACTTGGAAGAGATGAAGAGGTCGCCGTAGAATAAAAAGACAATATCAATGC
Organism: Phyllobates terribilis; assembly: GCF_046119375.1. Classification (NCBI taxonomy): domain Eukaryota; kingdom Metazoa; phylum Chordata; class Amphibia; order Anura; family Dendrobatidae; genus Phyllobates; species Phyllobates terribilis. Next base: position 2,507,078 of record NW_027362985.1, on the reverse strand, counting down.
CTCGTGGAAGAGACTTGGAGGTCACAGTGGCTTAACAAGATGGTTTTAATGCCCCTTGGAAGAGAGGTGGAGGTCGCAGTGGAATAAAAAGACAATATCAATGCCCCTTGGAAAAGTGGTGGAAGTTACAGTGGAATAAAAAGACAATATCAATGACCCTTGGAAGAGTGGTGGAAGTCGCAGTGGAATAAAAAGACAATATTAATGCCCCTTGGAAGAGTGGTGGAGGTCGCAGTAAAATAAAAAGACAATATCAATGCCCCTTGGAAGAGTGGTGGAGGTTACAGTGGAATAAAAAGACAATATCAATGCCCCTTGGATGAGCTGTGGAGTTCACAGTGGTTTAACCATAAGGTTTTAAGGCACCGTGGAATAGACGTGGAGGTCACAGTAGCTAAACAAGACGGTTTTAATGCTTCTTGGAAGAGAGATGGAGGTCGCAGTGGATTAAAAAGACAAAATCAATGCCCCTTGGAAGAGTGGTGGAGGTTACAGTGGAATAAAAAGACAATATCAATGCCTATTGCAAGAGCTGTGGAGTTCAGAGTGTTTTAAATTGACGGTTTTATTACGCCTTGGAAGAGACGTGGAGGTCACAGTAGCTTAACAAGACGCTTTTAATGCCCTTTAGAAGAGTGGTGGAGGTCGCAGTGGATTAAAAATACATTATCGATGCCCCTTGGAAGAGTGGTGGAGGTCGCAGTGGAATAAAAAGAAAATATCAATGCCCCTTAGAAGAGTGGTGGAGGTTACAGTAGAAAAAAAAGACAATATCAATGTTCCTTGGAAGAGGGGTGAAGGTCGCAGTGGAATAAAAAGACAATATCAATGTCCCTTGGAAGAGTGGTGGAGGTCGCAGTGGATTAAAAAGATTATCAAATCCCCTTGGAAGAGTGGTGGAGGTCGCAGTGGAAAAAAAAGACAATATTAATGCTCCTTGGAAGAGTGGTGGAGGTTAAAGTTGAATAAAAAGACAATATCTATGCCTTTTGGAAGAGCTGTGGAGATCAGAGTGGTTTAACCATGCGTTTTTAATGCCCCTTGGAAGAGACGTGGAGGTCACAGAAGCTTATCAAGACTGTTTTAAAGCCCCTTGGAGAAGTGGTAGAGGTCGCTGTGGATTAAAAAGACAATATCAATGCCCCTTGGAAGAGTGGTGGTGATTACAGTGGAATAAAAAGACAATATCAATGCCCCTTGGAAGAGTGGTGGAGGTTATAGTGGAATAAAAAGACAATATCAATGTCCCTTGGAAGAATGGTGGAGGTTACAGTGGAATAAAAAGACAATATCAATGCCCCTTGGAAGAGTGGTGGAGGTTCCAATTAAATAAAAAGACAATATCAATGCCCCTTTGAAGAGACGTGGAGGTTACAGTGGAATAAATGGACAATATTAATGCCCTTTGGAAGAGTGGTGGAGGTCGCAGTAAAATAAAAAGACAATATCAATGCCCCTTGGAAAAGTGGTGGAGGTTAGAGTGGAATAAAAAGACAATATCAATGCCCCTTGGAAGAGCTGTGGAGTTCACAGTGGTTTAACCAGAAAGTTTTAATGCACCGTGGAATAGACGTGGAGGTCACAGTAGCTTAACATGATGGTTTCAATTCTTCTTGGAAGAGTGATGGAGGTCGCAGGGGATTAAAAGACAATATCAATGCCCCTTGGAAAAGTGGTGGAAGTTACAGTGGATTAAAAAGACAATATCAATGACCCTTGGAAGAGTGGTGGAAGTCGCAGTGGAATAAAAAGACAATATTAATGCCCCTTGGAAGAGTGGTGGAGTTCGCAGTAAAATAAAAAGACAATATCAATGCCCCTTGGAAGAGTGGTCGAGGTTACTGTGGAATAAAATGACAATATCAATGCCCCTTGGAACAGCTGTGGAGTTCACAGTGGTTTAACCATAAGGTTTTAAGGCACCGTGGAATAGACGTGGAGGTCACAGTAGCTAAACCAGACGGTTTTAATGCTTCTTGGAAGAGAGATGGAGGTCGCAGTGGATTAAAAAGACAAAATCGATGCCCCTTGGAAGAGTGGTGGAGGTTACAGTGGAATAAAAAGACAATATCAATGCCTATTGCAAGAGCTGTGGAGTTCAGAGTGGTATAAATTGACGGTTTTAATACCCCTTGGAAGAGGCGTGGTGGTCACAGTAGCTTAGCAAGACGATTTTAATGCCCCTTAGAAGAGTGGTGGAGGTCGCAGTGGATTAAAAATACATTATCGATGCCCCTTGGAAGAGTGGTGGAGGTCGCAGTGGAATAAAAAGAAAATATTAATGCCCCTTAGAAGAGTGGTGGAGGTTACCGTAGAAAAAAAAGACAATATCAATGTTCCTTGGAAGAGGGGTGTAGGTCGCAGTGGAATAGAAAGACAATATCAATGTCCCTTGGAAGAGTGGTGGAGGTTGCAGTGGATTAAAAAGATTATCCAATCCCCTTGGAAGAGTGGTGGAGGTCGCAGAGGAAAAAAAAGACAATATCAATGCAACTTGGAAGAGTGGTGGAGGTTACAGTTGAATAAAAAGACAATATCAATGCCTCTTGGAAGAGCTGTGGAGTTCAGAGTCTTTTAACCATGCGGTTTTAATGCCCCTTGGAAGAGACGTGGAGGTCACAGAAGCTTATCAAGACTGTTTTAAAGCCCCTTGGAGAAGTGGTAGAGGTCGCAGTGGATTAAAAAGACAATATCAATGCCCCTTGGAAGAGTGGTGGAGGTTACAGTGGACTAAAAAGACAATATCAATGCCTATTGCAAGAGCTGTGGAGTTCAGAGTGTTTTAAATTGACAGTTTTATTACGCCTGGGAAGAGACGTGGAGGTCACAGTAGCTTAACAAGACGCTTTTAATGCCCTTTAGAAGAGTGGTGGAGGTCGCAGTGGATTAAAAATACATTATCGATGCCCCTTGGAAGAGTGGTGGAGGTCGCAGTGGAATAAAAAGAAAATATCAATGCCCCTTAGAAGAGTGGTGGAGGTTACAGTAGAAAAAAAAGACAATATCAATGTTCCTTGGAAGAGGGGTGAAAGTCGCAGTGGAATAAAAAGACAATATCAATGTCCCTTGGAAGAGTGGTGGAGGTCGCAGTGGATTAAAAAGATTATCAAATCCCCTTGGAAGAGTGGTGGAGGTCGCAGTGGAAAAAAAAGACAATATTAATGCCCCTTGGAAGAGTGGTGGAGGTTAAAGTTGAATAAAAAGACAATATCTATGCCTTTTGGAAGAGCTGTGGAGATCAGAGTGGTTTAACCATGCATTTTTAATGCCCCTTGTAAGAGACGTGGAGGTCACAGAAGCTTATCAAGACTGTTTTAAAGCCCCTTGGAGAAGTGGTAGAGGTCGCTGTGGATTAAAAAGACAATATCAATGCCCCTTGGAAGAGTGGTGGTGATTACAGTGGAATAAAAAGACAATATCAATGCCCCTTGGAAGAGTGGTGGAGGTTATAGTGGAATAAAAAGACAATATCAATGTCCCTTGGAAGAATGGTGGAGGTTACAGTGGATTAAAAAGACAATATCAATGCCCCTTGGAAGAGTGGTGGAGGTTCCAATTAAATAAAAAGACAATATCAATGCCCCTTTGAAGAGACGTGGAGGTTACAGTGGAATAAATGGACAATATTAATGCCCTTTGAAAGAGTGGTGGAGGTCGCAGTAAAATAAAAAGACAATATCAATGCCCCTTGGAAAAGTGGTGGAGGTTAGAGTGGAATAAAAAGACAATATCAATGCCCCTTGGAGGAGCTGTGGAGTTCACAGTGGTTTAACCAGAAAGTTTTAATACACCGTGGAATAGACGTGGAGGTCACAGTAGCTTAACATGACGGTTTCAATGCTTCTTGGAAGAGTGATGGAGGTCGCAGGGGATTAAAAGACAATATCAATGCCCCTTGTAAGAGTGGTGGAGGTTACAGTGGTATAAAAAGACAATATCAATACCCTGTGTAAGAAACTTGGAGGTCACAGTAGCTTAGCAAGACGGTTTTAATGCCCCTTGCAAGAGTGTGGACGTCGCAGAGGAATAAAAAGACAATATCAATGCACTTGGAAGAGTGCAGAAGGTTACAATGGAATAAAAAGACATTGTCAATGCCCCTTGGAAGAGCTGTGGAGCTCAGAGCGGTTTAAACCGACGGTTTTAATGCCCCTTGGAAGAGACTTGGAGGTCACAGTAGCTTAACAAGACGGTTTTAATGCACACTGGAAGAATGGTGGAGGTCACAGTGGAATAAAAATACAATATCAATGCCCCTTGAAAGAGTGGTGGAAGTTACAGTGAAATAAAATGACAATATCAATGCCACTTGGAAGAGCTGTGGAGTACAGAGTGGTTTAACCAAACGGTTTTAGTGCCCCTTGGAATAGACGTGGAGGTCACAGTAGCTTAAAAAGACGGTTTTAATGCCCCTTGAAAGAGTCGTGGAGGTCGCAGTGGATTAAAAAGACAATATCAATGAACCTTGGAAGAGTGGTGGAGGTCGCAGTGGAATAAAAAGACAACATCAATGCCCCTTGGAAGAGTGGTGGAGGTTACAGTGGAATAAATTGACAATATCAATGCCTCTTGGAAGAGTGGTGGAGGTTACAGTGGAATAAAAAGACAACATCAATGCCCCGTGGAAGAGACGTGGATATCACAGTAGCTTAACAAGACGATTTTAATGCCCCTTGGCAGAGTGGTGGAGGTCGCAGTGGAATAAAAAGACTATAACAATGCCCTGTGGAAGAGACGTGGAGGTCACAGTAGCTTAACAAGACTGTTTTAATGCCCCTTAGAACAGTGGTGGAGGTTACAGTGGAATAAAAGACAATATCAATGCCCTTTGGAAGAGTGATGGAGGTCGCAGTGGAATAAAAAGACAATATCAATGCCCCTTGGAAGAGTGGTGGAGGTCGCAGTGGAATAACCTCACTGTTACATGCTCTGCATAACTTCTCTGCTTGCAAAGTCTGCTGTAATCTAATGCTCTGCTTTGCTGATTCACCTCACTGGTACATGCTCTGCATAACTTCTCTGCTTGCTGTGTCTGCTGTAATCTAATGCTCTGCTTTGCTGATTCACCTCAGTGGTACATGCTCTGCATAACTTCTCTGCTTGCTGTGTCTGCTGTAATCTAATGCTCTGCTTTGCTGATTCACCTCACTGGTACATGCTCTACATAACGTCTCTGCTTTATCTGTCCCACACCATTCAGTACCCACATATGTTTGTCCCTTCCCCACTATAGATCTTATCTGATTTTTAGAGGCGCTAAACTGCAGAGACTAGAGTCCTAGATCTGTGTTTGATCACCCAGCTATCTCCTGGTGAGAAGACCAGCTGCTAATTTAGCCATATGCAGCTCCCACAATGCCCTTCACCTGATAGTTTAATGTGCACTATATATTTAGAAGCTCTGTAAGGGGTGCACTTGTGCTAGGGTGTGCACGCGTCTTCTTGTGCAAAGTGGTTTCGGAGATAAGTGGCAGTTATTTCAGAGGCAGATAGTCAGGGCAGGAGTCAGGTAACCAACACTTTGACCACTTACTCTCGTTTAACTATGTTTCTGTTAGCTCTCACTTTTTCCTCTATAGTCCTCCACTTTCTAGTAACCCCTCAAATCCCTACACCTAGTAAGAAACTCTTCATCTCTCCCTCCATCCTCCCCATTCATCTCACCTCCTCCTCCAAATTATTCCTAAACATTCAATCCAGGATCTCCAAACACAGACAGCCACCTCATGCTCTCTCTTGCTCCCACCTGCTAACACTTTCTCTGCTCCTCCTCACTGCTGGAGATATCTCTCCAAATCCTGGTCCTCCTCGCCATATCCCCACAGTTACTTCTTCCTCCTATCCACGACCTTCCACAAACTGTCGCAACTCTTCTAACCTCATACCCATCCAACCAATCCCCACTCCCTTAGTTGCTCTAACAGGAGCTCTATGGAACGCTCGCTCTGTCTGCAACAAACTTTCCTTCATCCACAATCTTTTCATTACAAACAAACTTTCCTTCCTCGCCATCACTGAAACCTGGCTCACCCCCTCTGACACAGCCTCCCCAGCTGCACTTTCATATGGCGGATTCCACCTTTCCCACACCCCCCGCCACAACGGCAAACATGGCGGAGGCGTACGTTTTATCCTATCAGAACACTGTGCTTTCACCCAAATCCCACTGCCACCCTCCGTTACACTCCCCTCTTTTGAGGTGCACTGTGTGCGCATCTATTTCCCCTCCAACCTCCAACTGGCCGTCGTTTACCGACCCCCAGGGCAAGCCACCACCTTCTTAGACCACTTCACGACCTGGCTGCTTCACTTCTTCTCCACTGACATCCCCACTATCATAATGGGTGACTTCAACATCCCCATTAACACTTTCCACTCGTCTGTCTCTAAGTTCCTATCTCTCACTTCCTCCTTCGGACTCACTCAATGGTCTTCCACACCCACCCACAAAGATGGCCACACACTGGACCTCATCTTCACCCGCCTCTGTTCCCTATCTAACCTCACTAACTCACCTCTCCCTCTCTCTGATCACAGCCTACTTACATTCTCTTCTCTCTCCTCCCCGGGGCAACAATCCCCACTCCACAAACTTGCTTACCCTCGCAGAAATCTCAAACACCTTGACTTACACTCACTCTCTGAATCCCTCCTCCCTCTTGCAGACATAAATTCCTTACACGATGCAGACGTTGCTGCTGCTTCATATAACACCACAATACCTGCAGCTCTAGACTCGATCGCCCCTCTCACACACATCACATCTCGCACATACAACAGGCAACCCTGGCACACTAAACTTACTAAAGAACTGCGCCGGGCCTCCAGGGTTGCGGAGCGGAGATGGAAAAGGTCTCACTCCATCGAGCACTTCATCGCATTCAAGCAATCCCTCACTAATTTCAAGTACGCACTCACTACAGCAAAACAAACCTACTTCTCATCTCTCATATCCTCCCTATCTCACTACCCTAAACAGCTATTTAACACTTTCAACTCTCTCCTTCGTCCCCCAGCACCTCCTCCCTCTTCTCTCATCTCAGCCGACGACTTTGCCTCATTCTTCAAACAGAAGATTGACACCATTAGACAAACTTTTGCCTAAAGTCCACACAACTCCTCCTCATATCTATTCAACCCTCCTCCTCCAAACCCCACTTCTCCACCATTACAGAAGGTCAAGTCTCCTCTTTACTCTCCAAATCACACCTCACCACCTGCGAACTTGACCCAATCCCATCCCACCTCATCACTAACCTTACCACAGTCTTCATCCCAACCCTAACCCACCTCTTCAATCTGTCACTAACAACCGGTGTCTTCCCCTCATGTTTCAAACATGCCGCAATCACACCTATCCTCCAAAAGCCCTCCCTTGACCCTTCCTCTCTGACTAGCTACTGCCCCATATCACTCCTCCCCTTTGCCTCAAAACTACTAGAACAACATGTCCACCTTGAACTGTCCTCCCACCTCTCCTCCTGCTCCCTCTTCAACCGCCTGCAATCTGGCTTCCGACCGCATCACTCGACTGAAACTGCCCTGACCAAAGTCACCAACGACCTACTAAATGCTAAATCCAAGCGACACTACTCCATCCTCCTCCTTCTGGACCTGTCATCTGCCTTTGACACAGTGGACCATTCCCTCTTACTCCAGATTCTCTCATCTCTTGGCATCACGAACTTGGCTCTATCTTGGATCTCCTCATACTTAACAGACAGGACATTCAGCGTCTCCCACTCACGCACCACCTCCTCATCTCGCCCCCTATCTGACGATGTCCCCCAAGGTTCAGTTCTAGGACCTCTGCTCTTCTCCATCTACACCTTTGGCCTGGGACAGCTCATAGAGTCTCACGGTTTTCAGTATCACCACTATGCTGACGACACACAGATCTACCTCTCTGGACCCGATATCTCCTCCCTACTAACCAAAATCCCACAATGTCTGTCCACCATGTCATCCATCTTCTCTGACAGATTTCTAAAACTCAACATGCATAAAACAGAGTTCATCATCTTTCCATCCTCTCATTCACATCCCCCATCTGACCTAGCCATCAACGTCAATGGCTGTTCACTCTCCCCAGTCCCACAAGCTCGCTGCCTTGGAGTAACCCAGGACTATGATCTCTTCTTCAAGCCACATATCCAAGCCCTTTCCACTTCCTGCCGACTCCAACTCAAAAGCATCTCCCGGATCCGTGCATTCCTCAGCAAAGACTCTGCAAAAACACTAGTGCATGCCCTCATCATATCCTGCCTTGACTGCTGCAACCTCCTGCTCAGTGGCTTCCCTTACAACACTCTTGCGCCTCTCCAATCTATCCTAAACTCTGCTGCTCGACTAATTCACCTGTGCCCCCGCTATTCCCCGGCCTCTACTCTCTGTCAATCTCTTCACTGGCTCCCCATTGCCCAGAGAATCCAGTTCAAAACTCTAACCATGGCATACAAAGCCATCCACAACCTGTCTTCCCCATACATCTGTGACCTAGTCTCCCGGTACTTACCTGCACGCAACCTCAGATCCTCACAAGATCTCCTTCTCTACTACCCTTTTATCTCCTCCTCCCACAATTCTATACAAGATTTCTCCCGTGCATCCGCCCTACTCTGGAACTCTCTACCCCAACACATCAGACTCTTGCCGACCGTGTAAACCTTCAAAAGAAACCTGAAGACCCACCTCTTCTGACAAGCCTACAACCTGCAGTAACCACCGCTGCATGACCAGCTCTACCATCAACTAATGTATCCTCACCCATCCCTTCTAGAATGTGAGCCCTCGCTGGCAGGGTCCTCGCTCCTCCTGTACCAGTCGCTGACTCGTTTTGTTTAGATTATGTAAATGCTTTTGTTATGTATATCCCTATCACATGTAAAGCGCCATGGAATAAATGGCGCTATAATAATAAATAATAATAATAATAATAATAAAAAGACAATATCAATTCCTATAGGAAAAGTGGTGGAGGTTACAGTGGAATAAAAAGACAATATCAATGCCCCTTTGATGAGCTGTGGAATTCAGAGTGGTTTAACCAGACGGTTTTAATGCCCCTTAGAAGAGACGTGGAGGTCATAGTAGCATAATAAGATGTTTTTAATGCCTCTTGGAAGAGTGGTGGAGGTCGCAGTGGTTTAAAAAGACAATATCAATGCCCCTTAGAAGAGTGGTGGAGGCTACATTGCAATAAAAAGACAATATCAATGCCCCTTGCAAGAGCTATGGAGTTCAGAGTGGATTAAATTGACTGTTTTAATGCCCTGAGGAATTGATGTGGAGGTCAAAGTAGATTAACAACACGGTTTTAATGGCCCATTGGAAGAGTGGTGGAGGTTACAGTGGAGTAAAAAGACAACATCAATGCCTCTTGTAAGAGCTGTGGAGTTCAGAGTGGTTTAAATTGACGGTTTTAATGCACCTTGGAAGAGGCGTGGAGGTCACAGTAGCTTAACAATACAGTTTAAATGCCCCTTGGAAGAGTGGTGGAGGTTGCAGTGGATTAAAAAGACAATATCACTGCACATTGGAAGAGTGGTTAAGGTCGCAGTGGAATGAAAAGACAAAATCAATGCCCCTTGGAAGAGTGGTGGAGGTTACAGTGGAAAAAAAAGACAATATCAATGCCCCTTGGAAGAGCTGTGGAGTACAGAGTGGTTTAACCAGATGGTTTTAATGCCCCTTGGAAGAGTGGTGGAGGTCACAGTTAATTAAAAAGACAATATCAATGCCGCTTGGAAGAGTGGTGTAGGTCGCAGTGGAATAAAAAGAAAAAATCAAAGCCTCTTGGAAGAGTGGTGAAGGTTACAGTGGAATAAAAAGACAATATCAATGCCCCTTGGTAGAGTGGTGGAGGTCGCAGTGGAATAAAAAGACAATCAATGCCCCGTGGAATTGACGTGGATGTCACAGTGGGTTAACAAGACGGTTTTAATGCCCCTTTGAAGAGTGGTGGAGGTCGAAGTTGATTAACAAGACAATATAAATGCCCCTTTGAAGAGTGGTGGAGGTCAAAGTTGATTAAAAAGACAATATCAATGCCCCTTGGAAGAGTAGTGGAGGTGGCAGTGGATTAAAAAGACATTATCAATGCCCCGTGAAAGAGACCTGGAGGTCACAGTAGCTTAACAATATGGTTTTAATGCCCTTTGGAAGAGTGGTGGAGGACGCATTGATTAAAAAGACAATATCAATGCCCTTTGGAAGAGTGGTGCAGGTTACAGTGGAATTTAATGACAATATCAATGCACCGTGGAAGAGCTGTGGAGGTCACTGTAGCTTAACAAGACAGTATTAATGCCCCTTGGAAAAGTGGTGGAGGTCGCAGTGGATTAAAAAGACAATATCAATACCCCTTGGAAGAGTGGTGGAGGTGGCAGTGGAATAAAAAGACAATATTAATGCCCCTTGGAAGAATGATGGAGGTCGCAGTGGAATAAAAAGACAATGTCAATGCCCCTTGGAAGAGTGGTGGAGGTTAGAGTGGAAAAAAAAAGACAATACCAATGCCCCTTGGAAGAGCTGTGGAATTCAGAGTGGTTTAACCAGATGGTTTTATTGCCCCTTGGAAGAGACGTGGAGGTCACAGTAGATTAACAAGACAGTTTTAATGCACCTTGGAAAAGTGGTGGAGGTCACAGTGGATTAAAAAGACAATATTAATGCCCTGAGGAAGAGACGTAGAGGCCACCGTAGCTTAACAAGACAGTTTTAATGCCCCTTGGAAGAGTAGTGGAGGTCGCAGTGGAATAAAAAGACAATATCAATGCCCCTTGAAAGAGTGGTGGAGGTTACAGTGAAATAAAAAGACAATATCAATGCCTCTTGAAAGAGCTATGGAGTTCAGAGTGGTTTAACCAGATGGTTTTAATGCCCCTTGGAAGAGTGGTGGAGGTCGCAGTGCATTAAATAGACAATATCATTTCCCCTTGGAAGAATGGTGGAGGTTAGAGTGGAATAAAAAGACAATACCAATGCCCCTTGGAAGAGCTGTGGAAATCAGAGTTGTATAACCAGACGGTTTTAACACTCCTTGGAAGAGACGTGGAGGTCACAGTAACTTAACCAGATGGTTTTAATGCCCCTTGGAAGAGTGGTGGAAGTCGCAGTGGAATAAAAAGACAATAGCAATGACCCCGTGGAAGGGACGTGGAGGTCACAGTAGCTTAAGAAGACTGTTTTAATGCCCCTTGGAAGAGTGGTGGAGGTTGCAGGGGATTAAAAAGACAATAACTATGCCCATTGGAAAAGTGGTGGAGGTTAGAGTGGAATAAAAAGACAATACCAGTGCTCCTTGGAAGAGCTGTGGAGTTCAGAGTGGTTTAAATTGACGGTTTTAATTCCCCTTGGAAGAGACGTGGAGGTCACAGTGGATTAAAAAGACAATATCAATGCCCCTTGGAAGAGCTGTGGAGGTCGCAGTGGATTAAAAAGACAATATCAATGCCCCGTGGAAGGGACGTGGAGGTCACAGTAGCTTCAAAAGACTGTTTTAATGCCTCTTGTAAGAGCTGTGGAGTTCAGAGTGTTTAACCAGACAGTTTTAGTGCCCCTTGGAAGAGACGAGGAGGTCACAGTAGCTTAACAAGACTGTTTTAATGCCCCTTGGAAGAGTGGTGGAGATCGCTGTGGATTGAAAAGACAATATCAATGCCCCTTGGAAGATTGGTGGAGATTACAGTGGAATAAAAAGACAATGTCAATGCCCCTTGGAAGAGTGGTGGAGGTTACAGTGGTATAAAAAGACTTTATCAATGCCCCTTGGATGAGTGGTGGAGGTTAGAGTTGAATAAAAAGACAATACCAATGCCCCTTGGAAGAGCTGTGGAGTTCAGAGTGGTTTAACCAGATGGTTTTATTGCCCCTTGGAAGATTGGTGGAGGTCACAGTAGCTTAACAAGGCAGTTTTAATGCCCCTTGGAAGAGTGGTGGAGGTCGCAGTGGAATAAAAAGACAATATCAATGCCCCATGAAAGAGTGGCGGTGGTTACAGTGAAATAAAAATACAATATCAATGCCTCTTGAAAGAGCTATGGAGTTCAGAGTGGTTTAACCATTTGGTTTTAATGCCCCTTGGAAGAGTGGTGGAGGTTACAGAGGAATAAAAAGACAATATCAATGCCCCTTGGAAGAATTGTGGAGTTCAGAGTGGTTTAACCAGACGGTTTTAATGCCCCATGGAAGAGATGTGGAGGTCACAGTAGCTTAACAAGACTGTTTTAATGCCTCTTGGAAGAGTGGTGGAGGTCACAGTGGATTAAAAAGAAAATATCAATGCCCCTTAGAAGAGAGGTGGAGGTCGCAGTGGAATAAAAAGACAATATCAATACACCTTGGAAGAGTTGTAGAGGATACAGTAGAATAAAAAGACAATATCAATGCCCCGTGGAATAGACATAGACGTTACAGTAGCTAAACAAGATGCTTTTAATGCACCGTGGGAGAGTGGTGGAAGTCGTAGTGGAATAAAAATACTATATCAATGCCCCTTGAAAGAGTGCTGTAGGTTACAGTGGAATAAAAAGACAATATCAATGCCTTTTGCAAGAGCTGTGGAGTTCAGATTTTTTTAAATTGACGGTTTTAATGCTCCTTGGCAAAGACGTGGAGGTCACAGTAGCTTAACAGTACGGTTTAAATGCCCCTTTGAAGAGTGGTGGAGGTCGCAGTGGATTAAAAAGACAATATCAATGCCACCTGGAAGAGTGGTGAAGGTCCCAGTGGAATAAAAAGACAATATCAATGCCCATTGGAAGAGTGATGGAGGTTACATTGGAATAAAAAGAAAATATCAATACCTCGTGAAAGAGACGTGGAGGTCACAGAAGCTTAACAAGACGGTTTTAATGCCCCTTGTAAGAGAGGTGGAAATTGCAGTGGAATAAAAAGACAATATCAATGCCCCTTGGAAGAGTGCTTGAGGTTACATTGGAATAAAAAGACAATATCAATGCCCCTTGCAAGAGCTATGGAGATCAGAGTGGATTAAATTGACTGTTTTAGTGCCCTGAGTAATTGACGTGGAGGTCAAAGTAGCTTAACAACACTGTTTTAATGGCCCTTGCAAGAGTGGTGGAGGTCGCAGTTGATTAAAAAGACAATATAAATGCCGCTTGGAAGAGTGCTGGTTGTTACAGTGGAATAAAAAAACAATATCAATGCCCCTTGCTAGAGTTGCGGAGTTGAGAGTGGTTTAAATTGACAGTTTTAATGCCCCTTGGAAGAGACTTGGAGTTCATAGTAGATTAACAAGACTGTTTTAATGCCCCTTTGAAGAGTGGTGGAGGTCGAAGTGGATTAAAAAGACAATGTCAATGCTCCTTGAAGGAGTGGTGAAAGTCTCAGTTGAATAAAAAGACAATATCAATGCCCCTTGGAAGAGTATTGGAGGTTACAGTGGAATAAAAAGACAATATCAATGCCCATTGGAAGATTTGTTGAGTTCAGAGTGGTTTAACCATATGGTTTTTATGGAAGAGACGTGGAGGTCACAGTAGCTTAAAAAGACAGTTTTAAAGTTACATGGAAGAGTTGTTGAGATCGCAGTGGATTAAAAAGGCAATATCAATGCCCCTTGGAAGAGTGGTGGAGGTCGCAGTGGAATAAAAAGTCAATATCAATGCCCCTTGGAAGAGTGGTGGAAGTTACAGTGGAATAAAAAGACAATATCAATGCCCCTTGAAAGAGCTGCGGAGTTGAGAGTGGTTTAAATTGACGATTTTAATGCCCCTTGGAAGAGACGTGGAGGTCACAGTAGCTTAAAAAGACGGTTTTAATGCCACAAGGAAGAGTGGTGGAGGTCGCAGTGGATTAAAAAGACAATATCAATGCCCATTAGAAGAGAGGTGGAGGTTGCAGTGGAATAAAAAGACAATATCAATGCCTCTTGGAAGAGAGGTGGAGGTTACTGTGGAATGAAAAGACAATATCAATGCCCCGTGGAAGAGACGTGGAGCTCACAGTCGCTTAACAAGATGGTTTTAATGCCCCTTGGAATAGTGGTGGAGGTCGCAGTACATTAAAAAGACAATATCAATGCCCCTTGGAAGAGTGGTGGAGGTCGTAGTGGAACAAAAATACAATATCAATGCCCCTTGGTAGAGTGGTGGAGGTTACAGTGGAATAAAAAGACAATATCAATGCCCAGTGGAAGAGATATGGAGGTCACTGTAGGTTAACAAGACAGTTTTAATGCCCCTTGTAAGAATGGTGGAGTTCACAGTGGAATAAAAAGACAAAGTCATTGCCCCTTGGAAGAGTGGTGGAGGTTACAGTGGAATAAAAAGACAATACCAATGCCCCTTGGAAGAGCTGTGGAGTTCAGAGTGTTTTAACCAGACTGTTTTATTGCCCCTTGGAAGAGACGTGGAGGTCACAGTAGCTTAACATGACGGTTTTAATGCCCCTTGGAAAAGTGGCGGAGGTCGCAGTGGATTAAAAAGACAATATCTATGCCCCTTTGAAGAGTTGTGGAGGTCGCAGTGGAATTAAAATACACTATCAATGACCCGAGGAAGGGACGTGGAGGTCTCAGTAGCTAAACAAGATGGTTTTAATGCCACTTGGAAGAGTGGTGGAGGTCGCAGTGGATTAAAAAGACAATATCAATGCCCCTTGGAAGAGTGGTGGAGGTCGCAGTTAAATAAAAAGTCAATATCAATTCCCCTTGGTAGAGTGGTGGAGGATACAGTCGAATAAAAAGACAATATCAATGCTCCTTGGAAGAACTGTGGAGTACAGAATGGTTTAACCAGACGGTTTTATTGCCCCTTGGAAGAGACGTAGAGGTTACAGTAGCTTATCAAGACTGTTTTAATGCCCCTTAGATGAGTGGTGGAGGTTACATTGGAATAAAAAGACAATATCAATGCCCCGTGGAATATACATGGAGGTTTCAGCAGCTTAACAAGACGGTTTTAATGCCCCTTGGGAGAGTGGTGGAAGACGCAATGGAATAAAAAGACAATATCAATGCCCCTTGGAAGAGTGGTGGAGGTCTCTGTGGAATAAAAAAATAATATCAATGCCCCTTGGAAGATCTGTGGAGTTCAGAATGGTTTAACCATACAGTTTCAATGACCCTTGGAAGAGATGTGGAGGTCACAGTAGCTTAACAAGACAGTTTTAATGCCCCCTGGAAGAGTAATGGAGGTCGCAGTTAAATAAAAAGACAAAATCAATGCCCCTTGGAAGAGTGGTGTAGGTTACAGTTGAATAAAAAGGCAATATCAATGCCCCGTGGAAGAGATGTGGAGATCACAGTAGCTTAACAAGACAGTTTTATTGCCCCTTGGAAGAGTGGTGGAGGTTGCAGTGGAATAAAAAGACAATATCAATGCCCCTTGGAAGAGCTGTGGAGTTCAGAGAGGTTAAACCAGACGGTTTTAATGACCATTGAAGAGACGTGGAGGTCACAGTAGCTTTACAAGACTGTTTTAATGCCCCTTGGAAGAGTGGTGGAGGTCACAGTGGATTAAAAAGACAATATCAATGCCCCTTGGTAGAGTGGTGGAGGTTGCAGTGGAATAAAAAGACAATATCAATGCCCCGAGGAAGAGAATTGGAGGTCACTGTAGCTTAACAAGACAGTTTTAATGTCTCTTGGAACAGTGGTGGAGTTCGCAGTGGAATAAAAAGACAATATCATTGCCCGTTGGAAGAGTGGTGGAGGTCACAGAGGAATAAAAAGACAATATCAATGCCCTGTTGAATTGATGTGGAGGTCACAGTAGCTTAACAACATGGTTTTAATGCCCCTTGGAAGAGTGGTGGAGGTCGCAGTGGATTAAAAAAACAATATCAATGCCCCTTGGAAAAGTGGTGGAGGTCCCAGTGGAATAAAAAGCCAATATCAATGCCCCTTGAAAGAGTGGTGGAGGTTACAGTGGAAATAAAAGACAATATTAATGACCCTTGAAAGAGACGTGGAGGTCACAGTAGCTTAACAAGACGGTTTAAATGCCCCTTGTAAGATAGGTGGAAGTCGTAGTGGAATAAAAAGAAAATATCAATGCCCCTTGGACTAGTGCTGGAGGTTACAGTGGAATAAAACGACAATATCAATGCCCCTTGCAAGAGCTGTGGAGTTCGAAGTGGTTTAAATTGACGGTTTTAATGCCCCTAGGAAGAGACGTGGAGGTCAAAGTAGCTTAACAAGACGGTTTAAATGCCCTTTGGTAGAGTGGTGGAGGTCGCAGAGGTTTAAAAAGACAATATCAATGCCTCTAGGAAAAGTGTTGGAGGTCTCAGTGGAATAAAAAGATAATATCAGTGACCCTTGGAAGAGTGGTGCAGGTTACATTGGAATAAAAAGACAATATCAATGCCACTTGGAAGAACTGTGGATTTCAAAGAGGTTTAACCAGACGGTTTTATTGCCCCTTGGAAGAGATGTGGAGGTCACAATAGCTTAAAAAGACGGTTTTAATGCCCCTTGGAAGAGTGGTGGAGGTCACAGTGTATTAAAAAGACAATAGCAATGCCCCTTGGAAGAGTGGTGGAGGTCACAGTGGAATAAAAACACAATATCAATGACCCTTAGAAGAGTCGTGGAGGTTACATTGGAATAAAAAGACAATATCAATGCCCCGTGGAAGAGGTGTGGAGGTCACAATAGCTAAACAAGATGGTATTAATGCCCCTTGGAAAAGTGGTGGAGGTACCAGTGGAATAAAAAGACAATATCAATGCCCCTTGGAAGAGTGGTGGAGGTTACAGTGGAGAAAAATGACAATATCAATGCCCAGTGAAAGAGACGTGGAGGTCACAGTAGCTTAACAAGACGGTTTAAATGCCCCGTGGAAGAGAGGTGGAAGTCGTAGTGGAATAAAAAAGACAATATCAGTGACCCTTGGACTTGTGGTGGAGGTTACAGTGGAATAAAAAGACAATAGCAATGCCCCGTGGAAGAGATGTGGAGGTCACAATAGCTCAACAAGACGGTTTTAATGCCCCTTGAAAGAGTGGTTAAGGTCACAATGTGTTAAAAAGACAATATTAATGCCCCTTGGAAGAGTGGTGGAGGTCGCAATGGAATAAAAAGACAATATCAATGCCATTTGGAAGAGCTGTGGAGTTCAGAGTGGATTAACCAGACGATTTTAATGCCCCTTGGAAGAGACGTGGAGGTCACAGTGGCTTAACAAGACTGTTTTAATGACCCTTGTAAGAGTGATGGAGGTCACAGTGGATTAAAAAGACAACATCAATGCCCCTTGGAAGAGTGGTGGAGGTCGCAGTGGAATAAAAAGACAATATCAATGCCTCATGGAAAAGACTTGGAGGTCACAGTAGCTTAACAAGATGGTTTTAATAACCCTTGGAAGAGTGGTGGAGGTTGCAGTGTATTAAAAAGACAATATCAATGCCCCTTAAAAGAGTGGTGGAGGTTGCAGTGGAATAAAAATACAATATCAATGCCCCTTGAAAGAGTGGTGGACGTTACAGTGGAATAAAATGACAATATCAATGCCCCTTGGAAGAGTGGTGGAGTTTACAGTGGAATAAAAAGACAATATCAATGCCCCTTGGAATAGTGGTGGAGGATACAGTTAAATAAAAAGACAATATCAATGCCCCGTGTAAGAGATGTGGAGATCACAATATCTTAACAAGACGATTTTAATGCCCCTTGGAAGGGTGGTGGAGGTCTCAGTGGTTTAAAAAGACAATATCAATGCCCCTTGGAAGAGTGGTGGAGATAGGTGTGGAATAAAAAGACAATATCAATGACCAGTGGAAGAGAATTGGAGGTTACTGTAGCTTAACAAGACAGTTTTAATGTCCCTTGGAACAGTGGTGGAGGTCGCAGTGGAATAAAAAGACAATATCAATGCCCCGTGTAAGAGATGTGGAGGTTAGAATAACTTAACAAGATGGTTTTAATGCCCCTTGGAGGAGTGGTGGAGGTCACAGTGGATTAAAAAGACAATATCAATGCCCCTTGGAAGAGTGGTGGAGGTCGGTGTGGAATAAAAAGACAATATCAGTGCCCCGTGGAAAAGAATTGGAGGTCACTTTAGCTTAACAAGACAGTTTTAATGTCCCTTGGAACAGTGGTGGAGGTCGCAGTGGAAGAAAAAGACAATATCAATGCCCCTTGGAAAAGTGGTGGAGGTACCAGTGGAATAAAAAGACAATATCAATGCCCCTTGGAAGAGTGGTGGAGGTTATAGTGGAAAAAAATGACAATATCAATGCCCAGTGAAAGAGACGTGGAGGTCACAGTAGCTTAACAAGACGGTTTAAATGCCCCGTGGAAGAGAGGTGGAAGTCATAGTGGAATAAAAAAGACAATATCAGTGACCCTTGGACTTGTGGTGGAGGTTACAGTGGAATAAAAAGACAATAGCAATGCCCCGTGGAAGAGATGTGGAGGTCACAATAGCTTAACAAGACGGTTTTAATGCCCCTTGAAAGAGTGGTGGAGGTCACAATGTGTTAAAAAGACAATATTAATGCCCCTTGGAAGAGTGGTGGAGGTCGCAATGGAATAAAAAGACAATATCAATGCCCTTTGAAAGAGGTGTGGAGTTCAGAGTGGATTAACCAGACGGTTTTAATGCCCCTTGGAAGAGACGTGGAGGTCACAGTGGCTTAACAAGACTGTTTTAATGACCCTTGTAAGAGTGATGGAGGTCACAGTGGATTAAAAAGACAACATCAATGCCCCTTGGAAGAGTGGTGGAGGTCGCAGTGGAATAAAAAGACAATATCAAAGCCCCATGGAAAAGACTTGGAGGTCACAATATCTTAACAAGACGATTTTAATGCCCATTGGAAGGGTGGTGGAGGTCTCAGTGGATTAAAAAGACAATATCAATGCCCCTTGGAAGAGTGGTGGAGGCTACAGTGGAATAAAAAGACAATATCAATGCCCCTTGCAAGAGCTGTGGAGTTCAGAGTGTTTTAAATTGACGGTTTTAATGCCCTTAGAAAGAGACCTGGAGGGCACACTATCTTAACAAAATGGTTTTAATGCCCCTTGGAAGAGTGGTGGAGGTCGCTGAGGATTAAAAAGACAATATCAATGACACTTGGAAGAGTGGTGGAGGTCGCAGTGGAATAAAAAGACAATATCAATGTACCATGGAAGAGTGGTGGAGGTTACAGTGGAATAAAAAGACAATATCAATGCCCCGTGGAAGAGATGTGGAGGTCACAATAGCTTAAAAAGACGGTTTTAATGCCCCTTGGAAGAGTGGTGGCGGTCGCAGTGGATTAAAAAGACAATATCAATGTCCCTTGGAACAATAGTGGAGGTCACAGTGGAATAAAAAGACAATATCAATGCCCATTGAAAGAGTGGTGGAGGTTTCAGTGGAATAAAAAGACAATATCAATGCCCCGTGTAAGAGATGTGGAGGTCACAGTAGCTTAACAAGTTGGTTTTAATGCCCCTTGGAAGAGTGGTGGAGGTCGCAGTGGATTAAAAAGACTATATCAATGCCCCTTGGAAGAGTGGTGGAGGCTACAGTGGAATAAAAAGACAATATCAATGACCCTTGGACGAGTGGTGGAGGTCGCAGTGGAATAAAAAGACAATATCAATGCCCCTTGGAAGAGTGGTGGAGGTCGCAGTTGAATAAAAAGACAATATCCATGCCCCTTGGAAGAGTGTTTCAGGTTACAGTGGAATAAAAAGAGAATATCAATGCCCCGGGGAAGAGATGTGGTGGTCACAATAGCTTAAAAAGATGGTTTTAATGCCCCTTGGAAGAGTGGTGGAGGTCACAGTGGATTAAAAAGACAATATCAATGCCCCTTGGAACAATGGTGGAGGCCGCAGTGGAATAAAAAGACAATATCAATGCCCATCGAAAGAGTGGTGGAGGTTACAGTGTATTAAAAAGACAATATCAATGCCCCGTGGAAGAGATGTGGAGGTCACAGTAGCTTAACAAGATGGTTTTAATGCCCCTTGGAAGAGTGGTGGAGGTCGCAGTGGAATAAAAAGACAATATCATTGCCCTTTGGAAGAGCTGTGGAGTTCAGAGTGGTTAAACCAGATGGTTTTAATGCCATTGGAAGAGTGGTGGAGGTCGCAGTGGATTAAAAAGACAATATCAATGCCCCTTGGAAGAATGGTGGAGGCTACAGGGGAATAAAAAGACAATATCAATGACACTTGGACTAGTAGTGGAGGTCGCAGTGGAATAAAAAGACAATATCACTGTTCCTTGGAAGAGTGGTGGAGGTCGCAGTGGAACAAAAAGACAATTTCAATGCCCCTTGGAAGAGTGGTGGAGGTTACAGTGGAATAAAAAGACAATATCAATACCAATTGGAAGCGATGTGGAGTTCACTGTGGTTTAACCAGAAAGTTTTAATGCCACTTGGAAGAGACGTGGAGGTCACAGTGGCTTAATAAGATGGTTTTAATGCTCTTTGGAAGAGTGGTGGAGGTTGCAATGGATTAAAAAGACTATATCAATGCCCCTTGGAAGAGTGGTGGAGGTCGCAGTGGAATAAAAAGACAATATCAATACCCTTGGATGAGTTGGGGAGTTTACAGTGGAATAAAAAGACAATATCAATGCCCCTTGGAAGAGCTGTGGAGTTCAGAGCGGTTTAACCAGACGATTTTAATGCAACTTGGAAGAGACTTGGAGGTCATAGTAGCTTAACAAGACGATTTTAAGTCCCCTTGGAAGAGTGTCGGAGGCCGCAGTAGACTAAAAATACAGTATCAATGCCCCTTGGAAGAGTGGTGGAGATCGCAGTGGAATAAAAAGACAATATGAATGCCTCTTGGAAGAGTGGTGGAGGTCGCAGTGGAATAAAAAGACATTATCAATGCCCCGTGGAAGAGATGTGGAGGTCACTCTAGCTTAACAAGACAGTTTTAATGCCCCTTGGAAGAATGGTGGAGGTCACAGTGGAATATAAAGACAATACCAATGCCCCTTAGAAGAGCTGTGGAGTTGAGAGTGGTTTAACCAGACAGTTTTATTGCCACTTGAATGAGACGTGGAGGTCACAGTAGCTTAACAAGACGGTTTTAATGCCCCTTGGAAAAGTGGAGAGGTCGCAGTGGATTAAAATGACAATATCAATGCCCCTTGGAAGAGTGGTGTAGGTCGAAGTGGAATATAAATACAATATCAATGGCCCGTGGAAGGGACGTGGAGGTCACAGTAGCTAAAGAAGACGGTTTTAATGCCACTTGGAAGAGTGGTGGAGTTCGCAGTGGATTAAAAAGACAATATCAATGCCCATTGGAAAAGTGGTGGAGGTTGCAGTGGAGTAAAAAGTCAATATCAATGACCGCTTGGAAGAGTGGTGGAGGTTATAGTCGAATAAAAAGATAATATCAATGCCCCTTGGAAGAGCTGTGGAGTAAAGAGTGGTTTAACCAGACGGTTTTAATGCCCCTTGCAAGATACGTGTAGGTCACAGTAGTTTATCAAGTCTGTTTTAATGCCCCTTGGAAGAGTGGTGGAGGTCTGAGTAGATTAAAAAGACAACATCAATGCCCATTGGAAGAGTGGTGGAGGTTACATGGGAATAAAAAGACAATATCAATGCGACGTGGAATAGACATGGAGGTTACAGTAGCTTAACAAGATGGTTTTAATGCCCCTTGGGAGAGTGGTGGAAGTCGCACTGGAATAAAAAGACAATATCAATGCCCCGTGCAAGAGCTGTGGATTTCAGAGTGGTTTAAATTGATGATTTTAATGCTCCTTGGAAAAGAAGTGGAGGTCACAGTAGCTTAACAAGACGGTTTTAATGCCACATGGAAGAGCGGTGGAGGTCGCACTGGATTAACAAGACAATATCAATGCCCCTTGGAAGAGTAGTGGAGGTTGCAGTGGAATAAATAGACAATATCAATGCCCTGTGGAAGAGACGTGGATATCACAGTAGCTTAACAAGACTGTTTTAATGCCCCTTGGAAGAGAGGTGGAAGTCGCAGTGGAATAAAAAGACAATATCAATGCCCTGTGGAAGAGACATGAAGGTCACAGTAGCTAAAGAAGACGGTTTTAATGCCACTTGGAAGAGTGGTGGAGTTCGCAGTGGATTAAAAAGACAATATCAATGCCCATTGGAAAAGTGGTGGAGGTCGCAGTGGAGTAAAAAGTCAATATCAATGACCGCTTGGAAGAGTGGTGGAGGTTATAATCGAATAAAAAGATAATATCAATGCCGCTTGGAAGAGCTGTGGAGTAAAGAGTGGTTTAACCAGACGGTTTTAATGCCCCTTGGAAGATACGTGTAGGTCACAGTAGTTTATCAAGTCTGTTTTAATGCCCCTTGGAAAAGTGGTGGAGGTCTGAGTGGATTAAAAAGACAACATCAATGCCCATTGGAAGAGTGGTGGAGGTTACAGTGGAATAAAAAGACAATATCAATGCAACGTGGAATAGACATGGAGGTTACAGTAGCTTAACAAGATGGTTTTAATGCCCCTTGGGAGAGTGGTCGAAGTCGCAGTGGAATAAAAAGACAATATCAATGCCCATTGCAAGAGCTGTGGATTTCAGAGTGGTTTAAATTGATGATTTTAATGCTCCTTGAAAGAGAAGTGGAGGTCACAGTAGCTTAACAAGATGGTTTTAATGCCACATGGAAGGGTGTTGGAGGTCGCACTGGATTAAAAAGACAATATCAATGCCCCTTGGAAAAGTAGTGTAGGTTGCAGTGGAATAAAAAGACAATATCAATGCCCTGTGGAAGAGACGTGGATATCACAATAGCTTAACAAGACTGTTTTAATGCCCCTTGGAAGAGAGGTGGAAGTCGCAGTGGAATAAAAAGACAATATCAATGCCCCTTGGAAGAGTGCTGGAGGTTACAGTGGAATAAAAAGACAATATCAATGCCCCTTGCTAGAGCTGCGGAGTTGAGAGTGGTTTAAATTGACGGTTTTAATGACCCTTGGAAGAGACTTGGAGTTCATAGTAGATTAACAAGACTGTTTTAATGCCCCTTGGAAGAGTGGTGGAGGTCAAAGTGGATTAAAAAGACAATGGCAATGCTCCTTGTAGGAGTGGTGGAAGTCTCAGTTGAATAAAAAGACAATATCAATGCCCCTTGGAAAAGTATTGGAGGTTACAGTGGAATAAAAGGACAATATCAATGCCCTGTGGAAGAGACATGGAGGTCACAGTAGCTTAACAAGATCTTTTTAATGTAGCATGGAAAAGTGTTGGAGGTCGCTGTGGAATAAAAAGGCAATATCAATGCCCCTTGGAAAAGTGGTGGAGGTTACAGTGGAATAAAAAGACAATATCAATGCCCATTGGAAGATCTGTTGAGTTCAGAGTGGTTTAACCATATGGTTTTAATGCCCCTTGGAAGAGACGTGGAGGTCACAGTAGCTTAAATAGACGATTTTAAAGTTACATGGAAGAGTGGTGGAGGTCACAGTGGATTAGAAAGACAATATCAATGCCCCTTGGAAGAGTGGTGAAGGTAGCAGTGGAATAAAAAGACAATATCAATGCCCCTTGGAAGGGTGGTGCAGGTTACAGTGGAATAAAAAGACAATATCAATGCCCCTTGCAAGAGCTGTGGAGTTGAGAGTGTTTTAAATTGACGGTTTTAATGCCCCTTGGAAGAGACGTGGAGTTCACAGTAGATAAACAAGACTGTTTTAATGCCCCTTGGAAGAGTGGTGGAGGTCGAAGTGGATTAAAAAGACAATGTCAATGCTCCTTGTAGGAGTGGTGGAAGTCTCAGTTGAATAAAAAGACAATATCAATGCCCCTTGGAAGAGTATTGGAGGTTACAGTGGAATAAAAAGACAAAATCAATGCCCTGTGGTAGAGACATGAAGGTCACAGTAACTTAACAAGATCTTTTTAATGTACCATGGAAGAGTGGTGGAGGTCGCAGTGGAACAAAAAGACAATATCACTGCCCCTTGGAAGAGTGGTGGAGGTTACAGTGGAATAAAAAGACAATATCAATGCCCATTGGAAGATCTGTTGAGTTCAGAGTGGTTTAACCATATGGTTTTAATGCCCCTTGGAAGAGACGTGGAGGTCACAGTAGCTTAAATAGACGGTTTTAAAGTTACATGGAAGAGTGGTGGAGGTCGCAGTGGATTAAAAAGACAATATCAATGCCCCTTGGAAGAGTGGTGAAGGTCGCAGTGGAATAAAAAGACAATATCAATGCCCCTTGGAAGATTGGTGGAGGTTACAGTGGAATATAAAGACAATATCAATGCCCCTTACAAGAGCTGCGGAGTTGAGAGTGGTTGAAATTGACGGTTTTAATGCCCCTTGGAAGAGACGTGGAGTTCACAGTAGATTAACAAGACTGTTTTAATGCCCCTTGGAAGAGTGGTGGAGGTCGAAGTGGATTAAAAAGACAATGTCAATGCTCCTTGAAGGAGTGGTGGAAGGCTCAGTTGAATTAAAAGACCATATCAATGCCCCTTGGAAGAGTGTTGGAGGATACAGTGGAATAAAAAGACAATATCAATGCCCCTTGTAAGATCTGTGGAGTTCAGAGTGGTTTAAGCATACGATTTTAATGCCACAAGGAAGAGTGGTGGAGGTCGCAGTGGATTAAAAAGACAATATCAATGCCCCTTGGAAGAGTGGTGGAGGTCGCAATGGAATAAAAAGACAATATCAATGCCCCTTGGAAGAGTGGTGAAGGTTACTGTGGAATAAAAAGACAATATCAATGCCCCGTGGAAGAGACGTGGAGGTCACAGTAGCTTATCAAGATGGTTTTAATGCCCCTTGGAATAGTGGTGGAGGTCGCAGTGGATTAAAAAGACAATATCAATGCCCCTTGGAAGAGTGGTGGAGGTCGTAGTGGAATAAAAATACAATATCAATGCCCCTTGGTAGAGTGGTGGACGTTACACTGGAATAAATAGACAATATCAATGCCCAGTGGAAGAGATGTGGAGGTCACTGTAGCTTAGCAAGACAGTTTTAATGCCCCTTGGCAGAATGGTGGAGGTCGCAGTGGAATAAAAAGACAATGTCATTGCCCCTTGGAGGAGTGATGGATGTTAGAGTGGAATAAAAAGACAATACCAATGCCCCTTGGAAGAGCTGTGGAGTTCAGAGAGTTTTAACCAGACGGTTTTAGTGCCCCTTGGAAGAGACGTGGAGGTCACAGTAGCTTAACAAGACGGTTTTAATGCCCCTTGGAAGAGTGGTGGAGGTCGCAGTGGATTAAAAAGACAATATCAATGCCTTTTGGAAGAGTGGTGGAGGTCGCAGTGGAATAAAAAGACAATATCAATGCCCCGTTTAAGAGACGTGGAGATCACAGTAGCTTAACAAGACGGTTTTAATGCACCTTGGAAGAGTGGTGAAGGTCACAGTTGATTAAAAAGACTATATCAATGCCCCTTGGAAGAGTGGTGGAGGTCACTGGAATAAATAGACAATATCAATGCCCCGTGGAAGAGAGTGGAGGTCACAGTAGCTTAACAAGACTGTTTTAATGCCCCTTGGAAGAGTGGTGGAGGTGGCAGTGGATTAAAAAGAGAATATCAATGCCCCTTGGAAGAGTGTTGGAGGTTGCAGTGGAATAAAAAGACAATATCAGTGCCCCTTGGTAGAGTGGGGGACATTACAGTGGAATAAATTGTCAATATCAATGCCCCTTGGAAGAGTGGTGGAGGTTAAATTGGAATAAAAAGACAATATCAATGCCCCTTTGATGAGAGGTGGAGGTTACAGTGGTATAAAAAGACATTACCAATGCCCCTTGGAAGAGCTGTGATCTTTAGGGTGGTTTAACCAGACGGTTTTAATGCCCCTTGGAAGAGACGTGGAGGTCGCAGTGAATTAAAAAGACAATATCAATGCCACTTGGAAGAGTGCTGGAGGTTACATTGGAATAAAAAGACAATATCTATGCCCCTTGGATGAGTGGTGGAGGTTTCAGTTGAATAAAAAGACAATATCAATGGCCCGTGGAAGAGACATTGAGGTCACAGTAGTTTAGCAAGACGGTAATAATGCCCATTGGAAGAGTGGTGGAGGTCACAGTGGATTAAAAAGACAATATCAATGCCCCTTGGAAGAGTGGTGTAGGTCGTAGTGGAATAAAAAGACAATATCAATGCCCCTTGGACAAGTGGTGGATGTTACAGTGGAATTAAAAGACAATATCAATGCCCCTTGAAAGAGTGGTGGAGGTTACAGTGGAATAAAAAGACAATATCAATGCCCAGTGGAAGAGTGGTTAAGGTCGCAGTGAATTAAAAAGACAATATCAATGCCCATTGGTAGAGTGGTTAAGGTCGCAGTGGAATAAAAAGACAAAATCAATGCCCCTTGGAAGAGCTGTGGAGTACAGAGTGGTTTAACCAGACGGTTTTAATGCCCCTTGGAAGAGAGGTGAAGGTCACAGTAGCTTAACAAGACTGTTTTAATGCCACTTGGAAGAGTGATGGAGGTTACATTGGAATAAAAAGACAATATCAATGCCCCTTGGATAAGTGTTGGAGGTTTCAGTTGAATAAAAAGACAATATCATTGGCCCGTGGAAGAGACATTGAGGTCACAGTAGTATAGCAAGACGGTTTTAATGCCCATTGGAAGAGTGGTGGAGGTCGCAGTGGATTAAAAAGACAAAATCAATGCCCTTTGGAAGAGTGGTGGAGGTCGCAGTGGAATAAAAAGACAATATCAATGCCACTTGGAAGAGTGGTGGAGGTTACATTGGAATAAAAAGACAATATCAATGCCCCGTGGAAGAGCTGTGGAGTTCAGAGAAGTTAAACCAGACGGTTTTAAAGCCGCTTGGAAGGGACGTGGAGGTCACAGTAGCTTAACAAAACGGTTTTAATGCCCCTTGGAAAAGTGGTGGAGGTCGCAGTGGATTAAAAAGACAATATCAATGCCTCTTGGAAGAGTGTTGGAGTTCGCAGCGGAAAAAAAAGACAATATCAATGCCCCTTGGAAGAGTGGTGGAGGTTGCAGTAGAATTAAAAAACAATCTCAATGCCCCTTTTAAGAGTGGTGGAAGTCGCAGTGGAATAAAAAGACAAAATCAATGCCCCATGGAAGAGTGGTGGAGTTTACAGTGGAATAAAAAGACAATATCAATGCCCCTCGGAAGAGCTGTGGAGTTCAGAGTGGTTAACCAGACAGTTTTAATGCCCCTTGGAAGAGTGGTGGAGGTCGCAGTGGATTAAAAAGACAATATCAATGACCCTTAGAAGAGAGGTTGAAGTCGCAGTGGAACAAAAAGACAATATCAATGCCCCTTGGAAGAGTGGTGGAGGTTACAGTGGAATAAAAAGACAAAATCAATGCCCTGTGGTAGAGACATGAAGGTCACAGTAACTTAACAAGATCTTTTTAATGTACCATGGAAGAGTGGTGGAGGTCGCAGTGGAACAAAAAGACAATATCACTGCCCCTTGGAAGAGTGGTGGAGGTTACAGTGGAATAAAAAGACAATATCAATGCCCATTGGAAGATCTGTTGAGTTCAGAGTGGTTTAACCATATGGTTTTAATGCCCCTTGGAAGAGACGTGGAGGTCACAGTAGCTTAAATAGACGGTTTTAAAGTTACATGGAAGAGTGGTGGAGGTCGCAGTGGATTAAAAAGACAATATCAATGCCCCTTGGAAGAGTGGTGAAGGTCGCAGTGGAATAAAAAGACAATATCAATGCCCCTTGGAAGATTGGTGGAGGTTACAGTGGAATATAAAGACAATATCAATGCCCCTTGCAAGAGCTGCGGAGTTGAGAGTGGTTTAAATTGATGGTTTTAATGCCCCTTGGAAGAGACGTGGAGTTCACAGTAGATTAACAAGACTGTTTTAATGCCCCTTGGAAGAGTGGTGGAGGTCGAAGTGGATTAAAAAGACAATGTCAATGCTCCTTGAAGGAGTGGTGGAAGGCTCAGTTGAATGAAAAGACCATATCAATGCCCCTTGGAAGAGTGTTGGAGGTTACAGTGGAATAAAAAGACAATATCAATGCCCCGTGGAAGAGCTGTGGAGTTCAGAGAAGTTAAACCAGACGGTTTTAAAGCCGCTTGGAAGGGACGTGGAGGTCACAGTAGCTTAACAAAACAGTTTTAATGCCCCTTGGAAAAGTGGTGGAGGTCGCAGTGGATTAAAAAGACAATATCAATGCCTCTTGGAAGAGTGTTGGAGTTCGCAGCGGAAAAAAAGACAATATCAATGCCCCTTGGAAGAGTGGTGGAGGTTGCAGTAGAATTAGAAAACAATCTCAATGCCCCTTTTAAGAGTGGTGGAAGTCGCAGTGGAATAAAAAGACAAAATCAATGCCCCTTGGAAGAGTGGTGGAGTTTACAGTGGAATAAAAAGACAATATCAATGCCCCTCGGAAGAGCTGTGGAGTTCAGAGTGGTTAACCAGACAGTTTTAATGCCCCTTGGAAGAGTGGTGTAGGTCGCAGTGGATTAAAAAGACAATATCAATGACCCTTAGAAGAGAGGTTGAAGTCGCAGTGGAACAAAAAGACAATATCAATGCCCCTTGGAAGAGTGGTGGAGGTTAAAGTGTAATAAAAAGACAATATCAATGCCCTTTCCAAGAGCTGCGGAGTTGAGAGTGGTTTAAATTGACGGCTATAATGCCCCTTTGAAGAGACGTGGAGTTTACAGCGGATTAACAAGACTGTTTTAATGCCCCTTGGAAGAGTGGTGGAGGTCGAAGTGGATTAAAAAGACAATGTCAATGCTCCTTGAAGGAGTGGTGGAAGTCTCAGTTGAATAAAAAGACAATATCAATGCCCCTTGGAAGAGTGTTGGAGGTTACAGTGGATTAAAAAGACAATATCAATGAACCTTTTAAGAACTGTGGAGTTCACAGTGGTTTAACGATACGGTTTTAATGCACCTTGGAAGAGACGTGTAGGTCACTGTAGCTTAAAATGACGGTTTTATGCGACAAGGAAGAGTGGTTGCGGTCGCACTGTATTAAAAAGAAAATATCAATGCCCCTTGGAAGAGTGGTGGAGGTTACAGTGGAATAAAAAGACAATATCAATGCCCAGTGGAAGAGATGTGGAGGTCACTGTAGCTTAACAAGACAGTTTTAATGCCCCTTGGAAGAGTGGTGGAGGTCGCAGTGGAATAAAATACAATATCAATGCCCTTTGGAAGAGTGGTGGAGGTTAGAGTGGAAGAAAAAGACAATACCAATGCCCCTTGGAAGAGCTGTGGAGTTCAGAGTGGTTTATCCAGATGGTTTTACTGCCCCTTGGAAGAGACGTGGAGGTCACAGTAGCTTAACAAGACAGTTTTAATGCCCCTTGGAAGAGTGGTGGAGGTCGCAGTGGATTAAAAAGACAATATCAATGCCCATTGGAAGAGTGTTGGAGGTTACAGTGGAATAGAATGACAATATCAGTGCCCCTTGGAAGAGTGGTGGACATTACAGTGGAATAAAAAGACAATATCAATGCCCCTTGGAAGAGTTGTGGAGGTTACAGTGGAATAAAAAGACAATATCAATGCCCAGTGGAAGAGATGTGGAGGTCACTGTAGCTTAACAAGACAGTTTTAATGCCCCTTGGAAGAGTGGTGGAGGTCGCAGTGGAATAAAAAAAACAATGTCAATGCCCTTTGGAAGAGTGGTGGAGGTCACAGTGGATTAAAAAGACAATATCAATGCCCCTTGGAAGAGTGGTGTAGGTCATAGTGGAACAAAAAGACAAAATCATTGCCCCTTGGACGAGTGGTGGATGTTACAGTGGAATTAAAAGACAATATCAATGCCCCTTGGAAGAGTGGTGGAGGTTCTAGTGGAATAAAAAGACAATATCAATGCCCAGTGGAAGAGTGGTTAAGGTCACAGTGAATTAAAAAGACAATATCAATGCCCATTGGAAGAGTGGTTAAGGTCGCAGTGGAATAAAAAGACAAAATCAATGCCCCTTGGAAGAGCTGTGGAGTACAGAGTGGTTTAACCAGACGGTTTTAATGCCCCTTGGAAGAGAGGTGAAGGTCACAGTAGCTTAACAAGACTGTTTTAATGACCTTGAAAGAGTGGTGGAGGTCGCAGTGGATTAAAAAGACAAAATCAATGCCCTTTGGTAGAGTGGTGGAGGTTGCAGTGGAATAAAAAGACAATATCAATGCCCCTTGGAAGAGTGGTGGAGGTTACATTGGAATAAAAAGACAATATCAATGCCCCGTGGAAGAGTTGTGGAGGTCACTGTAGCTTAACATGATGGTCTTAATGCCGCTTGGAAGAGTGGTGGAGGTCGCAGTGGAATAAAAAGACAATGTCAATGCCCTTTGGAAGAGTGGTGGAAGTTAGAGTGGAAAAAAAAGACAATACCAATGCTCCTTGGAAGAGCTGTAGAGTTTAGAGTAGTTTAAATTGACGGTTTTAATGCCCCTTGGAAGAGACGTGGAGGTAATAATGGATTAAAAAGACAATATCAATGCCCCTTGGAAGAGTAGTGGAGGTCGCAGTGGAATAAAAGACAATATCAATGCCCCGTGGAAGGGACGTGGAGGTCACAGTAGCTTAACAAGACGGTTTTATTGCCCCTTGGAAGAAAGGTGGAGGTCGCAGTTGATTAAAAAGACAATATCAATGCCACTTTAAAGAGTGGTGGAGGTCGCAGTGGAATAAAAAGACAATATCAATGCCCCTTGGAAGAGCTTTGGAGTTCAGAGTGGTTTAACTTGATGGTTTTAATGCCCCTTGGAAGAGACGTGGAGGTCACAGTAGCTTAACTAGACGGTTTTAATGCCCCTTGGAAGAGTGGTGGAGGTCGCAGTGGATTAAAAAGACAATATCAATGCCCCTTGGTAGAGTGGTGGAGGTCGCAGTGGAATAAAAAGACAATTTCAATGCCCCATGGAATTGACGTGGTGTTCAAAGTAGCTTAACATCAAGGTTTTAATGCCCCTTGGAAGAGTAGTGGAGGTCGAAGTTGATTAAAAAGACAATATAAATGCCCCTTGGAAGAGTGGTGGAGGTCACAGTGAAATAAAAAGACAATATCAATGCCCCTTGGAAGGGTAGTGGAGGTCGCAGTGGAATAAAAAGATAATATCACTGCCCCTTGGAAGAGTGGTGGCGGTGACAGTGGAATAAAAAGACAATATCAATGCCTCTTGGAAGAGCTGTGGAGTTCAGAGAAGTTAAACCAGATGGTTTTAAAGCCCCTTGGAAGGGACGTGGAGGTCACAGTAGCTTAACAAAACGGTTGTAATGCCCCTTGGAAGAGTGGTGGAGGTCGCAGTGGATTAAAAAGACAATATCAATGCCTCTTGGAAGAGTGTTGGAGGTCGCAGCGGAAAAAAAAGACAATATCAATGCCCCTTGGAAGAGTGGTGGAGGTCGCAGTAGAATTAAAAAACAATCTCAATGCCCCTTTGAAGAGTGGTGGAAGTCGCAGTGGAATAAAAAGACAAAATCAATGCCCCTTGGAAGAGTGGTGGAGGTTACAGTGGAATAAAAAGACAATATCAATGCCCCTCGGAAGAGCTGTGGAGTTCAGAGTGGTTTAACCAGACAGTTTTAATGCCCCTTGGAAGAGTGGTGGAGGTCGCAGTGGATTAAAAAGACAATATCAATGCCCTTTAGAAGAGAGGTTGAAGTCGCAGTGGAATAAAAAGACAATATCAATGCCCCTTGGAAGAGTGGTGGAGGTTAAAGTGGAATAAAAAGACAATATCAATGCCCCTTCCAAGAGCTGCGGATTTGAGAGTGGTTTAAATTGACGGCTTTAATGCCCCTTTGAAGAGACGTGGAGTTTACAGTAGATTAACAGGACTGTTTTAATGCCCCTTGGAAGAGTGGTGGAGGTCGAAGTGGATTAAAAAGACAATGTCAATGCTCCTTGAAGGAGTGGTGGAAGTCTCAGTTGAATAAAAAGACAATATCAATGCCCCTTGGAAGAGTGTTGGAGGTTACAGTGGAATAAAAAGACAATATCAATGAACCTTGGAAGAACTGTGGAGGTCACAGTGGTTTAACAATACGGTTTTAATGCACCTTGGAAGAGACGTGGAGGTCACTGTAGCTTAAAATGACGGTTTTATGCCACAAGAAAGAGTGGTTGCGGTCGCACTGTATTAAAAAGACAATATCAATGCCCCTTGGAAGAGTGGTGGAGGTTACAGTGGAATAAAAAGACAATATCAATGCCCAGTGGAAGAGATGTGGAGGTCACTGTAGCTTAACAAGACAGTTTTAATGCCCCTTGGAAGAGTGGTGGAGGTCGCAGTGGAATAAAAAAACAATGTCAATGTACTTTGGAAGAGTGGTGGAGGTTAGAGTGGAAGAAAAAGACAATACCAATGCCCCTTGGAAGAGCTGTGGAGTTCAGAGTGGTTTATCCAGACGGTTTTACTGCCCCTTGGAAGAGACGTGGAGGTCACAGTAGCTTAACAAGACAGTTTTAATGCCCCTTGGAAGAGTGGTGGAGGTCGCAGTGGATTAAAAAGACAATATCAATGCCCATTGGAAGAGTGTTGGAGGTTACAGTGGAATAAAAAGACAATATCAGTGCCCCTTGAAAGAGTGGTGGACATTACAGTGGAATAAAAAGACAATATCAATGCCCCTTGGAAGAGTGGTGGAGGTTACAGTGGAATAAAAAGACAATATCAATGCCCAGTGGAAGAGATGTGGAGGTCACTGTAGCTTAACAAGACAGTTTTAATGCCCCTTGGAAGAGTGGTGGAGATCGCAGTGGAATAAAAAAACAATGTCAATGCCCTTTGGAAGAGTGGTGGAGGTCGCAGTGGAATAAAAAGACAATATCAGTGTCCCTTGGAAGAGTGGTGGACATTACAGTGGAATAAAAAGACAATATCAATGCCCCTTGGAAGAGTGGTGGAGGTTACATTGGAATAAAAAGACAGTATTAATGCCCCTTGGATGACTGGTGGAGGTTTCAGTGGATTAAAAAGACAATATCAATGGCCCGTAGAAGAGACGTCGAGGTCACAGTAGGTTAGCAAGACGGTTTCAATGCCTCTTGGAAGATTGCTTTAGGTCACAGTGGATTAAAAAGACAATATCAATGCCCCTTGCAAGAGTTGTGTAAGTTGCAGTGGAAAAAAAAGACAATATCAATGCCCCTTGGAAAAGTGGTGGAGGTCACAGTGGAATAAAAAGACAATGTCAATGACCCTTGGAAGAGTGGTGGAGGTTACAGTGGAATAAAAAGACAATATCAATGCCCAGTGGAAGAGATGTGGAGGTCAGTGTAGCTTAACAAGACAGTTTTAATGCCCCTTGGAAGAGTGGTGGAGGTCGCAGAGGAATAAAAAAACAATGTCAATGCCCTCTGGAAGAGTGGTGGAGTTTAGAGTGGAAGAAAAAGACAATACCAATGCCCCTTGGAAGAGCTGTGGAGTTCAGAGTGGTTTATCCAAACGGTTTTAATGCCCCTTGGAAAAGACGTGGAGGTCACAATAGCTTAACAAGACTGTTTTAATGCCAATTGGAAGAGTGGTGGAGGTCGCAGTGGATTAAAAAGACAATATCAATGCCCATTGGAAGAGTGTTGGAGGTCGCAGTGGAATAAAAAGACAATATCAGTGCCCCTTGGAAGAGTGGTGGACATTACAGTGGAATAAAAAGACAATATCAATGCCCCTTGGAAGAGTGGTGGAGGTTACCTTGGAATAAAAAGACAATATCAATGCCCCTTGGATGAGTGGTGGAGGTTTCAGTAGATTAAAGAGACAATATCAATGGCCCGTGGAAGACATGTTGAGGTCACAGCAGCTTAGCAAGACGGTTTTAATGCCCCTTGGAAGAGTGCTGGAGGTCACAGTGGATTAAAAAGACAATATCAATGCCCCTTGGAAGAGTGGTGTAAGTTGCAGTGGAATAAAAAGACAATATCAATGCACCTTGGATGAGTTGTGGATGTTACAGTGGAATTAAAAGACAATATCAATGCCCCTTGGAAGAGTGGTGGATGTTACAGTGGAATAAAAAGACAATATCAATGCCCAGTGGAAGAGATGTGGAGGTCACTGTAGCTTAACAAGACAGTTTTAATGCCCCTTGGAAGAGTGGTGGAGGTCGCAGTGGAATAAAAAAACAATGTCAATGCCCTTTGGAAGAGTGGTGGAGGTTAGAGTGGAAGAAAAAGACAATACCAATGCCCCTTGGAAGAGCTGTGGAGTTCAGAGTGGTTTATCCAGACGGTTTTAATGCCCCTTGGAAGAGACGTGGAGGTCACTGTAGCTTAACAAGACAGTTTTAATGCCCCTTGGAAGAGTGGTGGAGGTCGCAGTGGAATAAAAAGACAATATCAATGCCCCTTGGAAGAGTGGTGGAGGTTACATGGGAATAAAAAGACAGTATCAATGCCCCTTGGATGAGTGGTGGAGGTTTCAGTGGATTAAAAAGACAATATCAATGGCCCGTGGAAGAGACGTTGAGGTCACAGTAGATTAGCAAGATGGTTTTAATGCCCCTTGGAAGATTGCTGGAGGTCACAGTGGATTAAAAAGACAATATCAATGCCCCTTGCAAGAGTGGTGTAAGTTGCAGTGGAAAAAAAAAAAAATATCAATGCCCCTTGGACGAGTGGTGGATGTTACAGTGGAATTAAAAGACAATACCAATGCCCCGTGGAATAGATGTGGAGGTCACAGTAGCTTAACAAGATGGTTTTAATGCCCCTTGGAGGACTGGTGAAGGTCGCAGCGGAATAAAAAGACAATATCAATGCCCCTTGGAATACTGGTGGAGGTTACAGTGGAATAAAAAGACAATATCACTGACCCTTGGAAGAGTGGTGGAGGTCGCAGTGGAATAAAAAGACAATGTCAATGCCCCTTGGAAGAGTGGTGGAGGTTAGAGTGGAATAAAAAGACAATACAAATGCCCCTTGGAAGAGCTGTGGAGTTCAGAGTGGTTTAACCACATGGTTTTAATGCCCCTTGGAAGAGACTTCGACGTCACAGTATCTTAACAAGACCGTTTTAAAGCCCCTTGGAAGAGTGGTGGAGGTCGCAGTGGATTAAAAAGACAATATCAATGCCCCTTTGATGAGTGGTGGAGGTCGCAGTGGAATAAAAAGACAAAATCAATGCCCCTTGGAAGAGTGGTGGAGGTTACAGTGGAATAAAAAGACAATATCAATGCCCCTCGGAAGAGCTGTGGAGTTCAGCGTGGTTTAACCAGACGGTTTTAATGCCCCTTGGAAGAGTGAAGGAGGTCGCAGTGGATTAAAAAGACAATATCAATGCCCCTTAGTAGAGAGGTTGATGTCGCAGTGGAATAAAAAGACAATATCAATGCCCCTTGGAAGAGTTGTGGAGGTTAAAGTGGAATAAAAAGACAATATCAATGCCCCTTGCAAGAGCTGCGGAGTTGAGAGTGGTTTAAATTGACGGCTTTAATGCCCCTTTGAAGAGAAGTGGAGTTTACATTAGATTAACAAGACTGTTTTAATGCACCTTGGAAGAGTGGTGGAGGTCGAAGTGGATTAAAAAGACAATGTCAATGCTCCTTGAAGGAGTGGTGGAAGTCTCAGTTGAATAAAAAGACAATATCAATGCACCTTGGAAGAGTGTTGGAGGTTACAGTGGAATAAAAAGACAATATCATTGAACCTTGGAAGAACTGTGGAGTTCACAGTGGTTTAACAATACGGTTTTAATGCACCTTGGAAGAGACGTGGAGGTCACAGTAGCTTAAAATGACGGTTTTATGCCACAAGGAAGAGTGGTTGCGGTCGCACTGGATTAAAAAGACAATATCAATGCCCCTTGGAAGAGTGGTGGAGGTCACAGTGGAGTAAAAAGACAATATCAATGCCCCTTGGAAGAGTGGTTGAGGTTACAGTGGAATAAAAAGACAATATCAATGCCCAGTGGAAGAGATGTGGAGGTCAGTGTAGCTTAACAAGACAGTTTTAATGCCCCTTGGAAGAGTGGGGGAGGTCGCAGCGGAAAAAAAAGACAATATCAATGCCCCTTGGAAGAGTGGTGGAGGTCGCAGTAGAATTAAAAAACAATCTCAATGCCCCTTTGAAGAGTGGTGGAAGTCACAGTGGAATAAAAAGACAAAATCAATGCCCCTTGGAAGAGTGGTGGAGTTTACAGTGGAATAAAAAGACAATATCAATGCCCCTCGGAAGAGCTGTGGAGTTCAGAGTGGTTAACCAGACAGTTTTAATGCCCCTTGGAAGAGTGGTGGAGGTCGCAGTGGATTAAAAAGACAATATCAATGACCCTTAGAAGAGAGGTTGAAGTCGCAGTGGAATAAAAAGACAATATCAATGCCCCTTGGAAGAGTGGTGGAGGTTAAAGTGGAATAAAAAGACAATATCAATGCCCCTTCCAAGAGCTGCGGAGTTGAGAGTGGTTTAAATTGACGGCTTTAATGCCCCTTTGAAGAGACGTGGAGTTTACAGCAGATTAACAAGACTGTTTTAATGCCCCTTGGAAGAGTGGTGAAGGTCGCAGTGGATTAAAAAGACAATATCAATGCCCATTGGAAGAGTGTTGGAGGTCACAGTGGAATAAAAAGACAATATCAGTGCCCCTTGGAAGAGTGGTGGACATTGCAGTGGAATAAAAAGACAATATCAATGCCCCTTGGAAGAGTGGTGGAGGTTACATTGGAATAAAAAGACAGTATCAATGCCCCTTGGATGAGTGGTGGAGGTTTCAGTGGATTAAAAAGACAATATCAATGCCCCTTAGAAGAGAGGTTGATGTCGCAGTGGAATAAAAAGACAATATCAATGCCCCTTGGAAGAATGGTGGAGGTTAAAGTGGAATAAAAAGACAATATCAATGCCCCTTGCAAGAGCTGCGGAGTTGAGAGTGGTTTAAATTGACGGCTTTAATGCCCCTTTGAAGAGAAGTGGAGTTTACATTAGATTAACAAGACTGTTTTAATGCACCTTGGAAGAGTGGTGGAGGTCGAAGTGGATTAAAAAGACAATGTCAATGCTCCTTGAAGGAGTGGTGGAAGTCTCAGTTGAATAAAAAGACAATATCAATGCACCTTGGAAGAGTGTTGGAGGTTACAGCGGAATAAAAAGACAATATCATTGAACCTTGGAAGAACTGTGGAGTTCACAGTGGTTTAACAATACGGTTTTAATGCACCTTGGAAGAGACGTGGAGGTCACAGTAGCTTAAAATGACGGTTTTATGCCACAAGGAAGAGTGGTTGCGGTCGCACTGGATTAAAAAGACAATATCAATGCCCCTTGGAAGAGTGGTGGAGGTCACAGTGGAGTAAAAAGACAATATCAATGCCCCTTGGAAGAGTGGTTGAGGTTACAGTGGAATAAAAAGACAATATCAATGCCCAGTGGAAGAGATGTGGAGGTCAGTGTAGCTTAACAAGACAGTTTTAATGCCCCTTGGAAGAGTGGGGGAGGTCGCAGCGGAAAAAAAAGACAATATCAATGCCCCTTGGAAGAGTGGTGGAGGTCGCAGTAGAATTAAAAAACAATCTCAATGCCCCTTTGAAGAGTGGTGGAAGTCAAAGTGGAATAAAAAGACAAAATCAATGCCCCTTGGAAGAGTGGTGGAGTTTACAGTGGAATAAAAAGACAATATCAATGCCCCTCGGAAGAGCTGTGGAGTTCAGAGTGGTTAACCAGACAGTTTTAATGCCCCTTGGAAGAGTGGTGGAGGTCGCAGTGGATTAAAAAGACAATATCAATGACCCTTAGAAGAGAGGTTGAAGTCGCAGTGGAATAAAAAGACAATATCAATGCCCCTTGGAAGAGTGGTGGAGGTTAAAGTGGAATAAAAAGACAATATCAATGCCCCTTCCAAGAGCTGCGGAGTTGAGAGTCGTTTAAATTGACGGCTTTAATGCCCCTTTGAAGAGACGTGGAGTTTACAGCAGATTAACAAGACTGTTTTAATGCCCCTTGGAAGAGTGGTGAAGGTCGCAGTGGATTAAAAAGACAATATCAATGCCCATTGGAAGAGTGTTGGAGGTCACAGTGGAATAAAAAGACAATATCAGTGCCCCTTGGAAGAGTGGTGGACATTACAGTGGAATAAAAAGACAATATCAATGCCCCTTGGAAGAGTGGTGGAGGTTACATTGGAATAAAAAGACAGTATCAATGCCCCTTGGATGAGTGGTGGAGGTTTCAGTGGATTAAAAAGACAATATCAATGCCCCTTAGAAGAGAGGTTGATGTCGCAGTGGAATAAAAAGACAATATCAATGCCCCTTGGAAGAGTGGTGGAGGTTAAAGTGGAATAAAAAGACAATATCAATGCCCCTTGCAAGAGCTGCGGAGTTGAGAGTGGTTTAAATTGACGGCTTTAATGCCCCTTTGAAGAGAAGTGGAGTTTACAGTAGATTAACAAGACTGTTGTAATGCCCCTTGGAAGAGTGGTGGAGGTCGAAGTGGATTAAAAAGACAATGTCAATGCTCCTTGAAGGAGTGGTGGAAGTCTCAGTTGAATAAAAAGACAATATCAATGCACCTTGGAAGAGTTTTGGAGGTTACAGTGGAATAAAAAGACAATATCATTGAACCTTGGAAGAACTGTGGAGTTCACAGTGGTTTAACAATACGGTTTTAATGCACCTTGGAAGAGACGTGGAGGTCACAGTAGCTTAAAATGACGGTTTTATGCCACAAGGAAGAGTGGTTGCGGTCGCACTGGATTAAAAAGACAATATCAATGCCCCTTGGAAGAGTGGTGGAGGTCACAGTGGAGTAAAAAGACAATATCAATGCCCCTTGGAAGAGTGGTTGAGGTTACAGTGGAATAAAAAGACAATATCAATGCCCAGTGGAAGAGATGTGGAGGTCAGTGTAGCTTAACAAGACAGTTTTAATGCCCCTTGGAAGAGTGGGGGAGGTCGCAGCGGAAAAAAAAGACAATATCAATGCCCCTTGGAAGAGTGGTGGAGGTCGCAGTAGAATTAAAAAACAATCTCAATGCCCCTTTGAAGAGTGGTGGAAGTCACAGTGGAATAAAAAGACAAAATCAATGCCCCTTGGAAGAGTGGTGGAGTTTACAGTGGAATAAAAAGACAATATCAATGCCCCTTGGAAGAGCTGTGGAGTTCAGAGTGGTTAACCAGACAGTTTTAATGCCCCTTGGAAGAGTGGTGGAGGTCGCAGTGGATTAAAAAGACAATATCAATGACCCTTAGAAGAGAGGTTGAAGTCGCAGTGGAATAAAAAGACAATATCAATGCCCCTTGGAAGAGTGGTGGAGGTTAAAGTGGAATAAAAAGACAATATCAATGCCCCTTCCAAGAGCTGCGGAGTTGAGAGTGGTTTAAATTGATGGCTTTAATGCCCCTTTGAAGAGACGTGGAGTTTACAGCAGATTAACAAGACTGTTTTAATGCCCCTTGGAAGAGTGGTGAAGGTCGCAGTGGATTAAAAAGACAATATCAATGCCCATTGGAAGAGTGTTGGAGGTCACAGTGGAATAAAAAGACAATATCAGTGCCCCTTGGAAGAGTGGTGGACATTACAGTGGAATAAAAAGACAATATCAATGCCCCTTGGAAGAGTGGTGGAGGTTACATTGGAATAAAAAGACAGTATCAATGCCCCTTGGATGAGTGGTGGAGGTTTCAGTGGATTAAAAAGACAATATCAATGCCCCTTAGAAGAGAGGTTGATGTCGCAGTGGAATAAAAAGACAATATCAATGCCCCTTGGAAGAGTGGTGGAGGTTAAAGTGGAATAAAAAGACAATATCAATGCCCCTTGCAAGAGCTGCGGAGTTGAGAGTGGTTTAAATTGACGGCTTTAATGCCCCTTTGAAGAGAAGTGGAGTTTACATTAGATTAACAAGACTGTTTTAATGCACCTTGGAAGAGTGGTGGAGGTCGAAGTGGATTAAAAAGACAATGTCAATGCTCCTTGAAGGAGTGGTGGAAGTCTCAGTTGAATAAAAAGACAATATCAATGCACCTTGGAAGAGTGTTGGAGGTTACAGTGGAATAAAAAGACAATATCATTGAACCTTGGAAGAACTGTGGAGTTCACAGTGGTTTAACAATACGGTTTTAATGCACCTTGGAAGAGACGTGGAGGTCACAGTACCTTAAAATGACGGTTTTATGCCACAAGGAAGAGTGGTTGCGGTCGCACTGGATTAAAAAGACAATATCAATGCCCCTTGGAAGAGTGGTGGAGGTCACAGTGGAGTAAAAAGACAATATCAATGCCCCTTGGAAGAGTGGTTGAGGTTACAGTGGAATAAAAAGACAATATCAATGCCCAGTGGAAGAGATGTGGAGGTCAGTGTAGCTTAACAAGACAGTTTTAATGCCCCTTGGAAGAGTGGGGGAGGTCGCAGCGGAAAAAAAAGACAATATCAATGCCCCTTGGAAGAGTGGTGGAGGTCGCAGTAGAATTAAAAAACAATCTCAATGCCCCTTTGAAGAGTGGTGGAAGTCACAGTGGAATAAAAAGACAAAATCAATGCCCCTTGGAAGAGTGGTGGAGTTTACAGTGGAATAAAAAGACAATATCAATGCCCCTCGGAAGAGCTGTGGAGTTCAGAGTGGTTAACCAGACAGTTTTAATGCCCCTTGGAAGAGTGGTGGAGGTCGCAGTGGATTAAAAAGACAATATCAATGACCCTTAGAAGAGAGGTTGAAGTCGCAGTGGAATAAAAAGACAATATCAATGCCCCTTGGAAGAGTGGTGGAGGTTAAAGTGGAATAAAAAGACAATATCAATGCCCCTTCCAAGAGCTGCGGAGTTGAGAGTCGTTTAAATTGACGGCTTTAATGCCCCTTTGAAGAGACGTGGAGTTTACAGCAGATTAACAAGACTGTTTTAATGCCCCTTGGAAGAGTGGTGAAGGTCGCAGTGGATTAAAAAGACAATATCAATGCCCATTGGAAGAGTGTTGGAGGTCACAGTGGAATAAAAAGACAATATCAGTGCCCCTTGGAAGAGTGGTGGACATTACAGTGGAATAAAAAGACAATATCAATGCCCCTTGGAAGAGTGGTGGAGGTTACATTGGAATAAAAAGACAGTATCAATGCCCCTTGGATGAGTGGTGGAGGTTTCAGTGGATTAAAAAGACAATATCAATGCCCCTTAGAAGAGAGGTTGATGTCGCAGTGGAATAAAAAGACAATATCAATGCCCCTTGGAAGAGTGGTGGAGGTTAAAGTGGAATAAAAAGACAATATCAATGCCCCTTGCAAGAGCTGCGGAGTTGAGAGTGGTTTAAATTGACGGCTTTAATGCCCCTTTGAAGAGAAGTGGAGTTTACAGTAGATTAACAAGACTGTTGTAATGCCCCTTGGAAGAGTGGTGGAGGTCGAAGTGGATTAAAAAGACAATGTCAATGCTCCTTGAAGGAGTGGTGGAAGTCTCAGTTGAATAAAAAGACAATATCAATGCCCCTTGGAAGAGTGTTGGAGGTTACAGTGGAATAAAAAGACAATATCATTGAACCTTGGAAGAACTGTGGAGTTCACAGTGGTTTAACAATACGGTTTTAATGCACCTTGGAAGAGACGTGGAGGTCACAGTAGCTTAAAATGACGGTTTTATGCCACAAGGAAGAGTGGTTGCGGTCGCACTGGATTAAAAAGACAATATCAATGCCCCTTGGAAGAGTGGTGGAGGTCACAGTGGAGTAAAAAGACAATATCAATGCCCCTTGGAAGAGTGGTGGAGGTTACATTGGAATAAAAAGACAGTATCAATGCCCCTTGGATGAGTGGTGGAGGTTTCAGTGGATTAAAAAGACAATATCAATGGCCCGTGGAAGAGACGTCGAGGTTACAGTAGCTTAAAATGACGGTTTTATGCCGCATGGAAGAGTGGTTGCGGTCGCACTGGATTAAAAAGACAATATCAATGCCCCTTGGAAGAGTGGTGGAGGTCACAGTGGAATAAAAAGACAAAATCAATGCCCCTTGGAAGAGTGGTGGAGGTTACAGTGGAATAAAAAGACAATATCAATGCCCCTCGGAAGAGCTGTGGAGTTTAGTGTTGAGCCACCCCCGTAGTGTTCGAGTTCGGTTCGGTTCGTCGAACACCCGTGTGTTCGCCGAACTGTTCGTCGAACTGTTCGTCGAACACCTTCGAACACCGTTAAAACCAATGGCAGGCAAACAAAAACACATAGAAACACATAGAAAACACCTTCAAAGGTGTCCAAAAGCTGACAAACTGCTCAGAAGACACAACTAACACATGGAAAAGTGACAAGTACATATAGTCATGCGAAAAGAAAAGAGGTGGAGGAGTAAAAGGAGGGGGAGACACAGATATAGGCATGTCATGCCCTTCTAAAATCCAAAAAGTGAGAAGCCGACACGTTCAG
This sequence comes from Phyllobates terribilis, assembly GCF_046119375.1. Classification (NCBI taxonomy): domain Eukaryota; kingdom Metazoa; phylum Chordata; class Amphibia; order Anura; family Dendrobatidae; genus Phyllobates; species Phyllobates terribilis. The sequence goes on along the minus strand of NW_027362985.1, from coordinate 2,464,870 downwards.
TCCGCTCCTGCCCGTGCCACCTCCGCGTCGCCGGGTTTGTGCCAGAGCCACGGTGAACCCTGACGGCCAGCCCCCCTCTCCCAATACTGGTGCCTGTCCGCTGGTGGGTCGAGCGAGCCCCCCTGTGGTGGAGGCAGCTCTAAGCTTTTTAATTTAAATTGTCTCTCTAATTTGAATGAATACAATTTAAATCCATTTACAAGGATCTATTGGAGGGCAAGTCTCATGCCAGCAGCCGCGTAATTCCAGCTCCAGTAGCGTCCACTAAAGCTGCTGCAGTTAAAAAGCTTTTATAAGGATCGAGCTCGGCTGTCCACCGCAAGGCATCCTACTGCCAGTCCCAGCCCCTATGCCTTGGGGTGCCTCCTGATGCTCTTCACTGAGTATCCCGTGGTCCCGAAGCATTTCCTTTGAAAAAATTAAGTGTCCAAACTACAGGTGGTGTAGCTTGGTTAACAGCCGGGATAATCCGCTGACTAGCAGACACTGCTACTAGGCACAAAGTATTTCCTGGGCTAGATGCAGTTAAAAATTTGTAATTAGATACTCTCGTTGGATGCTGAGAAAGCATTCCATAGAGTCTCCTGGCACGCCATATATGATTCTCTTAAAAAGCTTGGGGTTTGGGTCTAGGGGACCCTTTTATAGCCAAAATCATGGCCCTGTATCGCAATACGTCACCTAGGCTGAAGATAAATGGAACTGTAGCACCCTGAGGGCTCGGTTGCTACAGAGGTATTGCACCTCACCCAGAGGTGTGATATCTCACTCTCAGGTAAGGATGTAGTGTGGATCAGGACCCGACAGCTGCATGCATTACACCACATTGCCGTGGGGCAGGGCGACCAATATGCCCCTGAGATGGGCACGACAGTCCCTGTCCCTGGCTGGAGTGGGGGGAGGGAACACTGAGGAAGGGGAACCCTGTAGTGCAGGAGCAGGGAGGAAGCAGTTCCTGGGTGCATTGAGAAGGGAGTATAAAAGGTGGGCACCATCTTAGTTCAGTGCAGAGAAGTCTGAGCAGAAGTGGCAGGGAGCAGGGGCTCTGCATGAGCTCTGCTCCGGAGGCGGGCCTAGTAACAGAGGCCCAGGCCTGGAAGAGGGAGAAGGAAGGAAGAGGAGCGGAGAAGGCTCCAGGAACGAGGAACAAAGGGATCTCAGGGGTGCGGACGGGCGAGTCGCCACCGCACGCCCGAATCCACCTGCGTGGAGGGGTCAGGCCAAAGGGGGAGACCGGTCCCCGATACTAGTGGAGGCAGGAAACGACCCTCAGCTAGAAACAGGAGGCTGTGACATTTTATGTGGCGCAGCCCCTCGCTACACCCGCTAGGAAGGCACCACATAGGGTCAGGGAAACTGGCGCCAAGTTTACCAAGAGGAGGCCCGAGGCAGCCGGACAGAAGGGTTGGTAAGAAAGGCCAGACAAAGGACACACAAAGGGGGTCCTGTGAAGCACTCCAAAGTTATCTGGGAGTTGTCTGAGCCCCTCACCTGGTGAGCACAGTACGACGTGGGCAGCCATTACCTGCAGACGTGGTCTGGATAATAAGAACTGTGAGTAAAGGCCCTGGACTGCATCACTGACTCCGTGTCATTACTGCTGCTGCCCTGCACCATCACCCCCATCCTCCGCATACACTGCCCTGAGGCTATACTCCTCCCGTGGGGAGTTATGCTACGCTCTGCTGCACCCACAACACCAGCCTCAGCGGTCTGCCCTGGAGCGGCGGTTCACTCTGACCGCAATCCACGGGTGGCGTAGTCGGACATTTAAACATCAAAACCACATAAATAGTTCCGCCACTGGTTTGACTGCCCTGAGCCACAGAACCGGGTTGCCGCCACGGAGACTACAACCACCGGCATCCACCAAAAAGGGTCCGGCTCCGGGTGTCCCAAGGCCCAGGGGGCGCGTCAGAACATTTTCATCACCTTTCACAATCACCAATGGGACAAGGCAGGGATGTTCTCTGTCCCCTCTCTTATACATCCTAGTGACGGAGCACCTGCTCTCATCAATTCGCCATAACCCCAATATTAGGTGGATTGAGGTGGGAGGCACCGAGTACAAGTGCTCTCTATTTGCTGATGATGTCCTAGTATATATCACTCAATCACATATATCCATCCATGCTGTTATGGCTGAAATAGATCACTTTGTTACATGGTCAAATTTTAAAATCAATGCAGCGAAGTCTGAGGCCCTCGATGTCTCCCTCCCCAAATCCATATAGGATTCCATCCAGTCCAACTTTCCCTTTGCCTGGCCCTCACAGGGTATCAAATACTTAGGAATTCCTATTCATAGAGACCTCTCCCATCTATGTTATCTTAATTTTGGGCCCTTTATTGAACAACTCCATACAGACCACGGTTGGCAAGTTAGAACTGTAAGATTCACTACGTGAACCACTGGTGTTTTGTGGAAAAGCACATGTACACTGTGTTCCAAATTATTATGCAAAAAGTGTTTAGGAGTGATAAGGGAAGAATTTGTTTGTTTGTCAGTTAAACTCATTGATGGTGATGTGTGTCAGGGCTCTTTATATCACTGTAAGCAATTGCAGACACCTGTGCTAATTAGTTTGGCAGGTGTGTCCAATGAAAGGCAAGACTACTTAAGAAGGCTGTCTCACATTATTAAGCAGCCTACATTTTCTGCCAAAATGGGAAAGAAAAAGGATGTGTCGGCTGCTGAGAAGCAACAAATTGTGGAGTGTTTAGGTCAAGGCATGACTACAATCAACAATGTACGATGATCAGGATGAAGTATCTTGGCAATCAAGAAGTATGTAGCTGATTCACAGTACACACGTGTGCGTGCTGATAAGGGCAAATTGAGGACTCTTTCCTACATTCAATTACGTCAGGTTGAAAGAGCAGCGGCAAAAAAGCCATAGCAGCAGACAAGTTTTTGAAGCTGCTGGTGCCTCCAACGTCCCCCGAACAACAAGATGCAGGGTCCTTCAGAGGTTTGCAGCTGTGCATACGCCATCCTGTCGACCTCCTCTATCCACTTCACACAAGCAGAAATGGTTCCAGTGGGCCAAACATTACATGAAGACTGATTTCAAAACTGTTTTGTTCACGGATGAGTGCCGTGCAACGCTCGATGGTCCAGATGGATGGAGTGGAGGATGGCTGGTTGATGGACACCCCACGCAAACACGGCTACAGCGCCAACAAGGAGGAGGTGGAGTAATGTTTTGGGCTGGAATCATGGGGAGAGAGATTGTCGGCCCCTTTAGGATCCCTGAAGGCGCTAAAGATGAACTCCATAATGTATGTGGATTTTCTCAAACAGCACTTCCTGCCATGGTTCAAGAAGAAGAACCGTGTATTTCACAGCAAGATAATTTTTTTGCATGATAATGCACCATCTCATGCTGCACATAAAACATCTGCATCTCTGGCTGATATGGGCATAAAATGGGACAAACTTATGGTGTGACCCCCATGCTCCCCTGACCTCTACCCCATTCAGAACCTTTGGAGCATCATTAAAAGGAGTGTCTATGATGGCGGGAGGCAGTTCACATCTAAGCAACAGCTCTGGGAGGGTATTCTGTCCTCATGCAAAACAATTGAAGCAGAAACCATCCAAAACCTGACAAATTCAATGGACGAGAGAGTTCAGAAGCTCCTTTCGAACAAGGGGTCCTATGTGAAAATGTAACATCACCTAGAATAAAGTTTTGAGTTGAAAACTGTTTGATTTCAGTTTCTAACAACCTGCTAATGCTTATAATTTCAAAAATGACCATTTTTTTCGTCTTTATTAAAATGAAAAGGTTGATCGAAAAGTTTGGGGGATCTAAGAGTGTGGCAACCCAGTAGTCATGATTACTTCGAATTCTGAAAATATGAGGGTCATGCTGCAGGTAGTGCAGCAAGAAGGCACTTATGTGTCTTGCGCATCTCGGAGCCCCAAAATTGTTTTCCGGGCTAGATGCAGCTAAAAATGATTATTAATTTGAAATCTGGTGAAGCTTTAGTATAGATGGCCTAATAGGATCAGTGCTGCACACTGCTACAAAGCCCAAATTATTTTCCAGTCAAGATACAGATAAACATGATTAGTAATTTTAAATCTGGTGGAGCTTATTATAGATGGCCTAATAGAATCAGTGCTGCACACTGCTACAAAGCCCAAATTATTTTCCAGCCAAGATACAGATAAACATGATTAGTAATTTGAAAGCTTAAAACGGTTGGTAGGGTGATTTTAACCAATCATCAAGCTTTTACTCTCCCCAGGATGACACAGGGGTAGAAAAGTCGTTTCGGATCCATGATTTGTTCATCTTTATGAACGTGAGTCTGTCTACATTATCAGTGGAGAGCCGCGTGCGCTTATCTGTCAGCACACCACCAGCAGCGCTGAACACACGTTCAGACAGAACGCTGGCTGCGGGGCATGACAAGATCTCCAAGGCGTAAGTGGCTAGCTCCGGCCATTTATCCAGATTGGAAGCCCAAAAAGAGCAAGGGTCCAGTGACACAGTCATGGCTTCAATGTTTACTTGGAGATACTCCTGTACCATCGTCTCTAGGCGTTGACTATGTGTCAGACTTCTTGTCTCCTGTGGCCTTGCAAAGGATGGGCTAAAAAAGTGGTGAAATGATTCCGCAAAATTGATGTTACCAGCAGATACTGTGGTTCTGTTACGGTTTGAGTGCTGAACACTTGACGGTCCCACAGTTGGCAAGTTGGAACTGTGAGATTCACTACGTGCACCACTGGTATTTTGTGGAAAAGCACATGTAAGATTCTGCAACAGTCTCTGCTGATACTCCTGCATGCGTGCATCCCTTTCTATGGCAGGAATAATTTCTGCAAATTTACTTTTGTACCGGGGATCTAACAGTGTGGCAACCCAGTAGTCAGGATTATTTCTAATTCTCACAATTCGAGGGTCATGTTGCAGGTAGTGCAGCAAGAAGGCACTCATGTGTGTTGCGCATCCAGGAGCACCAAGTCCCTGTTGTGTTGGTGGCGAGGTAACAATCATGCTTCCTTCCTCTGTCCTCTCCCCCCAACCTTGCACAACAGAAATGTGATCAAGGTCTCCCTCATCTGATGAGTCTTCCATCAGTTCGTCCTCCACTTCTTCCTGGGCTCCTGCACCTTCCTCACTAGTTTGGCTGCTACCATGCGCCCTGGTAAAACCATCTCCCCCACCCTCACATGCCTGCCGCCTTGGTGCTGCTGACCGTCTGGACCTTGCAGATGTTAGCCCTTCCGCATACAACTCCTCCTCCTCTACTTCCTCCACCTCCTCTTGTGCCACCACCTGACTCCGAATTCTGTTTAACATGTGCTCCAGCATGTAAATCACCGGAATAGTCATGCTTATAATGGCATCGTCAGCACTAAACAACTTCGTCGCCATTTCAAAACTGTGCAGAAGGGTGCATAGGTCCCTGATCTGAGACCACTCCTCCAGCGTGATTTGCCCCACCTCTGGATCTCGTTGGCCCAGGCTATACGTCAGAACGTATTGCACCAGGGCTTGTCGGTGCTGCCACAGTCGCTGCAACATGTGCAGAGTTGAATTCCACCGGGTAGGCACATCGCATTTTAGCCGGTGAAGTGGCAGGCCCAACGACTTCTGTAGAGATGTAAGTCGCTGAGCTGCGGGATGCGAACGGCGGAAGTGAGCATACAGCGACCGTGCCCTATGCAGAAGGCCATCTAGTCTGGGATAGTGGGCTAAAAATTGCTGGACAACCAGGTTCAACACGTGAGCCATACAAGGCACGTGTGTGACATTGCCCCGGCGAAGGGCCGCACCCAGGTTTGCAGCATTGTCGCACACGGCCTTCCCTGGTTTCAGGTCCAGTGGAGACAACCATTCATGAAATTCGTTCTCCAGAGCTGACCACAACTCCTCAGCTGTATGACTCACATTTCCCAGACATTTCAATGTAAAAACCGCCTGATGACGTTGAGCCCTACTGCCAGCATAGTAAGGAGGTGTGCAGGATCCCTTCTGCGCAGTTAGAAAGCTTGTGGCATGACCAGACAGGCTTTGGGTGCAGGTGGAAGACCGAGAGGAGGTTGAGGAGACAGAAGCAGTGGAGGAACTTTGACATAAAGAGGATTGACGCACAACTCGTGGGGACGGCAAGACTTGGACAGCAGCCCCTTGTCCTGCTGTCACCATAGTTACCCAGTGCCCAGTCAGCGACATGTAACGCCCCTGTCCATGCCTACTCATCCAAGTGTCTGTGGTGAAATGCACCCTGTCACACACAGAGTTTCTCAAAGAAGCGGTGATGTTGTGTGCAACATGCTGGTGGACCGCAGGCACACCTTTCTTTGAGAAGTAGTGCCGACTGGGCATCTGGTACTGGGGCACTGCGACGGACATAAGGTCTCGAAAATCCTCTGTGTCCACCAGGCGGAAAGGCAGCATTTCTGTAGCCAAGAGCTTGCAGATGGTGAAATTCAACCTCTTAGCTTTCTCATGGCTAGGAGGAAATGGTCTTTTACTTGTCCACATCTGAGGGACCGAGGGCTGGCTATTGTGCTTAGACGGGCTTGATAAGGGTGTCCCCGGCAAACTGCCGGTCTGTGAAGAAGATGCAGGCGGACAAGTTAGGTTGCCTTGATCCAAAGGTGGTGCTATCGATGTCGGACAGCGCTCAACACCACCTGGTGTTACCACCTCCAAAGAAAATGATGACCTGCCAATCACGCTGGCTGTTGCGGGTAAAGAGGTGGCAGGTCTGCGCCCCAAAACAGGTGTGATTGCTGTCCCCCCAATCACAGAGGATGAAGAGGCCGCGGATGCACAAGATATGGCAGACGGTGGTTGGCCCGGCCGGCTAGGCCGCATTGTAGCACACTGAGCTTCCCACTGCAACTTATGCTTCATGTCCATGTGCCGGTTCATGCATGAAGTACTCAAACTATGTATTTTTTGGCCTCTACTTAGCTTTTGCTGACAAATGTTACAGATAACACGAGTTGGGTCATCTTTATCGATCTGAAAAAATGCCCAGGCTATGCAAGGCTTAGCACCCATGCGACCTGAAGAGCCACCACGACTTGTGGTGAGAGGCAGAGTTGTGTTTGAGGATGCAGTTGTTGACGTGCTTCCAGTACTACGTCTCTGTCCAGGAAGGCGCAACCTGACCTCGTCGTCACTAGCATCTTCCTCCACCTCCTCTGCTGACCTCATCTCTTGGCTGACTGTGGGTTGACAGTAAGTGGGATCTCCAACCTCATCATCATCACCCTGTGCGTTATCACACCCGTCGTCCTCAGAGCCAACCTGTTCCTGCCCTGAGAAAAAAATAAAGTTGTCGCTCCAATCAGGTATTTGAGTCTTATCATCGTCTTCCTCATTGTCTCCACCAACAGGAGTTACAGTTTGGGATGAGGGTCTACATTATGGTCAGAACCTTCTGCGTCTGGTCCTGGATCCGACTCATAAAGATTCTGGGCATCAGTGCAGATCATTTCCTCGTCTGGATTCACAGAAGCGCTGGAGTCGACCTCTGATTCCCAGGCTATAGTATGAGTAAACAGCTCTGCAGACTCAACCATCTGTTCTACCTCATACTCAGACGGGCAGCTGGAGATTTGGGAGCTGTGAGGAAGCAAGTGCGATTGGGGTGACACCTTTGAGGACTGGAGTATTTGTGATGTTGAAGTTGATGTGGAGGAGAGCCCACTTAAAGGGGCACTTGATATCCGTTGAAGCACCTGCTGTTTTTGTGCCTCATCTGGAATTTGTAGCGATTGGCGTGGCCGTAAGAAAGGGATCTTATCACATTGTCCGCTAAAAGAAGTAGACATTTTAGTTTGGCTGGAAGATGGTCTTTCTTCTGCAGATGTTACTGTTGCTTTAACACCTACCCCACGGACACAACCTTTTTTCCCCTTCCCAACACGCCTATTCCCCTTTCCACCAGCAGCAGGCCTTTTTCCACTCATTTTGGTGGTTAACTAATTCACAACTCTGGAGTTGTTTGCACAAAAAAACAATGGATCGGAACAGAGCAGAGCTGAGTGGCCAAACTGTGGTATTAGGCCAAAACTATTGGCTGGGTTAGATGCAGAAAAAAATTATATTCAATTTGCAACCTGATGGAGGTCAGTATAGATGGACTAATAGAACAAGTCCGACACACAGCTAGAAGCCCAAATATTTTTTCAGAGCTAGATGCAGATAAAAATTATTTTTAATTTGCAACCTGATGGAGGTCAGTATAGATGGACTAATAGAGAAAGTCCCACACACTGCTAGAAGGCCAAATATTTTTTCAGAGCTAGATGCAGATAAAAATTATTTTTAATTTGCAACCTGATGGAGGTCAGTATAGATGGACTAATAGAGAAAGTCCCACACACTGCTAGAAGGCCAAATATTTTTTCAGAGGTAGATGCAGAAAAAAATATATTCAGTTTGCAACCTGATGGAGGTCAGTATAGATGGACTAATACAACAAGTCCCACACACAGCTAGAAGCCCAATATTTTTTCAGAGGTAGATGCAGAAAAAAATATATTCAGTTTGCAACCTGATGGAGGTCAGTATAGATAGACTAATACAACAAGTCCCACACACAGCTAGAAGCCCAATATTTTTTCAGAGGTAGATGCAGAAAAAAATATATTCAGTTTGCAACCTGATGGAGGTCTGTATAGATGGATTAATAGAACAAGTCCCACACACAGCTAGAAGCCCAATATTTTTTCAGAGGTAGATGCAGAAAAAAATATATTCAGTTTGCAACCTGATGGAGGTCTGTATAGATGGATTAATAGAACAAGTCCCACACACAGCTAGAAGCCCAATATTTTTTCAGAGGTAGATGAAGAAAAAAATATATGCAGTTTGCAACCTGATGGAGGTCAGTATAGATGGACTAATACAACAAGTCCCACACACAGCTAGAAGCCCAATATTTTTTCAGAGCTAGATGCAGAAAAAAATTATATTCAATTTGCAACCTGATGGAGGTCAGTATAGATGGACTAATAGAATGATGCTATGCCCAAAAGATTTTACTTCACTAGGTGCAGTAAAAAAATTGGTATTCTATACACAGGTGGTATATCTTGCAACACAGATAGGCTACTCCACTGACTAACACACTCTGCAATAGGCCAAAAAGGATTAGCTTTGCTAGATTCAGCCAAATGCTGTGAAAAAAACTTGCACAGCACTGGCACAGACCTGCCTGGCAAAAACTGATAGGAACTGATGTAACCTAGTCCTGAAAAGGACTCCAATTACAATTAGTCTTTACTCCCACAATCTATCTATTTAAGAGCACAGACCTGCCTGATAAAAGTCGTAGGAAATGCTGTAACCTAGTCCTTAAAAGGACTGCAATCACAACTATTCCCTACTCCCAAGCTATCTGTAGATTTGTGCGAAAATTGGCTTGAAATTAACAAGGTATAGCGCACACAGCAACAGCGGTGCCGTCTAACACGCAGCTGCAGCAGTGAGAAAATGGTGGCGATGGGGAAAATGGCTTGGTCTTATAGGGCAAGGACATGTGACATACACTGCCAATGACACATGCCCTTGCTTGTGTGAAAAAAAGCACTTCGCTCCGTGTGTGCGCTGCTGATAGGCTGACAGATTGCACCTCCCCACTGTAAATGCGGGAAAGAGAAAAAAAAATGGAGATCTTCATTGTTCCTGCAGAGATCCATCCCCTGCCCCTCCCCCCACCCCGCTGTACACTCAAACTGCGTATTAACATTAATTTTCATCATTACTGAGAAAAAATCCAGTTATGATTTTGGTGCACGAACAGTTATCGAACATAACCTCGAACAGCCGAATTTTTCTCAAATTGTTCGTGTTCGCCGAACGGCTCGAACACCGCCCAAAACAGCTCGAATTTGAGATTGGCGAACAGTTCGAGTAGAACAACGCTCATCTCTAGTGGAGTTCAGAGTGGTTAACCAGACAGTTTTAATGCCCCTTGGAAGAGTGGTGGAGGTCGCAGTGGATTAAAAAGACAATATCAATGACCCTTAGAAGAGAGGTTGAAGTCGCAGTCGAATAAAAAGACAATATCAATGCCCCTTGGAAGAGTGGTGGAGGTTAAAGTGGAATAAAAAGACAATATCAATGCCCCTTCCAAGAGCTGCGGAGTTGAGAGTGGTTTAAATTGACGGCTTTAATGCCCCTTTGAAGAGACGTGGAGTTTACAGCAGATTAACAAGACTGTTTTAATGCCCCTTGGAAGAGTGGTGGAGGTCGAAGTGGATTAAAAAGACAATGTCAATGCTCCTTGAAGGAGTGGTGGAAGTCTCAGTTGAATAAAAAGACAATATCAATGCCCCTTGGAAGAGTGTTGGAGGTTACAGTGGAATAAAAAGACAATATCAATGAACCTTGGAAGAACTGTGGAGTTCACAGTGGTTTAACAATACGGTTTTAATGCACCTTGGAAGAGACGTGGAGGTCACTGTAGCTTAAAATGACGGTTTTATGCCACAAGGAAGAGTGGTTGCGGTCGCACTGTATTAAAAAGACAATATCAATGCCCGTTGGAAGAGTGGTGGAGGTTACAGTGGAATAAAAAGACAATATCAATGCCCAGTGGAAGAGATGTGGAGGTCACTGTAGCTTAACAAGACAGTTTTAATGCCCCTTGGAAGAGTGGTGGAGGTCGCAGTGGAATAAAAAGACAATGTCAATGCTCCTTGAAGGAGTGGTGGAAGTCTCAGTTGAATAAAAAGACAATATCAATGCCCCTTGGAAGAGTGTTGGAGGTTACAGTGGAATAAAAAGACAATATCAATGAACCTTGGAAGAACTGTGGAGTTCACAGTGGTTTAACAATACGGTTTTAATGCACCTTGGAAGAGACGTGGAGGTCACTGTAGCTTAAAATGACGGTTTTATGCCACAAGGAAGAGTGGTTGCGGTCGCACTGTATTAAAAAGACAATATCAATGCCCCTTGGAAGAGTGGTGGAGGTTACAGTGGAATAAAAAGACAATATCAATGCCCAGTGGAAGAGATGTGGAGGTCACTGTAGCTTAACAAGACAGTTTTAATGCCCCTTGGAAGAGTGGTGGAGGTCGCAGTGGAATAAAAAAACAATGTCAATGCCCTTTGGAAGAGTGGTGGAGGTTAGAGTGGAAGAAAAAGACAATACCAATGCCCCTTGGAAGAGCTGTGGAGTTCAGAGTGGTTTATCCAGACGGTTTTACTGCCCCTTGGAAGAGACGTGGAGGTCACAGTAGCTTAACAAGACAGTTTTAATGCCCCTTGGAAGAGTGGTGGAGGTCGCAGTGGATTAAAAAGACAATATCAATGCCCATTGGAAGAGTGTTGGAGGTTACAGTGGAATAAAAAGACAATATCAGTGCCCCTTGGAAGAGTGGTGGACATTACAGTGGAATAAAAAGACAATATCATTGCCCCTTGGAAGAGTGGTGGAGGTTACAGTGGAATAAAAAGACAATATCAATGCCCAGTGGAAGAGATGTGGAGGTCACTGTAGCTTAACAAGACAGTTTTAATGCCCCTTGGAAGAGTGGTGGAGGTCGCAGTGGAATAAAAAAACAATGTCAATGCCCTTTGGAAGAGTGGTGGAGGTCACAGTGGATTAAAAAGACAATATCAATGCCCCTTGGAAGAGTGGAGTAGGTCGTAGTGGAATAAAAAGACAATATCAATGCCCCTTGGACGAGTGGTGGATGTTACAGTGGAATTAAAAGACAATATCAATGCCCCTTGGAAGAGTGGTGGAGGTTACAGTGGAATAAAAAGACAATATTAATGCCCAGTGGAAGAGTGGTTAAGGTCGCAGTGAATTAAAAAGACAATATCAATGCCCATTGGAAGAGTGGTTAAGGTCGCAGTGGAATAAAAAGACAAAATCAATGCCCCTTGGAAGAGCTGTGGAGTACAGAGTGGTTTAACCCCTTACTTACCGGGGACGTATTAGTACGCATATTTGCGATCCCTCCGTTCAGTGAGGGCTGCTGCGCTGAGCCCTCACTGAACGGAGCACATGTCAGCTGATTCTTATAGCTGACATGTGCCCGCAACAGCCGCGGGTGGTATCGCGATCCACCCGCGGCTGTTAACCTGTTAAATGCTGCTGTCAATCTCCGACAGCAGCATTTAACGCGCGCTTCCGGGTAGCACGTCATAAGCCCCGCCCACCGGCGACCCCGTCACGTGATCGCGGGTCCCCGATGGGCGTGCATGACAACCCAGGGTCTGCAGCAGACGCCTGTGGTTGTCATGATCTTGTCGCTATGAGCGCCACCTAGTGGTCGGCGCTCATAGCACAGGACCATTTCTGCTGCATGCAGGGGACCTGCTCGTCCCCTGTATGCAGCAGAGGCGATCGGATAGTTGCTGCTTCTAGTCTCCTATGGAGACTATAGAAGCATGCAAAAAGTAAAAAAAAAAGTTTTTAAAAATATAAAAAAAAAAAAAATATATAAAAGTTTAAATCACCCCCCTTTCGCCCCATTCAAAATAAAATATATAAAAAAAAACCCCACATACACATATTTGGCATCGCCACGTTCAGAATCGCCCGATCTATCAATATAAAAAAAGAATTAATCCGATCGGTAAACTGCGTAACGAGAAAAAAATTCTAAACGCCAGAATTACGTTTTTTGGTCGCCGCAAAATTGCAATAAAATGCAATAACGGGCGATCAAAACATCGGATCTACCCCAAATGTTATCAATAAAAACATCAGCCCGGCGCGCAAAAAATAAGCCATCAACCAGCCCCAGATCACGAAAAATGGAGACGCTACAGGTCTCGGAAAATGGCGCTATTTTTTTATTTTTTTTTTTACCAAATTTGGAATTTTTTTTCACCACTTAAATATAAAATAACCTATACATGTTTGGTGTCTATGAACTCGTAATGACCTGTAGAATAAGAAGGGCAGGTCAGTTTTAGCATTCAGTGAACGTGGTAAAAAAAATAAATAAAAAACAACTGTGGTATTGCACTTTTTTTGCAATTTTACCGCACTTGGAATTTTTTTCCCGTTTTCCCGTACAGGATATGGTAAAACTAGTAATGGCGTTGAAAAGTACAACTCGTCCCGCAAAAAATAAGCCCTCACATGGCCATATTGACCAAAAAATAAAAACGCTATGGCTCTGGGAACAAGGGGAGCAAAAACGAAAATGCAAAAACGAAAAAATGCTCCGGGGCTTAAGGGGTTAACCAGACGGTTTTAATGCCATTTGGAAGAGAGGTGAAGGTCACAGTAGCTTAACAAGACTGTTTTAATGACCTTGGAAGAGTGGTGGAGGTCGCAGTGGATTAAAAAGACAAAATCAATGCCCTTTGGAAGAGTGGTGGAGGTGGCAGTGGAATAAAAAGACAATATCAATGCCCCTTGGAAGAGTGGTGGAGGTTACATTGGAATAAAAAGACAATATCAATGCCCAGTGGAAGAGTTGTGGAGGTCACTGTAGCTTAACAAGATGGTCTTAATGCCGCTTGGAAGAGTGGTGGAGGTCGCAGCGGAATAAAAAGACAATGTCAATGCCCCTTGGAAGAGTGGTGGAAGTTAGAGTGGAAAAAAAAGACAATACCAATGCTCCTTGGAAGAGCTGTAGAGTTTAGAGTAGTTTAAATTGACGGTTTTAATGCACCTTGGAAGAGATGTGGAGGTAACAATGGATTAAAAAGACAATATCAATGCCCCATGGAAGAGTAGTGGAGGTCGCAGTGGAATAAAAGACAATATCAATGCCCCGTGGAAGGGACGTGGAGGTCACAGTAGCTTAACAAGATGGTTTTATTGCCCCTTGGAAGAGAGGTGGAGGTAGCAGTTGATTAAAAAGACAATATCAATGCCACTTTAAAGAGTGGTGGAGGTCGCAGTGGAATAAAAAGACAATATCAATGACCCTTGGAAGAGCTTTGGAGTTCAGAGTGGTTTAACTTGATGGTTTTAATGCTCCTTGGAAGAGACGTGGAGGTCACAGTAGCTTAACTAGACGGTTTTAATGCCCCTTGGAAGAGTGGTGGAGGTCGCAGTGGATTAAAAATACAATATCAATGCCCCTTGGTAGAGTGGTGGAGGTCGCAGTGGAATAAAAAGACAATATCAATGCCCCATGGAATTGACGTGGTGTTCAAAGTAGCTTAACATCAAGGTTTTAATGCCCCTTGGAAGAGTGGTGGAGGTCGCAGTTGATTAAAAAGACAATATAAATGCCCCTTGGAAGAGTGGTGGAGGTCACAGTGGAATAAAAAGACAATATCAATGCCCCTTGGAAGGGTAGTGGAGGTCACAGTGGAATAAAAAGATAATATCACTGCCCCTTGGAAGAGTGGTGGAGGTGACAGTGGAATAAAAAGACAATATCAATGCCTCTTGGAAGAGCTGTGGAGTTCAGAGAAGTTAAACCAGACGGTTTTAAAGCCCCTTGGAAGGGACGTGGAGGTCACAGTAGCTTAACAAAACGGTTTTAATGCCCCTTGGAAAAGTGGTGGAGGTTGCAGTGGATTAAAAAGACAATATCAATGCCTCTTGGAAGAGTGTTGGAGGTCGCAGCGGAAAAAAAAGACAATATCAATGCCCCTTGGAAGAGTGGTGGAGGTCGCAGTAGAATTAAAAAACAATCTCAACGCCCCTTTGAAGAGTGGTGGAAGTCACAGTGGAATAAAAAAACAAAATCAATGCCCCTTGGAAGAGTGGTGGAGGTTACAGTGGAATAAAAAGACAATATCAATGCCCCTCGGAAGAGCTGTGGAGTTCAGAGTGGTTTAACCAGACAGTTTTAATGCCCCTTGGAAGAGTGGTGGAGGTCGCAGTGGATTAAAAAGACAATATCAATGCCCCTTAGAAGAGAGGTTGAAGTCGCAGTGGAATAAAAAGACAATATCAATGCCCCTTGGAAGAGTAGTGGAGGTTAAAGTGGAATAAAAAGACAATATCAATGCCCCTTCCAAGAGATGCGGAGTTGAGAGTGGTTTAAATTGACGGCTTTAATGCCCCTTTGAAGAGACGTGGAGTTTACAGTAGATTAACAAGACTGTTTTAATGCCCATTGGAAGAGTGGTGGAGGTCGAAGTGGATTAAAAAGACAATGTCAATGCTCCTTGAAGGAGTGGTGGAAGTCTCAGTTGAATAAAAAGACAATATCAATGCCCCTTGGAAGAGTGTTGGAGGTTACAGTGGAATAAAAAGACAATATCAATGAACCTTGGAAGAACTGTGGAGGTCACAGTGGTTTAACAATACGGTTTTAATGCACCTTGGAAGAGAGGTGGAGGTCACAGTAGCTTAAAATGACGGTTTTATGCCACAAGGAAGAGTGGTTGCGGTCGCACTGTATTAAAAAGACAATATCAATGCCCCTTGGAAGAGTGGTGGAGGTCACAGTGGAATAAAAAGACAATATCAATGCCCCTTGGAAGAGTGGTGGAGGTTACAGTGGAATAAAAAGACAATATCAATGCCCAGTGGAAGAGATTTGGAGGTCACTGTAGCTTAACAAGACAGTTTTAATGCCCCTTGGAAGAGTGGTGGAGGTCGCAGTGGAATAAAAAAACAATGTCAATGCCCTTTGGAAGAGTGGTGGAGGTTAGAGTGGAAGAAAAAGACAATACCAATGCCCCTTGGAAGAGCTGTGGAGTTCAGAGTGGTTTATCCAGACGGTTTTAATGCCCCTTGGAAGAGACGTGGAGGTCACTGTAGCTTAACAAGACTGTTTTAATGCCCCTTGGAAGAGTGGTGGAGGTCGCAGTGGATTAAAAAGACAATATCAATGCCCATTGGAAGAGTGATGGAGGTCGCAGTGGATTAAAAAGACAATATCAATGCCCCTTAGAAGAGAGGTTGATGTCGCAGTGGAATAAAAAGACAATATCAATGCCCCTTGGAAGAGTGGTGGAGGTTAAAGTGGAATAAAAAGACAATATCAATGCCCCTTGCAAGAGCTGTGGAGTTCAGAGTGGTTTAACCAGATGGTTTTAATGCCCCTTGGAAGAGACTTCGACGTCACAGTATCTTAACAAGACCGTTTTAAAGCCCCTTGGAAGAGGGGTGGAGGTCGCAGTGGATTAAAAAGTCAATAACAATGCCCATTGGAAGAGTGTTGGAGGTCGCAGTGGAATAAAAAGACAATATCAGTGCCCCTTGGAAGAGTGGTGGACATTACAGAGGAATAAAAAGACAATATCAATGCCCCTTGGAAGAGTGGTGGAGGTTACATTGGAATAAAAAGACAGTATCAATGCCCCTTGGATGAGTGGTGGAGGTTTCAGTGGATTAATAAGACAATATCAATGGCCCGTGGAAGAGACGTTGAGGTCACAGTAGTTTAGCAAGACGGTATCAATGCCCCTTGGAAGATTGCTGGAGGTCACAGTGGATTAAAAAGACAATATCAATGCCCCTTGCAAGAGTGGTGTAAGTTGCAGTGGAAAAAAAAGACAATATCAATGCTCCTTGGACGAGTGGTGGATGTTACAGTGGAATTAAAAGACAATACCAATGCCCCGTGGAATAGATGTGGAGGTCACAGTAGCTAACAAGATGGTTTTAATGCCCCTTGGAGGACTGGTGAAGGTCGCAGCGGAATAAAAAGACAATATCAATGCCCCTTGGAATACTGGTGGAGGTTACAGTGGAATAAAAAGACAATATCAATGCCCATTGGAAGAGTGGTGGAGGTCGCAGTGGAATAAAAAGACAATGTCAATGACCCTTGGAAGAGTGGTGGAGGTTAGAGTGGAATAAAAAGACAATACAAATGCCCCTTGCAAGAGCTGTGGAGTTCAGAGTGGTTTAACCAGATGGTTTTAATGACCCTTGGAAGAGACTTCGACGTCACAGTATCTTAACAAGACCGTTTTAAAGCCCCTTGGAAGAGGGGTGGAGGTCGCAGTGGATTAAAAATACAATATCAATGCCACTTTGAAGAGTGGTGGAGGTCGCAGTGGAATAAAAAGACAAAATCAATGCCCCTTGGAAGAGTGGTGGAGGTTACAGTGGAATAAAAAGACAATATCAATGCCCCTCGGAAGAGCTGTGGAGTTCAGCGTGGTTTAACCAGACGGTTTTAATGCCCCTTGGAAGAGTGATGGAGGTCGCAGTGGATTAAAAAGACAATATCAATGCCCCTTAGAAGAGAGGTTGATGTCGCAGTGGAATAAAAAGACAATATCAATGCCCCTTGGAAGAGTGGTGGAGGTTAAAGTGGAATAAAAAGACAATATCAATGCCCCTTGCAAGAGCTGTGGAGTTCAGAGTGGTTTAACCAGATGGTTTTAATGCCCCTTGGAAGAGACTTCGACGTCACAGTATCTTAACAAGACCGTTTTAAAGCCCCTTGGAAGAGGGGTGGAGGTCGCAGTGGATTAAAAAGTCAATAACAATGCCCATTGGAAGAGTGTTGGAGGTCGCAGTGGAATAAAAAGACAATATCAGTGCCCCTTGGAAGAGTGGTGGACATTACAGTGGAATAAAAAGACAATATCAATGCCCCTTGGAAGAGTGGTGGAGGTTACATTGGAATAAAAAGACAGTATCAATGCCCCTTGGATGAGTGGTGGAGGTTTCAGTGGATTAATAAGACAATATCAATGGCCCGTGGAAGAGACGTTGAGGTCACAGTAGTTTAGCAAGACGGTATCAATGCCCCTTGGAAGATTGCTGGAGGTCACAGTGGATTAAAAAGACAATATCAATGCCCCTTGCAAGAGTGGTGTAAGTTGCAGTGGAAAAAAAAGACAATATCAATGCTCCTTGGACGAGTGGTGGATGTTACAGTGGAATTAAAAGACAATACCAATGCCCCGTGGAATAGATGTGGAGGTCACAGTAGCTAACAAGATGGTTTTAATGCCCCTTGGAGGACTGGTGAAGGTCGCAGCGGAATAAAAAGACAATATCAATGCCCCTTGGAATACTGGTGGAGGTTACAGTGGAATAAAAAGACAATATCAATGCCCATTGGAAGAGTGGTGGAGGTCGCAGTGGAATAAAAAGACAATGTCAATGACCCTTGGAAGAGTGGTGGAGGTTAGAGTGGAATAAAAAGACAATACAAATGCCCCTTGCAAGAGCTGTGGAGTTCAGAGTGGTTTAACCAGATGGTTTTAATGACCCTTGGAAGAGACTTCGACGTCACAGTATCTTAACAAGACCGTTTTAAAGCCCCTTGGAAGAGGGGTGGAGGTCGCAGTGGATTAAAAATACAATATCAATGCCACTTTGAAGAGTGGTGGAGGTCGCAGTGGAATAAAAAGACAAAATCAATGCCCCTTGGAAGAGTGGTGGAGGTTACAGTGGAATAAAAAGACAATATCAATGCCCCTCGGAAGAGCTGTGGAGTTCAGCGTGGTTTAACCAGACGGTTTTAATGCCCCTTGGAAGAGTGATGGAGGTCGCAGTGGATTAAAAAGACAATATCAATGCCCCTTAGAAGAGAGGTTGATGTCGCAGTGGAATAAAAAGACAATATCAATGCCCCTTGGAAGAGTGGTGGAGGTTAAAGTGGAATAAAAAGACAATATCAATGCCCCTTGCAAGAGCTGTGGAGTTCAGAGTGGTTTAACCAGATGGTTTTAATGCCCCTTGGAAGAGACTTCGACGTCACAGTATCTTAACAAGACCGTTTTAAAGCCCCTTGGAAGAGGGGTGGAGGTCGCAGTGGATTAAAAAGACAATATCAATGCCACTTTGAAGAGTGGTGGAGGTCGCAGTGGAATAAAAAGACAAAATCAATGCCCCTTGGAAGAGTGGTGGAGGTTACAGTGGAATAAAAAGACAATATCAATGCCCCTCGGAAGAGCTGTGGAGTTCAGCGTGGTTTAACCAGACGGTTTTAATGCCCCTTGGAAGAGTGATGGAGGTCGCAGTGGATTAAAAAGACAATATCAATGCCCCTTAGAAGAGAGGTTGATGTCGCAGTGGAATAAAAAGACAATATCAATGCCCCTTGGAAGAGTGGTGGAGGTTAAAGTGGAATAAAAAGACAATATCAATGCCCCTTACAAGAGCTGCGGAGTTGAGAGTGGTTTAAATTGACGGCTTTAATGCCCCTTTGAAGAGAAGTGGAGTTTACAGTAGATTAACAAGACTGTTTTAATGCCCCTTGGAAGAGTGGTGGATGTCGAAGTGGATTAAAAAGACAATGTCAATGCTCCTTGAAGGAGTGGTGGAAGTCTCAGTTGAATAAAAAGACAATATCAATGCCCCTTGGAAGAGTGTTGGAGGTTACAGTGGAATAAAAAGACAATATCATTGAACCTTGGAAGAACTGTGGAGTTCACAGTGGATTAACAATATGGTTTTAATGCACCTTGGAAGAGACGTGGAGGTCACAGTAGCTTAAAATGACGGTTTTATGCCACAAGGAAGAGTGGTTGCGGTCGCACTGGATTAAAAAGACAATATCAATGCCCCTTGTAAGAGTAGTGGAGGTCACAGTGGAATAAAAAGACAATATCAATGCCCCTTGGAAGAGTGGTGGAGGTTACAGTGGAATAAAAAGACAATATCAATGCCCAGTGGAAGAGATGTGGAGGTCAGTGTAGCTTAACAAGACAGTTTTAATGCCCCTTGTAAGAGTGGTGGAGGTCGCAGTGGAATAAAAAAACAATGTCAATGCCCTCTGGAAGAGTGGTGGAGGTTACCTTGGAATAAAAAGACAATATCAATGCCCCTTGGATGAGTGGTAGATGTTACAGTGGAATTAAAAGACAATATCAATGCCCCTTGGAAGAGTGGTGGAGGTTACAGTGGAATAAAAAGACAATATCAATGCCCAGTGGAAGAGATGTGGAGGTCACTGTAGCTTAACAAGACAGTTTTAATGCCCCTTGGAAGAGTGGTGGAGGTCGCAGTGGAATAAAAAAACAATGTCAATGCCCTTTGGAAGAGTGGTGGAGGTTAGAGTGGAAGAAAAAGACAATACCAATGCCCCTTGGAAGAGCTGTGGAGTTCAGAGTGGTTTATCCAGACGGTTTTAATGCCCCTTGGAAAAGACGTGGAGGTCACAATAGCTTAACAAGACTGTTTTAATGCCAATTGGAAGAGTGGTGGAGGTCGCAGTGAATTAAAAAGACAATATCAATGCCCATTGGAAGAGTGTTGGAGGTCGCAGTGGAATAAAAAGACAATATCAGTGCCCCTTGGTAGAGTGGTGAACATTACAGTGGAATAAAAAGACAATATCAATGCCCCTTGGAAGAGTGGTGGAGGTTACCTTGGAATAAAAAGACAATATCAATGCCCCTTGAATGAGTGGTGGAGGTTTCAGTGGATTAAAAAGACAATATCAATGGCCCGTGGAAGAGACGTTGAGGTCACAGTAGATTAGCAAGACGGTTTTAATGCCCCTTGGAAGAGTGCTGGAGGTCACAGTGGATTAAAAAGACAATATCAATGCCTCTTGGAAGAGTGGTGTAAGTTGCAGTGGAAAAAAAAGACAATATCAATGCCCCTTGGACGAGTGGTGGATGTTACAGTGGAATTAAAAGACAATAAAAATGCCCTGTGGAATAGACGTGGAGGTCACAGGAGCTTAAAAAGATGGTTTAATGCCCCTTGGAGGACTGGTGAAGCTCGCAGTGGAATAAAAAGACAATATCAATGCCCCTTGGAAGAGTGGTGGAGTTTACAGTGGAATAAAAAGACAATAATAATGCCCCTTAGAAGAGCTGTGGAGTTCAGAGTGGAATAACCAGACGGTTTTAACGCCCCTTGGAAGAGACGTGGTGGTCACAGTAACTTATCAAGACGGTTTAATTGCCCCCTGGTAGAGTGGTGGACGTCGCAGTGGAGTAAAAAAACAATATCAATGCCCCTTGGAAGATTGGTGGAGGTTACAGTGGAATAAAAAGACATTATCAATGCCCCTTCGAAGACACGTGGATGTCACAGTAGCTTAACAAGACGGTTTTAATGCCCCTTGGAGAGTGGTGGAGGTCGCAGTGGAATAAAAAGACAATGTCAATGCCCCATGGAAGAGTGGTGGAGGTTAGAGTTGAATAAAAAGACAATACAAATGCCCCTTGGAAGAGCTGTGGAGTTCAGAGTGGTTTAACCAGATGTTTTTAATGCCCCTTTGAAGAGACTTCGACGTCACAGTAGCTTAACAAGACCGTTTTAAAGCCCCTTGGAAGAGTGGTGGAGGTCGCAGTGGATTAAAAAGACATTATCAATGCCCCTTTGAAGAGTGGTGGAGGTCACTGTGGAATAAAAAGACAAAATCAATGCCCCTTGGAAGAGTTGTGGAGGTTACAGTGGAATAAAAAGACAATATCAATACCCCTCGGAAGAGCTGTGGAGTTTAGAGTGGTTTAACCAGAAGGTTTTAATGCCCCTTGGAAGAGACGTGGAGGTCACAGAAGCTGAACAAGACTGTTTTAATGCCCCTTGGAAGAGTGGTGGAGGTCGCAGTGGATTAAAAAGACAATATCAATGCCCCTTAGAAGAGAGGTTGAAGTCACAGTCGAATAAAAACACAATATCAATGCCCCTTGGAAGAGTGATGGAGGTTAAAGTGGAATAAAAAGACAATATCAATGCCCCTTGCAAGAGCTGCGGAGTTGAGAGTGGTTTAAATTGACCGCTTTAATGCCCCTTTGAAGAGACGTGGAGTTAACAGTAGATTAACAAGACTGTTTTAATGCCCCTTGGAAGAGTGGTGGAGGTCGAAGTGGATTAAAAAGACAATGTCAATGCTTCTTGAAGGAGTGGTGGAAGTCTCAGTTGAATAAAAAGACAATATCAATGCCCCTTGGAAGAGTGTTGGAGGTTTCAGTGGAATAAAAAGACAATATCAATGCCCCTTTGAAGATCTTTGGAGTTCAGAGTGGTTTAACAATACGGTTTTAATGCCCCTTGGAAGAGACGTGGAGGTCACAGTAGCTTAAAATGACGGTTTTATGCCACAAGGAAGAGTGGTGGCTGTCGCACTGTATTAAAAAGACAATATTAATGCCCAGTGGAAGAGTGGTGGAGGTCACAGTGGAATAAAAAGACAATATCAATGCCCCTTGGAAGAGTGGTGGAGGTTACAGTGGAATAAAAAGACAATATCAATGCCCAGTGGAAGAGATGTGGAGGTCAGTGTAGCTTAACAAGACAGTTTTAATGCCCCTTGGAAGAGTGGTGGAGGTCGCAGTGGAATAAAAAAACAATGTCAATGCCCTTTGGAAAAGTGGTGGAGGTTAGATTGGAAGAAAAAGACAATACCAATGCCCCTTGGAAGAGCTGTGGAGTTAAGAGTGGTTTAACCAGACGGTTTTATTGCCCCTTGGAAGAGACGAGGAGGTCACAGTAGCTTAACAAGACGGTTTTAATGCCCCTTGGAAAAGTGGTGGAGGTTGCATTGGATTAAAAAGACAATATCAATGCCCCTTGGAAGATTTGTGGAGGTCGCAGTGGAATTAAAAAACAATATCAATGCCCCATGGAAGGGACGTAGAGTTCACAGTAGCTAAACAAGACGGTTTTAATGCCACTCGGAAGAGTGGTGGAGGTTGCAGTGGATTAAAAAGACAATATCAATGCCCCTTGGAAGAGTGGTGGAGGTCGCAGTGGAATAAAAAGTCAATATCAATGCCCCTTGAAGAGTGGTGGAGGTTACTGTCGAATAAAAAGACATTATCAATGCTCCTTGGAAGAACTGTGGAGTACAGAATGGTTTAACCATATGGTTTTATTGCCCCATAGAAGAGACGTAGAGGTCACAGTAGCTTATCAAGACTGTTTTAATGCCCCTTGGAAGAGTGGTGGAGGTCGCAGTGGTTTAAAAAGACAATATCACTGCCCCTTAGAAGAGTGGTGGAGGTTACATTGGAATAAAAAGACAATATCAATGCCACGTGAAATAGACATGGAGGTTACAGCAGTTTAACAAGACAGTTTTAATGCCCCTTGGGAGATTGGTGGAAGACGCAGTGGAATAAAAAGACAATATCAATGCCCTGTGGAAGAGTGCTGGAGATTACAATGGAATAAATAGACAATATCAATGCCTCTTGCAAGAGCTGTGGAGTTCAGAGTGGTTGAAATTGACGGTTTCAATGCCCCTTGGAAGAGAAGTGGAGGTCACAGTAGCTTAAAATGACGGTTTTATTCCACAAGGAAGAGTGGTGGCGGTCGCACTGGATTAAAAATAAAATATTAATGCCCCTTGGAAAAGTGGCGGAGGTCACAATGGAATAAAAAAACAATATCAATGCCCCTTGGAATTGTGGTGGAGGTTACAGTGGAATAAAAAGACAATATCAATGCCCAGTGGAAGAGATGTGGAGGTCACTGTAGCTTAACAAAACAGTTTTAATGCCCCTTGGAAGAGTGGTGGAGGTCGCAGTGGAATAAAAAAACAATGTCAATGCCCCTTGGAAAAGCTGTGGAGTTAAGAGTTGTATAACCAGACGCTTTTATTGCCCCTTGGAAGAGACGTGGAGGTCACAGTAGCTTAACAAGACAGTTTTAATGCCCCTTGGAAAAGTGGTGGAGGTCGCATTGGATTAAAAAGACAATATCAATGCCCCTTGGAAGAGTTGTGGAGGTCGCAGTGGAATTAAAAAACAATATCAATGCCCCGTGGAAGGGACGTGGAGGTCACAGTAGCTAAACAAGACGGTTTTAATGCCACTTGGAAGAGTGGTGGAGGTCGCAGTGGGTTAAAAAGACAATATCAATGCCCCTTGGAAGAGTGTTGGAGGTCGCAGTGGAATAAAAAGTCAATATCAATGCCCCTTGGAAGAGTGGTGGAGGTTACAGTCGAATAAAAAGACTATATCAATGCTCCTTGGAAGAACTGTGGAGTACAGAATGGTTTAACCAGACGGTTTTATTGCCCCTTAGAAGAGACGTAGAGGTCACAGTAGCTTATCAAGACTGTTTAATGCCCCTTGGAAGAGTGGTGGATGTCGCAGTGGTTTAAAAAGACAATATCACTGCCCCTTAGAAGAGTGGTGGAGGTTACATTTGAATAAAAAGACAATATGAATGCCCCGTGAAATAGACATGGAGGTTACAGCAGCTTAACAAGACAGTTTTAATGCCCCTTGGGAGAGTGGTGGAAGACGCAGTGGAATAAAAAGACAATATCAATGCCCTGTGGAAGAGTGCTAGAGATTACAATGGAATAAAAAGACAATATCAATACCTCTTGAAGAGCTGTGGAGTTCAGTGTGGTTGAAATTGACGGTTTCAATGCCCCTTGGAAGAGAAGTGGAGGTCACAGTAGCTTAACAAGACAGTTTTAATGCACATTGGAAGAATGGTGGAGGTCGCAGTGGAATAAAAAGACAATGTCAATGCCCCTTGGAAGAGTGGTGGAGGTTAGAGTGGAATTTAAAGACAATATCAATGCCCAGTGGAACAGATGTGGAGGTCACTGTAGCTTAGCAAGACAGTTTTAATGCCCCTTGGAAGAGTGGTGGAGGTCGCAGTGGAATAAAAAGACAATTTCAATGCCCCTTGGAAGAGAGGTGGAGGTTAGAGTGGAATAAAAAGACAATACCAATGCCCCTTGGAAGAGCTGTGGAGTTCAGAGTGGTTTAATCAGACGGCTTTAATGCCCATTGGAAGTGACGTGGAAGTCACAGTAGCTTAAAAAGACTTTTTTAATGCCACTTGGAAAAGTGGTGGAGGTCGCAGTGGATTAAAAAGACTATATCAATGCCCTTTGGAGGAGTGGTGGAGGTTGCAGTGGAATAAAAAGACAATATCAATGCCCCATGAAATAGACATGGAGGTTACAGCAGCTTAACAGGACAGTTTTAATGCCCCTTGGGAGAGTGGTGGAAGACGCAGTGGAATAAAAAGACAATATCAATGCCCTGTGGAAGAGTGCTGGAGATTACAATTTAATAAAAAGGCAATATCAATGCCTCTTGCAAGAGCTGTGGAGTTCAGTGTGGTTGAAATTGACGGTTTCAATGCCCCTTGGAAGTGACGTGGAGGTCACAGTAGCTTAAAAAGACGTTTTTAATGCCTCTTGGAAAAGTGGTGGAGGTCGCAGTGGATTAAAAAGACAATATCAATGCCCTTTGGAAGAGTGGTGGAGGTTGCAGTGGAATAAAAAGACAATATCAATGCCCCTTGAAAGAATGATGGAGGTCGCAGTGGAATAAAAAGACAATGTCAATGCCCCTTGGAAGAGTGGTGGAGGTTAGAGTGGAATAAAAAGACAATACAAATGCCCCTTGGAAGAGCTGTGGAGTTCAGAGTGGTTTAACCAGATGGTTTTATTGCCCCTTGGAAGAGATGTGGAGGTCAAAGTAGATTAACAAGTCGGTTTTAATGCCCCTTGGAAAAGTGGTGGAGGTCACAGTGGATTAAAAAGACAATATCAATGCCCCGTGGAAGACACGTGGAGGTCACAGTAGCTTAACAAGATGGTTTTAATGCCCCTTGGAAGAGTGGTGGTGGTCGCAGTGGAAAAATAAGACAATATCAATGCCCCTTGGAAGAGCTGTGGAGTTCAGAGTGGTTTAACCAGACGGTTTTAATGCCCCTTTGAAGAGACTTGGAGGTCACAGTAGTTAACAAGACTGTTTTAATGGCCTTGGAAGAGTGGTGGAGGTCGCATTGGATTAAAAAGAGAATATCAATGCCCCTTGGAAGAGTTGTGGAGGTCGCAGTGGAATTAAAAAACAACATCAATTCCCCGTGGAAGGGACGTGGAGGTGACAGTAGCTAAACAAGACGGTTTTAATGCCACTTGGAAGAGTGGTGGAGGTCGCAGTGGATTAAAAAGACAATATCAATGTCCCTTGGAAGAGTGGTGGAGGTTAGAGTGGAATAAAAAGACAATACCAATGCCCCTTGGAAGAGCTGTGGAGTTCAGAGTGGTTTAATCAGACGGTTTTAATGCCCATTGGAAGTGAAGTGGAAGTCACAGTAGCTTAAAAAGACGTTTTTAATGCCACTTGGAAAAGTGGTGGAGGTTGCAGTGGATTAAAAAGACTATATCAATGCCCTTTGGAGGAGTGGTGGAGATTGCAGTGGAATAAAAAGACAATATCAATGCCCCGTGAAATAGACATGGAGGTTACAGCAGCTTAACAAGACAGTTTTAATGCCCCTTGGGAGATTGGTGGAAGACGCAGTGGAATAAAAAGACAATATCAATGCCCTGTGGAAGAGTGCTGGAGATTACAATGGAATAAAAAGGCAATATCAATGCCTCTTGCAATAGCTGTGGAGTTCAGTGTGGTTGAAATTGATGGTTTCAATGCCCCTTGGAAGTGACGTGGAGGTCACAGTAGCTTAAAAAGACGTTTTTAATGCCCCTTGGAAAAGTGGTGGAGGTCGCAGTGGATTAAAAAGACAATATCAATGCCCTTTGGTAGAGTGGTGGAGGTTGCAGTGGAATAAAAAGACAATATCAATGCCCCTAGAAAGAATGATGGAGGTCGCAGTGGAATAAAAACACAATGTCAATGCCCCTTGGAAGAGTGGTGGAGGTTAGAGTGGAATAAAAAGACAATACAAATGCCCCTTGGAAGAGCTGTGGAGTTCAGAGTGGTTTAACCAGATGGTTTTATTGCCCCTTGGAAGAGATGTGGAGGTCAAAGTAGATTAACAAGTCGGTTTTAATGCCCCTTGGAAAAGTGATGGAGGTCACAGTGGATTAAAAAGACAATATCAATGCCCCGTGGAAGACACGTGGAGGTCACAGTAGCTTAACAAGATGGTTTTAATACCCCTTGGAAGAGTGGTGGAGGTCGCAGTGGAAAAATAAGACAATATCAATGCCCCTTGGAAGAGCTGTGGAGTTCAGAGTGGTTTAACCAGACGGTTTTAATGCCCCTTTGAAGAGACTTGGAGGTCACAGTAGTTAACAAGACTGTTTCAATGGCCTTGGAAGAGTGGTGGAGGTCGCATTGGATTAAAAAGACAATATCAATGCCCCTTGGAAGAGTTGTGGAGGTCGCAGTGGAATTAAAAAACAATATCAATGCCCCGTGGAAGGGACGTGGAGGTCACAGTAGCTAAACAAGATGGTTTTAATGCCACTTGGAAGAGTGGTGGAGGTCGCAGTGGATTAAAAAGACATTATCAATGCCAGTTGGAAGAGTGTTGGAGGTCGCAGTGGAATAAAAAGTCAATATCAATGCCCCTTGGAAGAGTGGTGGAGGTTACAGTCGAATAAAAAGACTGTATCAATGCTTCTTGGAAGAACTGTGGAGTACAGAATGGTTTAACCAGACTGTTTTATTGCCCCTTAGAAGAGACGTACAGGTCACAGTAGCTTATCAAGACTGTTTTAATGCCCCTTGGAAGAGTGGTGGAGGCCGCAGTGGTTTAAAAAGACAATATCACTGCCCCTTAGAAGAGTGGTGGAGGTTACATTTGAATAAAAAGACAATATCAATGCCCCGTGAAATAGACATGGCGGTTACCGCAGCTTAACAAGACAGTTTTAATGCCCCTTGGGAGAGTGGTGGAAGACGCAGTGGAATAAAAAGACAATATCAATGCCCCTTGGAAGAGTGGTGGAGGTTACAGTTGAATAAAAAGACAATATCAATGCCTCTTGGAAGAGCTGTAGAGTTCAGAGTGGTTTAACCATGCGGTTTAAATGCCCCTTGGAAGAGACGTGGAGTTCACAGAAGCTTATGAAGACTGTTTTAAAGCCCCTTGGAGGAGTGGCAGAGGTCGCAGTGGATTAAAAAGACAATATCAATGCCCCTTGGAAGAGTGGTGGAGGTTACAGTGGAATAAAAAGACAATATCAATGCCCCTTCGAAGACACGTGGAGGTCACAGTAGCTTAACAAGACGGTTTTAATGCCCCCTGGAGAGGTGTGGAGTGCGCATTGGACTAAAAAGACAATATCAATGCCCCTTGGAAGAGTGGTGGAGGTCGCAGTGGAATAAAAAGCAATGTCAAAGCCCCTTGGAAGAGTGGTGGAGGTTAGAGTGAAATTACAAGACAAAACAAATGCCCCCTGGAAAAGCTGTGGAGTTCAGAGTGGTTTAACCAGATGGTTTTAATGCCCCTTGGAAGAGAATTCGACATCACAGTAGCTTAACAAGACCATTTTAATGCCCCTTGGAAGAGTGGTGGAGGTCACAGTGGAATAAAAGACAATATCAATGCCCCGTGGAAGAGTTGTGGAGGTCACTGTAGCTTAACAAGATGGTCTTAATGCCGCTTGGAAGAGTGGTGGAGGTCGCAGTGGAATAAAAAGACAATGTTAATGCCCCCTTGGAAGAGTGGTGGAGGTTAGAGTGGAATAAAAAGACATTACCAATGCTCCTTGGAAGAGCTGTAGAGTTCAGAGTGGTTTAAATTAACGGTTTTAATTCCCCTTGGAAGAGACGTGGAGGTCACAGTGGAATAAAAAGACAATATCAATGCCTTGTGGAATAGTGGTTGAAGTCTCAGTGGAATAAAAAGACAATATCAATGCCCCTTGGAAGAATGGTGGAGGTTACAGTGGAATAAAAAGACATTATCGATGCCCCTTGGAAAAGTGGTGGAGGTCGCAGTAGAATAAAAAGAAAATATCAATGCCCCTTACAAGAGTGGTGGAGGGTTCAGTGGAAAAAAAAGACAATATCAATGTTCCTTGGAAGAGGGGTGAATGTCGCAGTGGAAAAAAAAGATAATATCAATGTCACTTGGAAGAGTGGTGGAGGTCGCAGTGGATTAAAAAGACAATATCAATGCCCCTTGGAAGAGTGGTGGAGGTCGCAGTGGAATAAAAAGACAATATCAATGCCCCATGGAAGGTACGTGGAGGTCACAGTAGCTTAACAAGATGGTTTTAATGCACCTTGGAAGAGTGGTGGAGGTCGCAGTGGATTAAAAAGACTATCAAATCCCCTTGGAAGAGTGGTGGAGTACGCAGTGGAAAAAAAAGACAATATCAATGCCCCTTGGAAGAGTGGTGGAGGTTACAGTTGAATGAAAAGACAATATCAATGCCTCTTGGAAGAGTTGTGGAGTTCAGAGTGGTTTAACCATGTGATTTAAATGCCGCTTGGCGGTGAGGTGTAGGTCACAGAAGCTTATAAAGACTGTTTTATAGCCCCTTGAAGGAGTGGTAGAGGTCGCAGTGGATTAAAAAGACAATATCAATGCCCCTTGGAAGAGTGGTGGAGGTTACAGTGGAATAAAAAGACAATATTAATGCCCCTTGGAAGAGTGGTGGAGCTTACAGCGGAATAAAAAGACAATATCAATGTCCCTTGGAAGAATGGTGGAGGTTACAGTGGAATAAAAAGACAATATCAATGCCCCTTGGAAGAGTGGTGGAGGTTCCAATTAATTAAAAATACAATATCAATGCCCCTTGGAAGAGACGTGGAGGTCACAGTGGAATAAAAACACAATATTAATGCCCCTTGGAAGAGTGGTGGAGGTCGCAGTAAAATAAAAAGACAATATCAGTGCCCCTTGGAAGAGTGGTGGAGGTTAGAGTGGAATAAAAAGACAATATCAATGCCCCTTGGAAGACCTGTGGAGTTCACGGTGGTTTAACCAGAATGTTTTAATGCACCGTGGAATAGACTTGGAAGTCACAGTAGCTTAACAAGACGGTTTCAATGCTTCTTGGAAGAGTGATGGAGGTCGCAGTGGATTAAAAATACAATATCAATGCCCCTTGGAAGAGTGGTGGAGGTTACAGTTGAATAAAAAGACAATATCAATGCCCTGTGTAAGAAACTTGGAGGTCACAGTAGCTTAACAAGACGGTTTTAATGCCCCTTGGAAGAGTGATGGAGGTCGCAGTAAAATAAAAAGACAATATCAATGCACTTGGAAGAGTGCAGAAGGTTACAATGGAATAAAAAGACATTGTCAATGCCCCTTGGAAGAGCTGTGGAGCTCAGAGCGATTTAACCAGATGGTTTTAATGCCCCTTGGAAGCGACTTGGAGGTCACAGTAGCTTAACAAGATGGTTTTAATTGCCCCTTGGAAGAGTGGTGGAGGTCACAGTAGAATAAAAATACAATATCAATGCCCCTTGAAAGAGTGGTGGAAGTTACAGTGAAATAAAAAGACAATATCAATGCCCCTTGGAAGGTCTGTGGAGTACAGAGTGGTTGTACCAAACGGTTTTAGTGCCCGTTGGAAGAGACGTGGAGGTGACAGAAGCTTAACAAGATGGTTTTAATGTCCCTTGGAAGAGTGGTGGAGGTCGCAGTGGATTAAAAAGACAATATCGATGAACCTTGGAAGAGTGGTGGAGGTCGCAGTGGAATAAAAAGACAATATCAATGCCTCTTGGAAGAGCTGTGGAGCTCAGAGTGGTTTAACCAGACGGTTTTATTGCCCCTTGGAAGAGACGTGGAGGTCACAGTAGCTTATCAAAACTGTTTTAATGCCCCTTGGAAGAGTGTTGGAGGTCGCAGTGGATTAAAAATACAATATCAATACCCCTTAGAAGAGTGGTGGAGGTCGCAGTGGAATAAAAAGACTATATAAATTCCACTTGGAAGAGATGTGGAGGTCGCAGTGGAATAAAAAGACAATATCAATGCCTCGTGGAAGAGACTTGGAGGTCACAGTATATTAACAAGATGGTTTTAATGCCCCTTGGAAGAGAGGTGGAGGTCGCAGTGGAATAAAAAGACAATATCAATGCCCCTTGAAAGAGATGTGGAGGTAACAGTGGAATAAAAAGACAATATCAATGCCTCGTGGAAGAGACTTGGAGGTCACAGTATATTAACAAGTTGGTTTTAATGCCCCTTGGAAGAGAGGTGGAGGTCGCAGTGGAATAAAAAGACAATATCAATGCCCCTTGAAAGAGTGGTGGAGGTTACAGTGGAATAAAAAGACAATATCAATGACCCTTGGAAGAGTGGTGGAGGTCGTAGTGGAATAAAAAGACAATATTAATGCCCCTTGGAAAAGTGGTGGAGGTCGCAGAAAAATAAAAAGACAATATCAATGCCCCTTGGAAGAGTGGTGGAGGTTACAGTGGAATAAAAAGACAATATCAATGCCCCTTGGAAGAGCTGTGAAGTTCACAGTGGTTTAACCAAAAGTTTTTAATTCACTGTGGAATAGACGTGGAGTTCACAGTAGCTAAACAAGACGGTTTTAATGCTTCTTAGAAGAGAGATGGAGGTCGCAGTGGATTAAAAAGACAAAATCAATGCCCCTTGGAAGAGTGGTGGAGGTTAAAGTGGAATAAAAAGACAATATCAATGCCTCTTGCAAGAGCTGTGGAGTTCAGAGTGGTTTAAATTGACGGTTTTAATGCCCCTTGGGAGAGACGTGGAGGTCACAGTAGCTTAACAAGAAGATTTTAATGCCCCTTGGAAGAGTGGTGGAGGTCGCAGTGGATTAAAGAGACTTTATCAATGCCCCTTGGAAGAGTGGTGGAGGTCGCAGTGGAATGAAAAGAAAATATCAATGCCCCTTAGAAGAGTGGTGGAGGTTACAGTGGAAAAAAAAGACAATATCAATATTCCTTGGAAGAGGGGTGAAGGTCGCAGTGGAAAAAAAGACAATATCAATGACCCTTGGAAGAGTAGAGGAGGTCGCAGTGGATTAAAAAGACAATATCAATGCCCCTTGGAAGAGTGGTGGAGGTCGCAGTGGAATAAAAAGACAATATCAATGCCCCGTGGAAGGGACGTGGAGGTCACACTAGCTTAACAAGACGGTTTTAATGCCCCTTGGAAGAGTGGTGGAGGTCGCAGTGGATTAAAAAGACTATCAAATCCCCTTGGAAGAGTGGTGGAGGTCGCAGAGGAAAAAAAAGACAATATCAATGCCCCTTGGAAGAGTGCTGGAGGTTACAGTTGAATAAAAAGACAATATCAATGCCTCTTGGAAGAGCTGTGGAGTTCAGAGTGGTTTAACCATGCGGTTTAAATGCCCCTTGGAAGAGACGTGGAGGTCATAGAAGCTTATCAAGACTGTTTTAAAGCCCCTTGGAGGAGTGGCAGAGGTCGCAGTGGATTAAAAAGACAATATCAATGCCCCTTGGAAGAGTGGTGGAGGTTACAGTGGAATAAAAAGACAATATCAATGCCTCTTGGAAGAGTGGTGGAGGTTCCAATAAATTAAAAAGACAATATCAATGCCCCTTGGAAGAGACGTGGAGGTCACAGTGAAATAAAAAGACAATATTAATGCACCTTGAAAGAGTGGTGGAGGTCGAAGTAAAATAAAAAGACAATATCAATGCCCCTTGGAAGAGTGATGGAGGTTAGAGTGGAATACAAAGACAATATCAATGCCCCTTGGAAGAGCTGTGGAGTTCACAGTGGTTTAACCAGAAAGTTTTAATGCACCGTGGAAAAGACGTGGAGGTCACAGTAGCTTAACAAGATGGTTTCAATGCTTCTTGGAAGAGTGATGGAGGTCGCAGTGGATTAAAAAGACAATATCAATGCCCCTTGGAAGAGTGGTGGAGGTTACAGTGGAATAAAAAGACAATATCAATGCCCCTTGGAAGAGTGGTGGAGGTCGCAGTGGAATAAAAAGACAATATCAATGCCCCGTGGAAGGGACGTGGAGGTCACACTAGCTTAACAAGACGGTTTTAATGCCCCTTGGAAGAGTGGTGGAGGTCGCAGTGGATTAAAAAGACTATCAAATCCCCTTGGAAGAGTGGTGGAGGTCGCAGAGGAAAAAAAAGACAATATCAATGCCCCTTGGAAGAGTGCTGGAGGTTACAGTTGAATAAAAAGACAATATCAATGCCTCTTGGAAGAGCTGTGGAGTTCAGAGTGGTTTAACCATGCGGTTTAAATGCCCCTTGGAAGAGACGTGGAGGTCATAGAAGCTTATCAAGACTGTTTTAAAGCCCCTTGGAGGAGTGGCAGAGGTCGCAGTGGATTAAAAAGACAATATCAATGCCCCTTGGAAGAGTGGTGGAGGTTACAGTGGAATAAAAAGACAATATCAATGCCTCTTGGAAGAGTGGTGGAGGTTCCAATAAATTAAAAAGACAATATCAATGCCCCTTGGAAGAGACGTGGAGGTCACAGTGAAATAAAAAGACAATATTAATGCACCTTGAAAGAGTGGTGGAGGTCGAAGTAAAATAAAAAGACAATATCAATGCCCCTTGGAAGAGTGATGGAGGTTAGAGTGGAATACAAAGACAATATCAATGCCCCTTGGAAGAGCTGTGGAGTTCACAGTGGTTTAACCAGAAAGTTTTAATGCACCGTGGAAAAGACGTGGAGGTCACAGTAGCTTAACAAGATGGTTTCAATGCTTCTTGGAAGAGTGATGGAGGTCGCAGTGGATTAAAAAGACAATATCAATGCCCCTTGGAAGAGTGGTGGAGGTTACAGTGGAATAAAAAGACAATATCAATGCCCTGTGTAAGAATCTTGGAGGTCACAGTAGTTTAACAAGACGGTATTAATGCCCCTTGGAAGTGTGATGGAGGGCGCAGTAAAATAAAAAGACAATATCAATGCACTTGGAAGAGTGCAGAAGGTTACAATGGAATAAAAAGACATTGTCAGTGCCCCTTGGAAGAGCTGTGGAGCTCAGAGCGGTTTAACCAGATGGTTTTAATGCCCCTTGGAAGAGACTTGGAGGTCACAGTAGCTTAACAAGACGGTTTTAATGCCCCTTGGAAGAGTGGTGGAGGTCACAGTGGAATAAAAATACAATATCAATGCCCCTTGAAAGAGTGGTGGAAATTACAGTGAAATAAAAAGACAATATCAATGCCCCTTGGAAGAGCTGTGGAGTACAGAGTGGATTAATCAAACGGTTTTGTGCCCCTTGGAAGAGTTGTGGAGGTCACTATAGTTTAACAAGATGGTCTTAATGCCGCTTGGAAGAGTGGTGGAGGCCGCAGTGGAATAAAAAGACAGTGTCAATGCCCCTTGGAAGAGTGGTGGAGGTTAGAGGTAAGACAATACCAATGCTCCTTGGAAGAGCTGTAGAGATCAGAGTGGTTTAATTTACCATTTTAATGCCCCTTGGAAGAGACGTGGAGGTCACAGTGGATTAAAAAGACAATATCAATGCCCCATGGAAGAGTGGTGGAGTTCGCAGTGGAATAAAAAGACAATATCAATGCCCCGTGGAAAGGATGTGGTGGTCACAGTAGCTTAACAAGACGGTTTTAATGCCCCTTGGAAGAGAGGTGGAGGTCGCAGTTGTTTAAAAAGACAATATCAATGCCACTTGGAAGAGAGGTGGAGGAAGCAGTGGACTAAAAAGTCCATATCAATGCCCATTGGAAGAGTGGTGGAGGTTACAGTTGAATAAAAAGACAATTTCAATGCTCCTTGGAAGAACTGTGTAGTACAGAATGGGTTAACCAGACATATTTATTGCCCCTTGTAAGAGACGTAGAGGTCACAGTAGCTTATCAAGACTGTTTTAATGCCCCTTGAAAGAGTGGTGAGGTCGTAGTGGTTTAAAAAGACAATATCACTGCCCGTCAGAAGAGTGGTGACGGTTACATTGGATTAAAAAGACAATATCAAAGCCTCTTGCAGGAGCTGTGGAGTTCAGAGTGGTTTAAATTGTCAGCTTTAATGCCCCTTGGAAGAGAAGTGGAGGTCACACTAGCTTAATAAGATGGTTTTAATGCCACATGGAAAAGTGGTGGAGGTCACAGTGGATTAAAAAGACAATATCAATGCCCCGAGGATGAGTGGTGGAGCTCGCAGTGGAATAAAAAGACAATATCAATGCCCCTTGGAAGAGTGGTGGAGGTTACAGTGGAAAAAAAAGACAATATCAATGTCCCGTGGAAGAGATGTGGAGGTCACTGTAGCTTAACAATATGGTTTTAATGCCCCTTGGAAGAGTGGTGGAGGTCGCAGTGGAGTAAAAAGACAATGTCAATGTCCCTTGGAAAAGTGGTGGAGGTTAGAGTGGAATAAAAAGACAATATCAATGACCCTTGGAAGAGCTGTGGAGTTCAGAGTGGTTTAACCTGATGGTTTTGATGCCCCTTGGAAGAGAAGTCGACGTCACAGTAGCATAACAATACTGTTTTAATGCCCCTTGGAACAGTGGTGGAGTTCGCAGTGGAATAAAAAGGCAATAATAATGCCCCTTGGAAGAGCTGTGGAGTTCCGAGTGGTATAACCAGACGGTTTTAACGCTCCTTGGAAGAGACGTGGAGGTCACAGCACCTTAACAAGACGGTTTTAGTGCCCCTTGGAAGACTTGTGGAGTTCGCAGTGGATTAAAAAGACAATATCAATGCCCCTTGGAAGAGTGGTTGAGGTCGCAGTGGAATAAAAAGACAATATCAATGCCCCGTGGAAGGGAAGTGGAGGTCACAGTAGCTTAAAAAGACGGTTTTAATGCCCCTTGGAAGAGTGGTGGAGGTTGCAGTGGATTAAAAAGACAATATCAATGCCCATTGGAAGAGTGGTAGAGGTCGCAGTGGAATAAAAAGACAAAATCAATGACCCCTTGGAAGAGTGGTGGAGGTTACAGTGGAATAAAAAGACAATATCAATGCCCCAAGGAAGAGTTGTGGAGGTCACTGTAGCTTAACAAGATGGTCTTAATGCCCCTTGGAAGGGTGGTGGAGGTCGCAGTGGAATAAATAGACAATGTCAATGATCCTTGGAAGAGTGGTGGAGGTTAGAGTGGAATAAAAAGACAATACCAGTGCTCCTTGTAAGAGCTGTGGAGTTCAGAGTGGTTTAAATTGACGGTTTTAATGCCCCTTGGAAGAGTGGTGGAGGTCACAGTGGAAAACAGAGACAATATCAATGCCCCTTGGAAGAGTGGTGGAGGTTACTGTTGAATAAAAAGACAATATCATTGCCTCTTGGAAGAGCTGTGGAGTACAGAGTGGTTTAACCAGATGGTTTAATGCCCCTTGGAAGAAATGTGGAGGTCACAGTAGCTTATCAAGACTGTTTTAATGCCCCTTGGAAGAGTGGTGGAGGTCGGAGTGGATTAAAAAGACAATATCAATGCCCCTTAGAAGAGTGGTAGAGGTCGCAGTGGAATAAAAAGACAATATCAATTCCCCTTGGAAGAGATGTGGAGGTCGCAGTGGAATAAAAAGACAATATCAATGCCACGTGGAATAGACTTCGAGGTCACAGTAGCTTAAAAAGAGGGTTTCAATGCCCCTTGGAAGAGAGGTGGAGGTCGCAGTGGAATAAAAAGACAATATCAATGCCCCTTGGAAGAGTGATGGAAGTTACAGTGGAATAAAAAGACAATATCAATGACCCTTGGAAGAGTGGTGGAGGTCGCACTGGAATAAAAAGACAATATTAATGCCCCTTGGAAGAGTGGTGGAGGTCGCAGTAAAATAAAAAGACAATATCAATGCCCCTTGGAAGAGTGGTGGAGTTTACAGTGGTTTAACAATAAGG
Source organism: Phyllobates terribilis (assembly GCF_046119375.1). Taxonomy (NCBI): domain Eukaryota; kingdom Metazoa; phylum Chordata; class Amphibia; order Anura; family Dendrobatidae; genus Phyllobates; species Phyllobates terribilis. The sequence goes on along the minus strand of NW_027362985.1, from coordinate 2,428,621 downwards.
TTTTAAGGCACCGTGGAATAGACGTGGAGGTCACAGTAGCGAAACAAGACGGTTTTAATGCTTCTTGGAAGAGTGGTGGAGGTCATAGTGGATTAAAAAGACAAAACCAATGCCCCTTGGAAGAGTGGTGGAGGTCGCAGTGGAATAAAAAGACAATATCAATGCCCCGTGGAAGGGAAGTGGAGGTCACAGTAGCTTAAAAAGACGGTCTTAATGCCCCTTGGAAGAGTGGTGGAGGTTGCAGGGGATTAAAAAGACAATATCAATGCCCATTGGAAGAGTGGTAGAGGTCGCAGTGGAATAAAAAGACAAAATCAATGACCCCTTGGAAGAGTGGTGGAGGTTACAGTGGAATAAAAAGACAATATCAATGCCCCAAGCAAGAGTTGTGGAGGTCACTGTAGCTTAACAAGATGGTCTTAATGCCCCTTGGAAGAGTGGAGGAGGTCGCAGTGGAATAAATAGACAATGTCAATGCTCCTTGGAAGAGTGGTGGAGGTTAGAGTGGAATAAAAAGACAATACCAGTGCTCTTTGTAAGAGCTGTGGAGTTCAGAGTGGTTTAAATTGACGGTTTTAATGCCCCTTGGAAGATTGGTGGAGGTCGCAGTGGAAAACAGAGACAATATCAATGCCCCTTGGAAGAGTGGTGGAGGTTACTGTCGAATAAAAAGACAATATCATTGCCTCTTGGAAGAGCTGTGGAGTACAGAGTGGTTTAACCAGATGGTTTAATGCCCCTTGGAAGAAATGTGGAGGTCACTGTAGCTTATCAAGACTGTTTTAATGCCCCTTGGAAGAGTGGAGGAGGTCGGAGTGGATTAAAAAGACAATATCAATGCCCCTTAGAAGAGTGGTAGAGGTCGCAGTGGAATAAAAAGACAATATCAATTCCCCTTGGAAGAGATGTGGAGGTCGCAGTGGAATAAAAAGACAATATCAATGCCACGTGGAAGAGACTTGGAAGTCACAGTAGCTTAACAAGATGGTTTTAATGCCCCTTGGAAGAGAGGTGGAGGTCGCAGTGGAATAAAAAGACAATATCAATGCCCCTTGGAAGAGTGGTGGAGGTCGCAGTGGATTAAAAAGACAACATCAATGCCCCTTGGAAGAGTGGTGAAGGTCGCAGTGGAATAAAAAGACAATATCAATGCCCAGTGGAAGGGACGTGGAGGTCACAGTAGCTTCACAAGACGGTTTTAATGCCCCTTGCAAGAGAGTTGGAGGTCGCAGTTGATTAAAAAGACAATATCAATGCCCCTTAGAAGAGAGGTGGAGGTCGCAGTGGAATAAAAAGACAATATCAATGCCGCTTGGAAGAGTGATGGATGTTGCTTTTGAATAAAAAGACAATATCATTGCCTCTTGTAAGAGCTGTGGAGTTCAGAGTGTTTAACCAGACAGTTTTAATGCCCCTTGGAAGAGACAAGGAGGTCACAGTGGCTTATGAGATGGGGAAAGGGGAAAGTGGAAAAGTGTGGATATAAGGAAATTAAAATGCATAAACTTTATTGATTAGTTAAAATCCTAAAATGTGAAATTGCTCATGCATCTATAGATGCATATAAGGTAACCACTTACTGGTTAAAAAAGTGGTACCCACTAATAAATCTGGCTGGATGTAGTGTAGGGCAAATTTGGGACACCTCAGTCAAGTCCCTCTAATGTAGGACCGAGGTTATATATATATGATATCCCCATATATTGGAATAGCCTAAATATGAATGTCAGGTGGAACAATTCAAGACACATATAGTTGCTATAATAGCAAAATGTACATGTATCAGTCTGCCATAGGGCATTACTATTCACCACCTGACAGACATATCTATATATATATGTATATAGGCTCGCTTAAATCCAGTTGTTTTAAATATTAACAGTGGGAGATGTCAGAAATCAGCACTCGCCTTCTGCTCAATCACACAATTGCACAGTACGTGTATTTAGGCTGCTATTAATGAGCCAGCACTGTTCAAAATCATTAGGAGGAGATCACACTGACAAGCGATCGTCTCCTCTGTTACACTGAGGGGCCGTCCGCTGCACCGAGCGGCTCCTCACATGTCAGAGGTTAATGATCACACTGTAATTCAGCCTGTCCAGCTGTACAATTGATCGCCCGAGTGAGGAATAGTATATTATCCCCTGTCTCATTCCCTGCACGCACATGCCGGCATGCCCAGCACAAACAGCTGATCGCTGCAGTGTTGAGCAGTCCGCTGTCTCGTAGCTGCACACGTGTTTGATGTGTCCGACTCAAACAGCCGAACACTGCGGCTATACTCTATATGATCCGCTACAGCTAAGGGTGCTGACACAGTTCTCCCTTATTATAATGCTGCCATATTATGCATATTCCTAGGGTAGATTCTCATTCCCCCCTACACTATCTTGCAGCTCAGATAAGTTCCCTGACGCGCGTTTCGCCGGTATACTGGCTTTTTCCTTAGGGACCCTGCAGCGATCAGCTGTTTGTGCTGGGCATGCCGGCACGTGCGTGCAGGGAATGAGACAGGGGATAATATACTATTCCTCACTCGGGCGATCAATTGTACAGCTGGACAGGCTGAATTACAGTGTGATCATTAACCTCTGACATGTGAGGAGCCGCTCGGTGCAGCGGACGGCCCCTCAGTGTAACAGAGGAGACGATCGCTTGTCAGTGTGATCTCCTCCTAATGATTTTGAACAGTGCTGGCTCATTAATAGCAGCCTAAATACACGTACTGTGCAATTGTGTGATTGAGCAGAAGGCGAGTGCTGATTTCTGACATCTCCCACTGTTAATATTTAAAACAACTGGATTTAAGCGAGCCTATACACATATATATATAGATATGTCTGTCAGGTGGTGAATAGTAATGCCCTATGGCAGACTGATACATGTACATTTTGCTATTATAGCAACTATATGTGTCTTGAATTGTTCCACCTGACATTCATATTTAGGCTATTCCAATATATGGGGATATCATATATATATAACCTCGGTCCTACATTAGAGGGACTTGACTGAGGTGTCCCAAATTTGCCCTACACTACATCCAGCCAGATTTATTAGTGGGTACCACTTTTTTAACCAGTAAGTGGTTACCTTATATGCATCTATAGATGCATGAGCAATTTCACATTTTAGGATTTTAACTAATCAATAAAGTTTATGCATTTTAATTTCCTTATATCCACACTTTTCCACTTTCCCCTTTCCCCATCTCATATGACTACTTTGGTGGTGTACACCTGTGGATATAGATCTGATGAGAATAGACTATTCCTTTGGTCACAGTAGCTTAACAAGACTGTTTTAATGCCCCTTGGAAGAGTGGTGGAGATCATTGTGGATTTAAAAGACAATATCAATGCCCCTTAGAAGAGTGGTGGAGGTCGCAGTGGATTAAAAAGACAATATCAATGCCCCTTGGAAGATTGGTGGAGGTTACAGTGGAATAAACAGACAATATCAATGCCCCTTTGAAAAGTGTTGGAGGTTACAGTGGAATAAAAAGACAATAACAATGCCCTGTGTAAGAAACTTGGAGGTCACAGTAGCTTAACAAGACGGTTTTAATGCCCCTTGGAAGAGTCGTGGATGTCGCAGAGGAATAAAAGGACAATATCAATGCACTTGGAAGAGTGCAGAAGATTACAATGGAATAAAAAGACATTGTCAATGCCCCTTGGAAGAGCTGTGGAGCTCAGAGGGGTTTAACCAGACGGTATTAATGCCCCTTGGAAGAGACTTGGAGGTCGCAGTAGCTTAACAAGACGGTATTAATGCCCCTTGGAAGAGTGGTGGAGGTCGCAATGGAATCAAAAGACAATATCAATGCCCCGTGGAAGGGACGTGGAGGTCACAGTAGCATAACAAGACGGTTTTAATGCCCATTGGAAGAGTGGTGGAGTTCGCAGTGGATAATAAAGACAATATCAAAGCCCCTTGGAAGAGCTGTGGAGCTCAGAGCGGTTTGACCAGACGGTTTTAATGCCCCTTGGAAGAGACTTGGAGGTCACAGTAGCTTAACAAGACGGTATTAATGCCCCTTGGAAGAGTGGTGGAGGTCGCAATGGAATCAAAAGACACTATCAATGCCCCGTGGAAGGGACGTGGAGGTCACAGTAGCATAACAAGACGGTTTTAATGCCCATTGGAAGAGTGGTGGAGTTCGCAGTGGATAATAAAGACATTATCAAAGCCCCTTGGAAGAGTGGTGGAGGTCGCAGTGGAATAAAAAGACAATGTCAATTCCCCTTGGAAGAGATGTGGAGGTCGCAGTGGAATAAAAAGACAATATCAATGCCTCGTGGAAGAGACTTGGAGTTCACAGTAGCTAAACAAGATGGTTTTAATGCCCCTTGGAAGAGAGGTGGGGATCGCAGTGGAATAAAAAGACAATATCAATGCCTCTTGGAAGAGCTGTGGAGTACAGAGTGGTTTAACCAGACGGTTTAATGCCCCTTGGAAGAGACGTGGAGGTCACAGTAGCTTATTAAGACTGTTTTAATGCCCCTTGGAAGAGTGATGGAGGTCGCAGTGGATTAAAAAGACAATATCAATGCCCCTTAGAAGAGTGGTGGAGGTCGCAGTGGAATAAAAAGACAATATCAATTCGGCTTGGAAGAGATGTGGAGGTCGCAGTGGAATAAAAAGACAATATAAATGCCTCGTGGAAGAGACTTGGAGTTCACAGTAGCTTAACAAGATGGTTTTAATGCCCCTTGGAAGAGAGGTGGAGGTTGCAGTGGAATAAAAATACAATATCAATGCCCCTTAGAAGAGTGGTGGAGGTTACAGTGGAATAAAAAGACAATATCAATGCCCCTTGGAAGAGTGGTGGAGGTTACAGTGGAATAAAAAGACAATATCAATGCCCCTTGGAAGAGCTGTGGAGTTCACAGTGGTTTAACCAGAAGGTTTTAAGGCACCATGGAATAGACGTGGAGATCACAGTATCTAAACAAGACGGTTTTAATGCTTCTTGGAAGAGTGATGGAGGTCACAGTGGATTAAAAAGACAAAATCAATGCCCCTTGGAAGAATGGTGGAGGTTACTGTGGAATAAAAAGACAATATCAATACCTCTTGCAAGAGCTGTGGAGTTCAGAGTGGTTTAAATTGACGGTTTTAATGCCCCTTGGAAGACAGGTGGAGGTCACAGTAGCTTAACAAGACGGTTTTAATGCCCCTTGGAAGAGTGGTGGAGGTTACAGTCGAATAAAAAGACAATATCAATGCCTCTTGGAAGAGATGTGGAGGTCGCAGTGGAATAATAAGACAATATCAATGCCTCGTGGAAGAGACTTGGAGGCCACAGTAGCTTAACAAGATGGTTTTAATGCCCCTTGGAAGAGAGGTGGAGGTCGCAGTGGAATAAAAAGACAATATCAATGCCCCTTGGAAGAGTGGTGGAGGTCGCAGTGGATTAAAAAGACAATATCAATGCCCCTTGAAAGGGTGGTGAAGGTCGCAGTGGAATAAAAAGACAATATCAATGGCGCTTGGAAGAGAGGTGGAGGTCGCAGTAAAATAAAAAGACAATATCAATGCCCCTTGGAAGAGTGGTGGAGGTTACAGTGGAATAAAATGACAATATCAATGCCCCTTGGAAGAGCTGTGGAGTTCACAGTGCTTTAAACAGAAGGTTTTAAGGCACCGTGGAATATACGGGGAGGTCACAGTAGCTAAACAAGACTGTTTTAATGCTTCTTGGAAGAGAGATGGAGGTCGCAGTGGAATAAAAAGACAATATCAATGCCCCTTGGAAGAGTGGTGGAGGTCGCAGTGGATTAAAAAGACAATATCAATGCCCCTTGAAAGAGTGGTGAAGGTCGCAGTGGAATAAAAAGACAATATCAATGCCCATTGGAAGGGACGTGGAGGTCACAGTAGCTTCACAAGATGGTTTTAATGCCCCTTGGAAGAGAGTTGGAGGTCGCAGTTGATTAAAAAGACAATATCAATGCAACTTGGAAGAGAGGTGGAGGTCGCAGTGGAATAAAAAGACAATATCAATGACCCTTGGAAGAGTGGTGGAGGTCGCAGTGGAATAAAAGGACAATATTAATGCCGCTTGGAAGAGAGGTGGAGGTCGCAGTAAAATAAAAAGACAATATCAATGCCCCTTGGAAGAGTGGTGGAGGTTACAGTGGAATAAAATGACAATATCAATGCCCCTTGGAAGAGCTGTGGAGTTCACAGTGGTTTAAACAGAAGGTTTTAAGGCACCGTGGAATATACGGGGAGGTCACAGTAGCTAAACAAGACTGTTTTAATGCTTCTTGGAAGAGAGATGGAGGTCGCAGTGGATTAAAAAGACAAAATCAATGCCCCTTGGGAGAGTGTTGGAGGTTACAGTGGAATAAAAAGACAATATCAATGCCTCTTGCAAGAGCTGTGGAGTTCAGAGTGGTTTAAATTGACGGGTTTAATGCCCCTTGGAAGAGACGTGGAGGTCAGAGAAGCTTAACAAGACGGTTTTAATGCCCCTTGGAAGAGTGGTGGAGGTCGCAGTGGATTAAAAAGACATTATCGATGCCCCTTGGAAGAGTGGTGGAGGTCGCATTGGAATAAAAAGAAAATATCAATGCCCCTTAGAAGAGTGTTGGAGGTTACAGTGGGAAAAAAAGACAATATCAATGTTCCTTGGAAGAGGGGTGAAGGTCGCAGTGGAATAAAAAGACCATATCAATGTCCCTTGGAAGAGTGGTGGAGGTCACAGTAGCATAACAAGACGGTTTTAATGCCCATTGGAAGAGTGGTGGAGTTCGCAGTGGATAATAAAGACAATATCAAAGCCCATTGGAAGAGCTGTGGAGATCAGAGCGGTTTAACCAGACGGTTTTAATGCCCCTTGGAAGAGACTTGGAGGTCACAGTAGCTTAACAAGACGGTATTAATGCCCCTTGGAAGAGTGGTGGAGGTCGCAATGGAATCAAAAGACAATATCAATGCCCCGTGGAAGGGACGTGGAGGTCACAGTAGCATACCAAGACGGTTTTAATGCCCATTGGAAGAGTGGTGGAGTTCGCAGTGGATAATAAAGACAATATCAAAGCCCCTTGGAAGAGTGGTGGAGGTCGCAGTGGAATAAAAATACAATATCAATTCCCCTTGGAAGAGATGTGGAGGTCACAGTGGAATAAAAAGACAATATCAATGCCTCGTGGAAGAGACTTGGAGTTCACAGTAGCTTAACAAGATGGTTTTAGTGCCCCTTGGAAGAGAGGTGAGGATCGCAGTGGAATAAAAAGACAATATCAATGCCCATTGGAAGAGCTGTGGAGTACAGAGTGGTTTAACCAGACGGTTTAATGCCCCTTGGAAGAGACGTGGAGGTCACAGTAGCTTATCAAGACTGTTTTAATGCCCCTTGGAAGAGTGGTGGAAGTCGCAGTGGATTAAAAAGACAATATCAATGCCCCTTAGAAGAGTGGTGGAGGTCGCAGTGGAATAAAAAGACAATATAAATGCCTCGTGGAAGAGACTTGGAGTTCACAGTAGCTTAACAAGATGGTTTTAATGCCCCTTGGAAGAGAGGTGGAGGTTGCAGTGGAATAAAAAGACAATATCAATGCCCCTTAGAAGAGTGGTGGAGGTTACAGTGGAATAAAAAGACAATATCAATGACCCTTGGAAGAGTGGTGGAGGTCGCAGTGGAATAAAAAGACAATATTAATGTCCCTTGGAGAAGTGGTGGAGGTCGCAGTAAAATAAAAAGACAATATCAATGCCCCTTGGAAGAGTGGTGGAGGTTACAGTGGAATAAAAAGACAATATCAATGCCCCTTGGAAGAGCTGTGGAGTTCACAGTGGTTTAACCAGAAGGTTTTAAGGCACCATGGAATAGACGTGGAGGTCACAGTATCTAAACAAGACGGTTTTAATGCTTCTTGGAAGAGTGATGGAGGTCACAGTGGATTAAAAAGACAAAATCAATGCCCCTTGGAAGAATGGTGGAGGTTACTGTGGAATAAAAAGACAATATCATTACCTCTTGCAAGAGCTGTGGAGTTCAGAGTGGTTTAAATTGACGGTTTTAATGCCCCTTGGAAGACAGGTGGAGGTCACAGTAGCTTAACAAGACGGTTTTAATGCCCCTTGGAAGAGTGGTGGAGGTTACAGTCGAATAAAAAGACAATATCAATGCCTCTTGGAAGAGTTGTGGAGGTCGCAGTGGAATAATAAGACAATATCAATGCCTCGTGGAAGAGACTTGGAGGTCACAGTAGCTTAACAAGATGGTTTTAATGCCCCTTGGAAGAGAGGTGGAGGTCGCAGTGGAATAAAAAGACAATATCAATGCCACTTGGAAGAGTGGTGGAGGTCGCAGTGGATTAAAAAGACAATATCAATGCCCCTTGAAAGAGTGGTGAAGGTCGCAGTGGAATAAAAAGACAATATCAATGCCCATTGGAAGGGACGTGGAGGTCACAGTAGCTTCACAAGACGGTTTTAATGCCCCTTGGAAGAGAGTTGGAGGTCGCAGTTGATTAAAAAGACAATATGAATGTCCCTTAGAAGAGAGGTGGAGGTCGCAGTGGAATAAAAAGACAATATCAATGCCGCTTGGAAGAGTGATGGATGTTGCTTTTGAATAAAAAGACAATATCATTGCCTCTTGTAAGAGCTGTGGAGTTCAGAGTGTTTAACCAGACAGTTTTAATGCCCCTTGGAAGAGACAAGGAGGTCACAGTAGCTTAACAAGACTGTTTTAATGCCCCTTGGAAGAGTGGTGGAGATCATTGTGGATTTAAAAGACAATATCAATGCCCCTTAGAAGAGTGGTGGAGGTCGCAGTGGAGTAAAAAGACAATATCAATGCCCCTTGGAAGATTGGTGGAGGTTACAGTGGAATAAACAGACAATATCAATGCCCCTTTGAAAAGTGGTGGAGGTTACAGTGGAATAAAAAGACAATAACAATGCCCTGTGTAAGAAACTTGGAGGTCACAGTAGCTTAACAAGACGGTTTTAATGCCCCTTGGAGGAGTCGTGGATGTCGCAGAGGAATAAAAGGACAATATCAATGCACTTGGAAGAGTGCAGAAGATTACAATGGAATAAAAAGACATTGTCAATGCCCCTTGGAAGAGCTGTGGAGCTCAGAGGGGTTTAACCAGACGGTTTTAATGCCCCTTTGAAGAGACTTGGAGGTCGCAGTAGCTTAACAAGACGGTATTAATGCCCCTTGGAAGAGTGGTGGAGGTCGCAATGGAATCAAAAGACAATATCAATGCCCCGTGGAAGGGAAGTGGAGGTCACAGTAGCATAACAAGACGGTTTAAATGCCCATTGGAAGAGTGGTGGAGTTCGCAGTGGATAATAAAGACAATATCAAAGCCCCTTGGAAGAGCTGTGGAGCTCAGAGCGGTTTAACCAGACGGTTTTAATGCCCCTTGGAAGAGACTTGGAGGTCACAGTAGCTTAACAAGACGGTATTAATGCCCCTTGGAAGAGTGGTGGAGGTCGCAATGGAATCAAAAGACAATATCAATGCCCCGTGGAAGGGACGTGGAGGTCACAGTAGCATAACAAGACGGTTTTAATGCCCATTGGAAGAGTGGTGGAGTTCGCAGTGGATAATAAAGACAATATCAAAGCCCCTTGGAAGAGTGGTGAAGGTCGCAGTGGAATAAAAAGACAATATCAATTCCCCTTGGAAGAGATGTGGAGGTCGCAGTGGAATAAAAAGACAATATCAATGCCTCGTGGAAGAGACTTGGAGTTCACAGTAGCTTAACAAGATGGTTTTACTGCCCCTTGGAAGAGAGGTGGGGATCGCAGTGGAATAAAAAGACAATATCAATGCCTCTTGGAAGAGCTGTGGAGTACAGAGTGGTTTAACCAGACGGTTTAATGCCCCTTGGAAGAGACGTGGAGGTCACAGTAGCTTATTAAGACTGTTTTAATGCCCCTTGGAAGAGTGGTGGAGGTCGCAGTGGATTAAAAAGACAATATCAATGCCCCTTAGAAGAGTGGTGGAGGTCGCAGTGGAATAAAAAGACAATATCAATTCGGCTTGGAAGAGATGTGAAGGTCGCAGTGGAATAAAAAGACAATATAAATGCCTCGTGGAAGAGACTTGGAGTTCACAGTAGCTTAACAAGATGGTTTTAATGCCCCTTGGAAGAGAGTTGAAGGTTGCAGTGGAATAAAAAGACAATATCAATGCCCCTTAGAAGAGTGGTGGAGGTTACAGTGGAATAAAAAGACAATATCAATGACCCTTGGAAGAGTGGTGGAGGTCTCAGTGGAATAAAAAGACAATATTAATGTAACTTGGAAGAGTGGTGGAGGTCGCAGTAAAATAAAAAGACAATATCAATGCCCCTTGGAAGAGTGGTGGAGGTTACAGTGGAATAAAAAGACAATATCAATGCCCCTTGGAAGAGCTGTGGAGTTCACAGTGGTTTAACCAGAAGGTTTTAAGGCACCATGGAATAGACGTGGAGGTCACAGTATCTAAACAAGACGGTTTTAATGCTTCTTGGAAGAGTGATGGAGGTCACAGTGGATTAAAAAGACAAAATCAATGCCCCTTGGAAGAATGGTGGAGGTTACTGTGGAATAAAAAGACAATATCAATGCCTCTTGCAAGAGCTGTGGAGTTCAGAGTGGTTTAAATTGACGGGTTTAATGCCCCTTGGAAGAGACGTGGAGGTCACAGCAGCTTAACAAGACGGTTTTAATGCCCCTTGGAAGAGTGGTGGAGGTCGCAGTGAATTAAAAAGACATTATCGATGCCCCTTGGAAGAGTGGTGGAGATCGCATTGGAATAAAAAGAAAATATCAATGCCCCTTAGAAGAGTGTTGGAGGTTACAGTGGGAAAAAAAGACAATATCAATGTTCCTTGGAAGAGGGGTGAAGGTCGCAGTGGAATAAAAAGACCATATCAATGTCCCTTGGAAGAGTGGTGGAGGTCGCAGTGGAATAAAAAGACAATATCAATGCGCCGTGGAAGGGACGATGAGGTCACAGTAGCATAAAAAGACGGTTTTAATGCCCATTGGAAGAGTGGTGGAGTTCGCAATGGATAATAAAGACAATATCAAAGCCCCTTGGAAGAGCTGTGGAGCTCAGAGCGGTTTAACCAGACGGTTTTAATGCCCCTTGGAAGAGACTTGGAGGTCACAGTAGCTTAACAAGACGGTATTAATGCCCCTTGGAAGAGTGGTGGAGGTCGCAATGGAATCAAAAGACAATATCAATGCCCCGTGGAAGGGACGTGGAGGTCACAGTAGCATAACAAGACGGTTTTAATGCCCATTGGAAGAGTGGTGGAGTTCACAGTGGAAAATAAAGACAATATCAAAGCCCCTTGGAAGAGTGGTGGAGGTCGCAGTGGAATAAAAAGACAATATCAATTCCCCTTGGAAGAGATGTGGAGGTCGCAGTGGAATAAAAAGACAATATCAATGCCTCGTGGAAGAGACTTGGAGTTCACAGTAGCTTAACAAGATGGTTTTAATGCCCCTTGGAAGAGAGGTGAGGATTGCAGTGGAATAAAAAGACAATATCAATGCCTCTTGGAAGAGCTGTGGAGTACAGAGTGGTTTAACCAGACGGTTTAATGCCCCTTGGAAGAGACGTGGAGGTCACAGTAGCTTATCAAGACTGTTTTAATGCCCCTTGGTAGAGTGGTGGAGGTCGCAGTGGATTAAAAAGACAATATCAATGCCCCTTAGAAGAGTGGTGGAGGTCGCAGTGGAATAAAAAGACAATATCAATTCGGCTTGGAAGAGATGTGGAGGTCGCAGTGGAATAAAAAGACAATATCAATGCCCCTTGGAAGGGACGGGGAGGTCACAGTAGCTTCACAAGACGGTTTTAATGCCCCTTGGAAGAGTCGTGGATGTCGCAGAGGAATAAAAACACAATATCAATGCACTTGGAAGAGTGCAGAAGGTTACAATGGAATAAAAAGACATTGTCAATGCCCCTTGGAAGAGCTGTGGAGCTCAGAGCGGTTTAACCAGACGGTTTTAATGCCCCTTGGAAGAGACTTGGAGGTCACAGTAGCTTAACAAGACGGTTTTAATGCCCCTTGGAAGAGTGGTGGAGGTCGCAATGGAATAAAAAAACAATTTCAATGCCCCGTGGAAGGGACGTGGAGGTCACAGTAGCATAACAAGATGGTTTTAATGCCCATTGGAAGAGTGGTGGAGTTAGCAGTGGATAAAAAAGACAAGATCAAAGCCCCTTGGAAGAGTGGTGGAGGTCGCAGTGGAAAACAGAGACAATATCAATGCCCTTTGGAAGAGTGGTGGAGGTTACAGTTGAATAAAAAGACAATATCAAGGCCTCTTGGAAGAGCTGTGGAGTACAGAGTGGTTTAACCAGATGGTTTAATGCCCCTTGGAAGAGGCGTGGAGGTCACAGTAGCTTATCAAGACTGTTTTAATGCCCCTTGGAAGAGTGTGGAGGTCGCAGTGGAGTAAAAAGACAATATCAATGCCCCTTAGAAGAGTGGTGGAGGTCGCAGTGGAATAAAAAGACAATATCAATTCCCCTTGGAAGAGATGTGGAGGTCGCAGTGGAATAAAAAGACAATATCAATGCCTCGTGGAAGAGACTTGGAGTTCACAGTAGCTTAACAAGATGGTTTTAATGCCCCTTCGAAGAGAGGTGGAGGTCGCAGGGGAATAAAAAGACAATATCAATGCCCCTTGGAAGAGTGGTGGAGGTTACAGTGGAATAAAAAGACAATATCAATGCCCCTTGGAAGAGCTGTGGAGTTCACAGTGGTTTAACCAGAAGGTTTTAAGGCACCGTAGAATAGACGTGGAGGTCACAGTAGCTAAACAAGACGGTTTTAATGCTTCTTGGAAGAGTGATGGAGGTCACAGTGGATTAAAAAGACAAAATCAATGCCCCTTGGAAGAATGGTGGAGGTTACAGTGGAATAAAAAGACAATATCAATGCCTCTTGCAAGAGCTGTGGAGTTCAGAGTGGTTTAAATTGACAGTTTTAATGCCCCTTGGAAGACAGGTGGAGGAAACAGTAGCTTAACAAGACGGTTTTAATGCCCCTTGGAAGAGTGGTGGAGGTTACAGTGGAATAAAAAGACAATATCAAAGCCTCTTGGAAGAGCTGTGGAGTTCAGAGTCTTTTAACCAGACGGTTTTATTGCCCCTTGGAAGAGACGTGGAGGTCACAGTAGCTTATAAAAACTGTTTTAATGCCCCTTGGAAGAGTTGTGGAGGTCGCAGTGGATTAAAAAGACAATATCAATGCCCCTTAGAAGAGTGGTGGAGGTCGCAGTGGAATAAAAAGACAATATCAATTCCCCTTGGAAGAGATGTGGAGGTCGCAGTGGAATAAAAAGACAATATCAATGCCTCGTGGAAGAGACTTGGAGTTCACAGTAGCTTAACAAGATGGTTTTAATGCCCCTTGCAAGAGTAGTGGAGGTTACAGTGGAAAAAAAAGACAACATCAATGCCTCTTGCAAGAGCTGTGGAGTTCAGAGTGGTTTAAATTGACGGGTTTAATGCCCCTTGGAAGAGACGTGGAGGTCACAGTATCTTAACAAGATGGTTTTAATGCCCCTTGGAAGAGAGGTGGAGGTCGCAGTGGAATAAAAAGACAATATCAATGTCCCTTGGAAGAGTGGTGGAGGTCGCAGTAAAATAAAAAGACAATATCAATGCCCCTTGGAAGAGTGGTGGAGGTTACAGTGGAATAAAACGACAATATCAATGCCCCTTGGAAGAGCTGTGGAGTTCACAGTGGTTTAACCAGAAGGTTTTAAGGCAACGTGGAAGAGACATGGAGGTCACAGTAGCTAAACAGGACGGTTTTAATGCTACTTGGAAGAGAGATGGAGGTCGCAGTGGATTAAAAAGACAAAATCAATGCCCCTTGGAAGAGTGGTGGAGGTTACAGTGGAATAAAAAGACAATATCAATGCCTCTTGCAAGAGCTGTGGAGTTCAGAGTGGTTTAAATTGACGGGTTTAATGCCCCTTGGAAGAGACGTGGAGGTCACAGTAGCTTAACAAGACGGTTTTAATGCCCCTTGGAAGAGTGGTGGAGGTCGCAGTGGATTAAAAAGACATTATCGATGCCCCTTGGAAGAGTGGTGGAGGTCGCAGTGGAATGGAAAGAAAATATCAATGTCCCTTAGAAGAGTGGTGGAGGATACAGTGGAAAAAAAAGACAATATCAATGTCCCTTGGAAGAGTGGTGGAGGTCGCAGTGGATTAAAAAGACAATATCAGTGCCCCTTGGAAGAGTGGTGGAGGTCGCAGTGGAATAAAAAGACAATATCAATGCCCCGTGGAAGGGACGTGGAGGTCACAGTAGCTTAACAAGACGGTTTTAATGCCCATTGGAAGAGTTGTGGAGGTCGCAGTGGATTAAAAAGACTATCAAATCCCCTTGGAAGAGCGGTGGAGGTCGCAGTGGAAAAAAAAGACAATATCAATGCCCCTTGGAAGAGTGGTGGAGGTTACAGTTGAATAAAAAGACAATATCAATGCCTCTTGGAAGAGCTGTGGAGTTCAGAGTTGTTTAACCATGCGGTTTTAATGCCCCTTGGAAGAGACGTGGAGGTCAAAGTAGCTTATCAAGACTCTTTAAAAGCCCCTTGGAGGAGTGGTAGAGGTCGCAGTGGATTAAAAAGACAATATCAATGCCCCTTGGAAGAGTGGTGGAGGTTACAGTGGAATAAAAAGACAATATCAATGCCCCTTGGAAGAGTGGTGGTGGTTACAGCAGAATAAAAAGACAATATCAATGTCCCTTGGAAGAGTGGTGGAGGTTACAGTGGAATAAAAAGACAATATCAACGCCCCTTGGAAGAGTGGTGGAGGTTCCAATTAAATAAAAAGACAATATCAATGCCCCTTGGAAGAGACGTGGAGGTCACAGTGGAATAAAAAGACAATATTAATGCCCCTTGGAAGAGTGGTGGAGGACACAGTAAAATAAAAAGATAATATCAATGCCCCTTGGAAGAGTGGTGGAGTTTAGAGTGGAATAAAAAGACAATATCAATGCCCCTTGGAAGAGCTGTGGAGTTCACAGTGGTTTAACCAGAAAGTTTTAATGCACCGTGGAATAGACGTGGAGGTCACAGTAGCTTAACAAGACTGTTTCAATGCATCTTGGAAGAGTGATGGAGGTTGCAGTGGATTAAAAAGACAATATCAATGCCCCTTGGAAGAGTGGTGGAGGTTAGAGTGGAATAAAAAGACAATATCAATGCCCTGTGTAAGAAACTTGGAGGTCACAGTAGCTTAACAAGACGGTTTTAATGCCCTTTAGAAGAGTGATGGAGGTCGCAGTGGATTAAAAAGACAATATCAATGCAGTTTGGAAGAGTGGTGGAGGTCGCAGTGGAATAAAAATACAATATCAATGCCCCTTGGAAGAGTGGTGGAGGTTACAGTGGAATTTATAGACAATATCAAAGCCCTGTGGAAGAGATGTGGAGGTCACTGTAGCTTAACAAGACAGTTTTAATGCCCCTTGACAGAATGGTGGAGGTCGCAGTGGAATAAAAAGACAATGTCAATGCCCCTTGGAAGAGTGGTGGAGGTTAGAGTGGAATAAAAAGACAATATCAATGCCTCTTGGAAGAGCTGTGGAGTTCAGCGTGGTTTAACCAGACGGTTTTAATGCCCATTGGAAGAGACGTGGAGGGCATAGTAGCTTAAAAAGACGTTTTTAATGCCCCTTGGAAAAGTGGTGGAGGTCGCAGTGGAATAAAAAGACAATACCAATGCCCCTTGGAAGAGTGGTGGAGGTGGCAGTGGAATAAAAAGACAATATCAATGCCCCTTGGAAGAATGATGGAGGTCGCAGTGGAATACAAAGACAATGTCAATGCCCCTTGGAAGAGTGGTGGAGGTTAGAGTGGAATAAAAAGACAATACCAATGCCCCTTGGAAGAGCTGTGGAGTTCAGAGTGGTTTAACCAGATGGTTTTATTGCCCCTTGGAAGAGACGTGGAGGTCACAGTAGAATAAAAAGATGGTTTTAATGCCCCTTGGAAAAGTGGTGGAAGTCACAGTGGATTAAAAAGACAATATCAGTGCCCCTTGGAAGAGTGGTGGAGGTTAGAGTGGAATAAAAAGACAATATCAATGCCCTGTGTAAGAAACTTGGAGGTCACAGTAGCTTAACAAGACGGTTTTAATGCCCTTTAGAAGAGTGATGGAGGTCGCAGTGGATTAAAAGGACAATATCAATGCAGTTTGGAAGAGTGGTGGAGGTCGCAGTGGAATAAAAATACAATATCAATGCCCCTTGGAAGAGTGGTGGAGGTTACAGTGGAATTTAAAGACAATATCAAAGCCCTGTGGAAGAGATGTGGAGGTCACTGTAGCTTAACAAGACAGTTTTAATGCCCCTTGACAGAATGGTGGAGGTCGCAGTGGAATAAAAAGACAATGTCAATGCCCCTTGGAAGAGTGGTGGAGGTTAGAGTGGAATAAAAAGACAATATCAATGCCTCTTGGAAGAGCTGTGGAGTTCAGAGTGGTTTAACCAGACGGTTTTAATGCCCATTGGAAGAGACTTGGAGGATATAGTAGCTTAAAAAGATGTTTTTAATGGCACTTGGAAAAGTGGTGGAGGTCGCAGTGGAATAAAAAGACAATACCAATGCCCCTTGGAAGAGTGGTGGAGGTGGCAGTGGAATAAAAAGACAATATCAATGCCCCTTGGAAGAATGATGGAGGTCGCAGTGGAATAAAAAGACAATGTCAATGCCCCTTGGAAGAGTGGTGGAGGTTAGAGTGGAATAAAAAGACAATACCAATGCCCCTTGGAAGAGCTGTGGAGTTCAGAGTGGTTTAACCAGATGGTTTTATTGCCCCTTGGAAGAGACGTGGAGGTCACAGTAGATTAAAAAGATGGTTTTAATGCCCCTTGGAAAAGTGGTGGAGGTCACAGTGGATTAAAAAGACAATATCAGTGCCCCGTGGAAGACACGTGGAGGTCACAGTAGCTTAACAAGACAGTTTTAATGCTCCTTGGAAGAGTGGTGGAGGTCTCAGTGGAATAAAAAGACAATATCAATGTCCCTTGGAAGAGGAGTGGAGATCAGAGTGTTATAACCAGACGGTTTTAACGCTCCTTGGAAGAGACGTGGAGGTCACAGTAACTTAACAAGATGGTTTTAAGTCCCCTTGGAAGAGTGGTGGAGGTCGCAGTGGAATAAAAAAAAAAATATCAATGCCCCTTGGAAGATTGGTGGAAGTTACAGTAAAATAAAAAGACAATCTCAATGCCCCGTGGAAGAGATGTGAAGGTCACTGTAGCTTAACAATATGGTTTTAATGCCCCTTGCAAGAGTGGTAGAGGTCGCAGTGGAATAAAAAGACAATGTCAATGCCCCTTGGAAGAGTGGTGGAGGTTAGAGTGGAATAAAAAGACAATACAAATGCCCCTTGGAAGAGCTGTGGAGTTCAGAGTGGTTTAACCATATGGTTTTAATGCCCCTTGGAAGAGAAGTCGATGTCACAGTAGCATAACAAGACGGTTTTAATACCCCTTGGAAGAGTGGTAGAGAACGCAGTGGATTAAAAAGACAATATCAATGCCCCTTGGAAGACTGGTGGAGGTCGCAGTGGATTAAAAAGACAATATCAATGCCCCTTGGAAGTGTGGTAGAGGTCGCAGTGGAATAAAAAGACAATATCAATGCCCCGTGGAAGGGACGTGGAGGTCACAGTAGCTTCACAAGACGGTTTAATGTCCCTTGGAAGAGAGGTGGAGGTCGCAGTTGATTGAAAAAACAATATCAATGCCCCTTGGAAGAGTGGTTGAGGTCGCAGTGGAATAAAAAGACAATATCAATGCCGCTTGGAAGATTGGTGGAGGTTACAGTGGAAAAAAAGACAATAACAATGCCCCTTGGAAGAGTGGTGGAGGTTACAGTGGAATAAAAAGACAATATCAATGCCCTGTGTAAGTAACTTGGAGGTCACAGTAGCTTAACTAGACGGTTTTAATGCCCCTTGGAAGAGTCGGGGACATCGCAGAGGAATAAAAAGACAATATAAATGCACTTGGAAGAGTGCAGAAGGTTACAATGGAATAAAAAGACATTGTCAATGCCCCTTGGAAGAGCTGTGGAGCTCAGAGAGGTTTAACCAGACGGTTTTAATGCCCCTTGGAAGAGACTTGGAGGTCACAGTAGCTTAACAAGACGGTTTTAATGCCCCTTGGAAGAGTGGTGGAGGTCGCAATGGAATAAAAAGACAATATCAATGCTCCGTGGAAGGGACATGGAGGTCACAGTAGCATAACAAGATGGTTTTAATGCCCATTGGAACAGTGGTGGAGGTCGCAGTGGATAAAAAAGACAATATCAAATCCCCTTTGAAGAGTGGTGGAGGTCGCAGTGGAAAACAGAGACAATATCAATGCCCCTTGGAAGAGTACTGGAGGTTACAGTCGAATAAAAAGACAATATCAATGCCTCTTGGAAGAGCTGTGGAGTGGTTTAACCAGACGGTTTAATGCCCCTTGGAAGAGACGTGGAGGTCACAGTAGCTTATCAAGACTGTATTAATGCCCCTTGGAAGAGTGGTGGAGGTCGCAGTGGATTTAAAAGACAATATCAATGCCCCTTAGAAGAGTGGTGGAGGTCGCAGTGGAATAAAAAGACAATATCAAATCCCCTTGGAAGAGATGTGGAGGTCGCAGTGGAATAAAAAGACAATATCAATGCCTCGTGGAAGAGACTTGGAGGTCACAGTAGCTTAACAAGATGGTTTTAATGCCCCGTGGAAGAGAGGTGGAGGTCACAGTGGAATAAAAAGACAATATCAATGCCCCTTGGAAGAGTGGTGGAGGTTACAGTGGAATAAAAAGACAATAACAATGACCCTTGGAAGAGTGATGGAGGTCACAGTGGAATAAAAAGACAATATTAGTGCCCCTTGGAAGAGTGGTGAATGTCACAGTGGAATAAAAAAACAATATCAATGCTCCTTGGAAGAGCTGTGGAGTTCACAGTGGTTTAACCAGAAGGTTTTAAGGCACCGTGGAATAGACGTGGAGGTCACAGTAGCTAAACAAGGTGGTTTTAATGCCCATTGGAAGAGACTTGGAAGTCACAGTAACTTAACAAGACGGTTTTAATGCCCCTTGGAAGAGTAGTGGAGGTCACAGTGGAATAAAAATACAATATTAATGCCCCTTGAAAGAGTGGTGGAAGTTACAGTAAAATAAAAAGACAATATCAATGCCCCTTGGAAGAGCTGTGGATTACAGAGTGGTTTAACCAAACGGTTTTAGTGTCCCCTTGGAAGAGACCTGGAGGTCACAGTAGCTTAACAAGACTGTTTTAATGCCCCTTGGAAGAGTGGTGGAGGTCACAGTGGAATAAAAATACAATATCAATGCCCCTTGGAAGAGTGGTGGAGGTTACAGTGGAATTTAAAGACAATATCAAAGCCCTGTGGAAGAGATGTGGAGGTCACTGTAGCTTAACAAGACAGTTTTAATGCCCCTTGACAGAATGGTGGAGGTCGCAGTGGAATAAAAAGACAACGTCAATGCCCCTTGGAAGAGTGGTGGAGGTTAGAGTGGAATAAAAAGACAATATCAATAGCTCTTGGAAGAGCTGTGGAGTTCAGAGTGGTTTAACCAGACGGTTTTAATGCCCATTGGAAGAGACGTGGAGGATGTAGTAGCTTAAAAAGACGTTTTTAATGCCCCTTGGAAAAGTGGTGGAGGTCGCAGTGGAATAAAAAGACAATACCAATGCCCCTTGGAAGAGTGGTGGAGGTGGCAGTGGAATAAAAAGACAATATCAATGCCCCTTGGAAGAATGATGGAGGTCACAGTGGAATAAAAAGACAATGTCAATGCCCCTTGGAAGAGCTGTGGAGTTCAGAGTGGTTTAACCAGATGGTTTTATTGCCCCTTGGAAGAGACGTGGAGGTCACAGTAGATTAAAAAGATGGTTTTAATGCCCCTTGGAAAAGTGGTGGAGGTCACAGTGAATTAAAAAGACAATATCAGTGCACCGTGGAAGACACGTGGAGGTCACAGTAGCTTAACAAGACAGTTTTAATGCTCCTTGGAAGAGTGGTGGAGGTCTCAGTGGAATAAAAAGACAATATCAATGTCCCTTGGTAGAGTGGTGGAGGTCGAAGTGAAATAAAAAGACAATATCAATGTCCCTTGGAAGAGTGGTGGAGGTCGCAGTGGAATAAAAAGACAATATCAATGCCCCGTGGAAGGGACGTGGAGGTCACAGTAGCTTAACAAGACGGTTTTAATGCCCATTGGTAGAGTTGTGGAGGTCGCAGTGGATTAAAAAGACTATCAAATCCCCTTGGAAGAGCGGTGGATGTCGCAGTGGAAAAAAAAGACAATATCAATGCCCCTTGGAAGAGTGGTGGAGGTTACAGTTGAATAAAAAGACAATATCAGTGCCTCTTGGAAAAGCTGTGGAGTTCAGAGTTGTTTAACCATGCGGTTTTAATGCCCCTTGGAAGAGACGTCGAGGTCACAGAAGCTTATCAAGACTCTTTTAAAGCCCCTTGGAGGAGTGGTAGAGGTCGCAGTGGATTAAAAAGACAATATCAATGCCCCTTGGAAGAGTGGTGGAGGTTACAGTGGAATAAAAAGACAATATCAATGCCCCTTGGAAGAGTGGTGGTGGTTACAGTGGAATAAAAAGACAATATCAATGTCCCTTGGAAGAATGGTGGAGATTACAGTGGAATAAAAAGACAATATCATTGCCCCTTGGAAGAGTGGTGGAGGTTCCAGTTAAATTAAAAGACAATATCAATGCCCCTTGGAAGAGACGTGGAGGTCACAGTGGAATAAAAAGACAATATTAATGCCCCTTGGAAGAGTAGTGGAATACGCAGTAAAATAAAAAGATAATATCAATGCCCCTTGGAAGAGTGGTGGAGGTTACAGTGGAATAAAAAGACTCTATCAATGCCCCTTGGAATAGCTGTGGAGTTCACAGTGGTTTAACCAGAAAGTTTTAATACACCGTGGAATAGACGTTGAGGTCACAGTAGCTTAACAAGACGGTTTCAATGCTTCTTGGAAGAGAGATGGAGGTTGCAGTGGATTAAAAAGACAATATCAATGCCCTTTGGAAGAGTGGTGGAGGATACAGTGCAATTAAAAGACAATATCAATGCCCTGTGGAACAGACATGGATGTTACAGTAGCTAAACAAGATGTTTTTAATGCACCTTGGGAGAGTGGTGGAAGTAATAGTGGAATAAAAAGACAATATCAATGCCCCTTGAAAGAGTGCTGTAGGTTACAGTGGAATAAAGAGACAATATCAATGCCTCTTGCAAGAGCTGTGTAGTTCAGAGTGGTTTAAATTGACGGTTTTAATGCACCTTGGAAGAGACGTGGAGGTCACAGTAGCTTATCAATATGGTTTTAATGCCCCTTGGAGAAGTGGTGGAGGTCACAGTGGATTAAAAAGGCAATATCAATGCCCCGTGGAAGACACATGGAGGTCACAGTAGTTTAACAAGACAGTTTTAATGCCCCTTGGAAGTGTGGTAGAGGTCGCAGTGGAATAAAAAGACAATATCAATGCCCCTTGAAAGAGTGGTGGAGATTACAGTGAAATAAAAAGACAATATCAATGCCTCTTGAAAGAGCTATGGAGCTCAGAGTTGTTTAACCAGATGGTTTTAATGTCCCTTGGAAGAGTGGTGGAGGTCGCAGTGCATTAAAAAGACAATATCTATGCCCATTGGAAGAGCAGTGGAGTTCAGAGGAGTTAAACCAGACGGTTTTAATGCCCATTGGAAGTGACGTGGAGGTCACAGTAGCTTATCAAGAGTGTTTTAATGTCCCTTGGAAGAGTGGTGGAGTTCGCAGTCGATTAAAAAGACAATATCAATGCCCCTTAGAAGTGTGGTGGAGGTCACAGTGGAATAAAAAGACAATATCAATTAACCTTGGAAGAGATGTGGAGGTCGCAGTGGAATAAAAAGACAATATCAATGCCTCGTGTAAGAGACTTGGAGGCCACAGTAGCTTAACAAGATGGTTTTAATGCCCCTTGGAAGAGAGGTGGAGGTCGCAGTGGAATAAAAAGACAATATCAATGCCCCTTGGAAGAGTGGTGGAGGTTACAGTGGAATAAAAAGACAATATCAATGACCCTTGGAAGAGTGGTGGAGGTCGCAGTGGAATAAAAAGACAATATTAATGCCCCTTGGAAGAGTGGTGGAGGTCGCAGTAAAATAAAAAGACAATATCAATGCCCCTTGGAAGAGTGGTGGAGGTTACAGTGGAATAAAAACACAACATCAAGCCCCATGGAAGTGCTGTGGAGTTCACAGTGGTTTAACCAGAAGGTTTTTAGGCACCGAGGAATAGACGTGGAGGTCACAGTAGCTAAACAAGTCGGTTTTAATGCTTCTTGAAAGAATGATGGAGGTCACAGTGGATTAAAAAGACAAAATCAATGCAACTTGGAAGAGTGGTGGAGGTTACAGTGGAATAAAAAGACAATAACAATGCCTCTTGCAAGAGCTGTGGAGTTCAGAGTGTTTTAAATTGACGGTTTTAATGCCCCTTGGAAGAGACGTGGAGGTCACAGTAGCTTAACAAGACGGTTTTAATGCCCCTTGGAAGAGGGGTGGAGGTTACAGTTGAATAAAACGACAATATCAATGCCTCTTGGAAGAGCTGTGGAGTTCAGAGTGGTTTAACCACATATTTTAATGCCCCTTGGAAGAGACTTGGAGGTCAAAGTAGCTTATCAAGACTGTTTTTATGCCCTTTGGAAGAGTGGTGTAGGTAGCAGTGGATTAAAAAGACAATATCAATGCCCCTTAGAAGAGTGGTGGGGGTCGCAGTGGTATGAAAAGACAATATCAATTCCCCTTGGTAATGAGATGGAGGTCGCAGTGGAATAAAAAGACAATATCAATGCCTCGTGGAAGAGACTTGGAGGTCACAGTAGCTTAACAAGATGGTTTTAATGCCCCTTGGAAGAGAGGTGGAGGTCGCAGTGGAATAAAAACACAATATCAATGCCCCTTGGAAGAGTGGTGGAGGTTACAGTGGAATAAAAAGACAATATCAATGACCCTTTTAAGAGTGGTGGAGGTCGCAGTGGAATAAAAAGACAATATTAATGCCCCTTGGAAAAGTGGTGGAGGTCGCAGTAAAATAAAAAGACAATATCAATGCCCCTTGGAAGAGTGGTGGAGGTTACAGGGAAATAAAAAGACAATATCAATGCCCCTTGTAAGAGCTGTGGAGTTCACAGTGGTTTAACCAGAAGGTTTTAAGGCACCGTGGAATAGACGTGGAGGTCACAATAGCTAAACAAGACGGTTTAAATGTTTCTTGGAAGAGTGATGGAGGTCGCAATGGATTAAAAAGATAAAATCAATGCCCCTTGGAAGAGTGGTGGAGGTTACAGTGGAATAAAAAGACAATATCAATGCCTCTTGCAAGAGCTGTGGAGTTCAGAGTGGTTTAAAATGACGGTTTTAATGCCCCTTGGAAAAGACGTGGAGGTCACAGTAGCTTATCAAAACAGTTTTAATGCCCCTTGGAAGAGTGGTGGAGGTCGCAGTGGATTAAAAAGACAATATCAATGCCCCTTAGAAGAGCGGTGGAGGTCGCAGTGAAATAAAAAGACAATATCAATTCCACTTGGAAGAGATGTGGAGGTCGCAGTGAAATAAAAAGACAATATCAATGCCTCGTGGAAGAGACTTGGAGGTCACAGTAGCTTAACAAGATGGTTTTAATGCCCCTTGGAAGAGAGGTGGAGGTCGCAGTGGAATAAAAAGACAATATCAATGCCCCTTGGAAGAGTGGTGGAGGTTACAGTGGAATAAAAAGACAATATCAATGCCCCTTGGAAGAGTGGTGGAAGTTACAATGAAATAAAAAGACAATATCAATGCCCCTTGAAAGAGCTGTGGAGTTCACAGTTGTTTAACCAGAAGGTTTTAAGGCACGGTGGAATAGATGTGGAGGTCACAGTAGCTAAATAAGACAGTTTTAATGCTTCTTGGAAGAGAGATGGAGGTCGCAGTGGATTAAAAAGACAAAATCAATGCCCATTGGAAGAGTGGTGGAGGTTACAGTGGAATAAAAAGACAATATCAATGCCTCTTGCAAGAGCTGTGGAGTTCAGAGTGGTTTAAATTGACGGTTTTAATGCCCCTTGGAAAAGACTTGGAGATCACAGTAGCTTAACAAGACCGGTTTAACGCCGCTTGGAAGAGTTGTGGAGATCGCAGTGGATAAAAAAGACAATATCAATGCCCCTTGGAGAGTGTTGGAGGTCACAGTGGAATAAAAAGACAATATCAATGCCCCTTGAAAGAGTGGTGGAGGTCGCAGTAAAATAAAAAGACAATATCAATGCCCCTTGGGAGAGTGGTGGAGGTTATTATGGAATAAAAAGACAATATAAATGACCCTTGGAAGACTGGTGGAGGTCTCAGTGGAATAAAAAGACAATATTAATGCCCCTTGGAAGAGCGGTGGAGGTCGCAGGAAAATAAAAAGACAATATCAATGCCGCTTGGAAGAGTGCTGTAGGTTACAGTGGAATAAAATGACAATATCAATGCCCTTTGGAAGAGCTGAGGAGTTCACAGTGGTTTAACCAGATTGTTTTAAGGCACCGTGGAATAGACGTGGAGGTCACAGTAGCTAAACAAGACGGTTTTAATGCTTCTTGGAAGAGAGATGGAGGTCGCAGTGGATTAAAAAGACAAAATCAATGCCCCTTGGAAGAGTAGTGGAGGTTACAGTGGAATAAAAAGACAATATCAATGACTCTTGCAAAAGCTGTGGAGTTCAGAGTGGTTTAATTTGACTGTTTTAATGCCCTTTGGAAGAGACGTGGAGGTCACAGTAGCTTAACAAGACGGTTTTAATGCCCCTTGGAAGAGTGGTGGAGGTCGCAGTGGATTAAAAAGACAATATCAATGCCCCTTAGAAGAGAGGTGGAAGTCGCAGTGGAATAAAAAGACAATATCAATACCCCTTGGAAGAGTGGTGGAGGATACAGTGTAATAAAAAGACAATATCAGTGCCCCGTGGAACAGACATGGACGTTACAGTAGCTAAACAAGATGTTTTTAATGCACATTGGGAGAGTGGTGGAAGTCGTAGTGGAATAAAAAGACAATATCAATGCCCCTTGAAAGAGTGCTGTAGGTTACAGTGGAATAAAAATACAATATCAATACCTCTTGCAAGAGCTGTGGAGTTCAGAGTGGTTTAAATTGACGGTTTTAATGCACCTTGGAAGAGACGTAGAGGTCACAGAAGCTTAACAATACGGTTTTAATGCCCCTTGGAAGAGTGGTGGAGGTCGCAGTGGATTAAAAAGACAATATCAATGCCACTTGGAAGAGTGGTGAAGGTCCCAGTGGAATAAAAAGACAATATCAATGCCACTTGGAAGAGTGGTGGAGGTTACAGTGGAATAAAAAGACAATATCAATGCCCCGTGAAAGAGACGTGGAGGTCACAGTAGCTTATCAAGACTGTTTTAATGCCCCTTGGAAGAGAGGTGGAAGTTGCAGTGGAATAAAAAGACAATATCAATGCCCCTTGGAAGATTGCTGGAGGTTACATTGTAATAAAAAGACAATATCAATGCCCCTTGCAAGAGCTGTGGAGTTCAGAGTGGTTTAAATTGACGGTTTTAATGCCCCGTGGAATTGACCTGGAGGTCAAAGTAGCTTAACAACACGGTTTTAATGCCCCTTGGACGGGTTGTGGATGTTACAGTGGAATTAAAAGACAATGCCAATGCCCCGTGGAAAAGACGTGGAGGTCACAGTAGCTTAACAATATGGTTTCAATGCCCCTTGGAGGACTGGTGAAGGTCGCAGTGGAATAAAAAGACAATATCAATGCCCCTTGGAAGAGTTGTGGAGGTTACAGTGGAATAAAAAGACAATAATAATGCCCCTTAGAAGAGCTGTGGAGTTCAGAGTGGAATAACCAGATGTTTTAATGCCCCTTGGAAGAGACGTGGAGATCACAGTAACTTATCACGACGATTCTATTGCCCCAGGTAGAGTCGTGGAGGTTGCAGTGGATTAAAAAGACAATATTAATGCCCCTTGGCCCAGTTGAATAAAAAGACAATATCAATGCCCCTTCTTAGACACGTGGATGTCACAGTAGCTTAACAAGACGGTTTTAATGCCCCTTGGAGAGGGGTGGAGTTCGCAGTGGAATAAAAAGACAATATCAATGCCCCTTGGAAGAGTGGTGGAGGTCGTAGTGGATTAAAAAGTCCATGTCAATGCCCCTTGGAAGAGTGGTGGAGGTTAGAGTGGAATAAAAAGACAATACAAATGCCCCTTGGAAGAGCTGTGGAGTTCAGAGTGCTTTAACCAGATGGTTTTAATGCCCCTTGGAAGAGACTTCGACGTCACAGTAGCTTAACAAGACCGTTTTAATGCCCCTTGGAAGAGTGTTGGAGGTCGCAGTGGGTTAAAAAGAAAATATCCATGCCCCTTGGAGAGTGGTGGAGGTTGCAGTGGAATAAAAAGACAAAATCAATGCCCCTTGGAAGAGTGGTGGAGGTTACAGTGGAATAAAAAGACAATATCAATGACCCCTCGGAAGAGCTGTGGAGTTCAGAGTGGTTTCACCAGACGGTTTTAATGCCCCGTGGAAGAGACGTGGAGGTCACAGTAGCTTAACAAGACTGTTTTAATGTCCCTTGTAAGAATGGTGGAGGTCGCAGTGGAATAAAAAGACAATATCAATGCCCCGTGGAAGGGATGTGGAGGTCACAGTAGCTTAAAAAGACGTTTTTAATGCCCCTTGGAAAAGTGGTGGAGGTCGCAGTGGATTAAAAAGAAAATATCAATGCCCCTTGGAAGAGTGGTGGAGGTGACAGTGGAATAAAAAGACAATATCAATGACCCCTCGGAAGAGCTGTGGAGTTCAGAGTGGTTTCACCAGACGGTTTTAATGCCCCTTGGAAGAGACGTGGAGGTCACAGTAGCTTAACAAGACTGTTTTAATGCCCCTTGTAAGAATGGTGGAGGTCGCAGTGGAATAAAAAGACAATATCAATGCCCCGTGGAAAGGATGTGGAGGTCACAGTAGCTTAAAAAAGACGTTTTTAATGCCCCTTGGAAAAGTGGTGGAGGTCGCAGTGGATTAAAAAGAAAATATCAATGCCCCTTGGAAGAGTGGTGGAGGTGACAGTGGAATAAAAAGACAATATTAATGCCCCTTGGAAGAATGATGGAGGTCGCAGTAGAATAAAAAGACAATACCAATGCCCCTTGGAAGAGCTGTGGAGTTCAGAGTGGTTTAACCATATGGTTTTAATGCCCCGTGGAAGACACGTGGAGGTCACAGTAGTTTAACAAGACAGTTTTAATGCCCCTTGGAAGAGTGGTAGAGGTTGCAGTGGAATAAAAAGACAATATCAATGCCCCTTGAAAGAGTGGTGGAGATTACAGTGAAATAAAAAGACAATATCAATGCCTCTTGAAAGAGCTATGGAGCTCAGAGTTGTTTAACCAGATGGTTTTAATGTCCCTTGGAAGAGTGGTGGAGGTCGCAGTGCATTAAAAAGACAATATCAATGCCCATTGGAAGAGCAGTGGAGTTCAGAGTAGTTAAACCAGACGGTTTTAATGCCCATTGGAAGTGACGTGGAGGTCACAGTAGCTTATCAAGAGTGTTTTAATGTCCCTTGGAAGAGTGGTGGAGTTCGCAGTCGATTAAAAAGACAATATCAATGCCCCTTAGAAGTGTGGTGGAGGTCACAGTGGAATTAAAAGACAATATCAATTTCCCTTGGAAGAGATGTGGAGGTCGCAGTGGAATAAAAAGACAATGTCAATGCCTCGTGAAAGAGATGTGGAGGCCACAGTAGCTTAACAAGATGGTTTTAATGCCCCTTGGAAGAGAGGTGGAGGTCGCAGTGGAATAAAAAGACAATATCAATGCCCTTGGAAGAGTGGTGGAGGTTACAGTGGAATAAAAAGACAATATCAATGACCCTTGGAAGAGTGGTGGAGGTCGCAGTGGAATAAAAAGACAATATTAATGCCCCTTGGAAGAGTGGTGGAGGTCGTAGTAAAATAAAAAGACAATATCAATGACCCTTGGAAGAGTGGTGGAGGTTACAGTGGAATAAAAAGACAACATCAAGCCCCATGGAAGAGCTGTGGAGTTCACAGTGGTTTAACCAGAAGGTTTTTAGGCACCGTGGAATAGACGTGGAGGTCACAGTAGCTAAACAAGTCGGTTTTAATGCTTCTTGAAAGAGTGATGGAGGTCACAGTGGATTAAAAAGACAAAATCAATGCCCCTTGGAAGAATGGTGGAGGTTACAGTGGAATAAAAAGACAATATCAATGCCTCTTGCAAGAGCTGTGGAGTTAAGAGTGTTTTAAATTGACGGTTTTAATGCCCCTTGGAAGAGACGTGGATGTCACAGTAGCTTAACAAGACGGTTTTAATGCCCCTTGGAAGAGGGGTGGACGTTACAGTCAAATAAAACGACAATATCAATGCCTCTTGGAAGAGCTGTGGAGTTCAGAGTGGTTTAACCAGATGGTTTAATGCCCCTTGGAAGAGACGTGGAGGTCACAGAAGCTTATCAAGACTGTTTTTATGCCCTTTGGAAGAGTGGTGTAGATAGCAGTG